>NC_091951.1:253241101-254441101 GCF_031021105.1 Erythrolamprus reginae
GGTGATAAGCAGGGGTGGGGCTACTGCCTGGATGGTGGGGGTGACGCAGTGGGGTAGCAAAAGTGGAGCTCCGCCCCAAAGCACCCAATTTGCATAGAAAAATGTTGAAAGAAAATGCACGGCGTCCTGCATAAGCCACGCCCACAGTGTGGTAGTAAAATTTTGGTAGCCCTTCACTGGAGATAAGTCCAGAGTTCCAGCAACCAAATACAGTGGTACCTGAAGATACGAACCCCTCGTCTTACAAACAACTCGTGATACAAACCCGGGGTTCAGAAAATTTTTGCCTCTTCTTACGAATTTTGTTCGAGTTACAAACCGGCATTCGGAGACTGCTGGGAAGCCGCGCGGCTGTTTAAAAAGGTGACAGCTGGGCGGCGGGGCTTCCCAGAAGCCTCCCGAACGCCGGTTCGTAACTCGAAAAACGTTCGTAAGAAGAGGCAAAATTTTTCTGAACCCCGGGTTCAGTTCGGGAGGTTGCTGGGAAGCCCCCCAGGCCGGCTGTGACCTTTTAAAACAGCCGCACGGCTTCCCAGCTGTCTCCCGAAGCCGAACGCGGAAGTTCGGCTTTGGCGTTCGGCTTTGGGAGACAGCTGGGAAGCTGCACGGCTGTTTTAAAAGGTCACAGCCGGCCTGGGGGGCTTCCCAGCACCCCCCCAAACCCCAAACTTTTGCTGAACTTCCGGGTTCGGGGTTCGGGAGGTTGCTGGGAAGCCCCACAGGCCGGCTGTCACCTTTTAAAACAGCTGCGCGGCTTCCCAGCAGTCGCCGAACGCCGGTTTTTTTGCGGGGGGTTTTTTGGGTTGCATGGATTAATTGACTTTACATTGTTTCCTATGGGAAACAATGTTTCGTCTTACGAACCTTTCGACTTACGAACCTCCTCCTTGCACCAATTAAGTTCGTATCATGAGGTATTACTGTAATAGTCCAAGAGTCTAAAGTCTGAGAGCTGAGACCAAGCACAAAATTCAAGGAACAGGATCCAGCGAAGCTGGGAAGAAGCACATCAAAACAAGAAAGTGTTCCCGACAGACACACCTTCTCAAGCATCTGATTCAATCAACCTTCCCCAGCTTTCCTTCTGAGGAAGGACGGGGCTGCTTCCTTGTAATCAACCTCACTGATCTCCTCTGTGCCCCTCTCTACTCTGCTCTCCTCATACGTTCCTTGTCAGAGGCAGTCTAGAGCAGCGGCAAGTTCCACTTACCTGCATACCGGTGCGCTGCATGGGCATCCTACTCATTTGGGTGGTCATGGATGTGCGCCTGTGCGTGCGTTCTCACATGTGATTTTGCTTTTGCGCATGCGCAGGAAACAAAAACTTGCTGAAATCTCCTGAGGGGACACTCACTCGCATGCAATTTCGGTGACTTTTTGCTTCCACACATGTAGAGAAGCAAAAAATGAATGACATTTCGCGCACCTGAGCATCCCCTCGCAGGATTTTGCTTCTGTGAATGTGCAGGAAGCAAAAAAGACATTTTTTTAAAAAAAAAAGATGGCGCCAGTCACCAGAATATTGAAGATGGCATCAGAGTGGTTGCACGCAAATTACGCAATGTTGCTGAATGGAGCTCTGAGGCATACAGGTAGCAGCCCACCACTGAGAGGCTACCATCTCAGTTAGTCCTGTGCAGCTGCTCTGCTTTTGCAGGAGGATCCCCATCCGGTTGCCCCCCCCCCCTACTCTCACTGCCAGACGACCTTGGAACTTCCTCATCCTCATCCCCTTGACTTTCCACTCATTTATAGAGGACTATGTCTTCCCTGTTGGACAGTCCTAGCTCCAACTCCTGATCCTCTGAACCAGGATCCAACTGCAGATTCTTGCAGGACGAATACGCATGGAACTGCACAGCAGAAGTATCCAACCTGCAAACAAGGGCATGTTATTGTATATCCTATGACCGTTCACCTTTTTCTCAGATACAGATTTTTCTCTCAGTACTGAAAGAGCTTCTGTAAGAGACAATTTGGGTAGGTGGTTGAAATAAATGAAGGCTGTTTGAATGGTAAGTATCAGTAGAAAAAAGTGAGATTTTAAATGCTCCTTCAGGTAGTGGGAAATGGTTGTGTGTGGTGATATTTTTCTTATATGCACTTCTATATTACTCTGTGTTTATAAAACTAAAAAGCTTTTCTATTCTTTCAAAAGGAAAGAGAGAACGTGCCCAGCGTTCAATAAAGTTGCCAAATTTCAGTGTAGGTAGGATTAATGTCTATGGATGCTGTCAAAGTCCCTAGTGAAGACCATGTCCTCAAAAAGGGGCTAAGAGCAACCCAGCCGTGTGGGGTCACTCACGAACAGAAATCCTAGAAAGAAAGCTTGGACACATTGTCTCTCTGGGTGAAGTGACATGGTGTAGAGCCATGTACTCCTTTTTATTTGGGAACGTAAGGAAATGGGGATAATTACATATACATGTCAAATGATACATCCAATAATATTACTTCAAACATATCTTTTGAGTTCTTCCTTTTCCCATAGACATCAAGAAACAATTTCCTAGAAAACTCTTCCTTAGAGCAGATGTTCCTCACACCTAATTTCTCTGAAGTCTTCTGCAGTATCTCACTAATCTTCCTTAATCACCCTGTCGTCCTGTTGTATGCTTCAGGCAATGTAAATTCCCCCTTTGATCCTGTCCCGGAGTGGTGAAAACTTTGTTTATTGTTTATTTGAGCCCTTTTGTTTCCCTGTTGTAATTGCCAGGAATGCAGATTAGGCAGGTTAGTGCCCTTCCTGTCCTGGGTTATAGAATCAGGGTAAGAGTATTTTTATGCTAGAGGTCCAGATTTATAAATCCTATTCTAACATTTATGCTATACTGCATCATCTCCTCCTTTTTTATTTGTTATTGAACGCAAGTACCTATGTCAGTACTCTGTTCTTATTTTTTCATCACAGGAGACGTGAAAGGGCTTATTTTCCATCGGATCATCACAAAACGGTCCTAGGGGGGTTTTGAGGGGTTGAGCAGACTCATACAATACATCGTGAACAAAGGCAGAACGATACATAGAAAACAAGGAAGGAATACATTGCGTAAAACAACATAACAATATAGCGGCTGAAATGATACCTATCACATACATAAAAATTACCCTTAACCAAGAGCCATCCGGAAACCATGACCATAGAGCATTCCACCAATTAGGTAATATGTCTGTGTCTATGTTGTACACCAATTGTTTCATCTCCTTAATGTGTTCTTCTATGGTGGCAGAGTTATCAGTGAGATTGAAACAACACATGTTCTTAACTGCCTGACAACCTTGATGGTGGAGTAACAGTAAAAAGTCAATGGCAGCCCTGTTATCTAATATCGCATGTCTCAGGTCAGATTGCTCTTCATTTAAAGCAGCCAAGGCAATGGAGGTTCTGTTAATATCTTTTGCCAAGGCACAAGCAAGATTTCCTATCAAATGCTGATTGTACACTGCCAAAGCGGGCACCCCTAGAAGTGAGGCAGTTAAAGAAATATATTCAGCTTTGTTCAATAAGGCAATGCTATCATCACAGGTGTTATCCAAGGGAATAATAGTTCTGCATTGCCGATAATGGTGAGACAAAAATACATCTTGCTTGGAGGGGAGAACAGGAATTAGACGGTTCAGGCTACAAACGGTTTCAGATAAGTTTGCTGGGATATAGTTGAAGGTCCTGTCACCACATGTAAAAAACCAGCCTGGGGGAAGCAGAACATGACCATAGGCAAATGATACATTTTGAATGGTTGAGCAATTGCGCTTCCACGTGGCAGGTGACAATTTCAAGCAGCATGGGTGGGACTGATGGGTGGAACAATTAACAATACGGGCACACGTCACATCTGCTCCTATGGCAACATGAGGGGTATATAATGACATTGCTCCAGAAGGGAGACGATATGACTTGGGACCCCATTCATAAAACCGGGCATAATGTAGTTCCTGGGCAGTTAAAAACATAGACAAAGAGGAATCATTAAGGAACACAGAAAGGGGGGTGCATACAGGAATCAGACAATACCCTCAAACCATATGCATATCAACAGCTTGCGACAAACAGAATGTAGACAAGTTGGAAAGATTTGCGAGACGTAGCCAAATATTATACTCCATCCGTTGTTGAAGGTCCATAGAACATCTAGGGCGGAGCGCGGGAACAAGTAGTCAAAGCAATAATAAAAAATATGCACAAAAAACACAATAGAAAAATAAAAACATGTAAGAAAAATGGCGTACATGACATTGGTCCATTTAATTTATCCCATAGAGTGAAATGGGAGGCGTGTTTGTGAATGCGCAAAACAGGGCATCCTCGCGGTGGAAAGTGTCCTGGAGAGTCAGGAAAAACTTCATCATAAGGTGGAGGTTGATGCAGTCCAGATTCCTGGATGGGCATGGGAACAGCCTCTGTAGATGAGGTGGACATCATTGATTAAGGATACAGCACTCAGAGAGGTCAGGGAGGGATTACTTCTTTTCCTTAGTTTTTGGCAAAAAGGGGCGGATGTGTCGGTCAGGAACTAGTTGCACTGCAGTGTAACCTCGGCCCCAGGTGATGAGATCTGCGGGGCCTCTCCAGGTCAGATCTGGAAGTAACCTGTAATAAACGGGGGGTCGGGGGGGCAAAGATTCATGTGTGGCAAAATGTCGCTGTGCAGCAGTAGAGAGCGTGGAGGGCCCAGTTAAGTTTTAAAAATTAAGAGTAAAAAGTACTCTGTTTAATTGGTTTTGCAAGGACGGGAGGCCCGGAGGGATTTTCTCCGTTTTTAATTTTTCTAGCACCCGTTTAACGGTCAAGTTAGCCCTTTCTACCAGAGCTTGACCCTGACTGTTAAAAAATATGCCAAACTTATGCGTGATGCCCCAAGTATTACAAAATTGCACAAAGGCTGAGCTAGTATAAATGGGACCATTGTCCATTTTTAGTTCTTTAGGGCGTCCCATCATTGCAAAGGTGCCAATACAATGGTTGATAACATGCTTCGTGGCCTCACCTCTCTGTGGGGAGGCCATAATAAAGCCAGAATAAGGATCAACAGAAACATGTAAAAATTTCCAGGGCGCAAAAGGTTGGAATTGCGTAATATCCATTTGCCAAATTTGTAAAGCCTCAAGACCACGCGGGTTGACCCCCATAGGAATGGAGTTAGCATGCTGACTACATGTGGGGCACTGCTGAACAATGGCTGAGGCTTCAGATTTTGAGATACTAAATTGTTTGGCGAGAGCTTTGGCATTTTGGTGAAAATAGGAGTGGCTTTCCCAAGGGGTTGGGAAAGACAGAGAAAAAACAGCAGGTGACCGTGCTGCCTTATCAGCAGTGTCATTGCCCTCGGGTTAGCATTCCTGGGAAAGGCTGATAACTGCGTATGTGAGCAACAAAAAAGGGGGCAGTCCTAGCCATAACTAGCTGCTGGAGAGTCAAAAACAGGGCCAATAAGGAGCTGTGAACAGCTGGGGACAAATAAGCATCAAAAATATTAAGAATAATCTGGGAAACATACAAGGAGTCTACAATAAGATTAAAGGGTGTATCAGTCAGTTTCTGAAAGGCCAAAATGGAAGCAGCCAATTCTGCACGTTGAGCAGAGGTTTGGGCTGGGGTGTGGTGTGGTGTATAACCCATTGGCCATTTCTTTGAAAAACACAGGCTCCCCTGGTTTTTGTCTCGTCAGCTAAAACAGTTAATGCCTGTGGGATAGGTTGGTCTTGCATACAGGTGTTAAAGCGGACAGGGACCAACTGAATTAATTAAATGCGAGTGTCTGCAGGTAGATGATATAAGACCTGACCAGGCCAGTCCACAAGGGCCATCTGGAGGTCTTCACTTTGAGAAAATAAGGATTCCCACATGGGGAGGGGAAGGGGGACATAAAGTGAGACCGGCTCAAAACCTATGAGCGTTTGACAGCGGCGGTGGCCGCGAACAATTAGAAGAATATATAATGAAAAGCGAGAAGAAATAGTTTTTCGGGGGTGGTGGTGCGGAAGATGAATCCATTCAATGATCAAGATTGATGAGGGCAACACTTGTATAATACAAGCAGTAGGAATAGAAGGAGTGTTAAGCAAAAGAAGAGACAGAGGGGTGTCTTCCTTGCACCTATCCACCCACTTAACGCGCAGCGCATTATTAATTCCAGCCAATGTGTCCAGCTGCTCAGGGGTGAGGTGGATAAGATCTGAGGGGGAGGAGGCTCCCGCCAGGGCAGAAAAGAAGGGGGTCAACTTAGAAGTCATGAACCCCAAGGAAGGGCGAGCCCAATTTAGCAATCCCAAATACTGCTGTAGCTGAACCAGGGTGGCAGGGGAGGGCAAAGACAAGGAGGGAAGAACAGGGGAGGAACGGAACTGGGAAAGTTTGTGACCCAGATACAGAAAGGGTTCTGTTTGCTGAACCTTTTCAGGAGCTATGGTCATGCCATTAGCGGTTAAATGTTCAATGAGAAGGAGCAGAATCTGTTGAAAGGATGGGTGAGGCATATCGGCCGAGAGCAAGAGATCATCCATGTAGTGGTATAAAAGAATGTTTGCATGGGAGAGGCGAAAGGGCTCTAATAGTGAATGTACCACATACTGACACATGGTAGGGCTGTTTAACATGCCTTGAGGTAAAACTTTCCACTGATAGTGAGAAGTAGGATAACTATTGTTAAAGACAGGGAGAGTGAAAGCAAACAGCAGGCGGTCTTGAGATTGCAACAGGATGGAAAAGAATGCATCCTTTAAATCTATTACAGCCAGTTTGAAGTTTTGTGGAATGAGATTAGGGTTAGGCAATCCACATTGTAAGGGGCCCATGGGGCGGATTACTTTGTTGACATCACTAAGATCTAGCAAGAAACGCCAACGGCCACTTTTTTTTTAAAATCACAAATACTGGAGTATTTTAAGGGCTGTTGGACGGCTCCAAATGACCAAGACTTATTTGCTCTTCCACTAGCGCTTTAAGAGCTGTCAATTTTTCCAACAAGAGTTATATAAAAAAGAAGATATCAGTGAAGATGAAGTTTTTAATTATCTAGAATATACAAAGTGACCGCAATTAACGGAGAAGACAAGGGGCGAGGTTTTACCAGAGAAGTCATTGCTGGTGAGAGTTGCTGTAGCCACTTGTCATCTGATTCCACAGCTTCATCTGAAAGGAGCATGCTGAAAACCATATGCTGCATTCCTAGCCTTATTGTGTATTCTATGATCTGCTTTCTTCGAAAACTTTTACAATTCTGCTGCTGTATTAGAAGCCAAAATATTTTAAAAGAAAAAAAAATATAAGGAATGGATAGAGAAAGAATTAAATATTTTTTTTGAAATAAATAAAATTTTAGATACTACCCCACAAAACCTATGGGATACTGCCAAGGCATACATAAGAGGATTAACGATTTCCTATACTGCAAAGGTAAATAAAGAAAAAAAATACAATATGAACAATTAATAAATGAATTAAAACAAGTAGAATCTTTATCACAACAAAATGCTAAGAACAGGGAGCTAAAGGGAAAGATAGATGTAATCAAACATAAAATTAAACTCATAGAGCTAAATCAAATAGCAGAAAAGATAAAAAGAGCTAAACAACAATACTTCGAACATGCCAATAAGCCAGAAAGATGGCTTGCGTATAAATTAAGGAAACATAGACAGTCAAAAATAATCAAAAAGTTAGAGGATGAAGATGGAATAATAAAATATAATATAGATGAAGAAGCAAAAATAGTACAAAACTTTTTTAAAGAGTTATATAAAAAAGAAGATATCAGTGAAGATGAAGTTTTTAATTATCTAGAATATACAAAGTGACCGCAATTAACGGAGAATACAAGGGGCGAGGTTTTACCAGAGAAGTCATTGCTGGTGAGAGTTGCTGTAGCCACTTGTCATCTGATTCCACAGCTTCATCTGAAAGGAGTATGCTGAAAACCATATGCTGCATTCCTAGCCTTATTGTGTATTCTATTATCTGCTTTCTTCGAAAACTTTTTCAATTCTGCTGCTGTATTAGAAGCCAAAAGCCTAAGCCAAAACCCTATGGAAAACTGTGTGAAATGAGGGCTTCCGGTCTGGACCGGGACTGCTGCGGAGGCTCCGGGGCAGGGCTCTGTCCCCGAAACTCCTTTCACCCCTCCAGAGGTTGCGGTTTGCGGTTGTATCTGGTCCGTCGGCCCGATCCTAGAACAGGGGGCTTCCCTCTGTCCGAGGAGTCATTGCCGAAGCTCCAGAGACAGCGGTCTGCCCTGCAGCTCTGGAAAAGGGAGAACCGATCCTCTGTGCTTAGAGGATACGGTCATTGCGATCCCCCCACACCAGTGGGAAGCGTTAAAGAGGAAGAAGAAAGTTAAGATTTCCGAAATTCCACAGAGTGAAAAAGAATACCAAAAGAAAAGAAGAATCAAGGTAAAAATTTCATTGTTCCATGTTAAAGTTAGAAGATTGAAGTACAGAGAAAGTTACAAGTGAAAGTTTTCTTAACAAGGCGAAAGAGAAAGTTGATAGAAAATTCATATCCAGGTGCTAAACAACAGGCAGATCTATTTTCTCACTTTCGTTTCTTGAGCTGAACCTGAACTTGAACTTTTAAAACTGGAAGAAAATTGACTATAAAATACAAACTTGACATGACAAAATGAAGAGATATAATTTGGCAAAGCTGAAATAAAGATTGGAATTCCTAAATCTTTAAAATAATATTGAATCCCGGGCTCTACTTCTGATAGCAGAGGGATCACGTTTCCTTTGTTCTAACTTCTAACGTCAAAATAAAATAAAACCAGCAAATTGCAATTAATTAAAAGACTTAATGAACTGATGGATTAAAAATTAAGAAGATTCATAGTGTTGGAGTTCTCTTCCTTTTTAAAAAAATCCTACAAGTAAGAAATCCTGTAGAATATTGTTGCAAAGCCAAGGATGTCGAGTACGTCTACATATACTAAAACTATTAAAAAACAAACACTAATGTCAGCTTCATCTCCCCAAGTGTCACCTCAGCCATCTCCTGTACATCAAAGTACTACAGCAACTATGTTAGCTAAGGAAAAGGAGAAAGAGAAAGCACAACAGCCTACCCTTTTAACGATACAAGAGACTTTAAATGCAATGAAAGAATTTATGCTTAAATCACAGGAAGACGCAAATCAACAACCAGAAGCTTTAAAAAGCAGAAATGTGTGAATTAAATGTGGATACAGGAGAGATGAAGGAGCAGATGAAGGAAATTCAACAAATGCTGAAAGAAAATGAAGATAGGGTGAAGGTGGTGGAGGAGAAAACTGAAAAAATGGAAAAGAGAATGGACTATTTCGAAGGCAGATCTGATGCACGTTATCGAAAATACGATGAATCATTCATACATCTTGAAGTGCAACGAGCATCTTATGGTCTAAGATTTCAGAACATAACAGAAGAAAAAGATGAAGATTTCCAAGCAAAAATGACAGAAATTATTGGAGGAATTCTTCAGATGGATCCCACAGAATTAACAAAAGAAATTGATAAAGTTTTCAGAGTACAAACTAGCTACATACGTCGGCACAACCTTCCAAGAGAAGTTCACATCAAATTTGTAAGAAGAACCATAAGAGATGATATTTTGAAATGGACAAGAAATGAAAAATTACAAGATAAGGGAAAAGAAATCACAATACTGAAACAAGTTCCAAGAAGTGTAAGAGAAAGTATAAGAGACTACCACTTCCTGACCAAAATTCTGATCAAAGAAAACAACTTTCCGTTGGCTTATTCCAGAAGGACTATCACTTTATTGGCAAACAAAGATATAAAATAGAAAAGTTGGAAGAAGCAAGAGACTTTTATGAAACCAGTGGAATACGCCAACTGGAGCAACCAACAAAAGAACTGCCAGAAAGAAAGGAGGAGGACACGGGGGGCACCGCACAGGGAGGAGAGGAGGACCTAGGTGCAAGAAGAAAACAACCTCCGCGCAAAACTAAAGATACCAAAAAATACTAACTGTGGTTGCGTGGAGGCTCTGGATACCGCTGGGACCACGGATGACTGGAAATGTTAACTGAACTGGAAACTTGGAAATATTGCAACGTTAGAAGAACAAAGCGACTGTGGATTCAAAGAAAAGACCTGAGAGTGCCAGCCAGTGGCAGTGACTGGCACCAAAGAACAATATGCCAGGACTTCTTTCTGAACATCGAACCTCCTTTCCAGAATACACCTATTAGAACTGGTGTTGTACTGCTGACTTGATGTCAATTGATCTATTTATTTCCTATATTCTAGCACTTTAGTATGAACTTTTTCTATTTTCTATTTATATTTCTAGATATATTTTATTAGTGTTTTAATTATTACTAATTTAATCTATTTTTAATATTATTGGGGGTTTTAATTAATGGATAACTGGGATGGATGTAATAATGTATATGGGATGAATGATTGGTATGAGTGGGATGGTTGGGGTGGGAGGGACTATGGTATGGATGAGATGAATGGAAATAGTATGAATGATAGATTTGGCCCACCTGACGCTGGAGAGGCAGGAAGGGAGAGGGCACCAATCTCTGGGGGGACAGAGGGTCGGAATATTCCGGTGTTGCTGGGGAGAGGCAGATATGGTGGGGGCCACGGAGTTAGCCGTTCCAGGGGAACGAGTGATCTTTGCTTAATAACGATCCCTTGTTCTGGCTCCGTGAGCTCAATCTTGGGCACTGGTGATGAGTGTAATTCTGGCCCTGGACTCAGGTTGCTGCTGCTCAATGCCAGATCGGGGGTAAATAAAGCTCTCCTCATCCTGGATTTGATCCTGGATGAGGAGGCCGACCTGGCATGTATTACTGAAACCTGGCTGGGCCCAGAGGGAGGAGTTCCTCTCTCTGAAATTTGCCCAGCCGGGTTTCAGATATGGCATCAACCTCAACCCCAGGGAAGGGGGGGAGTGGCTATTATAGCCAGGGAGAGCCTTTGCCTATGTAGACTCATTGCTCCAGAGATTGCGGGTTGCGAGTCTCTCTTGATGAAGTTGGACTTAGGGGTTCAGGTGGGCTTGTTTCTCACGTACCTGCCTCCCAGCTGCGTGTCAAAAGCCCTGCCTGTGCTGCTTGAGGAGGTAGCCGGGTTGGCGGTGGAGTTCCCCGGACTTATTGTCTTGGGGGACTTCAACCTGCCGTCACTCGGTGAAGCCTCTGGACTGGCACAGGAGTTCATGGCCACCATGACAGCCAGGGACCTGACTCAAGTAGTACAGGGTCCAACTCACAAGGGAGGGTACGCACCCGACATGGTATTCCTCTCTGAGGAATTGAGTAATGGTCTGAGACTAAGGGACTTAGAAGCATTGCCTTTGTCATGGTTGGACCATTTTCTACTATGGCTTGACTTCCTGGCTCCAATCCTTCCCTGCAGAGAGGCGGAACCGATTAAGATTTTCCGCCCCAGACGCCTGATGGACCCAGAGGGCTTTCAGACGGTGCTTGGGGTTATTCCAGATGCACTTGTCCACAGTTCGGCAGAGTCTCTTGCGGAGGCCAGGAAGAAGGCTGCAGTGGAGGCTCTTGATCAGATTGCGCCTTTGCGACCTCTCCGTGGTGCTAGACCCCATAGAGCTCCATGGTTCAACGAGGAGCTCCGGGAGTTGAAACGCCAGAAGAGACGTCTAGAGAAGCGATGGAGGAAGAGTGAGTCTGAATCTGATCGAACACTTGTAAGAGCTTTTATTAAGACTTACAAAGTGGCGCTCAAGGCGGCAAGATGCGCGTATCATGCCGCCTTGATTGCATCAGCGGAATCCCGCCTGGCCGCTCTGTTTAGGGTGACCCACTCCCTTCTTAATCAGGGGGGAGTTGGGGAGCCCTTGCAGAGTAGTGCCGAGGATTTTAACATGTTTTTCGCTGATAAAATCGCTCAGATCCGGGTGGAGCTCGACTCTAATTGTAAAACTGCTTTGGTCGCGTTGATGGATGATCTCTGGCGGGACCGGGACAGGGGTTTATCCTCTGTCCTGGTGCTTCTTGACCTCTCTGCGGCTTTCGATACCATCGACCATGATATCCTTCTGCGCCGGCTGGAGGGGTTGGGAGTGGGAGGCACTGTTCTTCAGTGGTTCTCCTCCTACCTCTCCGGTCGGTTGCAGTCGGTGTTAGTGGGGGGTCAGAGGTCGACTCCGAGGTCTCTGCCTTGTGGTTGCCTCAGGGATCGGTCCTCTCCCCCCTGCTACTCAATATCCACATGAAACCGCTGGGTGAAATCATCCAAGGGCATGGGGTTAGGTATCATCAGTACGCTGATGATACCAAGCTTCACATCTCCACCCCATGTCCAATCAACGAAGCAGTGGAAGTGATGTGCCGGTGCCTGGAGGCTGTTGAGGCCTGGATGGGTGTCGACAGACTCAAACTCAACCCGGATAAGAGTGAGTGGCTGTGGGTTTTGCCTCCCAAGGACAATTCCATCTATCCGTCCATCACTGTGGGGGGGGGTAATTATTGACCCCCTCAGAGAGGGTCCACAACTTGGGCGTCCTCCTCGATCCACAGCTCACATTAGAGAACCATCTTTCAGCTGTGGCGAGGGGGGCGTTTGCCCAGGTTCGCCTGGTGCACCAGGTGCGGCCCTATTTGGACCGGGACTCACTGCTCACAGTCACTCATGCCCTCATCACCTCGGGGCTCGACTACTGTAACGCTCTCTACATGGGGCTACCTTTCAAAAGTGTTCGGAAACTTCAGATCGTGCAGAATGCAGCTGCGAGAGCAATCATGGGCTTTCCAAAATATGCCTATGTCACACCAACACTCCGCAGTCTGCATTGGTTGCCGATCAATTTCTGGGCATAATTCAAAGTGTTGGTTATGACCTAAAAAGCCCTTAATGGCATCGGACCAGAATATCTCCGAGACCGCCTTCTGCTGCACGAATCCCAGCGACCGAATAGGTCTCACAGAGTCTGTCTTCTCCGGGTCCCGTCAACTAAACAATGTCGGTTGGTGGGCCCCAGGGGAAGGGCCTTCTCTGTGGCGGCCCCGACTCTGGAACCAGCTCCCCCCAGAGATTAGAACTGCCCCTACCCTCCTTGCCTTTTGTAAACTTCTCAAAACCCATCTTTGTCGTCAGGCATGGGGGAATTGAGATATTTCCCCGGGCCTATATAATTTATGTATGGTATGTTTGTAGGTATGTCTGCTTAAAAATGGGGTTTTTTAACTGTTTTAAATTTTAAATTGTATATTATTAGATTTGTTATGAATTGTTTTATTGTGTTGTCAGCCGCCCTGAGTCCACGGAGAGGGGCGGCATACAAATCTAATAAATAATAATAATAATAATATATTAGATGACATGCAAGACTTTAAATAGGCTAAAGAGGTGTTACCCTAACACATTGGTGATTAACATTTTTATTGTCACTTGCCGAAAGCATACTTGCACACCCATAATGCAATGCTTGTGCGACACACACCCAGCCTCGCAATTGCCCACACAACTCCCCTGCATGCACCCTGCATATGTGCGCACTCCCCCTATGCTCCCCCACTCCAGGCATATGCAAGTGACCCCCTGCCCCTCCACTGCCTGCATGCATTTTTGACCCCCCATATGTGTCCGACCCTGCGCATTCATGTACATCCCCATGAATTTAAATATTTAAAAATTATTTTGATTATAAATCCATGTTTTATATTAAAATAATGTATTATAACTATAAAATATTCAATTATTGTGTTTTAATGGTGCCTTTTATGCACAAAGTAATTTTCCTTAATTTCTTCCTTCCTTGACTTTAAAAGTAACAGATTCTGCATGGTCCCATTTGCAGTTCCTCTCTCTCTCTCTCTCTCTTCCTAGTCCCAAGTCCTTCCCTCTAAATTCAAGTCTACTTCTCTCAGATTCTCCAAACCACATATCTTCTCCAGCGAACATATTCAGCAATTTCTTTGGTGGTGAAAGTTGTCCACACTGGCTGAGTTGGGAATGGAAATGGGACAACCATTCAGAAACACAAATGAATGAATGAATGAATGAATGAATGATTGAGTCAGTAAGTCAGTCAATCAATCAACCAATCAATCAATCCAGCCCAGCCAAGTCGCTGCAACCAAACCTGCCACTGCCAACTCACCATGGCCAACTCACCTCAGGACAACTCGCCATGGGACAATTTAACAATTCAATTTTATTATTTAAAATACATTTTAAAATATTAAATTTTCCATTCTTCAGTGATTCTATTCCACCATTTCTTTGATATTAGTGTAATTCTTGTCCCGCAGTGAATCATCCTATGGAGAGTTGGCCATGTTGAAATAAACCCAGCTGAAACACCCATGGACCTCTTGAATCCTTTGCATAGACTCAAGCTGCCTCTTTCCTCCATTACTTGCAGGAAGAAAGCTTATGTTATGTCTTCCTCTACTTCACAAGTAGTCTTTCTGCTGATCCTCTTGCTGGTTTTCATCAACTCTACTATTTATTTTACTCTTCCATATCTCAAGCAATTTAATAACCTGAGCATTGCCTAGAATTTGATGCTTGACCTGTTTTACATGCAGGCAATTTCCAATTCCATATCTGCATATCCAGTTTGCGAAAGGCCCCTATCTGATACCTAACAATGTTGCTAACACCTTAAACTGAACTGGTTGAACTCAATAGATGCATCTTCCTAGGCAAAGTTGGCTCTTCTATGACATGTGGACTTCAACTCCCAGAATTCCTGAGCTAGCATGACTTGCTCAGGAATTCTGGGAGCTGAAGTTCACAAGTCATAGAAGAGCCAACTTTGTCTACCCCTAGCCTAGGTTTTTCCTCCCTTTCTCATGCAACAGCTAGCATAGCCATAATGTATAGTGTGATACCATTGGCACTAGGGGTTAAGGAAACACCCTCTTTGATGACATCACACCATGCATTGTTTTATGGCAGATATCAAGCAAGGAAAAGAGAGGAGAGAGAAAAAACATGAAGCAGTAGCAACCCTCAGAATGACTTGTTAATAAACCTCTGGTTGGGAAAAGAACGAGCAATGCCCTTGAGTGGCCTTTGCCATTATCAAAATTCCCATTCTTATCCTTAGCATTTTTATCCTAAGAATTTTCCCGTCTATTGACTTTTCCTTAATGATCCTACCTTCCTCCACAGAGGCCAAAACCCTATGGTGAAAGTTGTCCACACTGGCTGAGTTGGGAATGGAAAAGGGTCAACCATTCAGAAACACAACTGAATGAATGAATGAATGAATGAATGAATGAATGAATGAATGAATGAATGAATGAATGAATGAATGAAAAAAAAATTCGCTCAATCCATTCCAACTTCTCATGAAAGGAGAAGATCTCAGAAAGTTGGAATTGATTGAGTGAAATTTTTTTTTAGTCCCACAAGCTTTTGTTTCCCTGAAAATGAAACTGACAAAGAAATGCGATGGAGCTAGGCTGGGGCGATGACGCACATGCCCACAGAGCGGGCTCTGCATGCCACCTCTCGCATGATGCTATAGATTCACCACCATAGCTCAGGTGTTTCCCAATGGAGGAGATGGGGTCGTCCTCCTCCTGAAATTCATTACGACACAGAGCCGCAATTCAACCCTGGATCGTCTAGGCCAGGGGTAGGCAAAGTTGGCTCTTGTTTGACATGTGGACTTCAACTCCCAGAATTCCTGAGCTAGCATGATTGGCTCAGGAATTCTAGGAGTTGAAGTAAAAAAGTCATAGAAGAGACAACTTTGCCTACCCCTGGTCTAGGCTCCTTCTGGCCTCCCGGATGTCAGTTGCTTCTCCAATGCGCTGCTTAGGAGAGTCCAACATGGGTTATACTCTAGTCTTATTGGTAGGGACTGAGTTTGAATTTAAATAATTAATTCTGTCCCGCCCCCCTACTTACCCCAGAAGGCTCAGTTTTTAAATTCAGTCGTAGAGTAGGGACGTTATTTTTATCCTCTCCGATTGACTTCCACCATGTTGGACTCTCCTAAACAAGATAAGGTACTGTATTTTTCGCTCCATAAGATGCAGTTTTTTTCCTCCCAAAGTAGGATGAAAAATCAGCCCCGTCTTATGGAGCGAAGATGTAGGCAGGGAGGGGGGGGGGCGCTGGAGCAGAGGGGGGGCGGCGATATACTCACCCAAAGTGTCCCGGACAGCCTCTGTCTCGCTTCGCCGTCCAGGGGAGGTCTTCATCTGGAGACCGCCGCCTCTGTCGCCGCCTCTCCTCTTCTTTGGTCCGTTGCGGCGGCGGATGGCAGACTGGATGGAGAGGACGAGGGGATGTGACGCAAGCGCCGTGTCACGTATGGCACCGGCGCATGCGCAGTACGGCGCTTGTAGTCCAACTACACTTCCCATCATGCCTGACCAGCTTTTTTCTGTGCAGGCATGACGGGAATTGTAGTTTTGCACCTTGTATACCGGTACATGTGGATGAAGAGAGAAGACAGTGAACAGAGAATCACTCAGTGACAGTTTAACACATTCATGTACATGTATGTGGGGCTATGCAACTTTAGGGCAACCCCACATACATGTACATGTAGTGTCCCGTACAGCAACCAGCCCCCCCATATTCGAACCCATACAGTAGCCAGCCCCCCACAATAGTGTCCTATACAGTAGCCAGCCCCCATATTAGTGTCTCATACAGTAGCCAGCCCCCCACAAGTGTCTCATATAGTAACCAGCCCCCATATTAGTGTCCCATACAGTAGCCAGCCCCCACAAGTGTCTCATACAGTAGCCAGCCCCCCACGTGTCTCATATAGTAACCAGCCCCCATATTAGTGTCCCATACAGTACCCAGCCCCCCACAAGTGTCTCATACAGTAGCCAGCCCCCCACAAGTGTCTCATATAGTAACCAGCCCCCATATTAGTGTCCCATACAGTACCCAGCCCCCACAATAGTGCCTTGGGCAGATGGCAGCTCTTGATGACAGTTCTTTCATTACATTTTTGTTGTAGAACACTACCGTAGTCTCCTGCTGCATCCAATTTTACAAAGATGTCAAAGCAGAAAAGGCTAAGCTATAAAATCCCATTTAAACTGGAGGTAGTAAAATACGCCAAAGAACATGGAAACAGGGCAGCTGAAAGACAGTTTGGGCCACCTCCAACTGAAAAAATGATACGGGAATGGAGGAAACAGGAGGAAGCACTGCAAAAAGCAGATAAAAGCAAACACACTTTTCGTGGGCATACTGCAAAATGGCCACAGATAGATGTGGAAATGAAAGAGTGGATCATACATCACAGGAACAATGGATTATCAGTCTCCACGAAAATGATAAGATATGAAGCCAAGCGTCTTGCTGCAGAGAAAGGCATTGACGACTTTACTGGATCAGCATCATGGTGCTACAGGTTCATGAGAAGATCTGGCCTTGCTATGCGCACCAAAACTAGAATTGCGCAAAAAATGCCTAAAGAATATGAATCCAAGATTCTGTCTTTCCATAAATTTGTTATTGATGCAAGAAAGAAAAATGGCTTTGAAATAGGGCAGATTGGAAATATGGATGAAGTCCCATTAACCTTTGATGTTCCATCAAACAGGACTGTTGATGTGAAAGGTGCAAAAACCGTAACTGTGAAGACCTCAGGACATGAGAAAACCCATTATACTGTTGTGTTTTCCTGCTGCGCGGATGGCACCAAGTTGCCTCCAATGATAATTTTCAAAAGAAAAACCATGCCGAAAGGGGTGATCCCACGTGGAGTTATTGTCCATGTTCATGACAAAGGATGGATGGATGAAGGTGGAATGAAAATATGGATAGAAAAAGTGTGGTCCAAACGCCCTGGAGGGCTTCTGAAGAAACCTGCCCTACTAGTACTTGACCAGTTTAGGGCACATATCAGTGACAACACAAAAAAAATCTTTAAATTAGCAAAGACCCATCTAGCTGTCATTCCTGGGGGGCTTACTAGCCAGTTGCAACCTCTGGATGTTTCACTTAACAAGCCATTTAAAGTGTTCATGCGAGAGGAGTGGAACAAGTGGATGGCTGCTGGGAATCATGACCTGACATCCACTGGAAGAATGAAAAGGCCCGATGTTAGATCCAGAAGTTTCTGTAACCAGGTAAAAGAGTTAAGCAGTTGTTGTTAAGCAAAAGTCACTATGTTCGGAAAGGACTGTTTACTTGCCTCTGATTGGCCGCTTGGCTTTGGCGCCAAACTGAAGGAGCTGTCAGGCGTCGCTTGTTGCCGGGCGAAAGTTTGTGTGCTACCGGTCTTACGCGCCTCCTGTCAGATTCATTCCGGAGTGAAAGTAAGCCGCGGCTGTTAGTCTCCTGTTGAGAATAAACGATTTAACTCATTGCCGTTTACTCGGATTATTTCATTGGCAACGAGGGTCTTGAGGGCAGATTTTTCCCACTCAGTCAGTATGTCTACCCCATCAATCATACAGCCGCCGGAGCTTTTTGACCCTGAACGGTCAACCTGGACTGCCTATATGGCAAAATTTGAAATTTTTCTTGAGGCAGCCGGCATGCAAGATGCCGCTGACAGCCGCAAAAGGGCTTTATTCCTTAACTATTGCGGCACTCAAATTTTTGAGCTGGCGGGCACCTTAACTGACCCGGAGCCTGCAAATTCGGTCTCTTGGCAGATTCTAAAAGACAAGTTAGCCACTCATTTCAAACCCACTAAGCCCGCTAGGGTTTACCGGCACCAGTTTTCCCGCACGGCCCAAGCCGAAGGGGAAACAATTAATCAGTTCGCAACTCGCCTATTGGCAAAATGTCAATTTGAAAACCCTGAGGCTAGATTGACGGATGCCATTATCTTCGGCATGAAGAATGTCTCTATCCGTAACAAGCTCTTAGCGACTGAGGATTCTACTCTGCAAGACGTTATTAAAGCTGCTCAGACAGCTGAAGTGGCAGAATCTGCTGCCGCTGAATTAAAATCAAATGACAAGCTGTCAACTGTCTGCAAAATTGCTGCACATCCTCGCGCACACGTCAACTCTTCCTTAGATTACTACACCTCTGATTTTGATGCCCAGGACGACGACTGCTGCCAGATTCGAGGACCCCCCTCCCCGGCAACTTCGCCAAAACTTCCCTGCTTGTGCTGGATGCCGAGGTCAACATCCACGCTCCAGATGTCCCTTCAAGGACGCCTTCTGCTGCCGCTGCGACAAACGGGGCCACATTGCTGCTGTATGCCGCGCCTCTCTGCCTGATGACATCTCTGGAAACCAGGACCTGCTGCCAACATTCCCTACCCAGCGTTCCTACCGGCCATTCCGGCAACAGGGACGGGGAAACCGGAGACCGTGGTACAACCGAGGTAACCATGCAAGCCCTGCTTCTGCAACTACTCCTTCTTCCCTTAATAAAATTATTGTCCCTCTTTTGTTAAATCACCATCCCTGCCACATGGAACTCGATACGGGCTCCAAATATACTCTGATGCCGTGGCACAAGCTAAGACTTTATTTACCTGACTTATCTCGAGACTCTTTACTACCATCGGATATTGTTATCAAAGACTTTCAGGGACAGCCAATTAGTGTGTTGGGTACTACTAGGGTGCCTATCACTTTTAAAAATGTGCAACACAGGTTGCCTCTATTAATCGTTGATGGGGCAAATCATTCTTTGTTGGGGTTAAATTGGATGGCTCCCTTAGGATTAGCCATCACCGGTGTTCACAAAATTATTGCGCCAAGCACACCTGATTTTGTGCAAGAGTTTCCAGATGTGTTTAAACAAATATTGGGAACATATAAGGGACCCCCCATCTCCTTTTCCTTAGACCCTGCCATACCCCCCTTAAGGTTGAAACCTCGGAGGGTTCCTCTGCCCTTGCTTGACAAATTGGATGCCCAATTGGACAAACTCCAATCTCAAGGCATTTTGGTTCCTATTGAACACGCTCCATGGGAGACACCTATCGTAACCCCCCTTAAACCAGATGGATCTCTGCGGGTGTGTGCAGATTACAAATCTACATTGAATAAGGCATTGCAGCACAACTCTTATCCAATTCCGGTTGTGCAGCACCTGCTGCATACTTTAGGGTCTGGGAAGGTCTTTGCGAGGTTGGACCTTGCCCAGGCATACCAGCAGCTGCCCGTTGATGAAGCCACTTCTTTAGCCCAGACAATAGTTACCCACAGAGGCGCCTTCAAATGCACACGCCTGCAATTTGGCATTAGCGTAGCCCCCGGTATTTTCCAGAGACTGATGGAACGTTTACTATGGGGGCTTCAGGGGGTAATCCCTTACTTCGATGATATTTTAATTTGTGGGGACACAAGGGACCAATTACACTCTAGAATCCGGCAGGTTTTGACCAGGTTACAAGCTAAAGGGTTAAGGCTTAAGCCTGACAAGTGTGTATGGGGAACTCCATCTGTAGATTTCCTAGGCTTCAAAATAGATGCAGCAGGAATTCACCCCACTGACGACAAGATTAGGGCCATAAGGGATGCACCTGCCCCCACCTGTAAAACGGAGCTACAAGCCTTTCTGGGGTTATTGAATTTTTACTCGGTTTTCCTGAAGCAAAAAGCCTCCGCAGCTGAGCCGCTTCATACACTTCTCCACAAGGGGGCGCAATGGCAATGGGGTGACACAGAACAGAAATCTTTCAATGCTGTCAAACAACTCTTGACTTCACAAAGTGTGGTCGTTCAATATAGTCCCACATTACCCCTTAGGCTCACATGCGACGCTTCTCCGTATGGGGTGGGAGCAGTCCTCGCCCATCTATTACCCAGTGGTCAAGAGGCACCTATAGCATACTTCTCCAGGACATTATCTCAGGCTGAACGAAATTATGCCCAAATTGATAGGGAGGCTTTAGCATTAGTGGCAGGAGTTAAAAAATTTCATAATTATTTGTTGGGACGGCCCTTTCAATTGATCACCGACCACAAACCGTTGCTGGGATTATTAGCCATTGGGAAGCCTACCCCTCCATTTATGTCCCCCCGCATGTCAAGGTGGGCTATATTTTTAGCTGGCTACGACTATGTTCTAGTGCATAAAGGTGGCTCTCAAATTAATCATGCAGATGGCTTGAGCCGCTGCCCATTGGGCCAACAGGTGGTAGACCCAGCCCCTGCAGGGGATGTCCTCCTGATAGACATAGGCACCCCATCCCTAGTGACAGCTAGAGAGGTGGCCAAGGAAACCAAACTTGACAGAGTATTAGGAAAGGTCCTACACTATATTCTGAGGGGATGGCCAGCTAATGGGGATGACCCCATAGTGGGTGAGTTTAAAACAAAACGATTGGAACTGTCGGTTATGCATGAATGTGTGTTATGGGGTGATAGAGTAGTCATCCCCCATTCCCTACGGCCACAGGTGATGCAGATGCTACATCAAGGGCACCCTGGGGTGGTCAGGATGAAGGCTTTGGCAAGGGGTTATTTATGGTGGCCAGGGCTGGACAGGGCTATAGAGGACTGGGTTGCCACATGTAAGCCCTGTCAGGAGACAAGACTAAATCCCCCCAAAAGCACCCCTGCACAGTGGGACACCCCTCGGGGGCCTTGGTCAAGAGTACATATTGACCTAGCGGGGCCAGTGAACAATAACATGTTCTTAATAGTGGTGGATGCATACTCCAAGTGGCTGGAAATATTGTTGCTAGGGTCCACTACAACTACATCAGTGACAAATATATTACGTAAATTGTTTGCGACGCATGGGTGTCCAGATGTTCTAGTTTCGGACAATGGCCCCCAATTTACTTCCAGGGAGTTTGAAATGTTCCTAGCCCAGTTGGGGGTGAAACATGCCTTAGTCTCAGCCCACGCAGCGTGGGCTAATGGGATGGCGGAAAGATATGTTCGTGTGGCCAAAGAGGCCATCAAAAGGTCATCCCCAGGGGAAATTCAAGGTAGACTGGACACTTTCCTTCTCATGCAACATATCACACCGAGTATGACTACAAATAGAAGCCCTGCTGAACTACTTATGGGGAGGAGGTTGTGGTCGCCTTTGGATAGGCTGCACCCAGCGTATGTCCAGTTAAAAGCTGTAAATGTCACAACTCCGGAACGCTCGGTATGTATAGGTCAAAATGTGTATGTTAAAAATTTTGACAAGGGCAGACTTTGGGAGAGTGGAGTAGTCACCGAACAAACAGGTCCAAAAACATATACAATTGCATTAAGTGATGGCCGCCTCTGGAAGAGGCACAAAGATCACATAAGGGGGAGAATTGAAACTGCCAGTATAAGGAACAATATGGCTACCCTAGGTAATGGGGCCTCTCCTCCTTCACACCCCACAGGAAATTACTCAAGACCTACTAGGAACCAGGAACAAATAGACTGGGACTTACCGGGATTCAATAGTCAAGCCAGCGCAGCTGCAGCTCAGCCAGGCTCCAGCCAGGCTCCAGCCATGGGGTTGCTGGACAGTCACACCCGGAAGAGCCATCTTCTTCGGTGGATACCCAGGTCCTCCATGAAACCCGCAGGTCTGAGCGGGCACCCAGAAGACCTGCACGTCTGGACGAATTTATTACATACCTATCTGAGTAAACATCTGTAATAAACCAACCAGAAGGGGGAGGGATGTTAGATCCAGAAGTTTCTGTAACCAGGTAAAAGAGTTAAGCAGTTGTTGTTAAGCAAAAGTCACTATGTTCAGAAAGGACTGTTTACTTGCCTCTGATTGGCCGCTTGGCTTTGGCGCCAAACTGAAGGAGCTGTCAGGCGTCGCTTGTTGCCGGGCGAAAGTTTGTGTGCTACCGGTCTTATGCGCCTCCTGTCAGATTCATTCCGGAGTGAAAGTAAGCCGCGGCTGTTAGTCTCCTGTTGAGAATAAACGATTTAACTCATTGCCGTTTACTCGGATTATTTCACCCACCATCACTCAAGTTTGTGAGTGGGTGAAAACGTCATGGCAAGCAGTGAAGGATGAAACGGTTGTAAGTTCCTTCAAGAAATGTGGCATCAGTAATGCCTTGGATGGTTCAGAGGATGATGTCCTTTATGAAGACCCTGACACCAGTGATAGTGAGCCACTGAGCGTGACAAGTTCGGACAGTTGTGAGGAATTTTTGGGATTTCCCAATGACTAGAGACCTTATCTTTTACAGTAACGATGGTTCTTAATGCTGCTGTTGGCTATTGTTCATGTTAAGTTATTCTGTTATTGTAATAAATATTTTAGCCCACTTTTTGGCTCAAAATATTTTTTTCTATTTTCCTCCTCTAAAATCTAGGTGCGTCTTATCAGCAGGTGCGTCTTATAGAGCAAAAAATACGGTAAGTTAATTTTTTATTATATAATTGTATACCTTTGGCTGGTTAACCGATCCGCCGGCAAGAACCGCCTGGATTGCTCATATGGGTCCCTTTCCTCAGCAGATACAACCCAGGAGCTTAAATGAATTTTAATGGGCAAGGAGCCTCGCCCTCTGGGGCCAGGCTCGCAGAGGTTAAATTGCTGGTCGCTTCGGGCTGGCCCCTGTCCTCAGTGGACATTGCCAACCCCCAAAATGCCCGTTTGAGCCCCTGACTTACCGAGGCAGCAGCGAGGGTCCGTCTCTCCGCTGCACCTGAAACCAGCTCCTCCAAAGTCCTTTCTTCAGGCTGACTCTTCGGAGTTTGTATTTTGTGCCGCAGCTCGCCGCGCTAATCAGATGTTCGGCGCTGCCACGCCCTTTTCTTGACCTCGCTAATGGCGTCCCCGTCGTCAGCCTGGGGGCCGCCATTTTAAAAGCCCCATAGTAACCAGGTTACTAGTGGGCGCATGCGCGAGCCGCCGAAGACCTTTTAAAGGGAATCCCGGCTTCCGGAATTTTTTTTCTCCTTCACTACTAGCTGGCGCGAAGTTTAAACAGCTGTCGGGGCTCGCGTTACAGGCTATTTCAGCAGCAAAACACCGGCGTTTTTTCTGTGTGCCTTGAGAAGCCTGTCTCTCTAGGGTAGGTTGCCACCTGGTGGCTTGTTGTTGGCGGTGCGGGACTGGAAGCGCCAACAGCTTCAATGGCTGAGACTAAAGAACAACAACAAGGGGCAGAAGAGATTGCACCACCCCCAGCTGTGGTTAAGCCCAAGGACAAGGCACCTTCCACTAAGCCAAAGTCCAAATCCTCCCAGTCTTCTGCATCTGCTAAAGAGCTCTGCAAAAAATGATGGAGCAGGCTCAGAAGAAGATCTGGACTCTGCCTTACAATCAATTTCAACAGCATTGGAGCCTCCCACTCTCCCAAATGGGTATGCCTCCCCAACCCATAGATAATGCCATGGATATACCAGAACCTGCCCCTGCAAAGGCAGACAAAGACTGGTCTCCTGAACGCGGGGAGACACTCCCCATGCTCGGTGCCTCAGCTCGCACAACAACCCCGGGACAGGATGTGGGGTTGCAGTCTCCACCTCTGGCAAATTCAAAGCCGGTGCCATCTGCTGCAGGCCTGTGGTCGGGCCCTGATGCTTGGCATCACCTCTCCCCAATGGTGCAGGACATGATTGCCAACGCATATTCGCAGGGTATCGCCACAGGCATCCAGCAGCAACCTCCTATGCCTACCAAGAGCCAGCAACCAGAGATATGGCCTATGGCTAATGCCCACTACACCTACCAGGACTCGCTGGGGGCTCAGCCCCCATCACATGATGAAGGAAGTGGGGCAGAGGACGAGTTCTCTGAGGATGAAGAGACATTTGCTGAACAACCAGTTTTTACCGGCTTGTTTAAACCCACACTGTTCAAAACCCTTTTGCACAAAGACCACAGCTAGGCTGGGTTCCACTACCAAGCCTACCGACCCATCAGTAGAGCTGGACCAGACTGCAGGACTTTTTACTGAGCCCTCGTCTTCAATTTTCATTGATAATATAAAACGCCCCCGGGGAGATCTGCGCATGCGTCGCCCGAGCTAGACGCACCGAGTGAAAGCTCCCCCATATGAAGAAGGAAAAGTAAAAGTTAACCCTTAACAACCTCTCTAGCTTGGCAAAAGTGGATTGAGAGGAGAACGAACTGAACAAGCTGTGGGAAAACTTTATTAGAAGGAGTTAAAAGTTGAAGCAAGTAACTTTTTTTAACGTGTTTGCATGAAGAAGCGAGAACAAAGGGAAGATGGCGTCTACTGAGGAGTTGGAGGGAAAGATGGATTCGCTGCTTAAAGGTTTTGCTGACATGGGCAAGCTGCTCCAAGATATGAAAAAGGATTTATCTGCACTGGGAACTGGAATGGCAGTATTGAAACAACAATCCAAAACACAAGATCAAAGAATTGGAAAGCTGGAGGTGGGAAAATCTCGCCAGGAACTTCGCATCATAAATCTCGAAGACAGACAGCGTCGAGCTAATCTTCGCTTGAGAGGTTTCCCCAAAGATTTTGTGGGGAGTAAACAACTCATTCAAGAAATCCTTCAGTGGTTCAATGAGAACAAAGTTAAATGTGAGTTGCAAGAATTTGAAAGAGCGCATTGGGCTTTTGGACCTCGGAAAGGAGACTCAAAGGACATTGTTGTCAGATTTGCTTCAGAAAGAAGAGCTGCAGAAATCTTTAAAGAGTTGAAGCAGATTTTAAACTTACGTTACAAAGCTTTTCCAATACGCGTTTTAAAAGATTTGTCTGCTGAGACCCTCAAGATGAGAAACCAGATGAGAGAGGTATCTTCCCAGCTGTATGAAAATGGAATTAAATTTTCCTGGCGTTATCCTGCTACAATAATTGTGTTTAAAGATACCAAGTTTTTCCAGGCGAGATCGTTAGAAGAAGGAAGAAAGCTGCTTTTCCAACTGGGATTAAATCCAGAGGGAGCAACCCAGAGCCAGGCATCGGTGGGCCGGCCAGACGCAGCAGCAGAAGAAGAGTTGTCTCTCCAACCGTTTCGCGAGGCAGAGCAAAGTAAGGAGGAGAAGATTGCCGCACTTCAAAGAGTTGGCTTCGCTCCAAACGGAGAAGAAAGACGAGCCAAGAGTCACTCGACAGAAGAAAAAAATAATAAACTGAACTGAGTTGACTTAATAACATGGTATCAAGTTTTTCAACTAATTAATCTTTTTTCTGTACTTCTTTTTGGTTGTTCACGCTAGTTAACAAGGGGAGAGGAGGGAAGGAGGGGGGAATCTTTTATTATGTTGTAAAATGGGGAAGAAGGAGGGGCTTTCTGAGGAAACGCAGATCCAGGAGTGCCTCTCAGTAACGGAAGGTTTTTTCGTTGCCTTCCCCTGGGGGGGGGGAGGTCAGGATAGAGGCACCAGTGTGGGGATTCATTGTAACAAAAAAACAATTTTCCGGTAGGCTCTGTTTTGTTGGAAGGGGAAATGCATTTAGATTATGTAAATGGGTGATTTAGGCCTTTTATCTCTCAATGTAAATGGTCTTTCATCACAGAAAAAGCGATATAGAATCATGAAGCTGGCTAAGGACAGTAAGGCAGATGTTTTATTTTTATCAGAAACTCATAAGGGAAGGGAAAAAACAGACAGATTAGTCACAAATACTGAGTGGCAAAAAGTTTATGAGTCGAGAGGAACGAATAAGGCAAAAGGAGTTGCCATCTTGTTTCACAGAAGAGTGAATTTTCAGTTAAGTAATATTAAGAGGGACAATGATGGCAGAATGTTATTTATTAAGGGGAAAATAAGAAACAAGTTAGTAACTTTAGCGATCATTTATGCCCCTAACGTAAATGCAAAACAATTTATAACAAATGTAAAACGGAAATTAGATAATTTTGCGGAAGGTATAGTGATTTTAGCAGGCGATTTTAATTTGGAATTAACAACAGGGAAGGGGGAAAAGAAAAAGCTACATTTAAATAAAATTAATATGATGGACCTTCATCAAAACGTAGTTAATGGAGATACTTTCTACTCTGCAAGACATAATAAATGTAGCTGTATAGACTATATGTTAATTAATAAAACAGATAAGGTAAAGGTTAAGAAAGCGGAAGTAAAATCTATCTGGCTATCAGATCATGCTCCTCTGTTAGCTGTGATAGAGATAGAGGTTTGTAGCAAACAAAGAATTTGGAGGTATAACCCCATCGTCTCAGCAAATGAGGAGAGTAGAATTAAATTACAAGGGGAACTTAATGGATTCTTTTGTATTAATGCAACAGGTGAGATTAAAGAAACAATAGTTTGGGATACACATAAAGCAGTGATGAGGGGTAACTGCATTAGTACGGAAGCTTTCCTTACTAAATCCTGGGATGTTAAGAGGAATAATTTATTAAAAGAGATAGATTTAATCCAAGAAACCTTAAAAATTACAAGAAATAGAGAATGGAATTTATTACTATCATTTAAGAAAAAGAAATTACAATTACTTGATGAGGAAAGATGGAATAAAATGAAGATGATTATGAAACATAGAATTAGAGGTTGGAGCAATAAATCAATGAAGCAAATGGTACACTATTTGAAAAAAAGAAAAGAGAAATCTTATATTTCTGCTTTAAAAGATAAGGATGGTGTAATAAAACGTAGTAATGTAGAAATGGAAAAAATAATGAGAGATTTTTATGGGGAATTATATAAAAAAGAGTATGTTGTTTCGCAAACCTCAGAGGTTAAAAAGGAATTAAAGGAAGAGGATAGTCAAATGTTAAATGCAAAAATTACAAGTGAGGAGATATCTAGAGTTATTAAGGGATTGAAACCTGCTAAAGCTCCAGGTCCAGATGGTTTTACTGCTGAATATTATAAAGTGTATATGAATGAATTATTACCGCATATGGAGAAATTGTTTAATAATGTAATGGAGACTTTTGAAACTCCACAGACGTGGAAAATGTCAGAAATTATAACGGTCCCAAAACCAGATCGTGATTTAATGGATCCTAGTTCCTATCGCCCCATTAGCCCGTTAAATCAGGATTACAAGATATTTATGAAAATACTGGCAAATAGGGTGGAGAATATATTACCAAAAATAATTGGAGAAGATCAATACGGATTTGTGAAAGGAAGGAAAATTTATGAACCAATAAGAAACGTGATCAATGTTTTACACCATGCTACCAGTACCAAAAGAAAATTAAGCATTTTAAAATTAGATGTTTATAAGGCTTTTGACAAAGTTAACCATGACTACCTATTTCAATTATGTAAAGACTTAAATATGGGAAACATATTCTGTAGAGTTATAGAAACAATATATAAGGACAACGCGGCTCAAATTAGAGTAAATGGCAATAGAACAGAAATGATTAAAATTCAGAATGGAACTAAACAGGGTTGCCCACTATCCCCAATGCTATTCGCACTAGCAATTGAGACCTTAGCAAACAAAATTAGAAATGATAAGGAATGGAGAGGCTACCAAATAGGGGAACTTGAATTGAAATTAAACTTATTTGCAGATGATGCTATAGTGATGTCTGAAACCCCAATTGAAATGATGAAAAGAATAATGATACTACTTCAGGAATTTAAAGATCAATCTGGACTTAAGGTTAATATAGAAAAATCAGAGATAATATGTTTAAATACTGGCCCTAAAGAGCAAATCGAGATTCAAAAAATCTCAGGATTGAAATTAGGTTGTAAAAAAATGAAATATTTGGGAATTTGGTTATTTAAGAATCCAACAAAAATAATAACGGCCAATTATAACTTAATATGGAAAAAAATCCAGAAGCAGATTAAAAATTGGAAGGATAAAAAATTAGGAAGAATGGCTAAGATTAGGGCCCTTAAGATGATGATAATACCAAAAATGATGTATTTGTTTCAGGTTCTACCTGGTAGTTTTCCTGAGGCAAAATTAAGAGAATGGGATAATAGACTAAACTTTTGGATTGAAGGAGATAAAAAACCCAGAATAAGGAAGCATTGGCAGTTTGCGCAAGAGAAAGAGGGAGGCTGGGGCAGCCCATGTCTAGTATTATATAGAAATGCATTTCAAATGGAAAGGTTAATCGAGCTACAGTTATGGGGGGGAAAAGAAATGGGTAGAATTAGAAAAAGAAATTAATAATATAAATAACAAAGAACTACTATTTAAAAATTGGAGTAGAATTGAAATCAGTACCTTAAGTGATCCTTTTAAAGCATGTTTAGAAATATGGCTTAAATGGCAGAGGACAAGTGGAATAAAGGTATCCAAGCTATCAACGTTACATGTATTGAATATAGGGGATGATGTTAATCTAAGTAGAATTATTAAAATATTAAATAGTAAAGGGGTAACGAGAATTGAACAATTATATGAGAAAGATGGAAGAGTTAGTAGAACTAGATTGGAATGGTGGATTGGTAAACAGAAATGGTTGCAGATTAATGCAATATGTACATATTTAAACAAAAGTGAGAATAAAGAAGCCTTCTTACGGGAAGGAAATAGTTTAGAAAAAATAATAAGTGAAAAGATAAACGAAAGTAAAGCACAAGCCGGCAATATATATAGAATGTTATTGCAGAGGGAAGAAGAAGTAGCTAAAAGTTTAACAAGATGTTGGCAGGATGATTTACAAATAGATGAAAGAGAAATGAAAGAAACAATAGAAAATATATACAAGATTAAAAATACGAGAGTTAAAGAGATGAGAAGAAAAATCTTACATAAGTGGTATTATACACCTGTACTAATTGCACACTTCCAGGGGAAAGAGAAGGGCAAATGTTGGCATGGGTGCCAGAAAAAAGGAATTTTTATGCATATGATCTGGGAGTGTGCAGAAATACAGAAATTCTGGAATGTAGTCCAGAATGAAATTAATAAACTGTTAAACATTAACTGGATTATTACAAAAGAAATAGCAATCTTAATTAAATATAGGGAATTAGGAGAATCTAAGGAAATTAAAACCGCAGCATTGGAAAGTGCTCAAGCGGTGATAGTATTAGGATGGAAAGATTCTACAAAATGGACAGTACAAAATTGGTACTGGTATATGGTGGATCACATACATTTTGAAATTATGGAAATAAGATTAAATAATTTTGATGAGAATAAACTAGAGAAGCTGATGGTGCGATGGAACAAGGTAAAAGATTATATGTTAGGTAGAATCTGTGATGTAAATACGAAAAATAAATTACAATCACTCTTTTAGTAAAATTCGTTCAAGATAGAGCCAAGGATTAATAGATAGATAAACAAGTAAAATTTCTTTGAATCCTCTTGTAGGGGTGGTGGGGGTGACGGGGTGTGTGTGTTGTTTGGTGATGGGCACACGCACTGTGCACTGTTATACGTTTGTTTTATGTAAACCTATAAAACCAATAAAAATTGTTTCTTTAAAAAAAAAGATAATGTAAAACGCCCGTGGGAGAACCCTACAACGGCCACAGGCCCTTCCTCCATCGAAAAGAAGTTCTATGGGTTTGGCCCGGACATTGAAGGATTGCTACAATTCCCCCCTGTGGATCAATCTTGTTGCCAATCTTGTTTCCAATGCTGTAGTCTCAGCAGACATGGAAGGTCTGAAGCCGGACGACCGCAAAGCAGAAACCCTCATCCGCAAATCACATCAGTCAGCAGCATGGGCATTGCGGGCTGCCCATGCAGCTTCATTTTTTAAACACACATCCATTGTTTGGATTAAAGAAATGCAATCCAGACTCGACCCAGAAGACGCTAGACCCCGTTAGGACTTAATTAAACTTCTTGCTGCAGCGGAGTTTTCCACGGACGCAACATTGAACTCCGCTAAGTTCGCGGCGCATTCCATGGCGGCCACTATGTCCTCACACCGCCTTCTCTGGCTCAAAAGCTGGCACGCCGATGCAAGATCTAAATGGCGTCTTGCGGCAGCTCCCTTCAGCGGGGAGAAACTATTTGGCGAGTCATTAGACTCAGTGTTGGTTGAGGACAAAGACAAACACAAGGTCCTCCCTAAGGCTTATAGGCGTGCTGATAGAAGACCAGCACCATATTGCCGCAGACAGACTTTTAGTTACGACACCACTACAGCCTCTCCCTTTGCGCAAGCCCAGACAACCTATGGCCAAGGCTACTATCGACAGGATAGACTGCCCTTCAGAGACAGGAACGTGGGGGGGTACCATCCATACACAAAACCTAAACACCCGTTTAGGGGTCAACCCTCCAGAAACTTTCGGAAATCCAAATGACTCATCCACAGATGCTCCCATTGGAGGAAAACTTCAAGGGTTCCCTACGCAATGGGAAGAGACATCCTCAGATTGCTGGGCCATAAACACCATCCAATCAGGACTGCGTCTAGAATTCCTTGCCCTCCCGCCCAACCGGTACTTCAGATGCCCCATCCCCGCCAACAGAGCGGAAAGGGACCTACTCCAACAAGAAGTCCAACATCTGCTGGACATCGCGGACATCGAACCGGTACCTCATGACCAGGAGGGAAAGGGATTTTATTCACACATCTTCCTAGTGCCCAAAAATTCAGAGGGACATCGTTTAATCCTCAATCTAAAGCAACTGAACATTAATGTAAAGTACCGCAGGTTCAAGATGCAGTCACTAAAATCCATCCTAGCCTGCATCCGTCAGCACAACCTCCTGACCTCCATAGACTTACAGGGGCATATTTACATGTACCAATCCACCTGGACCAGAGGAGATACCTACGGTTTTACCTGGGAGATGCCCACTTCCAATACCGGGCCATGCCCTTCGGGCTATCCTCAGCACCCAGGACATTTACCAAGTTGCTAGATGTCATAATGGCAGTCCATAAGACTCCAAGCCTACTTAGACGACATCATTATTCTATCCAGGTCGCCCAAACAAGCACAGGTCGATCTATCCCACACCATCTGGTCCCTACAGGCTGGGGGGCACACACGGCACACCAAATAGCCCAGGGCAGCTGGACTCCGAAAGAGCTTGCCAACAACAGCATCAACTTCTTTGAGTTAAGGACGGTATCGCTAGCCTACGCCAGTTCCTTCCCCGGGTAGCAGGCCGCCCAGTCCTAATCCTCACAGACAATGTGGCCACACGGGCATATATAAACCATCAAGGAGGCACAAAATCACAATGCCTCATGAAGGAAGCAGAGACACTGGTTTCCTGGGCGGAACAACACCTGCAGTCCTTGAAGGCGGAGCACATAGCAGGGACTTTAAACACACAAGCGGACTAGCACCGAACACCCTCCGCCGGCAGGTAGCAGCATTGTACACAGTACTCCGCCTGGACAATTTGTGGTCACTATATCACCACCCCTACATTCGAGACTTCCTCCGCGGTGCTACTAACATCAGACCACAGGTGGTGCACATGTATCCCACCTGGGACCTCCCACTGGTCCTTCGGGCATTAAATGGCCCGCCTTTTGAAACAATGCGCTCAGTTCCACTTCGCATACTCTCGTTTAAGACCGCTCTTCTGGTAGCAATTACTTCAGCAAGAAGGGTGTCGGAATTATCAGCCTTCTCGGTACGGCAGGATTTATGCATTTTCCATCAAGATAGAGTGGTCCTGCGACTGGACCCGGCGTTTCTACCGAAGGTCAACACACCATTTCACTGTTCCCAAGAGGTCGTACTTCCGGATTTCTGTGCCCAAGCCGCTCATTCTCTGGAATAACGCTGGCATAAACTAGATGTCCGGCGAGCCCTCAAACTGTACATTCGTAGGACACAACCAATTAGAAAATCTGAAGCCTTGTTCGTCTCCTTCCTCCCAGCCACTCAGGGACTCAAGATCTCCTCCCAAGCAATTGGACGATGGATAAGATCTTGCATAGTGGAAGCATATATTGCACGGTCCCAGCAGGTACCACAAGGGATTACAGCGCACTCCACCAGAAGTGCGGTCACATCCGCCGCCTGGAACACACAGGCGTCAGTGGAGGATATTTGTCGTGCAGCCACGTGGTAGTCCCCAACAACGTTCATTAGACATTACCGCCTCGATGTCTTTGCCTCTGCGGAAGCAGCTTTTGGCAGGAGAATTCTTCAAAGAGTCTGTGCCGCTTCTGCTCCCCTAATCAGGCCTGATCCCTCCCTGTCTCCATAGCTTGGGTATATCCCACGTTGGACTCTCCTAAGCAGCGCATTGGAGAAGAGCCGTTGTACTTACCTGAACGTCTTCTCAATGCGCTGCGTGGAGAGTCCAAAACCCACCCGGTCTTGTTCTTGCCCAGGGTCGCAGGTCCTTTTTATAGTTCTGTTTATTTCCTGTAACAAATAAAGTTTTTTTATATAAAGAATATATGTCTATGCCTTTGTTTTAAAACTGAGCCCTCTGGGGCAAGCAGGGGGCAGGACAAAATTAATTATTTAAATTCAAACTCAGTCCCTACCAATAAAACTAGAGTATAACCCACGTTGGACTCTCCACGCAGCGCATTGAGAAGACTGTTCAGGTAAGTTGAACGGCTCTTTTCCTGCAGAACTGCCTGCGTTGGGGTGCCATGCCTCCCTGCCAGTCAGCTGAACTTCGGTGCACTGCTCCTAGGCTCATCAGCCTCCAGATTCCCACCACCCAGCACCAGTTTTGGAGGGGTGGGGTGGAGAAACAGATGAAGGCAAAGAGAGAGGGGGGGAGGGAAGGAAAGAGAGAAACAGAGGGATGGAAACAGGGTGAGAAAGAGAGAAGCAGAGGCAGAGAGAGAGAGAGGGAGGGAAAGAGGAAGAGAAAGAAAAAGGCAGAGAGGAAGGGAAAGGGGAAGAGAGGCAAGGAAAGAGAGAGAAAAACAGAAAGGGAAGGAGAAAAAGAGAAATGATATTACAAAAGTTTTTATTATTATTGAGCATAATATTTCAAAAGCAGAAAAAATGAAGGGGCATAAAAGTGCATTTATCACATTTTTCATAGAACAATTAGCTGAACTCTGCCTTTATCATTATTTTAGGTAGTAAAACCTCAGTATTCAGGTTAAATTGCCTTGTTGGCACTTTGCGACAAGTAAGTGAGTTTTGCAGTGTCTAAAAGGTTCGCCACCACTGCCCTAGTCATAGGTTTCCCACTGCTCATGATAGAGATGCTTATAATAAAAGGTGTTAGAAACATAGAAACATAGAAGTCTGACGGCAGAAAAAGACCTCATGGTCCATCTAGTCTGCCCTTATACTATTTTCTGTATTTTATCTTAGGATGGATATATGTTTATCCCAGGCATGTTTAAATTCAGTTACTGTGGATTTATCTACCACGTCTGCTGGAAGTTTGTTCCAAGGATCTACTACTCTTTCAGTAAAATAATATTTTCTCATGTTGCTTTTGATCTTTCCCCCAACTAACTTCAGATTGTGTCCCCTAGTTCTTGTGTTCACTTTCCTATTAAAAACACTTCCCTCCTGGACCTCATTTAACCCTTTAATATATTTAAATGTTTCGATCATGTCCCCCTTTTCCTTCTGTCCTCCAGACTATACAGATTGAGTTCATTAAGTCTTTCCTGATACGTTTTATGCTTAAGACCTTCCACCATTCTTGTAGCCCGTCTTTGGACCCGTTCAATTTTGTCAATATCTTTTTGTAGGTGAGGTCTCCAGAACTGAACACAGTATTCCAAATGTGGTCTCACCAGCATTCTATATAGCGAGATCATAATCTCCCTCTTCCTGCTTGCTATACCTCTAGCTATGCAGCCAAGCATCCTACTTGCTTTCCCTACTGCCTGACTGCACTGTTCACCCATTTTGAGACTGTCAGAAATCACTACCCCTAAATCCTTTTCTTTTGAAGTATTTGCTAACACAGAACTGCCAATACAATACTCAGATTGAGGATTCCTTTTCCCCAAGTGCATTATTTTACATTTGGAAACATTAAACTGCAGTTTCCATTGCTTTGACCATTTATCTAGTAAAGCTAAATCATTTGCCATATTACAGACGCCTCCAGGAATATCAACCCTATTGCACACTTTAGAGTCATCGGCAAATAGGCAAACCTTCCCTACCAAACCTTCCCGTATGTCACTCACAAACATATTAAAAAGAATAGGACCCAGAACAGACCCTTGTGGCACACCGCTTGTAACCTGACTCTGCTCAGAATGCTCACCATTAACAATAACTCTTTGATGTCTACGCTTCAGCCAGCTGCAAATCCATTGAACTATCCAGGGATTAAGTCCAATCTTCACTAATTTATTTATCAGCTCTTTATGTGGAACCGTATCAAAGGGTTTGCTGAAGTCCAGGTAGGCAATATCCACGGCACCATCTTCATCCAACACCTTTGTGACATAGTCAAAGAAATCAATGAGATTAGTCTGACATGATTTGCCTTCAGTAAAGCCATGCTGATTTGGGTCCAATAAGTTATTGTTTTTTAGGTGCTGATTTATCCTCTTTTTGAGTAGAGTCTCCAACATTTTAACTACAACTGATGTCAAGCTAACTGGACTGTAGTTACCCGCTTCTTCTCTACTGCCCTTCTTGCGAATAGGCACAACACTGGCCATTCTCCAATCCTCAGGAACTTCTCCTCTTAACAAGGATTGGTTAAACAAATCAGTCAGGGGGATAGTAATGACAGATCTGAGTTCTTTAAGAACTCTGGGGTGGATGCCATCTGGACCCATTGCCTTATTTATCTGTAATCGTTCAAGTTCTTCTAAGACATCGGCTTCTAAGATCACTGGAGCTGAATCCGTACAGCTGGAAGCAATGCTAGATCCCTCTATAGTATTATTTTGTAAGGTGTCTTTTGAGAAAACTGAACAGAAGTAGCTATTGAAATGGTCAGCGATCTCCTTATTCCCATTAATGCATGTATTATTCCTGGTACTAAACTTCGTGATGCCGCAGTTTTTCTTCTTCTTGTCACTAATATATCTGAAGAAGGTTTTATCCCCCTTCTTTACAGATTTGGCAATTTCTTCCTCTTTTGAGACTTTAGCAGCATATCTTATCTGTTTCGCCTCCTTCTGTCTCATTTTATACACCTCCCTATCAGCTATACTTCCAGACTCTTTATACCTCCTATAGGCAGCCTTTTTTTCATTGACTATAGCCCTTACATCATTGCTAAACCATAGCGGTTTCTTCTTCCATTTACCTTTAGTTATTTGTCTTACATACAGTCCAGTGGCTTTTAAGATGGCCTTTTTAATACAGTCCACTGGGTGCTCGCTCTTGCCATTTTATCCCTCCCCTTTAATTCATTATCTAAATATTCCCCCATTGCATTAAAATTTGTTTTTCTGAAATCCAATACTTTGGTTGCATTATAGGATTGCTCACAATGAGTTTTTACATCAAACCACAGACATAGATGGTCACTGCAACCTAAATTTTCTCCCACCTTGACATCTGAAACCCAATTCCCATTCGTAAAAACTAAATCTAGAATATTCTCCCCTCTAGTTGGTGTCTTAACCAGCTGTGCCAGAGCTGCTCCTGTAAAGGCTTCTACTATATTCTTACTTTTGCATGTAAGGGCACTGGGGATATTCCAGTCAACATCAGGCATGTTGAAATCACCCATAACCACAATATCTCCCTTTACTGCCATTTGGGTAATTTCATCCACCATCTTGTTGTCATAATCCTCGGATTGCCCTGGAGGCCTATAGATCACCCCAATTCTAAGGACAGAACCTTCTTTATTTTGCATGCAAATCCCGAGACTCTCTAGATCTTGACATGTATTTTGAATTAGTGTTGTTTTTAGACTTTCTTTAATATAAATGGCTACTCTACCTCCACTTCTCTCTATTCTATCCTTCCTATACAGTGTATATCCTGGTATGGATATTTCCCATTCATTAGAAACCTTAAACCATGTCTCAGTTATGGCAACCAGGTCCAAATTATCTCTAGATATTATGGCCATTAATTCACAGAGCTTGTTGCTCAAGCTTCGAGCATTCGTGCACAATACCCGAAGAACATTATTTTCATTATTAGTTTTCCCCTTATCATCAACAACTACATCTATTTTATTTGCAGCTCCCTTTTCATAAGCTTCCAAAAACTGCTTTATCCTCATTGTCTGTCCAAAAAAGTTCTGAATTCCTCACCGAGTACCTGGTACCTCTGTATGATGGATGCAAACCATCCCTCTTAAACAACTCCCTATTAGACCACCTACTGACATCATGACTTACATAGCCAAAACCTTCAGCTTTACACCACTGCCTTAACCACACATTAAACTCTCTGATACACGTTGTTTTATCCTCTTGGCCACAAACTGGTAACACCTCTGAGAAAGTCACTGAATCAGTTATTTTACTCAGCTCCACACTAAGACATTGAAAATCTCTTTTTACTACATTAACATTTCTCTGGGACAAATCATTTGTGCCAAGATGCACCACCACATCAACGTTATTACCTTTACTCACAGCCTTGACAATGTTTGTAATCCGCCTCCTGTCCCTGCTGGCAGTGGCCCCTGGGAGACACCTCAGCACCTTCACCACATCCTTGCTCTGTCCCAAATCAACACCTCTAACATTCGAATCACCCACAAGAAAATGTGTCCTCTTTTTATTTCTACTAACTGCACTTGATGGTTTGGTGACATTTACGACAACTTCCCCTTTGAACATCCCCTCATTCTCTGCCTGAGGGACCTTGCTAATATCTCCAACATCCTTACTATTTAAATCCGCAAGAACATTATGGGAATTCGATACAGAGAGACCAAAATTGCTATGTTTTTGCTCAACTGCACGCAATCTTCCTGAACCGACAGTTGTCCACACAGCCCTCCTCCTCGGGGGGCGCTGTGGAAGTGGAGGCTGGACACATGGATGCATTACAGCACGTGGCTGGGACAATCTTTCCACTTCTGACTGCAAGCTACAAACTAAGGACTGCAGTCTAGAGATCTCGCCATCTAACCTAGATGTCCTTATGCAAAGAGGGCAGTACCCCAAGTTCACAAGGTACTACGGAAGACAATAGCCAAACAAGTGTTACACTGCACCAAGCCAGTCATCTTAACAATGTATTGAAATACACGTACTTAGCAAGAAAATCAACAACCCCTATTGCTACCAAACTTTGCTGATTTTGGTTTATAGTTATATGATTCACGCGCCGTTAGGCGCATGGGCCACTACCTTCCTATCTCCTTCTCTGTGATCTGAAAGTGCAAATTAAAATGGCTTTTTCCTGCTTTTTATCCTTCCCAGTCTAATCCTGCCCCAGCCTAATCTGATTGGTCTGTGTTTGAACACAAACTGCCAATAAAATTGTCTCTTATAGCCAGTTATATCTGCCCCTTCTCCGTGAATTCAAAAAATGCAAAATGCCAAAAGTAAAAAGCACTACCTTCCTCTCTCCTTCTCTGTGATCTGAAAGTGCCTAGTATGTTTTAAGTCTTTATGGTGAAGACAAAAAAATTACTCCTTTTGGAGAGTTGAGTGGTATAGAAATTAAATAAAATAGTAAATTATGGGATTACCCTTTACCAAAAGTTTAAAGGAAATTTGTATATCTCCAACCTGCTACATGAGATAGTCTGTCTGGATTGATTGATGACTCTAAGAATTATTAAATCACCTCTCCTTTCTACATACTTTTCTTCTCCACAGAAGTTCCAGCCTTTATGTCTAAAAAGCATGAGCATTGCATAGTGATTTCTGCACTGATATAAATTTTTGTCTTTTGACATTAGCCCCCAAATGCCCGTGTCCCAGGGCTTGCTATAGTGTATGCTTCATAGGCATCATCTTTTCACATACTTAAATGACATATTAAAATATCTTAATGCTATCTAAAAGAATCGCGGTACACACTGTTTTAAGCACCAGCAACCATTCCTCCTTAGCTAAAATCTGATAGAAAAATATTATTAGATACCAGTTAATATTCCTTTAGGGGCTATTCATTTGGGCACATTTATTTCCTGTCTTTATTCAGCAAACTTGAGAAACAAACCATTTGCCGAATTGGCAAATTGTGCCTTTTTTGACATGATGCTTTATTGTCCATATTTGTGTATCTGTTGTTAACAGTTGGAATTAAGTCTATGGTTCTATTTATAACTTACAATGTCTAACGTATGTAACTGATATTTGTTTAAATCATTTCCCTGGTGTATTTTTCTTCTCCTTTGCAGGAAATGATTGATATGCTCAATTTGGCTTTTAAGAAGATTTTTGAAGACGATATACAGAAAGCTGACTATGCTCAAAAGTCAATAGGTAATGTCCTGAAAGATGGAGTGGCTTTGGGTTTGCAACTCACAGCCAGGAGTGTCTTTGCATAAACTGCGAGTTGTGCAGTAGTTACACCCAGTTCTGGATCTTGAGAACCTGGTTGCCCTTGAGAAGTATCTGAAAGCTTTGGTTGATTTAAATGTTTAATGGGCATCACATTTAAATCCCTGAACTGAAGCTTGGGGGGGGGGTAAGAAAGTGATCAAAAGATGAATTACTATTGGATAATTACAGTATATATGAGTGAATTTAATTTCTGATGAAAAGTTTCTTTATATTTTATTCTGTAATTATTCTAGCCTTTCTAAAAGTATCATCTATCTACATGGAGACTACGCGGGAACTAATATTGGGAAATTACATGTGAATCAATGTAATTTCTGATAAGAAATCTCTTTATATTTTATTCTACTAATTCTAGACTTTAAAAAAAATCTGTCATAAGAAAATACATCTAAATGTTCACTAGAAATAGAAAACAACTTGAGGTTACATAATCATCTGTCTGTCTATCTAGGAGCCACAATCGATAAAGACAGGACATCTAAGAGTTTTAATTGTTTGCACCAGGAAAACTCTTGGTTTCCATTTATCTCTTCAGCCAACCCCCCTGAAACTATTTTACAGGTGCAGTATTTCTATCATTGCTATTAGTTAATTCAGAAGAATAGTACAATTTCTCAGCTAGAAAAATAGTACTGCCTCGAGTCCAGATCGAAATGTTGATAAAATCTGACTTCATTTAATTTAAAGGAAAGCTCAGTGCTTTCCTTAAAATTAAAGGATGCACATGTTTGTGAATGGCTCTGAAAACTTTTTCTGCAGTTCTTCAGGGCCTATTTTGTTCTGACTTGAAAATCTAACTGTTGCGTTTAATTGCATTAAACTAAGGCAGAGTTCAGAAGTTACAATAATATGATTTCGGTTGGTTTAGAGCAGGGAGAGGGAGGGTGAAGGACTACCAAATTTTTTACTACCACACTGTGGGGGTGGTTTATGCAGGACATGCTACATTTTCTTTCAACATCTTTCAGTGGAAATTGGGTGCTCTCGGGTGGAGTTCCAATTTCGCTACTCCACTGCGTTCCCTCCCATCCGGGCAGTAGCCCAACCCTGGGGAGGGATGCACAAAACTCTCCAGCTCAAAAACAGAATATTCCAGAGAAGAACAAAATCTTCTCTTTTGTATGTTGTTTCTGAATGTATATCTGGAATAGTTTGTGAAGTTCTGAGTTGCTGTATTTAAGAAGACTTTAAATGATGGCAAGAGCTGTGATGACGCAGTAGTTAGAATGCAGGATTGCAGGGTAACTGCTCACTGCCAGAAATTCAATCCTGACCAGTTTAAAGTTGAGTCAGTTTTCCTTCTTTCTGAAGTCGGTAAAATTGGGGGCTGCTAATGTTGTAAACATCTCAGAGAGTGCTGTAAAGCACGGTGGAATGGTATATAAATCTAAGTACTATTGCTATAGTGTAGACTGTTTCTCCTTATTTATGCTTTCTGGACGTTGGAAAGCAAAAGGAGAATTCTCTCCCATTTCTATAGAAGTCTTCATTATTGGGCTTCAGAATGGAAGAAAATGGCCCCTTGTATATTGCTGAAGCATTGGCTGCTGGTGATAAATACACACACACACACACACACACACACACACACACACACACACAGAGTTTAAAAAGATAAAGGGAACACTTAACACAATATAACTCCAAGTAAATCAAACTTCTGTGTAATCAAACTGTCCACTTGGGAAGCAACACTGATTGACAATCAATTTCACATGCTGTTGTGCACATTCAACTTTGTACAGAAAAAAGTATTCCATGAGAATATTTCATTCATTCAGATCTAGGATGGTTCTTGGGGATAAATGTGAGGTGGGAGCATTATGAACATATAGCAATGAGCTGCCAAAATGTTTACTGCCACATTGTGGGCATGGTTTATTTTGTGGGTGTGGCTTGCCTGCTATGTGACCAGGCGGGAGTGGCTTGACAATCATGTGACCGGGGTGGCTTAAAGGTCACCGGGGTGGCTTAAAGGTCATGTGACTGGGAGGTAGTGGCTTGATGACTCTTTTTCAGTTGATTAAGTCACATTATTTGAATAGCCAGAAAATGGACAAATGATAGACAGCATTATTTGTTGAGGAGCACAGTAACATTTTAAGGTTTTGTACTGAACCCATAAGGTTTAGTATGATAACAGATTAGACAAGTAGCTCAATTTTCTTTAATTGCTATAAAAGTTAAGATCTAGATAATGATTAAAATGATTAAAGTGTTTATGGGTAAAACATACTATTTAATTATTTCCTATTTTAAAAGCAATTAAGGATCATACTAAGGTACTAGAAAAGGAAGGACAATAAAAAAATTTATTAAGTATTCTATAAATAGTGCATGAACTTACAACTCCCACTGTGTCCCCCTCCCATGGGGGCCGCAGCCCATTATTGTGTACAGATCTTAAATTGTAACAAATAAAAGTAAGATACAAATTTAAGAAAAATATTAATCAATACCTTAATTTGTGATATGCAAGCTATTGCTCCCTTCAAAAAGCTCCTTTTGAAGGGATTGGTACATAATACACTGCCAAGTTCTCTGGACTGGCAACCTATCAGTAGAGGCTGGATAAACTAGCAATATTTGGAGTAATGAGCTAAATGGCCATTCCCCCTGTAGAATTCTAAGACAAGCAATTATGTCTGCCCAATTCTATCAACTTCCACCCTAAGTAGTCTATTAATTTCTCTTATCCAATGGCATGGCCTCACCTTCCCTGGTGTATTTAATTCAGAAAATGACTAACAGTTTCTTTGCTGCTTCCCATATGAATTCATTTAAAGACTGTCCCTTTCCCTACTCCATAGGATACTTCCATAAGGTCCCATAATCTGGGACATTTCCTGCCTTCACTACAACCCCTGTACAGGATAGTGATTTGGAATACAATATGTGGGAGGAGGAGGATGAAATGGACAAAACCTTTGCCTGCTACTTCCAGGGAAAGTCAGAGTCCAGATCAGTACACCAGAGTTGCTGAAAATTAGCAGCATAGCTTTCTGACATAAGCCCTAACATAGGCATCTTAACATTCCTATATCTTCTCTTCTACTCTTTCTTAGGTATATTTTACTATGGGTATATCCTCTATATAACCTACATCATGTATTTTACTATGTGTATACCCACAAAAACCCTCATTGTGTAGTGGACAAAATTGTGTACTAACATCAGACCGCAGGTGATGCACAGGTATGCCACCTGGGACCTCCCACTGGTCATTCGGGCATTAACTGGCCCGCCCTTTGAACCAATGCGCTCAGTTCCACTTCTCATACTCTATATAACCTACATCATGTATTTTACTATGTGTATACCCACAAAAACCCTCATTGTGTAGTGGACAAAATCAATCAATCAATAAATAAATAAATAAATAAAATAAACTTGTTAAAAGCAATCTGGCAATAACCAGGGTGAAAAATCACACCACTCTCCGTCAGTGTTCTCTCTAATTTTTTGGGGGGGTGGGCGGAAAAGTATAGTGTCTGAGCGGCAGTCCCTTTGGGACTGGGCGGCACAGAAATAATAAACAAACAAACAAACAAACAAACAAATAAAAAACCCACCCTGTTTTGCCTCAGAGAATTTCTTTTTTCTATCTGTTTCTCTCTCTTCCTCTCTCTCTCTCCTTCCCTCTCACTCTTTCCCTCTCGGCTTCTGGGCAGGTTTGGAAAACTCTGAGTTGATTATGATTTTTAAGTGAGCGATTGCTCACTGCTCAGCTTAGAGGGAACTATGCTCTCCGTAGCTCTCTGCCCGTTTCATATAAAATAGTTCCGCTCACCATTAAAAGATTGCCTGCTTGTCAAGACTCAAAATTCCTTTTTTTTGGGGGGGGGGGAGGGGGTTTCTGCATTGACCTGACTTTGTTGGCCAAGAACTGCTTCCAGGTTGTCCTTCAGGGCTGCTGCAGCTAGGGCCGCCGATAGGGCAGTATTACCGGTACTGGCATCAGGGGCCCAGCCAAATTGAAAAATTAGGGGGGGCTGGCAATTGAACGGTGTGCTGGTGAGTTGGCGTGCTAAGGAAGCTAATTGGATTCAGTTGCAAAATTGTTACAATCGGGACCAGGCAAGAGCACAGATCTGCAAAAATGCCTAATTTTCTCTATTCTGCCTGAAGAGCTTCATAGCTGTTAAAGATAAAGTTTGGATCAGAGCTAATTTGGTATACATTTTGATTATGGTGTTAGATTTCCCCCCCGAAATTGTTCCCATCTAAGTGTGAGGAAAATATGTGTTGCTTTGGAGTTGACATGTTTTTTGGAGCCGTCTCGCCATTTTAGATTTGAGAAGCAAACACCATCCTGGATTCGAAAAGCAAGCATTGTGGGAAGTGGGAAGATTTGAATATGCAAAGGAGAAGCTGGGTACTAAGGACTTTTCAAAAAACAAACAACTACATAATATTTTGAGACTTGTGCTGAGAAGATCTGAAGCGGGAGTTGGTTATTTTACATTTTACCTTCTAAATTATGTTAAATGCACACACAGCAATATCTCACCGTATGCTTAATAGATATGATAACATCCTAGGAAAAGAAGAAGAAAGAAAAAAAGAAAAGGTGTTGTTCTTAGAGCCACGGACATGCTATTTGTTAAGAGACTATACATTACACATTTAAAAGCTTAAATATATTAAGTTATGGAACTCAATAGCAGGTACATTTGCTTCATAATATGGATTTGATGATACATGAGGGTATGTTCTTTTTTATAAAGCAATTTTAAAATTTTGCAAACTTTGGAAAATGCTATAAGGAGATAGGTAGAGAGGTTAATGAGAAGAAGAGGGAAGGGTTTTGTTGTATCCTGAAATGGCTACCTTGTATTTCCTGTAAATAGTTTGTTCCGCTTTCCAGCGCTGTCTGAGCCGAAGCAGGAAGTCGCTCCTGATTGGCTCAGACACGGCTGGCTCTTGCTTTGGCGGGAGCCGCAAATGTATAAAAGAAGCGGCTTTTCCAAGCAGAGTCAGTCGGTACTCGCTGAATTGTCACTTTGCCTTGCTGAGCTGTCACTTATTCTCTGAGCTGAATAAAAGTACCGATTTGCTTGAACCCTGTCTCTGGGTCTACTTCACTGGCGACGAATGGACGGAAGAAACATCGCGTGCAACATGAACAAAGTCCAGATCGGCCAGGCTCCGGAACTCTTCGATCCCGAAAAAACGTCCTGGGACGAATACATGGCCACCTTCGAGATTTTCCTCGAGGCGGCAGGGATACAGGACGCCGAAGCCGATCGCAGACGGGCTATCTTTCTGAATTACTGCGGCCCAGAAATCCGTGGCCTTGCCCAGACTCTCACCGACCCGCAGCCAGCAAGAACCGTAGCTTGGGACGTCCTACAGGAAAAGCTAGCGAGCCATTTCAAACCGACCAAACCAGCCATGGTTTTTCGGCATCAGTTTTCCATGATGGCTCAGAAGGAAACTGAATCAATCAACCAGTTTACAACGCGACTTCGGACGGTACTTGCTCAATGCACGTTTAAAGACCCGGAAGCTCGCCTCACCGATGCCCTGGTTTTCGGCATGAGAAGCGCCACAGTGAGAAACAAACTCCTCACCGAAGAAGAGCCGACTCTACAAACCGTGATTAAACTAGCGCAAACCGCAGAAGCCGCCGACGCAGCAGCTAGAGAATTAAAAGAACACGGAAGGCGAGAACTCATTGCCAAGATTGACTCCGCGTCTCCCCCCGCCGTGGAATCAGACGACCCCAGCCAACCAGCTCACAACGGGGACAACTGCTTCCTGGTACAAGACCAGCCGAGACACCACAGAGCTACTCACCCAGCCCCCTGCGCGGGCTGCCGGGGAAACCACCAGCGCCATCGATGCCCTTTCCGAGACGCCACATGCCGCCGCTGCAACCGTCGAGGCCACATCGCCATCGCATGCAGAGCAACGGCACCAGAAGAGACATTCGCCACACCGCAATACCAACGACCACAAAACCAGACCCCCCAACCGCGAGAAAATAGACCGTTCCGCAATTCGGGTCAAAGGAACTACTCAACCGCTAACCGCGACTACTATAGAGGTAACACTCAATTTTCCGTGAATAACACGGCAACAAAAAAAGGGGCCAAAATTGTTATCTCACTGTTACTAAATAACCAACCTTGCTCGATGGAGCTTGATACTGGGTCTAGATATACCATTATGCCTTGGGAGAAGTTTAAACTGTATATGCCTAATATGTCTAAATCTGATCTAAAACAAACCTCTTTAGTGATCAGAGATTTTCAAGGGGGGGTAATCTCGGTCCTGGGAACAGCAAATGTACCTATTGTATTCAAGAATGTCAAATGTACCCTACCCATGCTTATTGTAACGGGGGCTAAGCACTCTCTATTGGGGTTGGCTTGGATGGAACCTTTGGGGATTGAAATTTCGGGAGTGTGTAATGTAAACTGTGATAATATGCCTAACTTTGTGCAAGAGTTCCCTGAAGTGTTCAGCCCCACCTTAGGATCGTATAAGGGGCCCCCTATATCATTTTCTATTGACCCCAAGGTCCCACCAGTCAGGCTAAAACCTCGCAGGGTTCCCCTTCCGCTTCTCCCCAAACTAGACCTGCAGCTTGATAAACTTATAAGCCAAGGTATTTTGGTCCCTGTGGAACAAGGGCCATGGGAAACTCCCATAGTTACGCCTCTGAAGCCAGATGGTTCTTTAAGGGTTTGCGCTGACTACAAATCTACCCTCAATAAGGTCCTCCAACACCACCCCTACCCCATCCCGGTGGTACAACAACTCCTACACTCCCTGGGGGAAGGGAAAAGGTTTGCAAAGATCGACCTCGCGCAAGCTTACCAGCAACTCCCGGTCGATGAACAAACAGCAAACGCACAAACAATTGTAACGCACAGGGGGGCTTTCAAATGCACGAGGTTACAGTTTGGGGTAAGCATAGCCCCAGGAATATTCCAGAGCATTATGGAACGCCTATTGTCAGGGGTAAATGGGGCCATTCCATATTTTGATGACATCTTAATTGCAGGGGAAAACCAGGAACAAGTAAACAAAAGAATAAGGGAAGTACTTAAGAGGTTACAGGACAAAGGCTTAAGAATCAAGCCTGACAAATGTGTCTGGGGAACCAACAGTATAGAATTCCTAGGATATAAAGTAGACAAAGAAGGTATCCACCCCACAACAGAGAAGCTGAGAGCCATTAGGGAAGCCCCAGAGCCACGAGATAAGAATGAGCTGCAGGCATTTTTAGGCCTCCTTAATTTTTATTCCGTTTTTTTAAAGCAGAAGGCAACAGTAGCAGAGCCTCTACATCGTTTACTCCAGAAGGAAGCCCGCTGGACCTGGGGGAAAACTGAACGTGAAGCTTTTTTCCAAATAAAGCAATTATTAACTTCTAAAAGTGTAGTAGTCCAATATAGTGCTTCACTACCCATTAGGCTCACGTGCGACGCTTCACCGTACGGCATAGGAGGAGTCCTAGCTCACGTTCTGCCTAATAAGACAGAGGCCCCAATAGCGTTTTTCTCAAGAACCATGACCAGCACAGAGAGGAATTATAGCCAGTTAGACAAGGAGGCTCTAGCTTTAGTGGCAGGGGTAAAGAAATTTCACAATTACATTTTTGGAAGAAGTTTTGAATTAGTCACTGACCACAAGCCTTTACTAGGTCTGCTAGCCCCCAACAAGCCCACTCCGCCTTTTATGTCTCCAAGACTGATCAGATGGGCTCTTTTCCTCTCAGGGTACCAGTATGATCTCACCCACAAGGGGGGGAAGGAAATCAATCACGCAGACGGCCTCAGCAGGTGCCCCATAACAGACTTAGTGGAGGACCCTGCTCCTTCCACAGATGTACTAATGATAGAACTCGAGGATAACCCACTAACCACGGCCAAAGAGGTAGCTGCACACACGCAGCAAGATCAAATCCTTAAACAAGTGGTAAACTGTGTACTTAAGGGATGGCAAAATGATGCTGTGAAACTTGAATTGTGTGACTTCAAAACCAAAAGACTTGAGTTATCTTATGTAAAGGGTTGTCTGCTGTGGGGAGATAGAGTGATCATCCCCAAAAGCCTAAGGGAAAAGGTACTCAAAATGTTACATGTGGGCCATCCTGGGATTGTCAGGATGAAGAGCCTAGCAAGAGGGCATTTATGGTGGCCAGGTCTGGATGCTGATATTGAGAGCTGGGTCTCGAAGTGTGAACCATGCCAAGAGTCACGGCCTAATCCCCCCAAAACAACTCCGGCTGAGTGGGAGCAGCCTGCGGGTCCTTGGTCAAGAATCCACATTGATTTTGCTGGTCCAGTGGGGTCCCAGTATTTCTTAATAGTGGTTGATGCGTTCTCCAAATGGGTGGAAATAATAGCAATGAACAACATAACCACAAGTGCCACCATCAAGGTATTGAGTAGACTGTTTGCCTCCCATGGTTGCCCAGATATCTTAGTGTCTGACAATGGGCCACAGCTAACAGCCAGGCAATTCGAATTGTTCCTAGATGGCCTAGGGGTCAGGCATGCCCTCATCTCGCCTTACTTGCCTTGGGCTAATGGATTGGCAGAACGTTACGTTCGTGTGGCAAAGGAGGCATTGCGCAGGTCAGGCCCTGGGGATGTACAACAAAACTTGGACCAATTCTTACTCACCCAACACATCACCCCTAACTCGCACACACATGTAAGCCCTGCAGAGTTATTAATGGGAAGGAAATTAAGGTCACCACTAGATAGGTTGAACCCAAGGTTCTGTATTAATAATAATCAAATGTGTGTAAAACCTGAAAGGGAAATGTATTTGGGACAAAATGTATATGTAAAAAGTTTTGATGGAAATGTAAACTGGATGAAAGGAATTGTTGTTAAGCAAAATGCACCAAAGACTTATATTGTAAAACTAGAGGATGGTCGTTTGTGGAAACGACACATAGACCACATTCGGAAGCGAACAGAAAATCAATTGCCACAAACCGCTGACATGGACTCTCCCCCTTCAACAGACTTTAACACACTGCCCGAGTTAAGAAACACGCAAAGAGACTTATCGGGCCAGGGGGAGCCATCCAGCGACGCCGAGCCATCCTCATCCTCCGAAGCCTTCGTTGGGCCCGCCAGGCCAAGTCCGCCGCGCCGGGAGAACAGCGGCGAGCCATCCTCCACAGTCGGTGTCGAAGGAGAAATTGAACTGCGCAGGTCAGAGCGAGCTCCACGGAGGCCCCACCGATTGGACGACTTTGTCACATGGCTTTCATGATGGATGTGTCCAACTATGAGGGGAGGGGTGTTGTATCCTGAAATGGCTACCTTGTATTTCCTGTAAATAGTTTGTTCCGCTTTCCAGCGCTGTCTGAGCCGAAGCAGGAAGTCGCTCCTGATTGGCTCAGACGCGGCTGGCTCTTGCTTTGGCGGGAGCCGCAAATGTATAAAAGAAGCGGCTTTTCCAAGCAGAGTCAGTCGGTACTCGCTGAATTGTCACTTTGCCTTGCTGAGCTGTCACTTGTTCTCTGAGCTGAATAAAAGTACCGATTTGCTTGAACCCTGTCTCTGGGTCTACTTCAGGTTTTTTGCTCTTCCTTCCTCTTTCTCTTCTTTTTTCTTGCACTGTGCTTTTATACCTATGGTGGAGTTTACATATAGTTTTAAACATTATTGCGTATAATTTATCTTCTGGTTACCTGTTATTTATTGGTATTATTGTGAAAAAAAATATTTTTCTAGTGTGATGCAGGAGTATTTTGTCTTTATCCTTTGTGCCATCTTATTGCTGCTTTTAATATTGTTGATGGCAAAATTAATAATATTTTGTTAATTTGGTGTATTTGCACTGTTCTGGTAATTTATTTATATGTATGTAATATGTTGATGTCACTTGAATATATTTTCTGCGTTATTAACATATTATTAATCTGTCAAACAAGTGTAGTGGCAGGGTTTAATTTTTTTTAAAAGGTAAATTTATTACATAATTGGTATGTCGCAAAATAAAGTAGTTTTAAAATGGGGGGGCAGACACTTAGGCGGTATGGGCCCCCAAAATTCCTGATGGCGGCCCTGGCTGCAGCATTCAACTCTTCTACACTGATTCCCTCCTTTTAATTTTAGGGGCTAAATAATGAAAGAAAAGAGGAGATCCTGCTGGGAAAATTCATGTATGATACCGAGAAGGAATTAATTCAGACATTCCAACTGAAGGTAAACTAGAAATGGGAGAAGTGGGATAGAGGTAAAACTAAAGTAGGATAGAGTAAAACCGAAGGGGCTGTGTCAGAGGGAGTTGTTTTGAAAGAATCTCTCCAATTTCTGCCCCATCTACTAAAAATCAGGCAACTTTTAATTCAGTACTTTAAGGAGTGGATTAGGCCAGAGCTGGAAAACCAGAGCTCCTCCTGAGGAAATAGAGTTTAGATAATCTGTGGCACTATACAGATAGTCCCCGACTTACAACAGTTCACTTAATGGCTGTTCAAAGTTTCAGTAGCATTGAAGAAAGTGATTTATGACCATTTTTTCACACGTGTAACCATTGCAGCACCCCTATTTGTACACTTGACACCTGACTCACATTTTGGACAGCTGCAGTGTCTCGGGGTCCATGTGATTAACTTTTGCAACCTTCTGACAAGCAAAGTCAAAGGGGAAACCAGATTCACTTAACAATTTGTTAAGTAACAATGTATTTCTAATTAAACAAATGTGGCAAGAAAAGTCGTAAAATGGGGCAAAACTCACTTAGCAAAGTTCTCACTCAGCAACATAAATTTTGAGCTCAATTGGGGTCATATGTTGAGGACTATATATATTGATGGGAGCTAATGGGACATAGCAAAACAAAAAACCCCCACCACAAATCTTCTTTCTGATGAATAACAATCCCAAAGCAGTTATATCAGCATTTGGGAAACAGGTCTACAGATTTATTTTATTTATTTATTTGATTTTTATGCCGCCCTTCTCCTTAGACTCAGGGCAGCTTACAACATGTTAGCAATAGCACTTTTTAACAGAGCCAGCATATTGCCCCCATAATCAGGTCCTCATTTTACCCACCTTGGAAGGATGGAAGCCTGAGTTAACCTTGAGCCGGTGATGAGATTTGAACCGCTGACCTACAGATCTACAGTCAGCTTCAGTGGCCTGCAGTACAGCATTCTACCTGCTGCACCACCCCGGCTCTTGTATATAGATATACGGTATAGGCTTTGTACTCTTCTATTAAAACGATAGAGCCATTCAAGAGGATGACTTCATCTCGATTGCTTTTTATTATGATTGTTCTTTTACCTCATCTACATTTCAGAATGAACAAGAGAAGGCATTCCAGTATGTAAAGATCAAAGTGGAGAGCAACTGGGGAAATCCAGAGTACACTTGCATTTATCGAATCAGGGTGCATTGAAGGATTGCCAATATAAACCATTTGGGCAAGAAAGTGGATGAAATCTCCCAAGATAAATAAAGAAAAACAGGAATATGAACATTTATACTGAGCAAGTGGAAAAAGCACCTAGAACTTGCTCCAGCTTTTCCCACCAGGGGAAAATGGGAAATAAAACATGAGGATATACTAATGATGTTGAGTTATTTGACTAACAGGTTTCAGTTTGATTTCAGTTGAAAATTCAGTTAGAATTGTTGTTAAAGTAATGTAGTTGTTAAACTAATGCAGTTGTTAAACTAATGTAGTTGTTAAACTAATGTTGATTTCAGTTGAAAATTTAGTCAGAATTGTTGTTAAAGTAATGTAGTTGTTAAAGTAATGTAGTTGTTAAAGTAATGTGTAGTTGTTAAAGTAATGTGAGTAGCATGAGTAGATTCTGTCCAATTTCTCAAAAAGATGAGGTGACTGGAGGTGATCTCCCAATAAAATATTTCAGTTCAGATTATAGCATAGAGGCAAATGTACAGAGATATTAAAAGTTCAAATAAATGAGTCATATTTCCAACAAAAATTACCTTAATGTGGAAGACTAATAATACACACAATGAGTATCACTGTATCAAGAAATGGGGTAGATATCCATGTAGTTATAAAATTACGTCTTAATGAATCACTCTGTTGACTGAAAAATAATATGTATCAAGAAAAGCAGTGTGATGAAATGTTAAGGAGCTTTCAACTAAGGCTCACCCTCCATAGATTTGTACACACTGAACAACCTTTCAGCTTTAAATTTACAGCTAAGTCGAAAAACATTTCAATAACAAAAATATACTTTCCACTCAGTTGATGAGCCTGGTGTAGTGTTGGCTATCTTGTTTAACAGGTTCCAAGCCATGCAATGCTTCTATGGGTCAATAAATCCTTTTTAGGAAGAAAATTATTTGAAAAGATAAATATAAGGCCAATGATTGCAACAGGCAAATTAGTTGTTAAAGAAAGTTAGCTTACCAGAACCAGAAGAATTTGTCTGCTTTCACCTTAATTCCACATATCTTTTTCCTTTAGGGAAAATAAATCAGAAAAGGTTAGCATTGTGGCTATATGTGTCATACTCATGTGGTGGGCATAGCCCAACCAAATGGCTGGGTTCCATAATGTGATAGGATAAAGGTGAAGCCAATAGTCCAAGACTTAAAACTGTCCAGTTCATTCCTATTTATTCCAGGCTGCACATGTATTATAATAGTTTCCCATGCATAACTCCCTAGATAAAATGAGATCTTTCAAAAGTCATCCATACATACATATTTCTTGTGTGAATGAATGAGTGAAGACAGCAAGAAGACATGAAAAGCGCCTGGGAAGATGAGCAAATTATCAGCAAATGAATTATATGGGCTCCTCAGTTTGGGCTCAAGACAATGGAGAATATGTTGGCAGATGATGGGACGCCCCCAATCGCATGCTGATTGTCATTGGCTCTTTGCATTTTCTCCCACTCTCTGGAAATCAACCCAAAAATTGTCATTGGCTCCCAAGGAACAAAGTGAAAAAAAAATTAAACCGGGGGGGGGGGGAGTGTTGGTAATGACCTTTAAAGTGTTGGTAATAAACCTGGCATTGGACCAGAATACCTCCGGAACCGCCTTCTACTGCATGAATCCCAGTGGCTGATAAGGTCCCACAGAGTTGGTCTTTTCCGGGTCCCGTTGACCAAACAATGTCATTTGGCAGGTCCCAGGGGAAGAGCCTTCTCTGTGGCGGCCCCGGCCCTCTGGAATCAACTCCCCTCGAAGATTAAAATGGCCCCTACCCTCCTTGTCTTTCGCAAGTTACTCAAGACCCACCTATATTGCCAGGCACGGGGGAATGAAGACATCTCCCCCAGGCTTTCTTATATTTTATGTTTGGTATGTATGTGCTGTATGGTTTTTTTAAATTGTTGGGGTTTTATATAATTTTATTATTAGATTTGTTCCATTGTTATACTGTTTTTTTATTACTGTTGTGAGCCACCCCGAGTCTTCGGAGAGGGGCGGCATACAAATCTAATAAATTGAATTGAATTGAATTATCAGAAAGTCAGGATTGACTAGGACAGTGATGGTGAACCTCTGGCACCCGTGCCACAGGTGGCATGCAGAGCCATAACTGCTGGCACATGAGATGTTGCCCTAGCTCAGCTCCAGCACACATGTGCACGATTTTCAGCTTTTGCAGAGGTCTAGGAGGGAGTTTTTGGCTTTCAGAGGACCTCTAAGAGGTGGGGGAGGGTGGAAAATGGGCCTACCAGACTCACCAGAAGTTGGGAAACTGGGTGCTCATGGCCTCTGGGGGATGGGGGAAGCCATTTTCTCCCTCCCCAGGCATTGGATAATGGGTGTGGCCACTTGCAAATGCCCAATAGTGCACGCACACTGGTGCTTTTGGCACCCAAGGAAAAAAAGTTTCGCCATCACTGGACTAGAATGTTTGACTTGTCTTCTCTCAGGTTCAATCAGAAAAATTCTTTACCATTTGTCCACTAGTGAGTTATAAGACCTTATGACAGTGATGGCAAAACTTTTTCCCATTGGGTGCCAAAAGAGTGTGTGTGTGCCAACACCCACAATTCAATGCCCCTCATGCACCATGCACCCCTCTGCACATGCACACATGATGTCCGCATTGCCCCATGCATGCATGCATGTCCCCCTCCCCCATTTTCCAACTTTTTTTGGGGGGGGGGGGCTTAAGTCTGCTTTTTGCCCTCCTCAGACTCCAGAGTCTTTCTTGGAGCATGGGGAGGGCGAAAACAGTCTCCTCCACCCCCAAGGCCTTCTAGAGGCTGAAAATGTCCCATTTTCCAACTTCTGGTGGGCCCAGTAGGCCTGTTTTTCACCATCTCCAGGCTCCAGAGGCTTTCTGACACCCGTCAAGCGGGTGCAGAAGTTGGTGACAAATCAGTAGCTTGTCACACTTGCCTGATGTTTATGGGAACTTGGGAGGGGTGATTTTCATGAGGGAACAGATGCAACCACAAAGCATTCTTTCGAGTGGTTCAAGGCCATGCTATACCCACCCACCTGGGCGGAAGCGGAGGAAGGACTTGCCCCGCTGGTACAATCTGAGTGGGCAATGTGACAAGTTTGTGGGTGGGGGGAACAAGGGATGTGAACTTTCAACTGAGTGGGAAACTCAGATTCAGGTTTTCCAGTGTGGGTGCCAGGATGGCTTCGGAAATAAATTGGAACTTTGAGGAGTACTTTGACTCAGATTCTGATTTAGTTCAGATGTTACTTCGAACCTTGACACCTCCCCTACCCCCACTAGAGGCTGAAAATGCCTTCCCAGAGCCTCCGCATGAACCAAAAATCAGCTGGCTGGCAAGGACACGCATGCTGTAGGGAAACAGCTTGCGTGCTGGCAGATATTATTATTATTATTATTATCATCATCATCATCATCATCATCATCATCATTATGTCGATACAACATAGAAACGAGATCACTATGCTGGATTTCGTATTTCATCACCAGTCGGGCGCTTCCCAAGCACCTAGGACTGCGTGATGTAGTGGCAAATTATGTTTGCCGATCCCAGTAAAGCGGCGTTTTGCAATTGACAGATGGAGATTTTGTCAATTCCGATGGTTTTCAAATGTCCACTGAGATCCTTTGGCACTGTGCTCAGCGTGCCAAGTACCACTGGGACTACTTTCACTGGCTTATGCCAGAGTCGTTGCAGCTCGATTTTTAGATCTTCGTATTTCACTAATTTCTCTAGCTGCTTTTCCTCAATTTTGCTGTCCCCTGGGATTGCAATGTCAATGATCTATACTTTCTTTTTCTCCACAATCAGGATGTCTGGTGTGTTATGCTTCAGAATTCGGTCAGTCTGAAGTTGGAAGTCCCACAGTAGTTTTGCTTGCTCATTTTCGACCACTTTTTGGGCTTATGATCCCACTAGTTCTTTGCCACTGGTAAATGGTAGTTCCGGCACAGGTTCCAGTGGATCATCTGTGCCACAGCATCATGTCTATGCTTGTAGTCAGTCTGTGTATGCTACAAAAAGATCGCACAGACTGACTACAAGCATAGATTATTATTATTATTATTATTAATAATAATAATAATAATAATAATAATAATAATAATTGGATTTCTATGCCGCCCCTCTTCGAGGACTCTGGGTGGCTCACAACATATAAAATATACAATACACAATATCTTAACCCAATTAACTAATTAAAAATCTAGAAATCCCCCGCGTGCTACCTAAGGCCGCGTGCTTCACCATCACAGCCTTAGGACAACATCCAGCCATTGCTGAGGCAATATATCCCTAATAAAGGCCAGTTTCATATTGCCATATTAGTAGTTCAGCGACATTGTATAATGCTAGAACAGTCTTTATGGGGCAATGCCAATTCTTCACTTTGAGGGTTAAATGTCATGCTAAGCAGGACTCAATTAAAAACCTTTTAGCAATCTGTAGTAAATTGGTAATATTGGTACTATGGTCCTAGATGTTGAACAATAGCAACAGAAGTACATTTTTTTCTGAAAAATAAGCTGCTGAATATAGAATTGGTGAAGAAGTAGAATATTGTTTTCGATGCATCTCGGTCTTGGTGCTGAAGGCAAATATTGGGCTTAAAGTAAAATGCAATCAGGGGTGCCCCAGCCTTTGGATGATGGGCTTTGAAAAAAAATTGTTCTAATAAGCAATCTAGGTATTGCACTTTAAATGCAATGAAATCTGTATCTTAATAGAGGCATTAGAAAGTATAATGAGAACAGAGATAATGAAATGCTTGTCCTTAAATATTTTACTAGAATTAAGATTGCACTCATATATAATAAGCAAATGTTATAAAATCCTGTCGAAAATTTCTATGGAGTATAGTATATGTTCTTCCTTAGCCTTGGGTGAATTAACGAAGGGCCAGATATTTTAAATTAGTAAATATTGCAGATTTCAACTCAGAAAACACAGTAGTTCATTTAACATAGAGAAGGGCAATGTATAACAAAATTCAGAGATGACATTTGCTCATGAAATTTGAAAGAAATTGAATGCATGGGGTAGTAAATAATTGCTTTGGAACAACTCTTGAATATAGGTGTTGTTTAATATTACTGTATTTTTCGGAGTATAAGACACACCAGGGTATAAGACGCACCTAGATTTTAGAGGTGGAAAACAAGAAAAAAAGTATTCTGAATCAAATGGTGTAGTAATATATTATTTAATAAAATACCAGCAGAATGTAGTAGAATACTTTTTACAAACATGTATCCTTTTTACAAACTTCAAACTTGACAGCTTTAAGACTTGTGGACTTCAACTCCCAGAATTCCCCCTCCAGTCATGTTGCTGCAAATGGGGTAATTAGAAAGTAAAATTACCCCCGTTTTTGTGAAAAATGGGCTGGTTTTTTGCCCGTTTTCCTGCAAAAATGGGGTGGGCGAAGGGTCCTGGAAGTCTGCAGGGAATTCCTAGGTGCTGGGGGATGGTAAAAATGCTGTTTTTGCAAACCCCAGGCCATTTTCCACCCATTTTTCCACCAAATGGGGCATTTTTGTCTCCTCCCCAGTCCCTAGGAGCTCTTTGCAAGCTTTCTAGGCCCTTTTCCCACCCCATTTTTACAAAAGAATGGGTGGAAAATGGTCCATTTTTTTTGCAAATATGGGGGCAGTTTTGCCATCCCCCAGCACCAGGAGCTCCGCAGGCTTCCCAGACCCTCTGTCCCATTTTTGCAAAAAACAGGCACATTTTTTCCAAAAGTAGGACACTGGAGCTGGGCTTAGGGACAGCAAAAATGGCTATATTCAGTGTATAAGATGCGCCAACATTTTCATCCTCTTTTTTGGGGAAAAGGGTGTGTTTTATACTCCAAAAATATGTATCATAGCCAGAAATGATATACATCCCAGCAGCCCAAATTACAGCAAACAATGGATTGTCAATATAAAAAGTTGCACTTCTGTATAGAATCATGAATATCAACTTAAAACATGTAAAATTAACTATTAGTTAAATATATACTTTGGGTAGGTGCCATAATTATATGTTCCAAACAACATATAAATTTTAAGATAAAACCGCTAAAGAAATTGTGGCCAGTATATGGTCTGTCTTTAGAAAGTAATAATGAAGGCTGTAAGTTCATGTTTATTAATCATTCACACCCAATTATTCCTTATTCCTTTCATTCTTTGTTCTCTAGAAAGATGCTTTGATGGCTTCCCTTTTATTTTTTTTACAACATGAAACTTCCCGTATATACTCGAGTATAAGTCGACCCGATTATAAGCCGAGGCACCTACTTTCACCAAAAACCTGGGAAAACTTATTGACTCGAATATAAGTCCAGGGTGGAAAATACAGTGGCTACTGGTAACTTATAAAAATGGAATATTCTTCTATTGTAGCTTCTTAAAATTGTTTTTGTAGGAGAATAAAAAAACATATGAAGAATGGTTGCAAGAACTGGATATATCTAATTTAATGAAAAAAGGGACCATGGGAGACATGATAGCATTCTTCCAATATCTCAGAGTTTGCCACAAAGAAGAAAGAGTCAACCTATTCTCCAAAGCACCTGAGGGCAGAACAAGAAGCAATGGGTGGAAACTAAACAAGGAGAGAAGCAACTTAGAACTAAGGAGAAAATTCCTGACAGTTGGAACAATGAATCTGTGGAACAGCCTACCACCAAACGTTGTGAATTCTCCAACACTGGAAGTTTTTAAGAAGATGTTGGATACCCATTTGTCTGAAGTAGTGTAGGGTTTCCTGCCTAGGCAAGGGGTTAGACCAGAAGACCTCCAAGGTCCTTTCCAACCCTGTTGTTATTATTATATTATATAACTTTTTTCCTTCCAAAATGCTTTTTATTTATTGCATCTTTCTTCCTCCCCTTCCAAAATCTTTCTTTTTTTTAAATTCCAAAAACCTCTTAAAATATCTTTAGGAATGTTATCTTAATCTTAAAACCTGTTATCTTAATCTTCATTACAATATCATTATAATTTTCTTAATAATTGGGATTTCATATACTCTTTCAAAACAATTGCTTAAATCAAACTTCCATGTGATAAATATTCAGATTTTCCATTTAAAACGTATTTCATAAGTTAAAATCATTATTACTATATCAATAGATCAGTAAATAACAATTGGGGGTTACTCAATCATTAACTGTAAAATCTTTCTTCTACATGATATTTATCTTGCATAAGGAGAAACCATACTCTTAAAAAAAGTTAAATCTATTCATATTGATTATGTAGAACGAATGATTAATGACAAAATTCATACTATTATATTATCCTAACCTTCGTATTGTTTTAAACAAGTCAGCATTAACAATCTGCTTGGGTAGGATAAATATAGTTGGAAGAAAAAGTTTAATTACACAGAGTTATCCCCACTTTAAGCAACAATTTCTTACAAAATAACCTATCCTGTTAATCAAATTTAAATGGGTAACTTACATTTTACTTGTACATTTTATTTATTTGTAAAATATCTTTGCTGGCTTGATGAGAAGAGAAATCCATGGTTCCTTCCTTCTGAAAGTCTCTTCAACTCTCCCGCCCCTTCCCCCAGTGCTGCCTGTAGAGGAGGAGCTGTGATTGGTACAGCTTGCTGCCAATCAGATAGCTCTCTCAGTGCCTTTCTGTGTAGAGAAGGAGCTGTGATTGGTTCAGCCTGCTGCCAATCAGGCAGCTCAGGGGTAGCAAGAGCAGAAAGAAAAAAAACCTCCTGTTGCCAGCCATGAGGTTTCTTTCCTCCCTGCCTTTCACATCCGAACTGTGGAACTTTGGGACAGTTTTCAGGTCAGTGAAAGTTAGTGACTCTAGTATAAGTCGAGGTTGGATTTTTTCAGCACTTTTTTTGCTGAAAATATCGACTTATACTCGAGTATATACGGTAATTAGATGGGTGAAGGATGGAAGCTTTTCAAAAATCTCTTTTATGTTTTTCCATTGATTATGAATTTCATCTGCATAAATAAACCATCCTCACTGGATAAGTGCTGAAGAACCTGACATTTCCAGTTTTGTGTTTTTCTGTTTTCTCCTCTTCCTATCCTTGTGAGCTAAACCAGGCCAGATTTTAAAGAGAAGGATTGTTTGTGCATGTATTTATAAATTCAATTTGTAATTTCTGAAAATGATGGTCATTAAACAAATCCATTCATTTGATTGGACTTTTTTTTTTGCTGACACCAACAAAAAAATGACAGAAACTGGCAAAAAAACCCCAACCATTTGAATTATGAATAAAACTGTAACTCTCGTATGGGGTTCCTTGTAACAATGGAAACGTGGGAATTATAATCAATAAAGGAGCAAATCAATGTTGGAATCTGAAACCTATGTTTGGCTGTCTTTGTGCATGTCTGTACAGCATACCCATCTGTAAATTTCAAGGAGCAAAGAATTCAGTGGGTAGGAATAGTGGGCGCTGAAGGTAGGAAGAAATAGGTAGCCAATAACTATTTAGATAATAATTTTGTTCCTTGGGAGCCAATGACAAAATTTGGGTTGATTTCCAGAGAGTGGGAGAAAATGCAAAGAGCCAATGACAATCAGCATGCGATTGGGGGCGTCCCATCATCTGCCAACATATTCTCCATTGTCTTGAGCCCAAACTGAGGAGCCCATATAATTCATTTGCTGATAATTTGCTCATCGTCCCAGGCGCTTTTCATGTCTTCTCCCTGTCTTCACTAATCCATTCGCACAAGAAATATGTATGTATCTATGACTTTTGAAAGATCTCATTTTATCTAGGGAGTTATGCACGGGAAGGTATTATAATACATGTGCAGTCTGGAATAAATAGGAATGAACTGGACAGTTTTAAGTCTTGGACTATTGGTTTCACCTTTATCCTATCACATTATGGAACCCAGCCATCTGGTTGGGCAATGCCCACCACATGAGTATGACACATATAGCCACAATGCTAACCTTTTCTGATTTATTTTCCCTAAAGGAAAAGGATATGTGGAATTAAGGTGAAAGCAGACAAATTCTTCTGGTTCTGGTAAGCTAACTTTCTTTAACAACTAATTTGCCTGTTGGAATCATTGTCCTTATATTTATCTTTTCAAATAATTTTCTTCCTAAAAGGATTTATTGACCCATAGAAGGATTGTGTGGCTTGGAACATGTTAAACAAGATAGCCAACACTACACCAGGCTCATCAACTGAGTGGAAAGTATATTTTTGTTATTGAAATGTTTTTCGACTTACCTGTAAATTTAAAGCTGAAAGGTTGTTCAGCGTGTACAAATCTATGGAGGGTGAGCCTTAGTTGAAAGCTCCTTAACATTTCATCACACTGCTTTTCTTGATACATATTATTTTTCAGTCAACAGAGTGATTCATTAAGACATAATTTTATAACTACATGTATATTTACCCCATTTCTTGATACAGTGATACTCATTGTGTGTATTATTAGTCTTTCACATTAAGGTAATTTTTGTTGGAAATATGACTCATTTATTTGAACTTTTAATATCTCTGTACATTTGCCTCTATGCTATAATCTGAACTGAAATGTTTTATTGGGAGATCACCTCCAGTCACCTCATCTTTTTGAGAGATTGGACAGAATCTACTCATGCTACTCACATTAGTTTAACAACTACACATTACTTTAACAACTACATTATTTTAACAACTACATTACTTTAACAACAATTCTAACTGAATTTTCAACTGAAATCAACATTAGTTTAACAATTACATTAGTTTAACAACTACTATTTTAACAACAATTCTAACTGAATTTTCAACTGAAATCAAACTGAAACCTGTTAGTCAAATAACTCAACATTATTAATATATTCTCATGTTTTATTTCCCATTTTCCCCTGGTGGGAAAAGCTGGAGCAAGTTCTAGGTGCTTTTTACACTTGCTCAGTATAAATGTTCATATTCCTGCTTTTCTTTATTTATCTTGGTAGATTTCATTCACTTTCTTGGCCAAATGGTTTATATTGGCCATCCTTCCATGCACCCTGATTCGATAAATGCAAGTGTACTCTGGATTTCCCCAGTTGCTCTCCACTTTGATCTTTACATACTGGAATGCCTTCTCTTGTTCATTCTGAAATGTAGATGAGGGAAAAGAACAATCATAATAAAAAGCAATCGAGATGAAGTCATCCTCTTGAATGGCTCTATCGGTTTAATAGAAGAGTGCAAAGCCTATACTGTATATCTATATACAAGAGCCGGGGTGGCGCAGCAGGTAGAATGCTGTACTGCAGGCCACTGAAGCTGATTGTAGATCTGTAGGTCAGCGGTTCAAATCTCATCACCGGCTCAAGGTTGACTCAGGCTTCCATCCTTCCAAGGTGGGTAAAATCAGGACCTGGGTTATGGGGAAAATATGCTGGCTCTGTTGAAAAGTGCTATTGCTAACATGTTGTAAGCTGCCCTGAGTCTAAGAAGAAGGGTGGCATAAAAATCAAATAAATAAATAAAATAAATCTGTAGACCTGTTTCCCAAATGCTGATATAACTGCTTTGGGATTGTTATTCATCAGAAAGAAGATTTGTGTTGGGGTTTTTTTGTTTTGCTATGTCCCATTGGCTCCCATCAATATATATAGTCCTCAACATATGACCCCAATTGAGCTCAAAATTTATGTTACTGAGTGAGAACTTTGCTAAGTGAGTTTTGCTCCATTTTACGACTTTTCTTGCCACATTTGTTTAATTAGAAATACATTGTTACTTAACAAATTGTTAATTGAATCTGGTTTCCCCATTGACTTTGCTTGTCAGAAGGTTGCAAAAGTTAATCACATGGACCCCGAGACACTTCAGCTGTCCAAAATGTGAGTCAGGTGTCAAGTGTACAAATAGGGGTGCTGCAGTGGTTACACATGTGATAAAATGGTCATAAATCACTTTCTTCAATGCTACTGAAACTTTGAACAGCCATTAAGTGAACTGTTGTAAGTCGGGGACTATCTGTATAGTGCCACAGATTATCTAAACTATATTTCCTCAGGAGGAGCTCTAGTTTTCCAGCTCTGGCCTAATCCACTCCTTAAAGTACTGAATTAAAAGTTGTCTGATTTTTAGTAGATGGGGCAGAAATAGGAGAGATTCTTTCAAAACAACTCCCTCTGACACAGCCCCTTCAGTTTTACTCTATCCTACTTTAGTTTTACCTTTACCCCACTTCTCCCATTTCTAGTTTACCTTCAGCTGGAATGTCTGAATTAATTCCTTCTCGGTATCATACATGAATGTTCCCAGCAGGATCTCCTCTTTTGTTTCATCATTTAGCCCCTAAAATTAAAAGGAGGGAATCAGTGTAGAAGAGTTGAATGCTGCAGCAGCCCTGAAGGACAACCTGGAAGCAGTTCTTGGCCAACAAAGTCAGGTCAATGCAGAAACAAAAAAAAAAAAAAAGGACAAGCAGGCAATCTTTTAATGGTGAGCGGAGTTATTTTATATGAAACGGGCAGAGAGCTACGGAGAGTGGTGTGATTTTTCACCCTGGTGATTGCCAGATTGTTTTTAACATGTTTATTTTATTGATTGATTGATTGATTTTGTCCACTACACAATGAGGGTTTTAGTGGGTATACACATAGTAAAATACATGATGTAGGTTATATAGAGGATATACTCATAGTAAAATATATCTAAGAAAGAGTAGAAGAGAATATAGAGGAATGTTAAGATGCCTATGTTAGGGCTTATGTCAGAAAGCTATGCTGCTAATTTTCAGCAACTCTGGTGTACTGATCTGGACTCTGACTTTCCCTGGAAGTAGCAGGCAAAGGTTTTGTCCATTTCATCCTCCTCCTCCCACATATTGTATTCCAAATCACTATCCTGTACAGGGGTTGTAGTGAAGGCAGGAAATGTCCCAGATTATGGGACCTTATGGAAGTATCCTATGGAGTAGGGAAAGGGACAGTCTTTAAATGAATTCATATGGGAAGCAGCAAAGAAATTGTTAGTCATTTTCTGAATTAAAGACACCAGGGAAGGTGAGGCCGTGTCGTTGGATAAGAGAAATTAATAGACTACTTAGGGTGGAAGCTGATAGAGTTGGGCAGATATAATTGCTTGTCTTAGAATTCTACAGGGGGAATGGCCATTTAGCTCATTACTCCAAATATTGCTAGTTTATCCAGCCTCTACTGATAGGTTGCCAGTCCAGAGAACCTGGCAGTGTATTATGTACCAATCCCTTCAAAAGGAGCTTTTTGAAGGGAGCAATAGCTTGCATATCCCAAATTAAGGTATTAATTAATATTTTTCTTAAATTTGTATCTTACTTTTATTTGTTACAATTTAAGATCTGTACACAATAATGGGCTGCGGCCCCCATGGGAGGGGGACACAGTGGGAGTTGTAAGTTCATGCACTATTTATAGAATACTTAATAATTTTTTTATTGTCCTTCCTTCTCTAGTACCTTAGTATGATCCTTAATTGCTTTTAAAATAGGAAATAATTAAATAGTATGTTTTACCCATAAACACTTTAATCATTTTAATCATTATCTAGAACTTAACTTTTATAGCAATTAAAGAAAATTGAGCTACTTGCTTAATCTGTTATCATACTGAACCTTATGGGTTTAGTACAAAACCTTAAAATGTTACTGTGCTCCTCAACAAATAATGCTGTCTATCATTTGTCCTTTTTGTGGCTATTCAAATAACGTGACTTAATCAACAGAAAAAGAGTTGTCAAGCCACTACCACCCAGTCACATGACCTTTAAGCCACCCCGGTGACCTTTAAGCCACCCTGGTCACATGATTGTCAAGCTACTCCCACCTGGTCACATGGCAGGCAAGCCACACCCACAAAATAAACCATGCCCACAGTGTGGCAGTAAACATTTTGGCAGCTCATTGCTATATGTTCATAATGCTCCCACCTCCCATTTTCCCCCAAGAACTTTGAGAGATGAATTGGTCTGAGGGAGAATGACTGGCCTAAACTCTGCTGGCTTTTATACTAAAGGGAGAAATAGAACTCGGAGCACTGATTTCTAATCCTTCATCTTAACCTCGATACCAGAATGGCTCCATATCCTATTTCAGCTCAATATCAAGGGCATAGTAGCCTTGGTGCTTCCTAAATTGCAGTTCTTTTAATGAACCTTAGAGGTAAGATATACGATAAGTTAAAACAGTATTGTACTCACATAAACCAAGAAATCTTTTAAGGCGCTTGTGATTCCTTCCGAAAAAGCTATTGCTTTAGAGATGTGCTGAGCTGTAACGGCTGTGAGTCGGACTTTTTCAGGCAGCTTAATTACGACTTGGCCTTCAGATCCTGAGAATGCCCAGCAGTTTCCAGGGTAAACATCCGGCTACAAACAGGAGACCATTCACATAAATAAAATGCTTAAAATTGGAATCACTCTATAATATGGAAAGAGATACATTGCTCTGGGGTTAAAATGGTTTATACAAGAAACACCCCCAATTTGGTGGTGGGGTATGTATGCTTGTCGTGTGGTGGGCACTTTTCACTATACACTTGTTTTATGTTGTTGGTATCTTAAAATTGTTACAAATCAATTAAAAAAATGAATTCAGGTCCTGCAGATTGATTTGATGTGTGAGTACAATAATTACTGGGGTTTCTCCAGGAGTAGGGTGAACTTTATTGTGAATGTGTGACAAAATTACTTCTGACCTCTAATCTGTGTTTTCTCTGGCTTATTAAGAGGTCAGATACACCAGCAAAGTAAACTATTAGTGGGTAAATAGAGTTTTGTAATTAAACCAGAATAATATCCCAACTAGTGTAAATTTTCCAATCATTTGAAACCAGGAAAATGTCATTCTTCCCTCATTCCTCCTTTGTAAATGAGGCATTCCCTCTTTCTCATTCTCTTTCTGTCTATCTGCCTTTTAATCTCATTGAGGGGAGTAGTGAAGAGGATGGGCAAGAAAGGACCAGGATCTCCAACATTTTTATTTTTATCCCACTAGAAATGAAGGGAATGGATGACGAACTGGGAAAAAGGATTACATAAAGTGAGGAGAGTACAAGGTGAAAAGAACAGAGAAAAGGGATGGATGGGATTAAAGAAATATTCCCAGAAGGTTGGCAGATTTATTTTATTTTTTAAATTTATGTGTTTGTTTATCAAAACGTGTAAATAATAGCAGGTATTGATATAAACACAAACATAAGTAAAGTAGGGACAGCCAAATAGGACAATAAGACAGGGATGGTAGGCACAATAGTTTGCTTATGCATACTCCTTACTAATAAACTTAGTGTGTGTGTGTGTGTGTGTGTGTGTGTGTGTGTGGATTGCTCAAAAAAAATAAAGGGAACACTCAAATAACACATCCTAGATCTGAATGAATGAAATATTCTCATTGAATACTTTGTTCTGTACAAAGTTGAATGTGCACAACAGCATGTGAAATTGATTGTCAATCAGTGTTGCTTCCCAAGTGGACAGTTTGATTACACAGAAATTTGATTTACTTGGAGTTATATTGTGTTAAGTTTTCCCTTTATCTTTTTGAACTCTCTCTGTGTGTGTGTGTGTGTGTGTGTGTGTGTGTATTTATCACCAAGCATTTATCACCAGCAGCCAATGTCCAGAAAGCATAAATAAGGAGAAACAGTCTACACTATAGCAATAGCAATAGTACTTAGATTTATATACCATTCCACCGTGCTTTACAGCACTCTCTGAGATGTTTACAACATTAGCAGCCCCCATTTTTACCGACTTCAGAAAGAAGGAAAACTGAATCAACTTTAAACTGGTCAGGATTGAATTTCTGGCAGTGAGCAGTTACCCTGCAATCCTGCATTCTAACTACTGCGTCATCACAGCTTTTGCCATCATTTAAAGTCTTCTTAAATACAGCAACTCAGAACTTCACAAACTATTCCAGATATACATTCAGAAACAACATACAAAGGAGAAGATTTTGTTCTTCTCTGGAATATTCTGTTTTTGAGCTGGAGAGTTTTGTGCATCCCTCCCCAGGGTTGGGCTACTGCCCGGATGGGAGGGAACGCAGTGGAGTAGCGAAATTCAAACTCCACCCTAGACCACCCAATTTGCACTGAAAGATGTTGAAAGAAAATGTAGCGCGTCCTGCATAAACCACGCCCACAGTGTGGTAGTAAAAAATTTAGTAGTCCTTCACCCTCCCTCTCCCTGCTCTAAACCAACCGAAATCATATTATTGTAACTTCTGAACTCTGCCTTAGTTTAATGCAATTAAACGCAACAGTTAGATTTTCAAGTCAAAACAAAATAGGCCCTGAAGAACTGCAGAGAAAGTTTGCAGAGCCATTCACAAATATGTGCATCCTTTAATTTTAAGGAAAGCACTGAGCTTTCCTTAAAATTAAATGAAGTCAGATTTTATCAACATTTCGATGTGGAATACAAGATCTGGAGGAAATCCAAGGGCTATAGTGTAGGCTAGATTGAGAAGTTAAAGAAAACATTCAGAAGAAAATAATGACATGTATATAGTTATGAGATAGAAACTGGACTCGGGGCAGTACTATTTTTCTAGCTGAGAAATTGTACTATTCTTCTGAATTAACTAATAGCAATCATAGAAATACTGCACCTGTAAAATAGTTTCAGGGGGGTTGGCTGAAGAGATAAATGGAAACCAACAGTTTTCCTGGTGCAAAAAATCAAAACTCTTAGATGTCCTGTCTTTATCGATTGTGGCTCCTAGATAGACAGACAGATGATTATGTAACCTCAAGTTGTTTTCTATTTCTAGTGAACATTGAGATGTATTTTCTTATGACAGATTTTTTTTAAAGTCTAGAATTGGTAGAGTAAAATACAAAGAGATTTCTTATCAGAAATTACATTCATTCACATGTAATTTCCCAATATTAGTTCCCGCGTAGTCTCCATGTAGATAGATGATACTTTGATAAAGGCTAGAATAAGTACAGAATAAAATATAAAGAAACTTTTCATCAGAAATTAAATTCACTCATATATACTGTAATTATCCAATAGTAATTCATCTTTTGTAGAGTTTAGTGTAGAAAGAGAATAATCTGTCAGATATGATTTCAAATCACTTTCTTATTTTCCCCCCCCCAAGCTTCAGTTCAGGGATTTAAATGTGATGCCCATTAAACATTTAAATCAACCGAAGCTTTCAGATACTTCTCAAGGGCAACCAGGTTCTCAAGATCCAGAACTGGATGTAACTACTGCACAATTCGCAGTTTATGCAAAGTTACTCCTGCTATGAGTTGCAAACCCAAGGCCATTCCATCTTTCAGGACATTACCTATTGACTTTTGAGCCCAGTCAGCCTTCTGTATATCGTCTTCAAAAATCTTCTTAAAAGCCAAATTGAGGATATCAATCATTTCCTGCAAAGGAGAAGAAAAACGCATCAGAGAAATGGTTTATACAAATATCAGTTACATACGTTAGACATCATAAGTTATGAATAGAACCATAGACTTAATTCCAACTGTTAGCAACAGATACACAAATATGGACAATAAAACATCATGTCAAAAAAGCCAAAATTTGCCAATTTGGCAAACGGTTTGTTTCTCAAGTTTGCTGAGTAAAGACAGGAAATAAATGTGCCCAAATGAATAGCCCATAAAGGAATATTAACTGGTATCTAATAATATTTTTCTATCAGATTTTAGCTAAGGAGGAATGGTTGCTGGTGCTTAAAACAGTGTGTACCACGATTCTTTTAGATAGCATTAAGATGTTTTCATATGTCATTTAAGTATGTGAAAAGATGATGTCTATGAAGCATACACTATAGCCAGCCCTGGGACACGGGCATTTGGGGGCTAATGTCAAAAGACAAAAATTTATATCAGTGCAGAAATCTCTATGCAATGCTCATGCATTTTAGACATAAAGGCTGGAACTTCTGTGGAGAAGAAAAGTATGTAGAAAGGAGAGGTGATTTAATAATTCTTAGAGTCATCAATCGATCCAGACAGACTATCTCATGTAGCAGGTTGGAGATGTACAACTTTTGGTAAAGGATAATCCCATAATTTACTATTTTATTTAATTTCTATACCACTCAACTCTCAAAAAAGAGTAATTTTTTTGTCTTCACCATAAAGACTTAAAACATAGTAGAACACCTTTTATTATAAGCATCTCTATCATGAGCAGTGGGAATCCTATGACTAGGGCAGTGGTGGCGAACCTTTTAGAGACTGCAAGCCAAAACCCACTTACTTGTCGCAAAGTGCCAACAAGGCAATTTAACCTGAATACTGAGTTTTTACTACCTAAAATAATGATAAAGGCAGAGTTCAGCTAATTGTTCTACGAAAAATGTGATAAATGCACTTTTATGCCCCTTCATTTTTTCTGCTTTTGAAATATTATGCTCAATAACAATAAAAAAGAAAAAAAAAAGTAATATAATTTCTCTTTCTCCTTTCCCTTCTCTGCTTTTCTCTCTTTCCTTGCCTCTCTTCCTCTCTCTGTGCATCTTTTTCTTTTTTTCGCTTCCTCTTTCCCTCCCTCACTTACCCTCTCTGCTTCTCCCTCCCTCTTTCTCTGCCTATTTCTCTTTCCTTCCCTCTATTTTCCATCCCTCTTTCTCTCCCCCCCCCCCCACTCTTTCTCATTGCCTCCATCTGTTTCTCTCCTCTCCCCCTCCAAACTGGGCTGGGAATCTGGAGGCTGATGAGCCCAGGAGCAGTGCACCAAAGTTCAGCTGACTGGCAGGGAGGCATGGCACCCCAACACAGGCAGCTCTGCAGGAAAAGCAACTGACATCCGGGAGGCCAGAAGGAGCCTAGACCAGGGGTAGGCAAAGTTGTCTCTTCTATGACTTTTTTACTTCAACTCCCAGAATTCCTGAGTCAATCATGCTAGCTCAGGAATTCTGGGAGTTGAAGTCCACATGTCATATAAGAGCCAACTTTGCCTACCCGTGGCCTAGACGATCCAGGGTTGCATTGCGGCTCTGTGTCGTAATGAATTTCAGGAGGAGGGGGACCCCATATCCTCCACTGTGAAACACCTGAGCTATCAACATTTTGTTGATATTGTGGCGACCAAAACTGGATGCAACATGGAAAACTAGTGCCCAGTATGAAATTATAATTTACCCTTTTGCAGCAGGAAAGAAACCCTCACTATGGTTCAATGTTTTCCCTACTGTATTTTTTAAGCATATTTGGTACGAGTGAGGCTGGGCATGAGAACAACTAACAGACTTCAGTTTCGTAAAAGGGGAAAAAATGACATTCTATGGTAGCTAATAGATGTGCAAAAGAAAATGATAATCTGGAAAGATTGAAACCAGAGAATTTCTGAGATTAATTGCAGCTTCCTACTTTCTTCTCTCCTGGTAAGTCACTTTCCTGAAGGATTTGCTTGGTGGACTGCAGAATCCCTTTCTGTATGTTGCTGATCTCAGAATGCATTTGATCTATTTCGTTCTTAAGGTCCTGAATTTCATGGAATTGATCTTCCAGCAGATGTTGAGATTTCCTTGTAATAAAGGAGGGGAAATGGGTGTCAGGATTATATGCAAAACTCTGAAAAACTGTTAAATGACAAAGCAAAAGGATACAAACCCTTTCTATTGTTGCTTCCATCTAGTGTTGCCTGGATTTTTGCTGTAGACTAGTGTAATACAGCTGGTCCTTGACTTACAACCATTCATTTAATAAGTCTGAAATTACAGTGGCACTGAAAAAAGTGATTTCCGACCATTTTTCACATTTAGGACTGTTGCGGCCTCCCCATGGTCACATGACAAAGATTCAGATGCTTGACAACTGATTCATATTTATGACGGTTGCAGAGTCCCAGTGTTGTGATCATCTTTTTGCAACTTTTTTACAGACAAAGTAAATTAGGGAAGCCAGATTCATTTAATAACCATGCTATTAACTTAACAAAGGCAGAGTTTCACTTAACCAGCATAGTAAGATAGTGGTAAACAGGGGCAAAATTCACTTAACAAATGTCTCATTTAGCAACAAAAACATTTGGGCTCAATTGTGGTCGTAAGTTGAGGACTGACTGTAATCATAACTGTTTTCCAGACCATTCCTTGGCCTGCAATGCACCAGCTAATTATTGTGGTTACATAAAACTGTATATTAAGGCATTTCCCCCGAATCTGAAGGATATTAGAATCAAGAAGGGAGATATTAAGCATGCCTGACCCCAATACGGTAAACCAGGGATGTCAAACTCAATTTCATTGAGGGCGCATCTGGGTTGTGTTTGATCTTGGGGGGAGGTAGGCGTGGGCATACTGGGCATGGTCAGCTCAACATCACTTGGTGGCAGCAGAGGCACCAAGAAGCCAATCTTTACTGTTTCCAGGGCAGTCCCGCGGGCCGGATGTGACCCATGGGCCTTGGATTTGACAGCCCTGCCCTAAATATAGTCAGGAATGAATCTTTTTGAATTCAGGGGAACTTACTTCCACAGAAAGGTGGATAGAATTGCAGCTTAAATATTTTCTCCTTGAGTGTGAAAGAATGTTGCACTGTAGTCTCTAACCAAAAGCAAATGCATACTTATACAGAGAGGACTTCCAATGTGTTTTCAGTCTTAAGATTGCCTCCAAAGTGATTGGTGTAGGCCAGGAATAGGCAAAGTTGGCCCTTCTATGACATGTGGACTTCAACTCCCAGAATTCCTGAGCTAGCATGATTGGCTCAGGCATTCTGGGAGTTGAAGTCCACAAGTCATAGAAGAGCCAATTTTGCCTACCCCTGGTGTAGGCCAAGGATGGGATTGGACAACCTATTATCTTAACCCTAATGTACATGAGATAATGAAGCATGAGGCTTACATTCCTAGACCAAGGCATGCCTGGCTGGTGAATTCTGGAAATTTGCCAAGGTTGGGCAGCCCTGTCTTAGTTCCTGTAGTTCTAAGCCTGGCTGCATTTCAATAAGCCACATTCCCCAAGATTTGTACAGTTCTTTTCCTTTAAACCATAACTTTTCTTCCATATCTTAGGTTTGAAGGGAGAGGGGCCTCTTTCCAATGTTTTGGTTTATTGGGTGACGATTTCCAGACTTTTTTTTTTTTTTTAAACTTGTGTGCATTCTTGTTTTTAACTATTGTATTTTGTAAATTTCCCAGAGTCATGAGATAGATTTAAGCAGTTTATACATTTAATTAATGAGTAAAGTCTTTTTCTTTAAAATATTTTGGAGGGATGTATAATAGCCTTACCAGAGATTGTTCAGCTCAGTTTCATTCACTTTTGCTAGTTCCTCTTGGAAGGAAAAAAACATATATGATTCAACTTTTATATAAACAATTTGTAACATGGACCTCAATCATAGTTAACTGTAGTTAATTTATGACCATTTTAGAATATATATAATATATATATATATATATATATATATATATATACACACACACACAGTATATGCTTCTTGACTTAAATTCAATTCCATACCTACCCAGCCAGAATTATGCAGTAAATTATAATCTTATCATTTAGTGATTGCCTCAGATAGTGAGAATTTACCATTACATAGATGATGAAAAACTAACTTTGGAATCAATAACCACATTTATCTTTACAACATCAAAACTGTAGAAATGGTGGTAGACTTTAAGAGAAACCCTTCCACCCTTCCACCTCTCACAATACTAAACAACACAGTATCAACAGTAGAGACCTTCAAATTTCCAGGTTCTATTATATCTCAAGACCTAAAATGGTCATCTAACATCAAAAACATCATCAAAAAAGCACAACAAAGAATGTTCTTTCTGCGCCAGCTCAGGAAGCTCAAACTGCCCAAGGAGCTGCTGATACAGTTCTACAGAGGAATCATTGAGTCTGTCATCTGCACCTCTATAACTGTCTGGTTTGGTGCTGCAACCCAACAGGATCAACACAGACTTCAGAGGATAATCAGAACTGCAGAAAAAACAATTGCTGCCAAACTGCCTTCCATTAAGGACTTGTATACTGCACGAGTCAAAAAGAAGGAGGGGAAAATATTTACTGACCCCTCACATCCTGGACACAAATTGTTTCAACTCCTACCCTCAAAACGTCGCTACAGAGCACTGCACACCAAGACAACTAGACACAAGAACAGTTTTTTTCCGAACGCCATCACTCTACTAAACAAATAATTCCCTCAACACTGTCAGACTTTCTACTAAATCTGCACTTCTATTCTACTAGTTTTTCTCATCATTCCTTTCACCCATTTCCTCCCATGTTGACTGTATGACTGTAACTTGTTGCTTATATCCTAAGATTTTTATTAATATTGCTTCTTCATTGCTTATTTGACCCCTATGACAATCATTAAGTGTTGTACCATATGATTCTTGACAAATGTATATTTTATTTTATGTACGCTGAGAGCATATGCACCAAGACAAATTCCTTGTGTGTCCAATCACACTTGGCCAATAAAAATTCTATTCTATTCTATTCATTTGGTTACCTATCCTCATTGCCTTGTGCTTATCCCATACCCTCTGGTAGAGCCAATACATTTTAATTTATGTTTGCTTGTTTGTATCCTACTTTCCATTATATATATATATTTACAAAATATCCCAACATACCTTCTTCCTCTTATTTTTCCCACAATAACAATCTGAAGCGAGTTAAGGTGAGTGTGTGTGACTGGACCAAGATCACCCAGCTAACTTTCAAGGTTAAGGCAGGACTAGAACTCAGTGTCTCCTGGTTTCTAAGCCGGCATTTTAATTGCTATATCAAACCCAAGCAAGCTGTCAAGTTCGGATGTTACTAGAGGTTGAAAATGCCTTCCTAGAGCCTCCGCATGAACCAAAAATCAGCTGGCTGGCAGGGACAGCATGCTGTAGGGAAACAGCTTGCGTGCTGGCAGATATTATTATTATTATTATTATTATTATTATTATTATTATTATTATTATATGTCGATACAACACAGCAAACGAGATCACTATGCTGGATTTCGTATTTCATCACCAGTCGGGCGCTTCCCAAGCATCTAGGCCTGCGTGATGTAGTGGCAAATTATGTTTGCCGATCCCAGTAAAGCGGCCTTTTGCAATTGACAGATGGAGATTTTGTCAATTCCGATGGTTTTCAAATATCCGCTGAGATGCTTTGGCACTGCGCCCAGCGTGCCAAGTACCACTGGGACCACTTTCGCTGGCTTATGCCAGAGTCATTGCAGCTTGATTTTTAGATCTTCGTATTTCACTAATTTCTCTAGCTGCTTTTCCTCAATTTTCTGTCCCCTGGGATTGCGATGTCGATGATCCATACTTTCTTTTTCTCCACAATCAGGGTGTCTGGTGTGTTATGCTTCAGAATTCGGTCAGTCTGAAGTCGGAAGTCCCACAGTAGTTTTGCTTGCTCATTTTCGACCACTTTTTTGGGCTTATGATCCCACTAGTTCTTTGCCACTGGTAAATGGTAGTTCCGGCACAGGTTCCAGTGGATCATCTGTGCCACAGCATCATGTCTATGCTTGTAGTCAGTCTGGCTCACAACATATAAAATATACAATACACAATATCTTAATCCAATTAAATTAAATTAATTAAATTAATTAAATTAAATTAAATTAATTAAAAATCTAGAAACCTCCTGCGTGCTACCTAATGCTTCACCACCACAGCCTTAGGACAACATCCTGCCATTGCTGAGGCAATATATCCCTAATAAGGCCAATTTCATATTGCCATAGTAGTAGTTCAGTGACATTGTATAGTGCTAGAACAGTCTTTGTGGGGCAATGCCTATTCTTCACTTTGAGGGTTAAATGTCATGCTAAGCAGGACTCAATGAAAAACCTTTTAGCAATCTGTAGTAAATTGGTAATATTGGTACTATGGTCCTAGATGTTGAACAATAGCAACAAAAGTACATTTTTTTCTGAAAAATAAACTGCTGAATATAGAATTGGTGAAGAAGCAGAATATTGTTTTCGATGCATCTCGGTCTTGGTGCTGAAGGCAAATATTGGGCTTAAAGTAAAATGCAGTCAGGGGTGCCCCAGCCTTTGGATGATGGGCTTTGAAAAAAATTTGTTCTAATAAGCAATGTAGGTATTGCACTTTAAATGCAATGAAATCTGTATCTTAATAAAGAGGCATTAGAAAGTATAATGAAAACAGAGATAATGAAATGCTTGTCCTTAAATATTTTACTAGAATTAAGATTGCACTCATATATAATAAGCAAATGTTATAAAATGCTGTAGCACGATTTCCATGGAGTATAGTACATGTTCTTCCTTAGCCTTGGGTGAATTAATGAAGGGCCAGATATTTTAAATTAGTAAATATTGCAGATTTCAACTCAGAAAACACAGTAGTTCATTTAACATAGAGAAGGGCAATGTGTAACAAAATTCAGAGATGACATTTGCTCATGAAATTTGAAAGAAATTGGGTGATATTATTAAATATAACACTTGAATGCATGGGGTAGTAAATAAATGCTTTGGAACAACTCTTGAATATAGGTGTTGTTTAATATTACTGTATTTTTCGGAGTATAAGACACACCAGGGTATAAGACGCATCTAGATTTTAGAGGTGGAAAACAAGGAAAAAAGTATTCTGAACCAAATGGTATAGTAATATATTATTTAATAAAATACCAGCAGAATGTAGCAGAATACTTTTTACAAACATGTACCCTTTTTACAAACTTCAAACTTGACAGCTTTAAGACTTGTGGACTTCAACTCCCAGAATTCCTCCTCCAGTCATGTTGCTGCAAATGGGGTAATTAGAAGGTAAAATTACCCCCGTTTTTGTGAAAAACGGGCTGGTTTTTTGCCCGTTTTCCTGCAAAAATGGGGTGGGCGAAGGGTCCTGGAAGCCTGCAGGAAATTCTTAGGTGCTGGGGGATGGCAAAAATGCTGTTTTTGCAAAAATCGGGTCATTTTCCACCCATTTTTCCACCAAATGGGGCATTTTTGTCTCCTCCCCAGTCCCTAGGAGCTCTTTGCAAGCTTTCTGCGCCATTTTCCCACCCCATTTTTGCAAAAGAATGGGTGGAAAATGGTCTATTTTTTTTTGCAAATATGGGGGCAGTTTTGCCATCCCCCAGCACCAGGAGCTCCGCAGGCTTCCCAGACCCTCTGTCCCATTTTTGCAAAAAACAGGCAAAAATGGGACACTGGAGCTGGGCTTAGGGACAGCAAAAATGGCTATATTCAGTGTATAAGATGCACCAACTTTTTCATCCTCTTTTCGGGGCAAAAGGGTGTGTTTTGTACTCCAAAAATATGTTAGCATCATAGCCAGAACTGATATACATCCCAGCAGCCCAAATTACAGCAAACAATGGATTGTCAATATTAAAAGTTGCACTTCTGTATAGAATCATGAATATCAACTTAAAACATGTAAAATTAACTATTAGTTAAATATATACTTTGGGTAGGTGCAATAATTATATGTTCCAAACAACATATAAATTTTAAGATAAAACCGCTAAAGAAATTGTGGCAAGTATATGGTCTGTCTTTAGAAAGTAATAATGAAGGCTGTAAGTTCATGTTTATTAATCATTCACACCCAATTATTCCTTATTCCTTTCATTCTTTGCTCTCTAGAAAGATGCTTTGATGACTTCCTTTTTATTTTTTTTACAAAATGAAACTACCGTATATACTCGAGTATAAGTCGACCCGATTATAAGCAGAGGCACCTACTTTTGCCACAAAAACTGGGAAAACTTATTGACTCGAATATAAGTCCAAGGTGGAAAATACAGTGGCTACTGGTAACTTACAAAAATGGAATATTCTTCTATTGAAGCTTCTTAAAATTGTTTTTGTAGGAGAATAAAAAAACATATGATGAACGGTTGCAAGAACTGGGTATATCTAATTTAATGAAAAAAGGGACCATGGGAGACATGATAGCATTCTTCCAATATCTCAGAGTTTGCCACAAAGAAGAAAGAGTCAACCTATTCTCCAAAGCACCTGAGGGCAGAACAAGAAGCAATGGGTGGAAACTAAACAAGGAGAGAAGCAACTTAGAAATAAGGAGAAAATTCCTGACAGTTGGAACAATGAATCTGTGGAACAGCCTGCCACCAAAAGTTGTGAATGCTCCAACACTGGAAGTTTTTAAGAAGATGTTGGATACCCATTTGTCTGAAGTAGTGTAGAGTTTCCTGCCTAGGCAAGGGATTAGACCAGAAGACCTCCAAGGTCCCTTCCAACCCTGTTGTTATTATTATATTATATAACTTTTTCCCTTCTAAAATGTTTTTTATTTATTGCATCTTTCTTCCTCCCCTTCCAAAATCTTTCTTTTTTAAAAAATTCCAAAAACCTCTTAAAATATATTTAGGAATGTTATCTTAATCTTAAAACCTGTTATCTTAATCTTCATTACAATATCATTATAATTTTCTTAATAATTGGGATTTCATATATTCTTTCAAAACAATTGCTTAAATCAAACTTCCATGTGATAAATATTCAGATTTTCCATTTAAAACGTATTTCATAAGTTAAAATCATTATTACTATATCAATAGATCAGTAAATAACAATTGGGGGTTACTCAATCATTATCTGTAAAATCTTTCTTCTACATGATATTTATCTTGCATAAGGAGAAACCATACTCTTAAAAAAAAGGTAAATCTATTCATATTAATTATGTAGAACAAATGATTAATGACAAATCCATACTATTATATTATCCTAACCTTTCTATTGTTTTAAAAAAGTCAGCATTAACAATCCGCTTGGGTAGGATAAGTATAGTTGGAAGAAGAAGTTTAATTACACAGTGTTATCCCCACTTTAAGCAACATTTTCTTACAAAATAACCTATCCTGTTAATCAAATTTAAATGGGTAACTTACATTTTACTTGTACATTTTATTTACTTGTAAAATAGCGTTGCTGGCTTGATCAGAAGAGAAATCAATGGTTCCTTCCTTCTGAAAGTCTCTTCAACTCTCCCGCCCCTTCCCCCAGTGCTTCCTGTAGAGGAGGAGCTGTGATTGGTACAGCTTGCTGCCAATCAGATAGCTCTCTCAGTGCCTCCTTTCTGTGTAGAGAAGGAGCTGTGATTGGTTCAGCCTGCTGCCAATCAGGCAGCTCAGGGGTAGCAAGAGCAGAAAGAAAAAAAACCTCCTGTTGCCAGCCATGAGGTTTCTTTCCTCCCTGCCTTTCACATCGGAACTGTGGAACTTTGGGACAGTTTTCAGGTCAGTGAAAGTCAGTGACTCTAGTATAAGTCGAGGTTGGATTTTTCAGCACAAAATATCGACTTATACTCAAGTATATACGGTAATTAGATGGGTGAAGGATGGAAGCTTTTCAAAAATCTCTTTTGTGTTTTTCCATTGATTATGAATTTCATCTGCATAAATAAACCATCCTCACTGGATAAGTGCTGAGCAACCTGACATTTCCAGTTTTGTGTTTTTCTGTTTTCTCCTCTTCCTATCCTTGTGAGCTAAACCATGCCAGATTTTAAAGAGAAGGATTGTTTGTGCATGTATTTGTAAATTCAATTTGTAATTTCTGAAAATTATGGTCATTAAACAAATCCATTCATTTGATTGGACTTTTTTTTTTTTACTGACACCAACCAAAAAATGACAGAAACTGGCAAAAAAAACCAACCATTTGAATTATGAATAAAACTGTAACACTCATATGGGGTTCCTTGTAACAATGGAAACATGGGAATTATAATCAATAAAGGAGCAAATCAATGTTGGAATCCGAAACCTATGTTTGGCGGTCTTTGTGCATGTCTGTACAGCATACCCATCTGTAAATTTCATGGAGCAAAGAATTCAGTGGGTAGGAATAGTGGGCGCAGAATGTAGGAATAAATAGGTAGCCAATAACTATCTAGAGAATAAGTACTGAAGTAGTTGAACTGAAAATAAAAATGCAAAGTTCTCAATTAAAGGAAGACAGAGTTAAAGAGACAGTTGAAAAGGAATCCTCAGTGAATACAAAGTAAGTTTCTGATATAAAAAGGAAGAATTAGCTCTGAACGCTTATTGCTTTTGAAGATAATTATTTGGATAGTAATACAGTGATCTCTCGGTTAGCGCGGGGGTTACGTTCCAAGACCTCCCGCGCTAACCGATTTCCGCGTTATACTGGATGCGGAAGTAAAAACCACCATCTGCGCATGTGCACCATTTTTTTATGGCCGCACATGCGCAGATGGTGGAGTTTGCGTGTGGGCGGCGGGGAAGACCAAGGGAAAGTTCCTTCAGCCGCCCAACAGCTGATCTGCTCCGCAGCGCGGAAGCAGCGAGGAGCAGAAGATGGGGTAAAGGCAAAGGGGAAACCCCATCTTCGGCTCCTCGCTGCCGCCGCGCTGCGGAGCGGATCAGGTGTTGGGCGGCTGAAGGAACCTTCCCTTGGTCTTCCCGCAGCCCAGGCAAAGGGGAATCCCCAAGATCGCTTGCCGCTTGCCGCTTTGCAGCTTGGAGCCTTGCTTCGCCTCCTTCGCTGCAATAGGCAAGCGGCAAGCAATCTTGAGAAAGAGAGAGAAAGGAGGGCAACTTGCCAGTCCACGCCCCCCTGGATGAACAGCCTCGCATGGCCCCAGCGCTGGGCTCCGCTGTTGCCTCCGCCCCCATTCGGCTCTGCAGCTGAGAGGCCTTCCCGGCAGAGCCCTCCCCAACAGCTCCCGCCGCCAGCGCAAAAAAGAAAAGAAAAAAAAATCCCCAAAAGAGGCAGGCACAAAGCGGGGGCACAAGGGGAGCTGCCCGGCAGAGGTTGCTTTTTTTCTTCTCGTGGGCAAGTGGAGGGGGGGAGAGAGAAGGGAGGAAGAGAGTGTGAGAGAGGAAGAAAGAGAGAGAGAAATGATAGAAAAAAGGGGAGAAAAAAGAGAAATGAGAAAATGATTGAAGCATAGTGACAGGAAAGAAAGAGAAAGAGACAGAGAAGTGACTCTTGGTGATGACGTATGACGTCATCGGGTGGGAAAAACCGTGGTATAGCAAAAAAAACGCGGACTTATTTTTTAATTAATATTTTTTGAAAAACCGCGTTGCAGCGTTTCGCGCTAATCGAGAACGCGCAAATCGAGGGATCATTGTAATTATATAAATATCCGGACCTTACAAAAGGATTGCGAGAAAGGATTACCTTGAATGCCTTTTCTATATGCAAGAGTTATTAATTAATTTATTTTTTATTTCATCAAGAATGCATTAGATCAGGGGTCTCCAACCTTCGTAACCTTAAGCCTGGCGGACTTCAACTCCTAGAATTCCCCAGCCCAGGTTGCTTTGCTGGCTGGGCAATTTTTCTTTGCTTTGCTGGCTGGGCAATTGTGGGAGTTGAAGTCTTCCAGGCTTAAAGTTGCCAAGGTTGGAGACCTCTGTATTAGATAACAGATATAAAAACATAATTATGAATACATGAAATGGATATGAATAAAAGGGACCATTAGGGACAGAGACGGTAGGCACACTGGTGCGCTTATGCATGCCCCTCAATGATTAGTATTCCTAATTTTAATATTAGTGATTCCTAATAAAGTAATTGTATATAATATAGGCACAAAACATATAAAATTATGTGTTGCACTTATTGGGCTGTATTAATTATGATATCAGGATACCTGAGCTGTCCCCATCCGAAACGTGAAGTCAGCTCTGAGGGGCCCTTGGATTCTCTGAACTTTCTGCTTTCTTGCAGATGTTTCATTACCCTTTTCTTTGTACCAGTGAGAGTGTGAAAGATTCTTTTAAAGGGCTAAGTAAAGGAGGTCGAGCTAAAATGATTCTCTCAGGCAATTTAGCAGGCCAGAAGTGAAAGCATTATAATACATGTACAGCCTGGAATAAATAGGAATGAACTGGACAGTTTTAAGTCTTGGATTATTGGCTTCACCTTTATCCTATCACATTATGGAACCCGGCCATCTGGTTGGGCAATGCCCATCACATGAGTATGACACATATAGCCACAATGCTAACCTTTTCTGATTTATTTTCCCTAAAGGAAAAAGATATGTGGAATTAAGGTGAAAGCAGACAAATTCTTCTGGTTCTGGTAAGCTAACTTTCTTTAACAACTAATTTGCCTGTTGGAATCATTGGCCTTATATTTATCTTTTCAAATAATTTTCTTCCTAAAAAGGATTTATTGACCCATAGAAGGATTGCATGGCTTGGAACATGTTAAACAAGATAGCCAACACTACACCAGGCTCATCAACTGAGTGGAAAGTATATTTTTGTTATTGAAATGTTTTTCGAGTTACCTGTAAATTTAAAGCTGAAAGGTTGTTCAGTGTGTACAAATCTATGGAGGGTGAGCCTTAGTTGAAAGCTCCTTAACATTTCATCACACTGCTTTTCTTGATACATATTATTTTTCAGTCAACAGAGTGATTCATTAAGGCATAATTTTATAACTACATGGATATTTACCCCATTTCTTGATACAGTGATACTTATTGTGTGTATTATTAGTCTTCCACATTAAGGTAATTTTTGTAGGAAATATGACTCATTTATTTGAACTTTTAATATCTCTGTACATTTGCCTCTATGCTATAATCTGAACTGAAATATTTTATTGGGAGATCACCTCCAGTCACCTCATCTTTTTGAGAGATTGCACAGAATCTACTCATGCTACTCACATTAGTTTAACTACTATACATTAGTTTAACAACTACATTAGTTTCACAACTACACATTACTTTAACAACTACAGTGATACCTCAAGATACGAACCCCTCGTCTTACGAACAACTCGTGATACGAACCCGGGGTTCAGAAAATTTTTGCCTCTTACGAACTTTTTTCGAGTTACGAACCAGCACCCCCCCGAACCCCGAACCCAGGTTCGGGGGGTGCTTGGAAGCCCCCCAGGAAGGCTGCGACCTTTTAAAACAGCCGCGCCGCTTCCCATCTGTCTCCCGTGTTCGGCTTCAGGAGACAGATGGGAAGCGGCGCGGCTGTTTTAAAAGGTTGCAGCCGGCCTGGGGGGCTTCCCAGCACCCCCCGAACCCCGAACCCAGATTCGGGGGGCTGCTGGCAAGCCCCCCAGGCAGGCTGCGACCTTTTAAAACAGCCACGCCGCTTCCCATCTGTCTCCTGAAGCCGAACGGCAAAGCCGAACTTCCGCGTTCGGCTTCAGGAGACAGATGGGAAGCGGCGCGGCTGTTTTAAAAGGTCGCAGCCTGCCTGGGGGGCTTGCCAGCACCCCCCCGAACCCGGGTTCGGGGTTCGGGAGGTTGCTGGGAAGCCCCCCAGCCCGGCGGTCACCTTTTAAAACAGCCGGGCGGCTTTCCAGCAGCCTCCCGAAGCCGAACACACCCGATTCCCGAACCTCCGCGTTCGGCGTTCGGAGGCTGCTGGAAAGTCCTACTTCTCCCCCCCAGCCAAAACCCAAAAGCCTGTTTGCTGCCACACGATTTAGCCAGGACAGGAGCGAAGTGACGTGGAGGAATGGGGAGCTGAAACCGGGCGGTTTCAGCTTTCCATCGCTTCACGTCACTTTGCCGCTAAATCGTGTGGCAGCAAACATGCTTTGGGGGTTTGGCTGGGGGGGAGAAGTAGGACCTTCCTAACTCCCTCCCCCCCAACCAAACCCCCAAAGCATGTTTGCTGCCACACGATTTAGCGGCGAAGTGACGTGGATGGATGGAAAGCTGAAACCGGGCTGTTTCAGCTTTCCATCCCTTCACGTCCCTTATGCGCTAAATCGTGTGGCAGCAAACATGCTTTGGGGATTTGGCTGGGGGGGAGAAGAAGTAGGACCTTCCTAACTCCCTCCCCCCCAGCCAAACCCCCAAAGCATGTTTGCTGCCACACGATTTAGCGGCGAAGTGACGTGGATGGATGGAAAGCTGAAACCGCCCGGTTTCAGCTCCCCATTCCTCCACGTCACTTCGCTCCTGTCCTGGCTAAATCGTGTGGCAGCAAACAGGCTTTGGGGTTTTGGCTGGGGGGGAGGGAGTTAGGAAGGTCCTACTGCTTCCTCCCCCAGCCAAAAACACAAAGCCAGGCAGCCTCCAGCCACCAAAGGAGCCTTCTGATTCTCCCCGCTTCTCTGTCCCGCTCATTACCCGTGTCCGGCAGAAGCTGCTGCCCGATTGCTCTTAGCCGGTGGGATGCAAAGTGCTGGGGTGGGGGGGTGTCCTGACAGGCCCCCCCCACCCCAATGCGAGCGGCAGGGAGCCACCCATGGACGGCAGAAGATCGCTCTTGCTGACCTGATGCCTCGCGGTGAAGCCGGGCAAGAGCGATCTTCTGCCGGCCATGGGCGACTCCCCGCCGCTCGCCCATGGCCGGCAGAAGATCGCTCTTGCCCGGCTTCCCCGCGAGGCATCAGGTCAGCATTCTGGACGGGCGGGCGGCAGGCGAGGATGGGGGAAGCCTCGTCGGCAAGCCGGGCAAGAGCGATCTTCTGCCGGCTATGGGCGAGCGGCGGGGAGTCGCCCATGGCCGGCAGAAGATCGCTCTTGCTGACCTGCTGCCTCGCGGGGAAGCAGGGCAAGAGCGATCTTCTGCCGGCCATGGGCGACTCCCCGCCACTCGCCCATGGCCGGCAGAAGATCGCTCTTGCCCGGCTTCCCCGCGAGGCAGCAGGTCAGCATCCTCGGCGGGCGAGCGGCGGGGAAGCCGGCGGCTGTGGCAGCTGCTGCAAGAGGCTTCCCCGCCTCCTCAAAGCAGCCTCCCAAACCCGAACTTTTGCTGAGAAGCCCCGCCGCCCAGCTGTCACCTTTTAAAACAGCCGGGGGGCTTCTCAGCAGCCTCCCAACGCCGAAGCCCCCAGGCTGTTTTAAAAGGTGACAGCTGGGCGGCAGCGTTTTTTTTGCGGTTTTTTGTTCTTGTTGCACGGATTAATTGACTTTACATTGTTTCCTATGGGAAACAATGTTTCGTCTTACGAACCTTTCGTCTTACGAACCTCCTCCTTGCACCAATTAAGTTCGTATCATGAGGTATTACTGTACATTACTTTAACAACTACGTTACTTTAACAACTACATTACTTTAACAACAATTCTAACTGAATTTTCAACTGAAATCAACATTAGTTTAACAACTACATTACTTTAACAACCACTACTTTAACAACAATTCTAACTGAATTTTCAACTGAAATCAAACTGAAACCTGTTAGTCAAATAACTCAACATCATTAGTATATCCTCATGTTTTCTTTCCCATTTTCCCCTGGTGGGAAAATCTGGAGCAAGTTCTAGGTGCTTTTTACACTTGCTCAGTATAAATGTTCATATTCCTGTTTTTCTTTATTTATCTTGGGAGATTTCATCCACTTTCTTGCCCAAATGGTTTATATTGGCCATCCTTCCATGCACCCTGATTCGATAAATGCACGTGTACTCTGGATTTCCCCAGTTGCTCTCCACTTTTATCTTTACATACTGGAACGCCTTCTCTTGTTCATTCTGAAATGTAGATGAGGGAAAAGAACAATCATAATAAAAAGCAATCGAGATGAAGTCATCCTCTTGAATGGCTCTATCGGTTTAATAGAAGAGTGCAAAGCCTATACTGTATATCTATATACAAGAGCCGGGGTGGCGCAGCAGGTAGAATGCTGTACTGCAGGCCACTGAAGCTGATTGTAGATCTGTAGGTCAGCGGTTCAAATCTCATCACCGGCTCAAGGTTGACTCAGGTTTCCATCCTTCCAAGGTGGGTAAAATGAGGACCTGGATTATGGGGGCAATATGCTGGCTCTGTTAAAAAGTGCTGTTGCTAACATGTTGTAAGCTGCCCTGAGTCTAAGGAGAAGGGAGTCATAAAAATCAAATAAATAAATAAAATAAATCTGTAGACCTGTTTCCCAAATGCTGATATAACTGCTTTGGGATTGTTATTCATCAGAAAGAAGATTTATGGTGGGGGTTTTTGTTTTTTGTTTTGCTATGTCCCATTAGCTCCCATCAATATATATAGTCCTCAACATATGACCCCAATTGAGCTCAAAATTTATGTTGCTGAGTGAGACCTTTGCTAAGTGAGTTTTGCCCCATTTTACGACTTTTCTTGCCACATTTGTTTCATTAGAAATACATTGTTACTTAACAAATTGTTAATTGAATCTGGTTTCCCCATTGACTTTGCTTGTCAGAAGGTTGCAAAAGTTAATCACATGGACCCCGAGACACTGCAGCTGTCCAAAATGTGAGTCAGGTGTCAAGTGTACAAATAGGGGTGCTGCAATGGTTACACGTGTGAAAAAATGGTCATAAATCACTTTCTTCAATGCTACTGAAACTTAGAACAGCCATTAAGTGAACTGTTGTAAGTCGGGGACTATCTGTATAGTGCCACAGATTATCTAAACTCTATTTCCTCAGGAGGAGCTCTGGTTTTCCAGCTCTGGCCTAATCCACTCCTTAAAGTACTGAATTAAAAGTTGTCTGATTTTTAGTAGATGGGGCAGAAATTGGAGAGATTCTTTCCAAACAACTCCCTCTGACACAGCCCCTTCGGTTTTACTCTATCCTACTTTAGTTTTACCTCTACCCCACTTCTCCCATTTCTAGTTTACCTTCAGCTGGAATGTCTGAATTAATTCCTTCTCGGTATCATACATGAATGTTCCCAGCAGGATCTCCTCTTTTGTTTCATCATTTAGCCCCTAAAATTAAAAGGAGGGAATCAGTGTAGAAGAGTTGAATGCTGCAGCAGCCCAGAAGGACAACCTGGAAGCAGTTCTTGGCCAACAAAGTCAGGTCAATGCAGAAACCCCCCAAAAAAGAATTTTGAGTCTTGACAAGCAGGCAACCTTTTAATGGTGAGCGGAATTATTTTATATGAAACGGGCAGAGAGCTACGGAGAGTGGTCACATGATTGTCAAGCTACTCCCACCTGGTCACATGGCAGGCAAGCCACACCCACAAAATAAACCATGCCCACAGTGTGGCAGTAAACATTTTGGCAGCTCATTGCTATATGTTCATAATGCTCCCACCTCCCATTTTTCCCCAAGAACTTTGAGAGATGAATTGGTCTGAGGGAGAATGACTGGCCTAAACTCTGCTGGCTTTTATACTAAAGGGAGAAATAGAACTCGGAGCACTGATTTCTAATCCTTCATCTTAACCTCAATACCAGAATGGCTCCATATCCTATTTCAGCTCAATATCAAGGGCATAGTAGCCTTGGTGCTTCCTAAATTGCAGTTCTTTTAATGAACCTTAGAGGTAAGATATACGATAAGTTAAAACAGTATTGTACTCACATAAACCAAGAAATCTTTTAAGGCGCTTGTGATTCCTTCCGAAAAAGCTATTGCTTTAGAGATGTGCTGAACTGTAATGGCTGTGAGTCGGACTTTTTCAGGCAGCTTAATTACTACTTGGCCTTCAGATCCTGAGAATGCCCAGCAGTTTCCAGGGTAAACATCCGGCTACAAACAGGAGACCATTCACATAAATAAAATGCTCAAAATTGGAATCACTCTATAATATGTAAATAGATGCATTGCTCTGGGGTTAAAATGGTTTATACAAGAGACACCCCCAATTTGGTGGTGGGGTATGTATGCTTGTCGGGTGGTGGGCACTTTTCACTATACACTTGTTTTATGTTGTGGGTATCTTAAAATTGTTAAAAATCAATTAAAAAAATGAATTCAGGTCTTGCAGATTGATTTGATGTGTGAGTACAATAATTACTGGGGTTTCTCCAGGAGTAGGGTGAACTTTATTGTGAATGTGTGACAAAATTACCGTATTTTTCGCTCTATAAGACGCACCTGCTGATAAGACGCACCAAGATTTTAGAGGAGGAAAATAGAAAATAAATATTTTGAGCCAAAAAGTGGGCTAAAATATTTATTACAATAACAGAATAACTTAACATGAACAATAGCCAACAGCAGCATTAAGAACCATCATTACTGTAAAAGATAAGGTCTCTAGTCATTGCGAAATCCCAAAAATTCCTCACAACTGTCCGAACTTGTCACGCTCAGTGGCTCACTATCACTGGTGTCAGGGTCTTCATAAAGGACATCATCCTCTGAACCATCCAAGGCATTACTGATGCCACATTTCTTGAAGGAACTTACAACCGTTTCATCCTTCACGGCTTGCCATGACGGTTTCACCCACTCACAAACTTGAGTGATGGTGGGCCTTTTCATTCTTCCAGTGGGTGTCAGGTCATGATTCCCAGCAGCCATCCACTTGTTCCACTCCTCTCGCATGAACACTTTAAATGGCTTGTTAAGTGAAACATCCAGAGGTTGCAACTGGCTAGTAAGCCCCCCAGGAATGACAGCTAGATGGGTCTTTGCTAATTTAAATATTTTTTTTGTGTTGTCACTGATATGTGCCCTAAACTGGTCAAGTACTAGTAGGGCAGGTTTCTTCAGAAGCCCTCCAGGGCGTTTGGACCACACTTTTTCTATCCATATTTTCATTCCACCTTCATCCATCCATCCTTTCTCATGAACATGGACAATAACTCCACGTGGGATCACCTCTTTCGGCATGGTTTTTCTTTTGAAAATTATCATTGGAGGCAACTTGGTGCCATCCGCGCAGCAGGACAACACAACAGTATAATGGGTTTTCTCATGTCCTGAGGTCTTCACAGTTACGGTTTTTGCACCTTTCACATCAACAGTCCTGTTTGATGGAACATCAAAGGTTAATGGGACTTCATCCATATTTCCAATCTGCCCTATTTCAAAGTCATTTTTCTTTCTTGCATCAATAACAAATTTATGGAAAGACAGAATCTTGGATTCATATTCTTTAGGCATTTTTTGCGCAATTCTAGTTTTGGTGCGCATAGCAAGGCCAGATCTTCTCATGAACCTGTAGCACCATGATGCTGATCCAGTAAAGTCGTCAATGCCTTTCTCTGCAGCAAGACGCTTGGCTTCATATCTTATCATTTTCGTGGAGACTGATAATCCATTGTTCCTGTGATGTATGATCCACTCTTTCATTTCCACATCTATCTGTGGCCATTTTGCAGTATGCCCACGAAAAGTGTGTTTGCTTTTATCTGCTTTTTGCAGTGCTTCCTCCTGTTTCCTCCATTCCCGTATCATTTTTTCAGTTGGAGGTGGCCCAAACTGTCTTTCAGCTGCCCTGTTTCCATGTTCTTTGGCGTATTTTACTACCTCCAGTTTAAATGGGATTTTATAGCTTAGCCTTTTCTGCTTTGACATCTTTGTAAAATTGGATGCAGCAGGAGACTACGGTAGTGTTCTACAACAAAAATGTAATGAAAGAACTGTCATCAAGAGCTGCCATCTGCCCAAGGCACTATTGTGGTGGCTGGGTACTGTATGGGACACTAATATGGGGGCTGGTTACTATATGAGACACTTGTGGGGGGCTGGCTACTGTATGAGACACTTGTGGGGGGCTGGGTACTGTATGGGACACTAATATGGGGGCTGGTTACTATATGAGACACTTGTGGGGGGCTGGCTACTGTATGAGACACTAATATGGGGGCTGGGTACTGTATAGGACACTATTGTGGGGGGCTGGCTACTGTATGGGTTCGAATATGGGGGGGCTGGTTGCTGTATGGGACACTACATGTACATGTATGTGGGGTTGCCCTAAAGTTGCACAGCCCCACATACATGTACATGAATGTGTTAAGCTGTCACTGAGTGATTCTGTGTAGTGACAGTTCAGACAATTCATGTTGTGTTTTACCTTTTTTTTCTTTTTTTTACACTTTACTGTTCACTCTCTTCTCTCTTCATCCACATGTACCGGTATACAAGGTGCAAAACTACAATTCCCGTCATGCCTGCACAGAAAAAAGCTGGTCAGGCATGATGGGAAGTGTAGTTGGACTACAAGCGCCGTACTGCGCATGCGCCGGCACCATACGTGACACGGCGCTTGCGTCACATCCCCCCGTCCTCTCCATCTAGTCCGCCCTCCGCCGCCGCAACGGACCAGAGAAGAGAGAGGCGGCGACAGAGGCGGCGGTCTCCAGATGAAGACCTCCCCTGGACGGCGAAGCGAGACAGAGGCTGTCCGGGACACTTTTGGTGAGTATATCGCCGCCGCCCCCCTCTGATCCAGCGCCTCCCCCCCTCCCTGCCTGCATCTTCGCTCCATAAGACGGGGCTGATTTTTCATCCTACTTTGGGATGAAAAAAACTGCATCTTATGGAGCGAAAAATACAGTACCTTATCTTGTTTAGGAGAGTCCAACATGGTGGAAGTCAATCGGAGAGGATAAAAATAACGTCCCTACTCTACGACTGAGTTTTAAAACTGAGCCCTCTGGGGCAAGTAGGGGGCGGGACAGAATTAATTATTTAAATTCAAACTCAGTCCCTACCAAGAAGACTAGAGTATAACCCATGTTGGACTCTCCTAAGCAGCGCATTGGAGAAGCAACTGACATCCGGGAGGCCAGAAGGAGCCTAGACCACGGGTAGGCAAAGTTGTCTCTTCTATGACTTTTTTACTTCAACTCCCAGAATTCCTGAGCCAATCATGCTAGCTCAGGAATTCTGGGAGTTGAAGTCCACATGTCATACAAGAGCCAACTTTGCCTACCCCTGGCCTAGACGATCCAGGGTTGCATTGCGGCTCTGTGTCGTAATGAATTTCAGGAGGAGGGGGACCCCATCTCCTCCATTGGGAAACACCTGAGCTATGGTGGTGAATATAAAGCATCATGCGAGAGGTGGCATGCAGAGCCCGCTCTGTGGGCATGTGCGTCATCGACCCAGCCTAGCTCCATCGCATTTCTTTGTCAGTTTCATTTTCAGGGAAACAAAAGCTTGTGGGACTAAAAAAAAATTTCACTCAATCAATTCCAACTTTGTGAGATCTTCTCCTTTCATGAGAAGTTGGAATGGATTGAGCGAATTTTTTTTTCATTCATTCATTCATTCATTCATTCATTCATTCATTCATTCATTCAGTTGTGTTTCTGAATGGTTGTCCCTTTTCCATTCCCAACTCAGCCAGTGTGGACAACTTTCACCATAGGGTTTTGGCCTCTGTGGAGGAAGGTAGGATCATTAAGGAAAAGTCAATAGACGGGAAAATTCTTAGGATAAAAATGCTAAGGATAAGAATGGGAATTTTGATAATGGCAAAGGCCACTCAAGGGCATTGCTCGTTCTTTTCCCAACCAGAGGTTTATTAACAAGTCATTCTGAGGGTTGCTGCTGCTTCATGTTTTTTCTCTCTCCTCTCTTTTCCTTGCTTGATATCTGCCATAAAACAATGCGTGGTGTGATATCATCAAAGAGGGTGTTTCCTTAACCCCTAGTGCCAATGGTATCACACTATACATTATGGCTATGCTAGCTGTTGCATGAGAAAGGGAGGAAAAACCTAGGCCAGGGGTAGACAAAGTTGGCTCTTCTATGACTTGTGAACTTCAGCTCCCAGAATTCCTGAGCAAGTCATGCTAGCTCAGGAATTCTGGGAGTTGAAGTCCACATGTCATAGAAGAGCCAACTTTGCCTAGGAAGATGCATCTATTGAGTTCAACCAGTTCAGTTTAAGGTGTTAGCAACATTGTTAGGTATCAGATAGGGGCCTTTCGCAAACTGGATATGCAGATATGGAATTGGAAATTGCCTGCATGTAAAACAGGTCAAGCATCAAATTCTAGGCAATGCTCAGGTTATTAAATTGTTTGAGATATGGAAGAGTAAAATAAATAGTAGAGTTGATGAAAACCAGCAAGAGGATCAGCAGAAAGACTACTTGTGAAGTAGAGGAAGACATAACATAAGCTTTCTTACTGCAAGTAATGGAGGAAAGAGGCAGCTTGAGTCTATGCAAAGGATTCAAGAGGTCCATGGGTGTTTCAGCTGGGTTTATTTCAACATGGCCAACTCTCCATAGGATGATTCACTGCGGGACAAGAATTACAGTAATATCAAAGAAATGGTGGAATAGAATCACTGAAGAATGGAAAATTTAATATTTTAATATGTATTTTAAATAATAAAATTGAATTGTTAAATTGTCCCATGGCGAGTTGTCCTGAGGTGAGTTGGCCATGGTGAGTTGGCAGTGGCAGGCTTGGTTGCAGCGACTTGGCTGGGCTGGATTGATTGATTGGTTGATTGATTGACTGACTTACTGACTCAATCATTCATTCATTCATTCATTCATTCATTCATTCATTCATTCATTCATTCATTCATTTGTGTTTCTGAATGGTTGTCCCATTTCCATTCCCAACTCAGCCAGTGTGGACAACTTTCACCACCAAAGAAATTGCTGAATACGTTCGCTGGAGAAGATATGTGGTTTGGAGAATCTGAGAGAAGTAGACTTGAATTTAGAGGGAAGGACTTGGGACTAGGAAGAGAGAGAGAGAGAGAGAGAGGAACTGCAAATGGGACCATGCAGAATCTGTTACTTTTAAAGTCAAGGAAGGAAGAAATTAAGGAAAATTACTTTGTGCATAAAAGGCACCATTAAAACACAATAATTGAATATTTTATAGTTATAATACATTATTTTAATATAAAACATGGATTTATAAACAAAATAATTTTTAAATATTTAAATTCATGGGGATGTACATGAATGCGCAGGGTCGGACACATATGGGGGGTCAAAAATGCATGCAGGCAGTGGAGGTGCAGGGGGTCACTTGCATATGCATGGAGTGGGGGAGCATAGGGGGAGTGCGCACATATGCAGGGTGCATGCAGGGGAGTTGTGTGGGCAATTGCGAGGCTGGGTGTGTGTCGCACAAGCATTGCATTATGGGTGTGCAAGTATGCTTTCGGCAAGTGACAATAAAAATGTTAATCACCAATGTGTTAGGGTAACACCTCTTTAGCCTATTTAAAGTCTTGCATGTCATCTAATATATTATTATTATTATTATTTATTAGATTTGTATGCCGCCCCTCTCCGTGGACTCAGGGCGGCTCACAACACAATAAAACAATTCATAACAAATCTAATAATATACAATTTAAAATTTAAAATAGTTAAAAAAAACCATTTTTAAGCAGACATACCTACAAACATACCATACATAAATTATATAGGCCCGGGGAAATATCTCAATTCCCCCATGCCTGACGACAAAGGTGGGTTTTGAGAAGTTTACAAAAGGCAAGGAGGGTAGGGGCAGTTCTAATCTCTGGGGGGAGCTGGTTCCAGAGTCGGGGCCGCCACAGAGAAGGCTCTTCCCCTGGGGCCCACCAACCGACATTGTTTAGTTGACGGGACCCGGAGAAGACCGACTCTGTGAGACCTATTCGGTCGCTGGGATTCGTGCAGCAGAAGGCGGTCTCGGAGATATTCTGGTCCGATGCCATTAAGGTCTTTATAGGTCATAACCAACACTTTGAATTATGCCCAGAAATTGATCGGCAACCAATGCAGACTGCGGAGTGTTGGTGTGACATAGGCATATTTTGGAAAGCCCATGATTGCTCTCGCAGCTGCATTCTGCACGATCTGAAGTTTCCGAACACTTTTGAAAGGTAGCCCCATGTAGAGAGCGTTACAGTAGTCGAGCCCCGAGGTGATGAGGGCATGAGTGACTGTGAGCAGTGAGTCCCGGTCCAAATAGGGCCGCAACTGGTGCACCAGGCGAACCTGGGCAAACGCCCCCCTCGCCACAGCTGAAAGATGGTTCTCTAATGTGAGCTGTGGATCGAGGAGGACGCCCAAGTTGTGGACCCTCTCTGAGGGGGTCAATAATTACCCCCCCACAGTGATGGACGGATAGATGGAATTGTCCTTGGGAGGCAAAACCCACAGCCACTCACTCTTATCCGGGTTGAGTTTGAGTCTGTCGACACCCATCCAGGCCTCAACAGCCTCCAGGCACCGGCACATCACTTCCACTGCTTCGTTGATTGGACATGGGGTGGAGATGTGAAGCTTGGTATCATCAGCGTACTGATGATACCTCACCCCATGCCCTTGGATGATTTCACCCAGCGGTTTCATGTGGATATTGAATAGCAGGGGGGAGAGGACCGACCCCTGAGGCAACCACAAGGCAGAGACCTCGGAGTCGACCTCTGACCCCCCACTAACACCGACTGCAACCGACCGGAGAGGTAGGAGGAGAACCACTGAAGAACAGTGCCTCCCACTCCCAACCCCTCCAGCCGGCACAGAAGGATATCATGGTCGATGGTATCGAAAGCCGCAGAGAGGTCAAGAAGCACCAGGACAGAGGATAAACCCCTGTCCCGGGCCCGCCAGAGATCATCCATCAACGCAACCAAAGCAGTTTTACAATTAGAGTCGAGCTCCACCCGGATCTGAGCAATTTTATCAGCGAAAAACGTGTTAAAATCCTCGGCACTACTCTGCAAGGGCTCCCCAACTCCCCCCTGATTAAGAAGGGAGCGGGTCACCCTAAACAGAGCGGCCGGGCGGGATTCCGCTGATACAATCAAGGCGGCATGATACGCGCATCTTGCCGCCTTGAGCGCCACTTTGTAAGTCTTAATAAAAGCTCTTACAAGTGTTCGATCGGATTCAGACTCACTCTTCCTCCATCGCTTCTCTAGACGTCTCTTCTGGCGTTTCAACTCCTGGAGCTCCTCGTTGAACCATGGAGGTCTACGGGGTCTAGCGCCACGGAGAGGTCGCAAAGGCGCAATCCGGTCAAGAACCTCTGCAGCAGCCCTGTTCCAGGCCTCTGCAAGAGACTCCGCCGAACTGTGGATGAGTGCCCCTGGAATAACCCCAAGCGCCGTCTGAAAGCCCTCTGGGTCCATGAGGCGTCTGGGGCGGAACACCTTCATTGGTTCCGCCTCCCTGCGGGGAAGGATTGGAGCCAGGAAGTCAAGCCATAGTAGAAAATGGTCTGACCATGACAAAGGCAATGCTTCTAAGCCCCTTAGTCTCAGACCATTTCTCAATTGCTCGGAAAGGAATACCATGTCAGGTGCGTGCCCTCCCTTGTGAGTCAGACCCTGTACTACTTGAGTCAGGTCCATGGCTGTCATGGTGGCCATGAACTCCTGTGCCAACCCAGAGGTTTCGCCGAGTGACGGCAGGTTGAAGTCCCCCAGGACAATGAGTCTGGGGAACTCCACCGCCAACCCGGCTACCTCCTCGAGTAGCACAGGCAGGGCTTTTGACACGCAGCTGGGAGGCAGGTACATGAGAAATAAGCCCACCTGAACCCCTAAGTCCAACTTCAACAAGAGAGACTCGCAACCCGCAATTTCCGGAGCAATGAGTCTACGCAGGCAAAGGCTCTCCCTGGCTATAATAGCCACTCCTCCCCCCCTTCCCTGGGGTCGAGGTTGATGCCATATCTGAAACCCGGCTGGGCAGATTTCAGAGAGAGGAACACCTCCCTCTGGGCCCAGCCAGGTTTCAGTAATACATGCCAGGTCGGCCTCCTCATCCAGGATCAGATCCCGGATGAGCTTTATTTACCACCGACCTGGCATTAAGCAGCAGCAACCTGAGCCCAGGGCCAGAGTTACACTCATCACCAGTGCCCAAGATTGGGCTCACAGAGCCAGAACAAGGGACCGTCATTAAGCAACGATTCCTCGTTCCCCTGGAACGGCTAAGTCTGTGGCCCCCGCCATATCTGCCTCTCCCCAGCAACACAGGGATATTCCGACCCTCTGCCACCCCAGAGATCGGTGCCCCTTCCTCTCCTGTCTCCCGAGCGTCAGGTGGGCCAAATCTATCATTCACACTACTATCAATCAACTCATCCATACCATAACCCCACCCACCCCCACCAACCCAATCATACCAATCATTCCATTCATACCCACAAGTATATTTATCCCAGTCATCCATTACTTAGAACCCCAATTATATTAAAAAGCAATTAAATTAGTAACAATATAAAATAGCAATTAATAGAAATATTAATATTAAAACACCATTAAAACTGAATAAAAATAACAATAAAAATACAGAAAATACAAATATAGGTAATAGTGAATAATTCAATTCATTTGGAAATCCGGTCAGCAGCAACTAATAAAAGTGCTAAAGTTCTCAAAATGCCAAGTTTCCCAAAGTGCCAAGTTTTTCAAAGTGCCAAGTTTTTCAAAGTGCCAAGTTTCTCAAAAGTGCCAGGCTTCTCAAAGTGCCAAGTTCTCAGGGGCAGAGGTTATTCAAAAGTCAAGGATCATTCAGCATCTCTCTCTCTCCCCCCCCCCCGCCCAGAATAGGGAGGGGGCGTCCATGTCTGTATAACTCTCCCACCACCAGACCTTGATCTACCAGTCCTCCTCCCTTGGTCTCCTTTCAGTCTCCTCTCTCCTATCACAATGGTCGGTCCTCCGTCCGCCAGGTCTCCTCCAGCGCCGAGCGCACCCACCGCACAGCTGCTCGGTGTCCCGGTCTGCCTGGCTGGTCGCATTGCCCTCAAGAGCGTCCTCCTCCAACACAGTCCAACTCATTCGGCTCACCCGACTCACCGGCTTGTTCATTCATGGAACTCACCCCAAACTCCTTCACTCGTCCCCCCAGCCTCAATCTTGGCGTGGGAACGTTCCCGGAGCGAGAGAGGAACTCAGGAAGAGGACTCAGAGGCGGGGCAGTTCGCTCGCTCCACAGCGGCCGCCAACTTCCGAGCCCCAGCTGATCAGGGCTCTCAGCTCTCCGCTCTCCCACGGCAAAAACAGGGAGAGGACGCCGCACAGGAACCGGGCATCAAGATGAAGAACCTTCGGCCCACCGAGTATGCACGCCGGCTCACTGAATATACACGCCGGCTCACTGAATATGCACCCCGGCTCACCGAATATACACGCTGGCGGCCGCCATCTTCCGAGCCCCAGCTGATCGGGGCTCCCAGCTCTCAGCTCTCCCGCGGCAAAACCAAGGAGAGGACGCCGCACAGGAACCGGACACCGAGACAAGGAACTTTCAGCTCACTGAACATGCACACTGGCCTTCAAACTAGTTCAAAACCACCTATATTTTTGATGTTAAAACCGTAGCCCAGCGGAGCAGCGGCATCCCTCCTTCCTTCCCGCTGCTCCGCCGGAACCGGAATCCTGGCTGAGGAATTCTGGGAGTTGAAGTCTACAAGTCTTAAAACTTCCCAAGATTGGAGATCCCTGCTCTACAGTGTGAAGCCCTTCAAATATTTCAGCTAGCTATCACATCTCCTTTCAAACCTCTCTTCTGCTAACCTTATCTAGATCTTTTAATCATGCCTTCGCTTGTAGGACTTCAATGCTTTCACCAGATTCCAATCTCTTCACCATGTTGGTAGCCCTTCTCTGGATTCACTCCAGTTTAAAAAATGTCTTTTAAACTGAGTGGTGGAGGACTGAACATGATAGGCCTAAGGCTGAATACAATTTTGTGTAATCTGATATCTGTTTATCTTGAGGCTCCTTGAGATATCAATTGCTTTTTTTTTCTTTTTTGCAGCTGCATTATACTGCTGTGACATGTTGAACTTCTACTCCACTAGAACAGTCAAGTTCTCCTTATACAGTGGTACCTCTACTTAGGAACTTAATTCATTCTGTGACCAGATTCTTAAGTAGAAATATTCTTAAGTAGAAGCAATTTTTCCCATAGGAACCAATGTAAAAGCAAATACTGCGTTCAAACCCATTAGGAAAGAATTAAAAGCTCAGGATTTGGGTGGGAGGAGGAGGAGTGAGAGAAGGACAGTTGCTGCCAAAGGAAGAAGATAAGATGAGGGGAATGAAAAAAAACACACACTTTAAGGCTTAAAAAATAAAAAAGGACTCTGAGGTGGTGAGGAGGAGCACACGCCTCTAATACACCTGGCGTGAGGTGCCACCCATACACTGCCTCCCATACACTGGCTGCTGCTATCTGCTGCCTCTTCCTTCCCATGCTGAAGGGCTCCCTCCTCCTGTCACTCGTTCGCTTTGTAGCCGCCGCCTTTCCTTTGCTGTGGTCCCAGTGGTACTTGGCACGCTGAGCGCAGTGCCAAAGGATCTCAGTGGACATTTGAAAACCATCGGAATTGACAAAATCTCCATCTGTCAATTGCAAAAGGCCGCTTTACTGGGATCGGCAAACATAATTTGCCACTACATCACCTAGGTGCTTGGGAAGCACCTGACTGGTGATGAAATACGAAATCCAGCATAGTGATCTCATTTGCTGTGTTGTATCAACATGATGATGATGATGATGATGATGATGATGATGATGATAATAATAATAATAATAATATCTGCCAGCACGCAAGCTGTTTCCCTGCAGCATGTGTGTCCCTGCCAGCCACCTGATTTTTGGTTCATGCGGAGCTCTGGGAAGGCACTTTCAGCCTCTAGTGGGGGTAGGGGAGGTGTCAAGGTTCCAAGTAACATCTGAACTAAATCAGAATCTGAGTCAAAGTACTCCTCAAAGTTTCAATTTATTTCCGAAGCCATCCTGGCACCCACACTGGGAAACCTGAATCTGAGTTTCCCACTCAGTTGAAAATTCACATCCCTTGTTCCCCCCACCCACAAACTTGTCACATTGCCCACTCAGATTGTGCCAGCGGGGCAAGTCCTTCCTCCGCTTCCGCCCAGGTGGGTGGGTATAGGATGGCCTTGAACCACTCGAAAGAATGCTTTGTGGTTGCATCTGTTCCCTCATGAAAATCACCCCTCCCAAGTTCCCATAAATATCAGGCAAGTGTGGCAAGCTACTGATTTGTCACCAACTTCTGCACCCACTTTACGGGTGTCAGAAAGCCTCTGGAGCCTGGAGATGGTGAAAAACAGGCCTACTGGGCCCACTGGAAGTTGGAACATGGGCCATTTTCAGCCTCTAGAAGGCCTTGGGGGTGGAGGAGGCTGTTTTCGCCCTCCCCATGCTCCAAGAAAGACTGTGGAGTCTGGGGAGGGCAAAAAGAAGACTTAAGCCCCCCCAAAAAAGTTGGAAAATGGGGGACGGGGACATGCATGCATGCATGGGGCAATGCGGACATCATGTGTGCATGTGCAGAGGGGTGCATGGTGCATGAGGGGCATTGAATTGTGGGTGTTGGCACGCACACACGCTTTTGGCACCCGAGGGGAAAAAGTTTTGCCATCACTGTCATAAGGTCTTATAACTCACTAGTGGACAAGTAGTAAAGAATTTTTCTGAGTCCATGTGCTATCAACTAACATTGTTAGGATTGAACCTGAGAGAAGACAAGTCAAACACTCTAGTCCAGTGATGGCGAAACTTTTTTTCCTTGGGTGGCAAAAGCACCAGTGTGCGTGCACTATTGGGCATTTGCGAGTGTCCACACCCATTATCCAATGCCTGGGGAGGGTGAAAATGGCTTCCCCCATCCCCCAGAGGCCATGAGCACCCAGTTTCCCAACTTCTAGTGAGTCTGGTAGGCCCATTTTCCACCCTCCCCCACCTCCTAGAGGTCCTCTGAAAGCCAAAAACACCCTCCTAGACCCTGTGCAAAAGCTAAAAATCGTGCACATGTGTGCTGGAGCTGAGCTAGGGCAACATCTCATGTGCCAGCAGATATGGCTCTGCATGCCACCTGTGGCACGTGTGCCATAGGTTCGCCATCACTGTCCTAGTCAATCTTAGCTTTTTGATAATTCAATTCAATTCAATTCAATTTATTAGATTTGTATGCCGCCCCTCTCCGAAGACTCGGGGCGGCTCACAACAGTAATAAAAAAACAGTATAACAATGGAACAAATCTAATAATAAAATTATATAAAAACCCCAAACAATTTAAAAAACCATACAGCACATACATACCAAACATAAAATATAAGAAAGCCTGGGGGAGATGTCTTAATTCCCCCATGCCTGGCGATATAGGTGGGTCTTGAGTAACTTGCGAAAGACAAGGAGGGTGGGGGCCGTTCTAATCTCCGGGAGGAGTTGATTCCAGAGGGCCGGGGCCGCCACAGAGAAGGCTATTCCCCTGGGACCTGCCAAATGACATTGTTTGGTTGACGGGACCTGGAGAAGGCCAACTCTGTGGGACCTTATTAGCCACTGGGATTCGTGCGGTAGAAGGCGGTTCCGGAGGTATTCTGGTCCAATGCCAGGTTTATTACCAACACTTTAAAGGTCATTACCAACACTTTGAATTGTGACCGGAAACCGATCGGCAGCCAGTGCAGGCCACAGAGTGTTGTAGAAACGTGGGCGAATCTAGGAAGCCCCACGATAGCTCTCACAGCCGCATTCTGCATGATCTGAAGTTTCCAAACACTTTTCATAGGTAGCCCCATGTAGAGAGCATTGCAGTAGTTGAACCTCGAGGTGATAAGGGCATGAGCGACTGTGAGCAATGACTCCCTGTCCAAATAGGGCCGCAACTGGTGCACCAGGTGGACCTGGGCAAACGCCCTCCTTGCCACAGCCGAAAGATGGTGTTCTAATGTTAGCTATGGATCGAGGAGGACGCCCAAGTTGTGAACCCTCTCTGAGGGGGTCAATAATTCCCCCCCCCAGGGTAATGGATGGACAGATGGAATTGTCCTTGGGAGGCAAAACCCACAGCCACTCCGTCTTGTCTGGATTGAGTTTGAGCTTGTTGACATCCATCCAGACCCCAACAGCCTCCAGGCACCAGCACATCCCTTCCACTGCTGTCTTGCCTTCATAATTTAAGTTTTTAAGTTTTTAAAACTCCACAAGTAAATGAAAATGTCTTCAGCAGGCACTCGTAAGATTAGCCTCCCAGCCTTCTGACTATGAATGAAATAAGGATAGAAGAACCCATAGGGTTAAAAAAAATGGACCCAAGTGACTTTTTTTTTTTTTGGTGCTTTGAGCAATCAATAAATGAACGGTCATAAGTCGAGGACTACTTCCCTGGAGGCCTGCATGTGTTTATGTTCAACAGCAAGGAAAGCTTTCTGAGACACACACATACACATTGTGTGTGTGTGTCCCCCCCACCCCCGTGCTCACCAGCCCGACAATGAGAGTTCTGGCCCAGTTTGAGTTGCATTATGGAGGGATGTCATGCCATCATTGACACGGAGGTGAGAGTTGGTTCCACACTCCTTGACCAAATGCTTGACAATCCCCAATATGACCCTCTTGGCAAGCTAAATACGGTGTGTGTGTGTTTGTGTGGGTGGCACCATTCTTGGTTTGAGCGTTTACCTAACTGGAAAGAAAACTAACTTCAGATTGTGTCCCCTTGTTCTTGTGTTCACTTTCCTATTAAAAACACTTCCCTCCTGAACCTTATTTAACCCTTTGACATATTTATTTTTTTATTTTTTTATTTTATTCATTTGTACAATACACAAATACATAGGAAGAAAAATAGACATGTGGTAATATATATAAGGGTAAAAGTGAACTAAGAGGAGAGGATATATGAAAGGAAGAGAATATATATGATAGGTGAAAGAAAGGAAAGACAATTGGACAGGGGACGAAAGGCACACCAATGCACTTATGTACGCCCTTTACTGGCCTCTTAGGAACCTGGAGAGGTCAATCGTGGAGAGTCTAAGGGAGAAATGTTGGGGGTTAGGAGTTGACACAATTGAGTCCGGTAATGAGTTCCACGCTTCAATAACTCGATTGTTGAAATCATATTTTTTACAGTCAAGTTTGGAGCGGTTTGTATTAAGTTTGAATCTGTTGTGTGCTCTTGTGTTGTTGCAGTTGAAGCTGACGTAGTCATTGACCGGTAGGATGTTGCAGCATATGACCTTGTGGGCAATACTCAAATCGTGTTTTAGGTGCCGTAGTTCTAGGCTTTCTAGGCCCAGGATTGTTAGTCTATTTTCGTAGGGTATTCTGTTTCGAGTGGAGGAGCGAAGGGCTCTTCTGGTGAAATATCTTTGGACATTTTCAAGGGTGTTGATGTCTGAGATGTGGTATGGATTCCAGACAGATAAATGTTTCAATCATGTGCCCCCTTTTCCTTCTGTCCTCCAGACTATACAGATCGAGTTCATTAAGTCTTTCCTGATAAGCATAAAACGTATCAGAAAAGACTTAATGAACATGATCGAAACATTTAAATATGTCAAAGGGTTAAATAAGGTTCAGGAGGGAAGTGTTTTTAATAGGAAAGTGAACACAAGAACAACGGGACACAATCTGAAGTTAGTTGGGGGAAAGATCAAAAGCAACATGAGAAAATATTTTTGTACTGAAAGAGTAGTAGATACTTGGAACAAACTTCCAGCAGACGTGGTTGGTAAATCCACAGTAACTGAATTTAAACATCTCCATCCTAAGATAAAATACAACTTTCAATGGGAAGGTTTAAAACAAGAACTGTTGAATGAAAGAAGCCAGAATGAGTTTATTTACAGAAATCTAGCACACGTTGACTCACTTAGGAAGCTTGGGAAAGTTGTCACTTTGGTGACATCCAACCACGCTTTCACACTAACCATAGGTTGTATGACACAAGAGAGGACTGAAGAGCCTCCGTGGTCTAGTGGTTAGAGTGCAGTATTGCAGGCTATTTCTGCTGATCACTGGCTGCCAGGAGTTTCGCAGATTGAATCTCAAGAGGCTCAAGGTTGAGTAAAATGAGGACCCAGATTGTTGGGGGCAATAGGCTTACTCTCTGTAAACCGCTTAGAGAGAGCTGTAAAGCACTGTGAAGCGGTATATAAGTCTAAATGCTATTGCTATTGCTATTGTATCTTTTCTTTTTTTCACACCTCCCTCTCTCCCTCTGCATCCAATCAGCTGGTGGATGGGCAAATGGCAGTTGGCCGTCTTAGAACTCAGGCTGCAAATTGACATATAACGGATGAAGGAAGGTAGTGAAATAAGAGCCAGGGAAAGACTCAGAGGTTATTGTGGAGTGCCAGAGATTGCTGGGCGAGGCCTTTCTCTTTGAAGTAAGGGGACCCTTACAGGTATGCTGGGGTACAATTTTCCTTATGGTCTACAGCAGTGATGGCAAACCTTTCTTTCCTCTGGTGCCAAGAGAGCAATTTCCTCGGTCAGCTGAAGAGGGTTCATTTCTGAACTCCCTCCCAGATTTCCACAAGCAACCTCAATGGGGAACCAAGCAGAAAGTTTTGTTCCCAATCCCTTTTTGTTTTTTTTCATTCTGTTTCTCCATTTAATTAAGGAAATAGGGATCTCTGGAAGAATCATCCACAAGGGATCACGAGCTGTTTATTATATAAAGTAAGACTGACCTCTAGTGAAAGTATCCAGCACTTCAACTCATTTATTTTTCTTCTTCTTCACCTGGCAGTAAATTTGTGTGATTTGGATAAAATAAAATAAAATTTAAAAAGTCCTTTAGCTTTGAATCCTCATATTTCATACTGAGAATTCCTCCAAAGAAGGAAAAAGGCATTCTCAGAGATCAGATTTTCTGGATCAACTTCTATTTCAGATGGTGCAGAAAGTACAATCATCTGTTAATAGGGAAAAAATATAGCAAAATGTTAGATCTTTTCACAACACATACATTCTCTGGATTGTGCCAAAGAAGATGATTATAACAAGCAACTTTTTAGAAGAGGGTTAGTTAGAAACAAAGGAAGGTTGTTTTGATGTATTTAGTAAACCATTATCTTCACTTCAGGTCCAAGAACTGAATCTGGGATCAATTTATTTGTTTGTTTGTTTTATATTGTTTTATATTACTCACCCATAGTGACTCAAGGCAGCTTACAGAATATAAAACCACATTTGAAACAATAAAGCTAATAAAAAGAATCAAATAAATCAATATAGTATAATATAATAAAATCACCCCCTACCCCATTCCCTACCCTGGCAGTAGCAGATCACACGAGCCATTTAATGGGCTCCATCCCATTCTGGGTTCCCCAGGACCATTGGCAGAACCAGGTCTTCAGCGCCTTCCGCAAGTGTAAAGAGTAGGGGCCATTCTAATCTCTGTGGGAAATACAGTGGTGGCTTGCTCCCAGTTCGCCCGAGTTCTGCGAACGAGTAGTAGTGGTGATGGAAGGCTCCACCCACCTGCCCAGGATGCATGCGCAGAAGTGTTGAATGTGTGCACAAGTGCATGCATGAACCAATAGCAACATGTTTTAGGACCCACTACTGGGGAATGATCTTCCAGAGAAAGGGAGCCACCATGGAGAATGCCCTTCTTCTGAGTCCCACCAGGTGTATCTCCCTCGGGGATGGGACCTACAACATTCCCCGCCTCCCTGTTCTGATGGCTTGGGTAGATGTGATCGGTAGGAGATGGTCCCTCAGATATTCCTGCTTTTGCAACTGAGACAAAGTATGTACCCTTCCTTTCTGATCCTTCCCTAAATAACTTGATTAAAGGATTTTTGTGATGGACACATGAGTTGCGGCTTCTATTTGGCTAACAGCAAAAACGCCTCTACGAATATGCAGAAGTATGCTCCAAAGAGGAACAAAATTCTCTGCTGGCAATACCATATGCCCTATTGTGATGTCATGAGATGATCATGTATACTTCACTGTAGGCCTATTGTGAATCACACGCTGGAGGTCAGGCGGTTAATCTGCACACATCACAGAAGTGCATTGGAAAGACAGAATGGAGGCGATTTTGATGAATGTGGAAAGCAGGGTGCTTGTTTGTGCATGTAACTTTTTGGTGCTGAGATTTTGAGAGCACAATAATTTAGAAGCAACCAACAGAATTCTTTCAAAATACGTCCAATTGTCATGTTGTCCTTTCAGTCATGGATGGGAGACGCTCTGTGCGGAGGTATCCAGCTCAAGCAATGCCAGGTTTTCAAGATAACCCTGCTGAGCAAGGTAGCAATCCCAGGGCAACAAGAGGATCGGGCAAGACCCAGTCAAAGAAGTAAGAAGAATGCATGGATTTAGTTACTGTAACATAACGAATACCGTATTTTTGGAGTATAAGACGCACCCTTTTTCCTCCCTAAAAGAGGTTGATAATTAGGGTGCATCTTATACTCTAAATGTAGCTTTTTTACAGCCCTAACTAGCTGCTAACGATCTTCCCAGTTCTTACCTTGCAGGCTCTTTCATTGTTTCTCTCTGTGAAGAATGTTTTCTAAGCCCTAATTCTTTGCAGGGTTTTTTCATTGCTCTAACTTGCTCTCAATAAGTTTATTTCCTGCCCTAACCAGGTACTAACAATGTTCACAGCTCTTACCAGCTTGCAAGCTCTTTCACTGTTATTCCCTAAGTCTTTGCAGGGTTTTTTCCATTGCTCTACTTGCTGCGAATGTTTCTTTCCAGGTGCTAATGATGTTCCCAGCTCTTACTGGCTTGCAAGCTCTTTCATTGTTATTCTCTCTGAATAAAGTTTTTTTAAAGCCCTAACAAGGGCTTTAACTATTTTTCTTCACACACACACACACACACACACACACACACACACACCTATATTGCTCAAAAAAATAAAGGGAATACTCAAATAACACATGTAGATCTGAATGGATGAAATATTCTCATTGAATACTTTGTTCTGTACAAAGTTGAATGTATACAACAGCATGTGAAATTGATTGTCAATCAGTATTGCTTCCTAAGTAGATAGTTTGATTTCGCAGAAGTTTGATTTACTTGGAGTTATATTGTGCTGTTTAAGTGTCCCCTTTATTTTTTTGAGCAGTCTATATAAAATGTATGATAGGTCAAATTGGGCTGCAAATAGATGTAGAAGTTTATGAAACTGGGACCTCTTTTGCAAGGGAGAGAGCTATTATTGTTGCAATATACTGTATTTGTCAGTGTTCAACTAGTAGGGATGATATGTTTTATTTATTTTTGTCATTTTAACTCACATCTTTTTAAAAATGTTTTAATTTAGTTTAGCTTCTGTTAATTTTTTCCCTCTTTGGATTTTGTGCTTTAATTATTGAATATTAAAAAGTATTGGGAAAAAGTATAATTTAAATGTACATATCTCCCTTTCATAGTCCACATGAACACACATGAACAATGAAAACAATACAATGAAATTTTGGGAAAGATGGGTGTAACAATGAGGTTAAAAGGTTTTTCATGCACCTCCCCTGGATCCTGTCTTCATTGCTGCAGGACAGTTACACCATTTTGGGGAAACTGTAGGCTAGAACCAATTTTTAGGAATAGCAAATAGTATTTTAATATGCTTTGTTGACACAATGGATGGAGTGAAGACACTAAGGAACATCATACTTAGGATAATGCATTGTATTTCAGGCAGCCCCCAATGACAGCTAAAAGCATGAAAAAAGCTTTATTTAGGAGCCGTGGTGGCACAGTGGTTGGAACACAGCATTGCAGGCTCACTCACTGCTCACTGCCAGAAGTTCAAACCTGACCGGTTCAAGGTTAACTCAGCCTTCCATCTTTCCGAGATCGGTAAAATGAGGACCCAGGTGGTTGAGGGCAATATGCTGACTCTTTAAACCACTTAGAGGGGACAGTAAAGCACTATGAAGTGGTATATACGTCTATGTGCTATGGCTCAATGCTAAAGTGTTCGTATTTTTCACGGTAATTAAAAAAGCCGGCACCCCAATATAACAGTACATTTGTAGAGCATTTGCAACTCTTCTTCTTTCAGCTGGTTCCTGCTTAATTCTTCAGGAGGTTGTCCAAGGACATCTACTACCTCATCTAGCCAGATGTCTTCAATTTATGATCAGAGAGAAGACAAGGGGGGTAAGTCTAAGAAATATTTAGGCTTTGGATACCCACTAATGATTAGAGGCCAGGGATTTTTAAAAAAAATCCAGAGAAAATATGTCAGGATTGAATCTTTTTGCTAGTTTAGATCTATGCAGTGTATACAAATCCACTAAAGTAGGAGTCTCCAAGTTTGGCAACTTTAAGCCTAGAGGACTTCAATTCCCACAATTCCCCAGTCATCACTGCTGGCTAGGAAATTTTTGGGAGTTGAAGTCCCCCAGACTTAAAGTTACCAAGGTTGGAGACCCCTGCATAATTTTGCATTTACCCTCATATGTTATCTCTCTTGCAATTGATGCATTCAAGAGGGCCAAGATACAAGAATAGGAAAGAAAACAAACTACTGTACAGATTGTAGAAATGTATATTGATGCAGATGGAAGTCAGATCAGATACTGCAAATCCAGTCTGTCTACAGAAATTATTGATATAGGATGATAGTGATGACTGGATAATGAGAATGGGTTTTCTCCGACACGAGGTTTTACCAGAGAAGTCATTGCTGGTGAGAGTTGCTGTAGCCACTCGTCATCTGATTCCACAGCTTCATCTGAAAGTATGGTGCATTTCATAACTAAAGTTATTCAAGCAGAAGTTAGACCAGCCTTTAATCAGGGATGGAAGTTAATCCTCCAAGACAACTTCCAACTTTAGAGTATCATATTGTTTAGTCTTTAAGACATCATCATCATCATCATCATCATCATCACAACAACAACAACAATCCTAATAATAATGGAATAATATTTAAGTAGATTGGCAAATACAAACTCTTCTGGAGTTTCTTTCTTATCTACTTGACCCAACAATTGTCCCAAAGGTGCTTTTTTGATAGAATGATAGTAGCAAGTTGCTTCACCTCATGCTTTTCTGGAACACCAGTTCTGTAATACAGAATCTTATGTGTTCATCCAAGTCTATAGTAAGCTCTAAAATGCAGGAATGACCAATTTGAGAATATCCTCACCCATTTTACTCATCTACTGTACATCTTCCTATATGTAGAAAAGGACAGTTCATCTCAGAAAATGTCCACTACTAAGGCTGACCCATTGGATATAATAAATGAGCATTTAACTCTAAAAGTCCATCTGCTTTTAGTAAGATTTAAGAAGGCCTAATCTTCTCTGGATTGAATCTAAGGTCAATAGTACTGATTGGCTATGTTAATATAATGTACAGTTTACCTATAATCTACCTAAGAACGTCTCTACTTACAAACTTTTCTAGATAAGAACCGGGTATTCAATATTTTTTTGCCTCTTCTCAAGAACCTATTCCACTTACAAACCCAAGCCTCCAAAACTGTAACCGGAAAAGGCAGGGAGAAGCCTCTGTGGGGCCCCTCTAGGAATCTCCTGGGACAAAATAGGGCCAGAAAAGGCAGTGAGAAGCCTCTATGGGGCCTCTCTAGGGATCTCCTGGGAGGAAACAGGGCCTCCAGCCTCCCTGTGGTTTCCCCAATCACACGCATTATTTGCTTTTACGTTGATTCCTGTGGGAAAATTGCTTCCTCTTACAAACTTTTCTACTTAAGAACCTGGTCACGGAACGAATTAAGTTCGTAAGTAGAGGTACCACTGTACTGTGTTTCAGATTGAGCCCCTTCCTTGTAAATAATTTTGCATATCAGTAATTTGGAGATCCTTATTTGTTAAAATGGGATGAAGATCTAAATCTCAGTGTAACCTACTATTTTATTGTGGAGTTTAATGTTCCACTATTTGCTAAAATAGGGTTTAATTCTACATCTCAGGCTGTGACATGATGAATCACACATAGCAACAGCATAGATGGTGCATAGAGCAAATAGGGCTAACTGTTGTATTTGCCAAGAGTTTGAATTGTGAATTTACCAATTTTATTTATTTATTTATTGCTAGGAAGGTATTTTGATGAGCCTTGGTGGTGCAGCAGTTGAGGTGCAGTATTGCAACCTACTTCTACTGATCACCGGCTGCCAGCAGTTTGGCAGATCAAATCTCAGTAGGCTCAAGATGGACTCTGTTGGGGGCAATATGCTTATTCTCTGTAAACCGCTTAAAGAAGGCTGGAAAGCACTGTGAAGCGGTATATAAGTCTAAATGCTATTATCTTAGTCCTCAGGCAGATCAGATGACCAAACAAGTATATTCCCAGTTACTTTATAAACCTTCAGAATCAACACCTTAATTGTTTTGTGAATTGTTCTGTTTCACAGAAACCATATGCTGCATCCCTAGCATTATTGTGTTTTCTTTTATCTGCTGTCTTCGAAAATTCTGCTGCTGTATTAGGTAAGTAGCAATGTAAAAATGTCCAAAACCTCTTTTGGAATGACATCATAATCAAGACAGCTAACTCTGCATCTAATCGTCTTCTCCATCACAGAAGTTCTACGTTGGGTGGGGTAGAGGTTGAAAATATCATATATTAGATGACATGAAAAACTTTAAATAGGCTAAAGAGGTGTTACCCTAACACATTGGTGACTAACATTTTTATTGTCACTTGCCGAAAGCATACTTGCACACCCATAATGCAATGCGTGTGTGACACCCCCCCAGCCTCGCAATTGCCCATGCAACTCCCCTGCTTACACCCCGCATATGTGCGCACTCCCCCTATGCTCCCCCACTCCCTGCATATGCAAGTGACCCCCTGCCCCTCCACTCCCTGCATGCATTTTTGACCCATGTGTCCGACCCTGCACCTGCATGCACATCCCCATGAATTTAAATATTTAAAAATTATTTTGTTTATAAATCCATGTTATATATTAAAATAATGTATTATAACTATAAAATATTCAATTATTGTGTTTTAATGGTGCCTTTTATGCACAAATTAATTATCCTTAATTTCTTCCTTCCTTGACTTTAAAAGTAACAGATTCTGCATGGTCCCATTTGCAGTTCCTCTCTCTCTCTCTCTTTTCATAGTCCCAAGTCCCTCCCTCTAAATTCAAGTCTACTTCTCTCAGATTCTCCAAACCACATATCTTCTCCAGCCAACGTATTCAGCAATTTCTTTGGTGGTGAAAGTTGTCCACACTGGCTGAGTTGGGAATGGAAATGGGACAACCATTCAGAAACACAAATGAATGAATGAATGAATGAATGAATGAATGAATCAGTCAATCAACCAATCGACCAATCAACCAATGAATGAATCAATCAATCCAGCCCAGCCAAGTTGCTGCAACAAAACCTGCCACTGTCAATTCACCATGGCCAACTCACATCAGGACAACTCGCCATGGGACAATTTAACAATTCAATTTTATTATTTAAAATAAATTTTAAAATATTAAATTTTCCATTCTTCAGTGATTCTATTCCACCATTTCTTTGATATTAGTGTAATTCTTGTCCCGCAGTAAATCATCCTATGGAGAGTTGGCCATGTTGAAATAAACCCAGTTGAAACACCCATGGACCTCTTGAATCCTTTGCATAGACTCAAGCTGCCTCTCTCCTCCATTACTTGCAGGAAGAAAGCTTATGTTATGTCTTCCTCTACTTCACAAGTAGTCTTTCTGCTTATCCTCTTGCTGGTTTTCATCAACTCTACTATTTATTTTACTCTCACTTCTGCTTTTCCATATCTCAAGCAATGTAATAACCAGAGCATTGCCTAGAATTTGATGCTTGACCTGTTTTACATGCAGGCAATTTCCAATTCCATATCTGCATATCCAGTTTGCGAAAGGCCCCTATCTGATACCTAACAATGTTGCTAACACCTTAAGCTGAACTGGTTGAACTCAATAGATGCATCTTCCTAGGTCAGTGCTAGGCAAAGTTGGCTCTTCTATGACATGTGGACTTCAACTCCCAGAATTCCTGAGCTAGTATGACTGGCTCAGGAATTCTGGGAGCTGAAGTTCACAAGTCATAGAAGAGCCAACTTTGTCTACCCCTGTCCTAGGTGTTTCCTCCCTTTCTCATGCAACATCTAGCATAGCCATAATGTATGGTGTGATACCATTGGCACTAGGGGTTAAGGAAACACCCTGTTTGATGATATCACACCATGCATTGTTTTATGGCAGATATCAAGCAAGGAAAAGAGAGGAGAGAGAAAAAACATGAAGCAGCAGCAACCCTCAGAATGACTTGTTAATAAACCTCTCTGGTTGGGAAAAGAACGAGCAATGCCCTTGAGTGGCCTTCGCCACTATCAAAATTCCCATTCTTATCCTTAGCATTTTTATCCTAAGAATTTTCACGTCTATTGACTTTTCCTTAATGATCCTACCTTCCTCCACAGATGCCAAATGGATAACTGTGTGAAATGCTTGATGTTGCTCACCATAGCTGCCTCAGTCATTTATGGTAAGTACTTCCACTTGAGATTTGGAAAAAAACATCTGAATAGCAGGAGGTTCTCATGGATTGAACAAAAAAGGTGCTTGTGTCGACGACCTGAGTGTCAGAAGTCCCAATGTGCCAGATTTTACCCAGAAAAGTTCATGTTTTAACTCACATCAGGTGGGCAAGGCAGTGGTTAAGGAAGGTTTCCTTATTGCTCATTATCACAACCCACTAATGCTTTTCCGTCACTCTGAGTTTACAAACAAAGTCCCACGAGGAAAGAGGGTGATAAGCAGGGGTGGGGCTACTGCCTGTCTGCAGGGGGGGGAACGCAGTGGGGTAGCAAAAATGGAGCTCTGCCCCAGAGCACCCAATTTGCATTGAAAGATGTTGAAAGAAAATGCACGGCGTCCTGCATAAGCCACGCCCACAGTGTGGTAGTAAAATTTTGGTAGCCCTTCACTGGAAATAAGTCCAGAGTTCCAGCAACCAAATAATAGCCCAAGAGTCTAAAGTCTGAGAGCTGAGACCAAGCCCAAAATTCAAGGAACAGGATCCAGTGAAGCTGGGAAGAAGCACATCAAAACAAGCAAGTGTTCCCGACAGACACACCTTCTCAAGCCTCTGATTCAATCAACCTTCCCCAGCTTTCCTTCTGAGGAAGGACGGGGCTGCTTCCTTGTAAGCAACCTCGCTGATCTCCTCTGTGCCCCTCTCCACTCTGCTCTCCTCATCCGTTCCTTGTCAGAGGCAGTCTAGAGCAGCGGCGGGTTCCACTTACCTGCATACCGGTGCGCTGCACGGGCATCCTACTCATTCGGATGGTCATGGATGTGCGCCTGTGCGTGCGTTCCCACATGTGATTTTGCTTTTGCGCATGCGCAGGAAACAAAAACTTGCTGCAATCTCCTGAGGGGACGCTCGCTCGCATACAATTTCGGTGATTTTTTGCTTCCACACACGTGGAGAAGCAAAAAATCAATGACATTTCACGCACCTGGGTATCCCCTCACAGGATTTTTTTAAAAAAAGATGGCGCCAGTCACCAGAATATTGAAGACGGCATCAGAGTGGTTTCACGCAAATTGCGCAATCTAGCGGAATGGAGCTCCGAGGCGTACAGGTAGCAGCCCACCACTGAGAGGCTACCATCTCTGTTGGTCCTGTGCAGCTGCTCTGCTCCTGCAGGAGGATCCCCATCCGGTTGCCCCCCCCCCCCCCCCCGAATCCCACTGCCAGACGGACTTGGGACTTCCTCATCCTCATCCCCTCGACTTTCCACTCATTTATAGAGGACTATGTCTTCCCTGTTGGACAGTCCCAGCTCCAACTCCTGCTCCTCTGAACCAGGATCCAACTGCAGATTCTTGCAGGATGAATACGCATGGAACTGCACAGCGGAAGTATACAACCTGCAAACAAGGGCATGTTATTGTATATCCTATGACCGTTCACCTTTTTCTCAGATACAGATTTTTCTCTCAGTACTGAAAGAGCTTCTGTAAGAGACAATTTGGGTAGGTGGTTGAAGTAAATGAAGGCTGTTTGAATGGCAAGTATCGGTAGAAAAAAGTGAGATTTTAAATGCTCCTTCAGGTAGTGGGAAATGGTTGTGTGTGGTGATATTTTTCTTAGATGCACTTCTATATTACTCTGTGTTTATAAAACTAAAAAGCTTTTCTATTCTTTCAAAAGGAAGGAGAGAACGCGCCCAGTGTTCAATAAAGTTGCCAAATAAACATTTTATAAGAGTTTAAACAGGAATCGGGACTGTCGGTTAATATGGAAAAATCAGAGATTATGTTTTTAAATACAGATCAGAGAGAACAGATAGAAATCAGGAAAGAATCAGGGTTGAAATTAGTACTTAAAAAAATAAAATATTTGGGAATTTGGTTATTGAAAAACCCAGTGAAAATTGAAGAGATGAATTATAGATTAATATGGAGGAAAATGTTGAAACAGATGAGGAGCTGGAAAGAGAAAAAGCTAAGGAGACTCGCTAAAATAAGAGCATTAAAAATGATGATAGCTCCCAAAATGATGTACCTTTTTCAGGTGCTGCCGGGGGGGCTATCCGCATGTAAGGTTAAAGAGTGGGACAAAAAACTAAATTATTGGATTGAAGAAGATAAGAGACCAAGAATAAGGAAAAAGTGGTTAATTGCGAATGAAAAAGGGGGGATGGGGAGTTCCATGTTTGGAGCTGTATAGGGAAGCTTTTCAAATGGAAAGGTTAATGGAGTTGCAATTATGTGAAAATAAATGGGTGAAATTGGAAAAACAGATAAACGGGATGAAGAATAGAGAATTAATATTTAGAAAGTGGAACAGGAGCGACTTAGGTAAATTAATAGGCGCCATGAAAGGGACTATGGAAATTTGGAAAAAATGGCAGGGGAAAATAGGATTATATAAATCTAAACCGTCATCGCTTTATGTAATAAATAGATAAAATGAAACGAATTTAAATAGGGTTATAGGAGAGTTGAAGGGAAGAGGGACAAATAAGATAGAACAGTTATATGAGAAGGATGGCAGGCCAAGTAGAAATCATATAGAATGGTGGTTAGGTAAGGGAAGGTGGCTACAAATTAATGCAATATGTAAATATCTTAATGAAAGGGAGAATAAAGAAGTACTATGGAGGGAGGAGACAGGGTTAGAGAAAATAATAAGAGAAAAAAGTGAGGGGATAAAGGCGCAAGCAACCAATATATATAAATTGCTAGTGCAGTGAAAAGGGGATACGATTGATTGATGGATTGACTAAATGGTGGCAAAATGAGATACAAGTAGAGGTACAAGAGATGGAAAATATAGTAGAAAATATAAGGAAAATTAAAAATACAAGAATCAGGGAAATGAGAAGGAAAATATTACATAAGTGGTATTTTACTCCCGTTCAACTCGCACACTTTCAGCAGAATGTCAGGGGGAATTGTTGGCATGGGTGTCCAGACAAAGGAGTGTTCATGCATATGTTTTGGGAATGCCCGATAGTGCAGGAATTTTGGCAAAAAGTGAAAGAGGATATCAATAGAATGCTAAATATACAATGGACAATCACTAAGGAAATGGCAGTACTAGTAAAAAGCAAGGCGATGGGAGAATTTAGAGAAATAAAAAAAGCAGCAATAGAAAGCGCTCAGGCAGTAATAGTTTTGGGTTGGAAGGATGCGACAAAATGGACAATGCAAAATTGGTATGGGGACGTGATGGACCACATTCAATTTGAAATTATGGAAAAAAGGATAAATTCGGATAATGAAACTGAGTTGGGACAGCTGATGGGACGGTGGGACAAGGTATGACGATATATGATGAGCAGAATCAGAGACCAAGCTACAAGAAATAAATTGGAATCACTCTATAATATGTAAACAGATATATTGCTCTTGGGTTAAGTGGACTATACAAGAAACTCCCCCAATTTGGTGGTGGGGAATGTGTGTGTCTCGGGGTGGTGGGCCCAATTCACTATGCACTGTTTTATGTTGTGTTGTTAAAAATCAATAAAAATATTGTTTAAAAAAAAAGTTGCCAAATTTCAGTGTAGGTAGGATTAATGTCCTTCTTAAAGAGTTTTGAGAAAAGAGGATAATATGCTAGAGGAACATCTTTCCTAATATTCTGTGTAATTTTAGCAATTTCTTGGACATGAAGCTTCAAGACAAAAGGCATTTGTAGAGTTCATTGTAGAAACTTCCCAGTTTTGTTTGTTTCTTACAGGCACCGTTTACATTGCTTGTCAATACCTACAATTATCTGATATCCTGTCATCCAAGGTAAACACCATTGCATGTAAGGGACAGAAAAGGAAGTCATCGAAATAGTTTGGGGCCAGATTGGGGAACTCATAGAGAATTTGAGGATTTGGTCTCAACACAAAAAGGCTGCCACACACAAAGATCCTTTCTTCAGTAACAATTTTCAGTGGAAACAAGCCCTTGCTCGATAATAAGAGGCCATCAAAGATGATGTTCACATTTGTTTTCTTGGGTTTTGAGGCTACCAGAAATGTTGTATCTGGAAAACAGCAAGTGAATTTGTGTATAATCTGTCATCATGGAAGTGACAGTTAAAATCTGGATTTTATTTTTTAAATATAAAAGAATGGCTCAAGTAGCAAACTTGGCTCCACTACTTTTGCATTCTTCAAAAATAGGTACTCCTTATTTAGTGACTGCAATTGACAAACTACAAGTCCGTTGTTCAGCAAAGCTGTCACTAAGCAAAAAATCACATGACCACAATTCTGCTTATTATTTTACTTCAGCTTTCCTTTGCTTTGAAGCAGGGGTGTCACAATCATGGCACAGCTGCATCACACACTGGCCACCCCCACACCCCGGTTTAGCGAAGGGGGAAAAAAGTCACAATACGTCACATAATGACAACATGACAACATGAGTTTGACATCCCTGCTTTACAGCATTAGGATATAACCCCAAACAGTTGTGTGAACCCAAGCATAAGAACATAAGAAGAGCCATGCTGAATCAGGCCAAAGCCCATCGAGTCCAGCATTCTGTGTTACACATTGGCCCCCTAATTGTACATGGGGATCTTGAGCAGAAGGCAAACCCCTCCCTTTCCCTTGACCCCCAACAAATGGTACACAAGGGAATCCTGCCTGCCTCAACCAACATAGAGGCGGCACATGGACATCCATTTCAATAACCACCGATACACTTGGCATCCATGAATCTGTCTAATCTTGCCTTGAAGCTATCAAGGCTGACAGCTGAATTCCATAAACCAACGACCCTCTGGGTGAAGAAATATTTCCCTTGATCTGTCCTTGCTTTCTTACCTATGTGCTTTAAGGAGTGCCTCCTTGCCCTAGTATTGTGTAATAGAGAAAATAATTTTCTCTATCCACCTTTTCTATCCCATGCATGATTTTATACACTTCGATCAAGTCACCCCTTAAACGTCGTCTTTCAAGGCTGAAGGGACCAAGGCGTTGCAACCTGGTATCATAAGGGAGGGGCTCCAAGCAGTGTGGAAGGTGTAGGGAAAACTCAATTTATGAAGAACCTGGAGAATAGGCCAAATCATATACCCCTTTTCCCCTACTCCCCATCGTTTGAAATGCTTACCCTGGCACTGGGATAATTAGAAAGAATGGGAATGGTGTTTGCATTTACATTCACTGGAAAGAGAGTGAACAGGTACATGATGGGGAATATGCATTGAAAGGAGTGTAGCTGCAGCTTCTTGGGAGGCAAATGCCTTCAGGGGTGAAAGTGACTAGGATTTTGTCAATTCCAGGCAGCAGCTGCTTCCAGGCTGTAATCAACTAATTAACGTTACACAACTGAGCCTGTTAAGTTGTTCTTAGCAGTTTTGGAGTAACCACTGCTACACAAACAAGCAGCTCAGGAAGTGACAGCTTGCTTGGGTTTGATATAGCAATTAAAATGCTGGCTTAGAAACCAGGAGACACTGAGTTCTAGTGCTGCCTTAACCTTGAAAGTCAGCTGGGTGATCTTGGCTCAGTCACACACACTTACCGTAACTCACTTCAGATTGTTATTGTGGGAAAAATAAGAGGAAGAAGGTATTTTGGGATATTTTGTAAAAAAATATATATAATGGAAAGTAGGATACAAACAAGCAAACATAAATTAAAATGTATTGGCTCTACCAGAGGGTATGGGATAAGCACAAGGCAATGTGGATAGGTAACCAAATGATGTTGTAAAGATAAATGTGGTTATTGATTCCAAAGTTAGTTTTTCATCATCTATGTAATGGTAAATTCTCACTATCTGAGGCAATCACTAAATGATAAGATTATAATTTACTGCATAATTCTAGCTGGGTAGGTATGGAATTGAATTTAAGTCAAGAAGCATATACTGTATATATATATATATATATTCTAAAATGGTCATAAATTAACTACAGTTAACTATGACTGAGGTCCATGTTACAAATTGTTCATATAAAAGTTGAATCATATATGTTTTTTTCCTTCCAACAGGAACTAACAAAAATGTATGAAACTGAGCTGAACAATCTCTGGTAAGGCTATTATACATCCCTCCAAAATATCTTAAAGAAAAAGACTTTACTCATTAATTAAATGTATAAACTGCTTAAATCTATCTCATGACTCTGGGAAATTTACAAAATACAATAGTTAAAAACAAGAATGCACACAAGCTTTTTTTAAAAAAAAAAAGTCTGGAAATCGTCACCCAATAAACCGAAACATTGGAAAGAGGCCCCTCTCCCTTCAAACCTAAGATATGAAAGAAAAGTTATGGTTTAAAGGAAAAGAACTGTACAAATCTCGGGGAATGTGGCTTATTGAAATGCAGCCAGGCTTAGAACTACAGGAACTAAGACAGGGCTGCCCAACCTTGGCAAATTTCCAGAATTCCCCAGCCAGGCATGCCTTGGTCTAGGAATGTAAGCCTCAAGCTTCATTATTTATTTATTTATTTTTTGGATTTGTATGCCGCCCCTCTCCGTAGACTCGGGGCGGCTAACAACAGTAATAAAAAACATCATGTAAATCCAATACTAAAAACAACTAAAAACCCCTTATTATAAAACTAAACATCCATACAAACAAACAAACAAACATACCATGAATAAATTATAAAGGCCTAGGGGGAAAGAATGTCTCAATTCCCCCATGCCTGATGACAAAGGTGGGTTTTAAGGAGCTTACGAAAGGCAAGGAGGGTGGGGGCAATTCTAATATCTGCAGGGAGTTGATTCCAGAGGGTCGGGGCCTCCACAGAGAAGGCTTTTCCCCTGGGCCCCGCCAAGCAACATTGTTTTGTTGACGGGACCCGGAGAAGGCCCACTCTGTGGGACCTAACCAGTCACTGGCATTCGTGCGGCAGAAGGCGGTCTCGTAGATACCCTAGTCCGGTGTCATGAAGGGCTTTATAGGTAATGACCAACACTTTGAATTGTGACCGGAAATGATCGGCAACCAATGCAGACTGCGGAGTGTTGGTGTTACATGGGCATTTTTGGGAAAGCCCATGATAGCTCTTGCAGCTGCCTTTTGCATGATCTGAAGTTTCCAAACACTTTTCATACGTAGCCCCATGTAGAGAGCATTACAGTAGTCGAGCCTCGAGGTGATGAGGGCATGAGTGACTGTGAGCAGTGACTCCCAGTCCAAATAGGGCCGCAACTGGTGCACCAGGCGAACCTGGGCAAACGCCCCCCTCGCCACAGCTGAAAGCTGTTTCTCTAATGTGAGCTGTGGATCGAGGAGGACGCCCAAGTTGCGAACCCTCTCTGAGGGGGGTCAATATTCTCCCCCCAGGATGATGGACGGACAATTCGAATTGTCTTTGGGAGGCAAAACCCACAGCCACTCCATCTTATCAGGGTTGAGTTTGAGTCTGTTGACACCCATCCAGGCCCCAACAGCCTCCAGGCACCGGCACATCACTTCCACTGCTTCATTGACTGGACATGGGGTGGAGATGTAAAGCTGGGTATCATCAGCGTACTGATGATACCTCACCCCATGCCCTTGGATGATCTCGCCCAGCGGTTTCATGTAGATATTAAATAGCAGGAGGGAGAGGACCGACCCCTGAGGCACCCCACAATGGAGAGACCTCGGAGTCGACCTCTGATCCCCCACTAACACCGACTGCAACCGACCTTATCTCATGTACATTAGGGTTAAAATAATAGGTTGTCCAATCCCATCATTGGCCTACACCAGGCGTAGGCAAAATTGGCTCTTCTATGACTTGTGGAATTCAACTCCCAGAATTACTGAGCTAGCATGATTGGCTCAGGCATTCTGGGAGTTGAAGTCCACATGTCATAGAAGAGCCAATTTTGCCTATTCCTGGCCTACACCAATCCCTTTGGAGGCAATCCTAAGACTGAAAACACATTGGAAGTCTTCTCTGGATAAATATGCATTTGCTTTTGGTTAGAGACTACAGTGCAACATTCTTTCACACCCAAGGAGAAAATATTTAAGCTGCAATTCTATCCGCCTTTCTGTGGAAGTAAGTTCCCCTGAATTCAAAAAGATTCATTCCTGACTATATTTAGGGCAGGGTTGTCAAATCCAAGGCCCATGGGCCACATCCGGCCCCTGGGACTGCCCTGGAAACAGTAAAGATTGGCTTCTTGGTGCCTCTGCTGCCACCAAGTGATGTTGAGCTGACCACGCCCACTATGGCCACGCCTACCTCCCCCCAAGATCAAACACAACCCTGATGCGCCCCTCAATGAAATTGAGTTTGACATCCCTGGTTTACCGTATTTGGGTCAGGCATGCTTAATATCTGCTTTCTTGATTCTAACATCCTTCAGATTCAGCGGAAATGCCTTAATATCCAGTCTTATGTAACCACGATAATTAGCTGGTGCATTGCAGGCCCAGGAATGGTCTGGAAAACAGTTATGATTACAGTCAGTCCTCAACTTACAACCACAATTGAGCCCAAATGTTTTTGTTGCTAAATGAGACATTTGTTAAGTGAATTTTGCCCCTGTTTACCACTATTTTGCTACGCTGGTTAAGTGAAACTCTGCCTTTGTTAAGTTAATAGCATGCTTATTAAATGAATCTGGCTTCCCTAATTGACTTTGTCTCTAAAAAGGTTGCAAAAAGATTATCACAACACTTGGACTCTGCAACCGTCATAAATATGAATCAGTTGCCAAACATCTGAATCTTTGTCATGTGACCATGGGGAGGCCGCAACCATAGTTCCCTCTAAGCTGAGCAGTGAGCAATCGCTCACTTAAAAATCATCATCAACTCAGAGTTTTCCAAACCTGCCCAGAAGCCGAGAGGGAAAGAGTGAGAGGGAAGGAGAGAGAGAGGAAGAGAGGAAGAGAGAGAAACAGATAGAAAAAAAGAGAGGAAGGAAAAGAGAAAGAAAGAAAAAGAATGGGAGTAAGGAGGAGAGAAAGAAAATCAAAATCTAGTTTGAAACTAGCTCAACTATTTAAGTGGCATTTTGATATTGATAGAGTTGCCCTATTATGAGCTCACTGTTGTAGACACACAGTACAGTATTTTATTTTGAAATTCTCTGAGGCAAAACAGGGTGGGTTTTTTATTTGTTTGTTTGTTTGTTTGTTTGTTTATTTGTTTATTATTTCTGTGCCACCCAGTCCCGAAGGGACTGCCGCTCAGACACTATACTTTTCTGCCCACCCCCCAAAAAAATTAGAGGGAACACTGGCCGCAACAGTCCTAAATGTAAAAAGTGGTCGGAAATCACTTTTTTCAGTGCCACTGTAATTTCAGACTTATTAAATGAATGGTTGTAAGTCAAGGACCAGCTGTATCACACTAGTCTACAGCAAAAATCCAGGCAACACTAGACGGAAGCAACAATAGAACGGGTTTGTATCCTTTTGTTTTGCCATTTAACAGTTTTTCAGAGTTTTGCATATAATCCTGACACCCATTTCCCCTCCTTTATTACAAGGAAATCTCAACATCTGCTGGAAGATCAATTCCATGAAATTCAGGACCTTAAGAATGAAATGGATCAACTGCATTCTGAGCTCAGCAACCTGCAGAAAGGGATTCTGCAGTCCACCAAGCAAATCCTTCAGGAAAGTGACTTACCAGGAGAGGAGAAAGTAGGAAGCTGCAACTAATCTCAGAAATTCTCTGGTTTCGATCTTTCCAGATTATAATTTTCTTTTGCATATCTATTAGCTACCATAGAATGTCATTTTTCCCCCTTTTACAAAACCTAAGTCTGTTAGTTGTTCTCATGCCCAGCCTCTCTCGTACCAAATATGCTTAAAAAATACAGTAGGGAAAACATTGAACCACAGTGAGGGTTTCTTTCCTGCTGCAAAAGGGTAAATTATAATTTCATACTGGGCACTAGTATTCCATGTTGCATCCAATATCAACAAAATGTTGAGAAACAAGGATGGTGCTAATTGGGTTTATCTACTCTAATGAAAAGAAGGATTAGGGATGACAACGAAAGCAGTGTTCCAATATTTGAAGGACTGCAGAGAGCAGAGAGCATCAACCAGTTTTCCAAAGCACCTGAAGGCAAGACAAGAAACAATGGATGGAAACTAATCAAGGGAAAAAGCAACCAAGAACCAAGGAGAAATTTCCCAACAGGGAGAACAATCAACCAGTGGCATAGTTTGGACAATCCTAGACCTATGGTGGTGAATCTATAGCATCACGTGACAGGTGGCATGCAGAGCCCTCTCTGTGGGAACGTGCGTCATCACTCCAGCCTAGCTCCATCACATTTCTTCATCAGTTTCATTTTCATGGAAACAAAAGTTTGTGGGACTAAAAAAATATTCACTCAATCAATTCCAACTTCTCATGAAAGGAGAAGATCTCACAAAGTTGGAATTGATTGTTTCCCTGAAAATGAAACCGACAAAGAAATGCGATGGAGCTAGGCTGGGGTGATGACGCACATGCCCACAGAGAGGGCTCTGCATGCCACCTCTCGCATGATGCTATAGATTCACCACCATAGCTCAGGTGTTTCCCAATGGAGGAGATGGGGTCCTCCTCCTCCTGAAATTCATTACGACACAGAGCCGCAATGCAACCCTGGATCGTCTAGGCCAGGGGTAGGCAAAGTTGGCTCTTGTATGACATGTGGACTTCAACTCCCAGAATTCCTGAGCTAGCATGATCGGCTCAGGAATTCTGGGAGTTGAAGTAAAAAAGTCATAGAAGAGACAACTTTGCCTACCCCTGGTCTAGGCTCCTTCTGGCCTCAGTTGCGTTTCCTGCAGAGCTGCCTGTGTTGGGGTGCCATGCCTCCCTGCCAGCCAGCTGAACTTCGGTGCACTGCTCCTAGGCTCATCAGCCTCCAGATTCCCACCACCCAGCACCAGTTTTGGAGGGGTGGGGTGGAGAAACAGATGAAGGCAATGAGAGAGGGAGGGAGGGAAGGAGAGAGAGAAACAGGGATGGAAACAGGGTGAGAAAGAGAGAAGCAAAGGCAGAGAGAGAGAGAGAGGGAGGGAAAGAGGAAGAGAAAGAAAAAGGCAGAGAGGAAGGGAAAGGGGAAGAGAGGCAAGGAAAGAGAGAGAGAAACAGAAAGGGAAGGAGAAAATAGAAATGATATTACAAAAGTTTTTATTGTTATTGAGCATAATATTTCAAAAGCAGAAAAAATGAAGGGGCATAAAAGTGCATTTATCACATTTTTCATAGAACAATTAGCTGAACTCTGCCTTTATCATTATTTTAGGTAGTAAAACCTCAGTATTCAGTTAAATTGCCTTGTTGGCACTTTGCGACAAGTAAGTGGGTTTTGGCTTGCAGTCTCTAAAAGGTTCGCCACCACTGCCCTAGTCATAGATTTCCCACTGCTCATGATAGAGATGCTTATAATAAAAGGTGTTCTAGTATGTTTTAAGTCTTTATGGTGAAGACAAAACAATTACTGCTTTTGGAGAGTTGAGTGGTATAGAAATTAAATAAAATAGTAAATTATGGGATTATCCTTTACCAAAAGTTTAAAGGAAATTTGTATATCTCCAACCTACTACATGAGATAGTCTGTTTGAATTGATTGATGACTCTAATAATTATTAAATCTACCTCTCCTTTCTACATACTTTTCTTCTCCACAGAAGTTCCAGCCTTTATGTCTAAAAACCATGAGCATTGCATAGAGATTTCTGCACTGATATAAATTTTTGTCTTTTGACATTAGCCCCCAAATGCCTGTGTCCCAGGGCTGGCTATAGTGTATGCTTCATAGACATCATCTTTTCACATAATTAACTGACAGATGAAAACATCTTAATGCTATCTAAAAGAATCGTGGTACACACTGTTTTAAACACCACCAACCATTCTTCCTTAGCTAAAATCTGATAGAAAAATATTATTAGATACCAGTTAATATTCCTTTATGGGCTATTCATTTGCGCACATTTATTTCCTGTCTTTACTCAGCAAACTTGAGAAACAAACCATTTGCCGAGTTGGCAAATTTTGGCTTTTTTGACATGATGCTTTATTGTCCATATTTGTGTATCTGTTGCTAACAGTTGGAATTAAGTCTATGGTTCTATTCATAACTTACGATGTCTAACGTATGTAACTGATATTTGTATAAACCATTTCCCTGGTGTATTTTTCTTCTCCTTTGCAGGAAATGATTGATATGCTCAATTTGGCTTTTAAGAAGGTTTTTGAAGACGATATACAGAAGGCTGACTGGGCTCAAAAGTCAATAGGTAATGTCCTGAAAGATGGAGTGGCTTTGGGTTTGCAACTCACAGCCAGGAGTGTCTTTGCATAAACTGCGAGTTGTGCAGTAGTTACACCCAGTTCTGGATCTTGAGAACCTGGTTGCCCTTGAGAAGTATCTGAAAGCTTCGGTTGATTTAAATGTTTAATGGGCATCACATTTAAATCCCTGAACTGAAGCTTGGGGGGAAAAAATAAGAAAGTGATTTGAAATCATATCTGACAGATTTTTCTCTTTCTACACTAAACTCTACAAAAGATGAATTACTATTGGATAATTACAGTATATATGAGTGAATTTAATTTCTGATGAAAAGTTTCTTTATATTTTATTCTGTACTTATTCTAGCCTTTATAAAAGTATCATCTATCTACATGGAGACTACGCGGGAACTAATATTGGGAAATTACATGTGAATGAATGTAATTTCTGATAAGAAATCTCTTTATATTTTACCCTACTAATTCTAGACTTTAAAAAACATCTGTCACAAGAAAATACATCTAAATGTTCACTAGAAATAGAAAACAACTTGAGGTTACATAATCATCTGTCTGTCTATCTAGGAGCCACGATTGATAAAGACAGGACATCTAAGTCTTTCGATTTTTTACACCAGGAAAACTGTTGGTTTCCATTTATCGCTTCAGCCAACCCTCCTGAAACTATTTTACAGGTGCAGTATTTCTATGATTGCTATTAGTTAATTCAGAAGAATAGTACAATTTCTCAGCTAGAAAAATAGTACTGCCCCGAGTCCAGTTTCTATCTCATAACTATATACATGTCATTATTTTCTTCTGAATGTTTTCTTTAACTTCTCAATCTAGCCTACACTATAGCCCTTGGATTTCCTAGAGATCTTGTATTCCAGATCGAAATGTTGATAAAATCTGACTTCATTTAATTTTAAGGAAAGCTCAGTGCTTTTCTTAAAATTAAAGGATGCACATATTTGTGAATGGCTCTGCAAACGTTTTCTGCAGTTCTTCAGGGCCTATTTTGTTCTGACTTGAAAATCTAACTGTTGCTTTTAATTGCATTAAACTAAGGCAGAGTTCAGAAGTTACAATAATATGATTTCAGTTGGTTTAGAGCAGGGAGAGGGAGGGTGAAGAACTACCAAATTTTTTACTACCACACTGTGGGCGTGTTTTATGCAGGACGCGCTACATTTTCTTTCAACATCTTTCAGTGCAAATTGGGTGCTCTAGGGTGGAGTTCCAATTTCGCTACTCCACTGCATTCCCTCCCATCCGGGCAGTAGCCCAACCCTGGGGAGGGATGCACAAAACTCTCCAGCTCAAAAACAGAATATTCCAGAGAAGAACAAAATCTTCTCCTTTGTATGTTGTTTCTGAATGTATATCTGGAATAGTTTGTGAAGTTCTGAGTTGCTGTATTTAAGAAGACTTTAAATGATGGCAAAAGCTGTGATGACGCAGTAGTTAGAATGCAGGATTGCAGGGTAACTGCTCACTGCCAGAAATTCAATCCTGACCACTTTAAAGTTGATTCAGTTTTCCTTCTTTCTGAAGTCGGTAAAATTTGGGACTTCTAATGTTGTAAACATCTCAGAGAGTGCTGTAAAGCACGGTGGAATGGTATATAAATCTAAGTACTATTACTATTGCTATAGTGTAGACTGTTTCTCCTTATTTATGCTTTCTGGACGTTGGAAAGCAAAAGGAGAATTCTCTCCCATTTCTATAGAAGTCTTCATTATTGGGCTTCAGAATGGAAGAAAATGGCCCCTTGTATATTGCTGAAGCATTGGCTGCTGGTGATAAATGCTTGGTGATAAATACACACACACACACACACACACACAGTTCAAAAAGATAAAGGGAACACTTAACACAATATAACTCCAAGTAAATCAAACTTCTGTGTAATCAAACTGTCCACTTGGGAAGCAACACTGATTGACAATCTATTTCACATGCTGTTCTGCACATTCAACTTTGTACAGAATAAAGTATTCAATGAGAATATTCCATTCATTCAGATCTAGGATGTGTTATTTGAGTGTTCCCTTTATTTTTTTTTGAGCAATACACACACCTTCTGGGAATATTTCTTTAATCCCATCCATCCCCTTTCTCTGTTCTTTTCACCTTGTACTCTCCTCACTTTATGTAATCCTTTTTCCCAGTTCGTCATCCATTCCCTTCATTTCTAGAGAGATAAAAATTAAAATGTTGGAGATCCTGATCCTTTCTTGTCCATCCTCTTCACTACTCCCCTCAATGAGATTAAAAGGCAGATAGACAGAAAGAGAATGAGAAAGAGGGAATGCCTCATTTACAACGGAGGAATGAGGGAAGAATGACATTTTCCTGGTTGCAAATGATTGGAAAATTTACACTAGTTGGGATATTATTCTGGTTTAATTACAAAACTCTATTTACCCACTAATAGCTTACTTTGCTGGTGTATCTGACCTCTTAATAAGCCAGAGAAAACACAGATTAGAGGTCAGAAGTAATTTTGTCACACATTCACAATAAAGTTCACCCTACTCCTGGAGAAACCCCAGTAATTATTGTACTCACACATCAAATCAATCTGCAGGACCTGAATTCATTTTTTTAATTGATTTTTAACAATTTTAAGATACCCACAACATAAAACAAGTGTATAGTGAAAAGTGCCCACCACCCGACAAGCATACATACCCCACCATCAAATTGGGGGTGTTTCTTGTATAAACCATTTTAACCCCAGAGCAATGTATCTATTTACATATTATAGAGTGATTCCAATTTTGAGCATTTTATTTATGTGAATGGTCTCCTGTTTGTAGCCGGATGTTTACCCTGGAAACTGCTGGGCATTCTCAGGATCTGAAGGCCAAGTCGTAATTAAGCTGCCTGAAAAAGTCCGACTGACAGCCGTTACAGTTCAGCACATGTCTAAAGCAATAGCTTTTTCGGAAGGAATCACAAGCGCCTTAAAAGATTTTTTGGTTTATGTAAGTACAATACTGTTTTAACTTATCTTATATCTTTCCTCTAACTCCAATTTAGGAAGCACCAAGGCTACTATGCCCTTGATATTGAGCTGAAATAGGATATGGAGCCATTCTGGTATCGAGGTTAAGATGAAGGATTAGAAATCAGTGCTCCGAGTTCTATTTCTCCCTTTAGTATAAAAGCCAGCAGAGTTTAGGCCAGTCATTCTCCCTCAGACCAATTCATCTCTCAAAGTTCTTGGGGGAAAATGGGAGGTGGGAGCATTATGAACATATAGCAATGAGCTGCCAAAATGTTTACTGCCACACTGTGGGCATGGTTTATTTTGTGGGTGTGGCTTGCCTGCCATGTGACCAGGTGGGAGTAGCTTGACAATCATGTGACCAGGGTGGCTTAAAGGTCACCGGGGTGGCTTAAAGGTCATGTGACTGGGTGGTAGTGTTTTGACGACTCTTTTTCAGTTGATTAAGTCACGTTATTTGAATAGCCACCAAAAGGACAAATGATAGACAGCATTATTTGTTGAGGAGCACAGTAACATTTTAAGGTTTTGTACTAAACCCATAAGGTTCAGTATGATAACAGATTAAGCAAGTAGCTCAATTTTCTTTAATTGCTATAAAAGTTAAGATCTAGATAATGATTAAAATGATTAAAGTGTTTATGGGTAAAACATACTATTTAATTGTTTCCTATTTTAAAAGCAATTAAGGATCATACTAAGGTACTAGAGAAGGAAGGACAATAAAAAAATTATTAAGTATTCTATAAATAGTGCATGAACTTACAACTCCCACTGTGTCCCCCTCCCATGGGGGCCGCAGCCCATTATTGTGTACAGATCTTAAATTGTAACAAATAAAACTAAGATACAAATTTAAGAAAAATATTAATCAATACCTTAATTTGTGATATGCAAGCTATTGCTCCCTTCAAAAAGCTCCTTTTGAAGGGATTGGTACATAATACACTGCCAGGTTCTCTGGACTGGCAACCTATCAGTAGAGGCTGGATAAACTAGCAATATTTGGAGTAATGAGCTAAATGGCCATTCCCCCTGTAGAATTCTAAGACAAGCAATTATATCTGCCCAACTCTATCAGCTTCCACCCTAAGTAGTCTATTAATTTCTCTTATCCAATGACATGGCCTCACCTTCCCTGGTGTCTTTAATTCAGAAAATGACTAAGAATTTCTTTGCTGCTTCCCATATGAATTCATTTAAAGACTGTCCCTTTCCCTACTCCATAGGATACTTCCATAAGGTCCCATAATCTGGGACATTTCCTGCCTTCACTACAACCCCTGTACAGGATAGTGATTTGGAATACAATATGTGGGAGGAGGAGGATGAAATGGACAAAACCTTTGCCTGCTACTTCCAGGGAAAGTCAGAGTCCAGATCAGTACACCAGAGTTGCTGAAAATTAGCAGCATAGCTTTCTGACATAAGCCCTAACATAGGCATCTTAACATTCCTATATCTTCTCTTCTACTCTTCCTTAGATATATTTTACTATGAGTATATCCTCTATATAACCTACATCATGTATTTTACTATGTGTATACCCACTAAAACCCTCATTGTGTAGTGGACAAAATCAATCAATCAATCAATAAAATAAACATGTTAAAAACAATCTGGCAATAACCAGGGTGAAAAATCACACCACTCTCCGTAGCTCTCTGCCCGTTTCATATAAAATAATTCCGCTCACCATTAAAAGATTGCCTGCTTGTCAAGACTCAAAATTCCTTTTTTTTTTCCCTTTTGGTTTCTGCATTGACCTGACTTTGTTGGCCAAGAACTGCTTCCAGGTTGTCCTTCAGGGCTGCTGCAGCATTCAACTCTTCTACACTGATTCCCTCCTTTTAATTTTAGGGGCTAAATGATGAAACAAAAGAGGAGATCCTGCTGGGAACATTCAAGTATGATAATGAGAAGGAATTAATTCAGACATTCCAACTGAAGGTAAACTAGAAATGGGAGAAGTGGGGTAGAGGTAAAACTAAAGTAGGATAGAGTAAAACCGAAGGGGCTGTGTCAGAGGGAGTTGTTTTAAAAGACTCTCTCCAATTTCTGCCCCATCTACTAAAAATCAGACAACTTTTAATTCAGTATTTTAAGGAGTGGATTAGGCCAGAGCTGGAAAACCAGAGCTCCTCCTGAGGAAATATAGTTTAGATCAGTGATTTTCAACCTTTTTTGTGCCATGGCACATTTTTTACATTTACAAAATCCTGGGGCAAATCACCAACCAAAATGACCCTCTAACACAGTACATATTATATATATAGTTAATAATATAGTTCAAATATCTATATACACCATCAGGATAGACATAACCAGCTGAGGCTTCATCTAGTGGTGGCAACATTTACCTCCAGTTCTGACCAGGATTAAAAATCGGGACCATGGGGAGGAGTAGCAGCTTCAACTACTCACTGCAGCCACACGATGACAAGTGTGCGGCAGCCCGAGCGGGGACTTTCCTGGGTGTGGATGAGAGGCGGCCTGCTATTGGTTCATCGCTAGTGGTCAGGATGAATCCTAGAATGTGATTGGTCAGTGAGCATTCCCTGTGCCTCCACTCTTCGTGTTGCTGATAGCTGAAGGGATTGTTTATATTCGAATGGAGGTGGCTGGCGGCCGGCCGGATAAATGGCCTCCGCGGGCCATAGTTTGGGGACCCATGTTTAATTTCCCCACGGAACACCTGACCATGTCTCACGGCACAGTAGTGTGCTGCGGCACACTGGTTGAAAAACACTAGTTTATGTTCTGTCTGGGTGCCCCCAGACTTCAACACCAACTGCCAGACACGCTGGTAAAAGCAAAAGCACTTTATAGTTTGAAAAATAAACACAGAGAAAAACCTGTTCTTCCCAACAGGCAGGCTATGAGACTTCACAGCAGAGTCCTGATGGCCAGACAATACAGCAGACTTCTTGCTGGCACACCCACCACTGTAGAGAATAAGACCCACACCTTTTCCCCCCAAGGTTTCAGTATTCAAAGTCACAAACCAGAATTCCAAGACGCCAAAGATCACAGCCAGGTCCCAGGACTCCCAAAGATAATACTCCACAAGCCAGGAAGGGTGGGTCTGCCTTTTCAGCCTTTCCAGAGAGCACCACACCCAAACCCAGCTGTTGCCTCTTTAGTGCTGAAAGTACCTGGCTAATTGTCCCCTTCGTTGTGTTGCTCTTCTCTGCCGGAGATTGATTATTGCTTGTGCATTTTCATCTAAGGAATCCAGGCTGCTTGCTGGGGAGAGCTCCCTCTCGGGGGACTCTGGCTGTCCTCCCTCTCCCTCAGCCTGAGATTCCTCCTCCCCGTCTGCCTGAACCTCCTGTTCCTCATCATCCCCCTCTGAGCAGGAAGCTGGCAGAGGATCAGCCGTTCCCTGAGGGGCCTCAGACGGAATCACAACAGTTTAGATAATCTGTGGCACTATAAAGATAGTCCCCGACTTATAGCAGTTGACTTAATGGCTGTTCAAAGTTTCAGTAGCATTGAAGAAAGTGATTTATGACCATTTTTTCACATGTGTAACCATTGCAGCACCCCTATTTGTACACTTGACACCTGACTCACAATTTGGACAGCTGCAGTGTCTCGGGGTCCAGGTGATTAACTTTTGCAACCTTCTGACAAGAAAAGTCAATGGGGAAACCAGATTCACGTAACAATTTGTTAAGTAACAATGTGTTTCTAGTTAAACAAATGTGGCAAGAAAAGTCGTAAAATGGGGCAAAACTCACTTAGCAAAGTTCTCACTCAACAACATAAATTTTGAGCTCAATTGGGGTCATATGTTGAACTCTATCTATATTGATGGGAGCTAATGGGACATAGCAAAACAAAAAACAAAAAAATCCCACCACAAATCTTCTTTCTGATGAATAACAATCCCAAAGCAGTTATATCAGCATTTGGGAAACAGGTCTACAGATTTATTTTATTTATTTATTTGATTTTTATGCCGCCCTTCTCCTTAGACTCAGGGCAGCTTACAACATATTAGCAATAGCACTTTTTTAACAGAGCCAGCATATTGTCCCCATAATCCAGGTCCTCCTTTTACCCACCTTGGAAGGATGGAAGCCTGAGTCAACCTTGAGCCGGTGATGCGATTTGAACCGCTGACCTACAGATCTACAGTCAGCTTCAGTGGCCTGCAGTACAGCATTCTACCTGCTGCGCCACCCCGGCTCTTGTATATAGATATACAGCATAGGCTTTGCACTCTTCTATTAAACCGATAGAGCCATTCAAGAGGATGACTTCATCTCGATTGCTTTTTATTATGATTGTTCTTTTCCCTCATCTACATTTCAGAATGAACAAGAGAAGGCGTTCCAGTATGTCAAAATCAAAGTGGAGAGCAACTGGGGAAATCCAGAGTACACGTGCATTTATCGAACCAGGGTGCATGGAAGGATGGCCAATATAAACCATTTGGCCAAGAAAGTGGATGAAATCTAACAAGATAAATAAATCCTGCGACTTTCCCATATTAAATTTAAATTAAATTTATTAAATTTAAAATATTTCGTTGGTTCTTCCAAGACAAACACCACATCATCTGCGAATGCTTGTGTTTTATAAATTTCTTTTTTAATCTTCAATCCTTTTATTTCCTTATCTGCTCTTATTTTAATCAACAATGCCTCTAATGTTAAAATAAATAATAGTGGCGATATTGGACAAGTTTGTCTTACTCCTCGTTGTATATGTACTTTTTTGGTCTGTTCACTATTTATTATAATTTTAGCTGTTTGTTCTGTATATATAGTGTCTATTATATTAAAAAACTTTGTTCCTACCTCCATCTTGTTTAGTTGTACTTTCATAAAGTTCCAATCTACATTATCAAATGCCTTTTCCGCATCCAAAAATATAAGCACCATTTGCTTTTCTGGATGTTGCTCATAATATTCTAATGTATTTACTATTATTCTTAAATTATTTTTGATTTGTCTGCCTGGTAAAAATCCATTTTGATCACTATGTATCATATTTATAATACTTTTAAGTCTATTAGCAAATATTGATATAAAAATTTTATAATCTACGTTTAATAGTGAGATAGGTCTATAATTTTAAATTTTTTCTTTTTCCGTGTCAGCTTTATGTATTAAAGTTATTAAAGTTTCTGACGATGTTTTTGGTAATTTACCTTCTATCAATATTTGATTATATGTCTCAAGCATATTTGAGAAAAGTATTTCTGTGTCCAATTTATAAAATTCGGCTGGTATTGAATCTGGGCCAGTCGCTTTATTATTATTTTGTTTCTTTATAGATTGTTTTAATTTTATGTCTGTAATAGGTTTGTTTAGTCTTTGCTGTTGTATTTCAGTTAATGCTGGTAACTCTATTTTTTCCAAATATTTGAAAATTAAATCCTCACTTATTTCTTCTTTCGTATAATTGTTAATAAAAAAATTTATCCATTTTTTGTACTCTGGGTCTTTTATTATAGTTCTATTCATTGTCCATTTTTTTATTTTCCTTTTACCTTTCCAATATATGGATAAGGGGTTGTGATCTGCCCAACTATTTGTCTCTATTTCTATTTTACTAATTTGTTCCATTATATGGGCAGGGGCCCAGGCCATATCAATTCTAGACTAAGTCTTGTGTGGGTTAGAGTAAAAAGTATATTGGTTATCTTTTAGGTATTCTTCTCGCCATACATTTTTAATGATAGTTCCGTACTCATTTTCCAGAACGTCCCAGGTAAAATTACCTTTTTTTTCTTTTCTTTTCTCTTCCCAGTATAATCCATTTGGTCATCTGCAATTGCATTGAAGTCCCCTATTATTATCATATTTTCAATTGATAATTCATTAATTTTTTCGTGCAGATCTTTATAGAATTGTTTTTGATTATCATTTGGTGCATAAATTGAGACAATTACAAGAGGTTTTGTTTCTAAATCTAATTGCACTATTAAAATCCGTCCATCACTGTCATTATATATTTCTTTGCATTCAATTAATTCATCAACATACATTGCTACACCTCTTTTCTTTTGATTTGCCAAGCTAGTATATAATTTCCCCAATTTTGAGTTTTTAAGGAGACTTCATTTTGATTTTTTAATATGAACTTCTTGTAAAATATTTATCTGAGCTTTTTGTTTCATAAGTTTAGTTAACACTTGATTTCTTTTCCTCGGGTTGTTCAATCCATTTACCTTGACTGAAAATATTTTCAGATCTTGTATCATCTTTATTTTTAGTACCTTTTAACTTCTTTTGGTTCTCGAAGTCGGGTTTCCAAAATTAGCTTCTGTGAAGCCTGTGTTTGTTTTTGCTCCACTGCCAGTGGTTCCTCCCCTCCACCACATGTAGCCCCCATCGTAACATCACTACTCTTTGGTTCTATCCGAATTTGTTCAATTCTATCCAATCCGCTGCGTGCTAGGAAAGATCTTGCTTATTCCACATTTTCTATTTTCACTCTCGTTGATTGCCAAGTCAAACCCTCTGGTACCAGCCATCTGAAAACAATGTTCTTTCTGATCAAGATGCTTGTAAGAAAGTAGTATTCTCTTCTATTCTCTCGAACTCTCTTCGGGACTTGTTTGAGGATCATGATTTCTTTCCCATTACGTTGAGTGGTCTCATTTTTTGTCAGTCTCAGTATCTCGTCTTTGATAATTCTTCTTGAAAACTTAATATGAACTTCTCTAGGTAAGTTATGGCGTCTTGCATAGCCAGTCTGGACTCAGTAAACTTCATCGATTTCTCTTATCAATTCTGCTGGGTCCGCCTGCATGATGCCTCCTATGACTTCTGCCATTTTTGCGGACAAATCTTAATCTCTTTCTTCATCAATATTTTGGAACCTCAGACCATGTGAAGCGGATTGGAGTTCTAGGTTGGTTATTGCTATATCAAAATCTCTGCGGGCTGCATAGTTGCGATCTTCCTATTCTTCCACTCTCTGTCCCATGACTTGAATTTTTCCCTCTGTCATTTGTATTCTTTTTTCGCTGTCTTGTAAGTTTTGTTGCATGACTTTTATATTTCCATCCATTTCGGCAACATTTCCTTTGACTACATTTAGTTCAGTTTTAAGTTCAGCAATTTCTTTTTTAATCTCATCTTTCATCTCCTTCATTTCTTGTCTCATTTCTTGCTTCTTTTCTTGTAGATACATTTTCATTTCTTCTTTATTCGTATTTTGTCTGAGTTTGTGTCGTTTGTACGACCTCTTGAATGCCTGCTAGTGCTTCTTGAATAGTCTGGAAATTAGAGTCCATAGGTGGCTTTTCTTTTTTTCTTTCTTTTTTCTTTTTAATAAATTTTTATTGATTTTTATAAGATAGTTACATAAAACAAACATATAACAGTGCACAGTGCATGTGCCCATCACCTAACAACTAGACACCCCCCATCACCCCCACCACCCATACAAGAGGATTCAAAGATTTTGATTGATTTATCTATAATTCCTTGGCTCTATCTTGCATTGAGTATTACTAAAAGAGTGATTGCAGTTTATTTTTCACATTTACAACACAGATTCTACTCAACATATAATCTTTCACCTTATTCCATCGTACCATCAGCTTCTCCAATTTGTTCTCGTCAAAATTATTTAATCTTATTTCCATAATTTGGTCCACCATGTACCAGTACCAATTTTGTAATGTCCATTTTGTGGAATCTTTCCAACCCAATACCACCACCGCTTGAGCGCTTTCCAATGCTGCAGATTTAATTTCCTTGAATTCTCCTAGTTTCCTTTGTTTAATTAAAGTTGCTATTTCTTTTGTAATTGTCCAGTTGATTTTTAACATTTTGTTAATTTCATTCTGTACTTCATTCCAGAATTTCTGAATTTCTGCACACTCCCAGAACATATGCATAAAAATTCCCTTTTCTTGGCACCCATGCCAACAATTGCCCTTCTCTTTCCCCTGGAAGTGAGCAAGTTGTACTGGTGTATAGTACCATTTATGTAAAATTTTCCTTCTCATCTCTTTAACTCTCGTATTTTTAATCTTATATATATATTCTACTATTTCTTTCATTTCACTTTCATCTATTTGTAAATCATTTTGCCAGCATCTTGTCAAACTTTTTGTTACTTCCTCTTCCACCTGCAGAAGCATACTATATATATTACCGGCTTGTGCTTTACTCTCATTAATCTTTTCTCTTATTATTTTTTCTAAACAATTTTCTTCTCGTAAGAGAGCTTCTTTATTCTCACTTTTATTTAAATATATGCTTATTGCATTAATCTGCAGCCATTTCTGTTGACCAATCCACCATTCCAATCGAGTTCTGCTAACTCTTCCATCTTTCTCATATAATTGTTCAATTCTCGTTATCCCTTTGCTATTTAATACTTTAATAATTCTGCTTAAGTTAACATCATCACCTGTATTCAATACGTGTAATGTTGATAGCTTGGAATTCCTAGTTCCACATTTCCTCTGCCATTTAGACCATATTTCTAAACATGCTTTGAGAGGGTCAATTAAATTACTGATTTCTGTTCTACTCCAATTTTTAAATAATAACTCTTTATTATTTATATTATTAATTTCCTTTTCTAAATTTACCCATTTCTTTTCCCCCATACCTGTAATTCCATTAATCTTTCTATTTGAAATGCTTCTCTATATAGTACTAAGCACGGGATTCCCCCCCCCCCCCCTCTTTCTCTTGTGCAAACTGCCAATGTTTTCCTATTCTAGGCTTTTTGTTTCCTTCAATCCAAAAATTTCATTTACTATCCCATTCTCTTAGTTTTGCCCCAGGGAAGGTACCCGGTAGAACCTGAAATAAATACATCATTTTTGGTATTATCATCATTTTAAGGGCCCTAATCTTAGCCATTCTTCCCAACTTTTTCCCCTTCCAATTTTTTATCTGCTTCTGAATTTTTTTCCATATTAAATTATAGTTGGCCGTCACTATTTTTATTGGATTCTTAAACAACCAAATTCCTAGGTATTTCATTTTTTTACAGCCTAATCTTCTTTTCCGCGTATGGATATCACTTACAGTTTTTTTTCTTTTGTTTGTGTTCGCCTTCAGGCTAAAATCTTCTTTAACAAACTTGTAGGAATACCAAAAGAGTTCCCTGTGGTGCTGTTAATCTCCTTTATCTGCCGATCTGTTCCTCGTAGACTTCTGTTCTATTTTTAACTTCCACTATCGGCGACCGCTATGGCTGTGTCCAGGCAGCCGCCTGGGCACAGCTCTCCATTCCGGCAGCTGCAGGGCTATCCCTAATCCCCGGGGCCGCGGCGATCCCTCCCGGGGGATCCAGGAGGCCCCCTGTTCTGGGCTGACCCCCTCCGGAGTCAGCACAACGCGAAACGGCGTCCTGCAGGGTGGAAAGGAAGACTGCGGAGCCGTGTTCGGTTCAGGAGGCTGCTGGGAAGCCCCCCAGCCCGGCTGTCACCTTTTAAAACAGCCGCGCGGCTTCCCAGCAGCTTCCCGAAGCCGAACGCCAAATCCGAACTTCCGCGTTTGGCGTTCGGAGACTGCTAAGAAGCCCCGCCGCCCGGCTGTCACCATTTAAAACAGCCTGGGGGCTTCTCGGCGGCCTCCCGAACGCCGAACCCGGAAGTTCGGCTTTGGCTTCGGCGTTTGGGAGGTCGCTGAGAAGCCCCCAGGCTGTTTTAAAAGGTGACAGCCGGGCGGCAGCATTTTTTTTGCGGATTTTTTTTTGGGTTGCACGGATTAATTGACTTTACATTGTTTCCTATGGGAAACAATGTTTCGTCTTACGAACCTTTCGTCTTACGAACCTCCCCCTGGAACCAATTAGGTTCGTAAGACGAGGTATGACTGTAGTTGTTAAACTAATGTAGTTGTTAAACTAATGTATAGTAGTTAAACTAATGTGAGTAGCATGAGTAGATTCTGTCCAATCTCTCAAAAAGATGAGGTGACTGGAGGCGATCTCCCAATAAAATATTTCAGTTCAGATTATAGCATAGAGGCAAATGTACAGAGATATTAAAAGTTCAAATAAATCCTTCATATTTCCAACAAAAATTACCTTAATTTGGAAGACTAATAATACACACAATAAGTATCACTGTATCAAGAAATGGGGTAAATATCCATGTAGTTATAAAATTATGTCTTAATGAATCACTCTGTTGACTGAAAAATAATATGTATCAAGAAAAGCAGTGTCATGAAATGTTAAGGAGCTTTCAACTAAAGGCTCACCCTCCATAGATTTGTACACACTGAAAAACCTTTCAGCTTTAAATTTACAGGTAAGTCAAAAAACATTTCAATAACAAAAATATACTTTCCACTCAGTTGATGAGCCTGGTGTAGTGTTGGCTATCTTGTTTAACATGTTCCAAGCCATGCAATGCTTCTATGGGTCAATAAATCCTTTTTAGGAAGAAAATTGTTTGAAAAGATAAATATAAGGCCAATGATTCCAACAGGCAAATTAGTTGTTAAAGAAAGTTAGCTTACCAGAACCAGAAGAATTTGTCTGCTTTCACCTTAATTCCACATATCTTTTTCCTTTAGGGAAAATAAATCAGAAAAGGTTAGCATTGTGGCTATATGTGTCATACTCATGTGGTGGGCATTGCCCAACCAGATGGCTGGGTTCCATAATGTGATAGGATAAAGGTGAAGCCAATAGTCCAAGACTTAAAACTGTCCAGTTCATTCCTATTTATTCCACGCTGCACATGTATTATAATACCTTCCCGTGCATAACTCCCTAGATAAAATGAGATCTTTCAAAAGTCATAGATACATACATATTTCTTGTGTGAATGGATTAGTGAAGACAGCAAGAAGACATGAAAAGCGCCTGGGAAGATGAGCAAATTATCAGCAAATGAATTATATGGGCTCCTCAATTTGGGCTCAAGACAATGGAGAATATGTTGGCAGATGATGGGACGCCCCCAATCGCATGCTGATTATCATTGGCTCTTTGCATTTTCTCCCACTCTCTGGAAATCAACCCAAAATTTGTCATTGGCTCCCAAGGAACAAAGTGAAAAAAATTAAAAGGGGGGGGGGAGAGAGACGGGAAGACACTCTAACAATGGATTAGTTCCAGAATTAACTCATCTTCCCAGGTGCTTTTCTTGTCTTCTTGCTGTCTTCCACAAAATTATTCTACAGCGCTAGAAGCTCTCCCATCATCCACATCCATTAGGCCTTTCATTTTAAGTTTCCAATTTTGACAGGCTTGCACTTCTGGCCTGCTAAATTGCCTGAGAGAATCATTTTAGCTCAACCTCCTTTACTTAGCCCTTTAAAAGAATCTTTCACACTCTCACTGGTACAAAGAAAAGGGTAATGAAACATCTGCAAAAAAGCAGAAAGTTCAGAGAATCCAAGGTCCCCTCAGAGCTGACTTCACGCTTCGGATGGGGACAGCTCAGGTATCCTGATATCATAATTAATACAGCCCAATAAGTGCAACACATACTTTTATATGTTTTGTGCCTATATTACATACAATTACTTTATTAGGAATCACTAATATTAAGATTAGGAATAATAATCATTAAGGGGCATGCATAAGCGCACCAGTGTGCCTACCGTCCCTGTCCCTAATGGTCCCTTTTATTCATATCCATTTCATGTATTCATAATTATGTTTTTATATCTGTTATCTAATACAGAGGTCTCCAACCTTGGCAACTTTAAGCCTGGAAGACTTCAACTCCCAGAATTGCCCAGCCAGCAAAGGAACCTGGGCTGGGGAATTCTAGGAGTTGAAGTCCCCCAGGCTTAAAGTTACGAAGGTTAGAGACCCCTGATCTAATGCATTCTTGATGAAATAAAAAATAAATTAATAACTCTTGCATATAGAAAAGGCATTCAAGGTAATCCTTTCTCGTTCGTTTTAAAATACCAAACGAAGATATTTCAAGACGCTTGTAGAATCGCCCTAATTCCCCATAATCATGAGAAAAATAATGAATAGGGAAAATCTATGGGCAATAGATTTATTATAACCGGAAACAGATGCCCCTCCGTATAGCCCCTGATATAGCTTGTCTTTACTCCTCTCTCTATGGCCGACCACGGGAAGTGACGTTCCCCTTTCCACCCACCCAAGACTGTCCTCTCGCCGCAGGAAGGTCGCGCAGGCGCAGAGGGGCGCGGGGCCCGAAGCAAGTGTCTGAAATCAGGCTCGGCTAAGAAGATGTCGCGGGGTCCGGGTTCGGGGATGCAACCCAGAGACCTCCCCGAGGAGGTGATCGGCTACACCCCGGATGAGAAGCTCCGGCGGCAGCAGCTGCGAGAGCTGCGCCGCCGCTGGCTCAAAGACCAGGAGCTGAGCCCCCGGGAACCGGTCCTTCCCCCGCGGAAGGTCGGCTGGGTGGAAGGTTTCTGGCAGCGCTTCCTCCAGCCCGAGAAGTTCTGGAAGAGACAGGTGAAGCCTAGCACAAGTGGTGGTGGTGGGGGGGGATAGGGGATTCCCGTCGGATTCCCATGCTTTCTGGCCACGGCGGCTGAGGACGATGGGGGTTGTAGTACAGCATTTGGCCCGGGCACCAGTTTCAGTGAAGGTGCCTCTACCTAAAGCAAAGGAAGGTTTTTGATCGATTTAAGATTGCAACCCTACATTTTATTGGGATTAAAGGTAGAAATTCCCTTTTGCCATAACGACAAATGAAATGATGATAACAAGTGTAATGCGTAAACAAAAAAAGGGAAATGTGTAACAATTTATTTATTTATTTTATTTGACTTCTATGCCGCCCAATCCCGGAGGACTCAGGGTCGCAATGTCGAATTATTGCAATAGTTATTTTAAAGAAAATATTTCAAAACAAATAACATTTAAGAAAAAAGAAACTCCCTGGTCCACTGGATGTGAGATCTGACAAGCGCTTAGCAGACGTGTGTTATGATTTGTGTGGTTTAATGCCCACATACATACCTCTAATTCAGTGTTTCCCAACCTTGGCAACTTGAAGATATCTGGACTTCAACTCCCAGAATTCCCCAGCCAGCGAATGGAATTCTGGGAGTTGAAGTCCAAATATCTTCAAATTGCCAAGGTTGGGAAACACTGCTCTAATTGACTTTCTTGCTTAAAGATGCCTCTCTAGTATTTACCTGGTGTCTTTTTAAAGTAGAGGTATTGAATCGGTAGGTCATTGGGTCACGTCATTGTCTCAAGAAAGCTAAAATGTTTGATTTTGATTTATATATATATTTATTGGACTTTTATGCCACCCCTCTCTGAGGACTCAGGGCGGTTTACAACATATAAAATAACAATATATAACAATATATAATTAATAATCTAAAAACCCGAAGACCATAATAACACTCATACTCATTCAATCCACTAAGTCGCATAACTTTCGTTGGCCAGCGGGCAGAAGTCTAATAGCCCCAAGCCTGGTGACATAAATGAGTCTTGAGACTCTTACGGAAGGCAAGGAGGGTGTTAAAAAGTGTGTTAAGGTGAATATAATGATATATAACAGTGATAGCATAGCATAGCATTTAGACTTATATACCACTTTACAGTGCTTTACAGCCCTCTCTAATCGGTATACAGAGAGTAAACTTATTGCCCTCAACAATCTGGGTCCTCAATTTTACCGACCTTGGAAGGATGGAAGGCTGAGATTTGATCTGCCAAACTGCTGGCAGCCGGGGATCAGTAGAAGTAGGTTGCAATACTGCACCTCAACTACTGCACCACCAAGGCTCATCATAATACCTTCCTAGCAATAAATAAATAAATAAAATTGGTAAATTCACAATTCAAACTCTTGGCAAATACAACAGTTAGCCCTATCAGCAGAAGTAGGTGGAAGTACTGCACTCTACCCACTGCACGACTGTGGCTATAATGATATACAACAGTGATGGCAAACCTTTCATGGCTCGGGTGCCAAAAGGGCGTGCATGCCCCAAAAAGTGCGCCCCTGCATGCCCATGTGCATAATGCAATGCACTCCTCCCCACATGTGTGCACAACCCCATTATTATTGTTATTATTATTATTAATAATTTTATTAATTTTATTATTATTATAAATTTTATTATTATTATTTTATTATTAATTGGATTTGTATGCCAATTAATAATAATATTAGTAGTAGTAGTAGCATGCACACACACACCCGCCTCCCCCACACATGCCCACAGGCCTCACTTAAACCTCCAGACTTCTGTTTGGCCCATTGGGCTGGGATTTTTTTGCCGTCCTCAGGCTTCAGGAAAACCTCCTGAAGCCTGGGGATGGCGAAAAATGGCCGAATGGGACAACCGGAAGTTGGTTTCCGAATTTCCGGTTGGTCCATTGGGCTATTTTCCCAGCAAAAGGAAGCTTTCCTAAAGCCAAGGAAGAGCAAAAATGGCTGAAAAGAAGGCCGATAATCAGCTGGCCAGCACACACATGTATGCTGGAGCTACATAGGGCAATGCCTTGCATGCCCTCAGATATGGCTCCGTGTGCCACCTATGGTGCACGTGCCATATGTTTGCCATCATTGAAATATAATATGGTAATGCTCCACATAATAAAATATGTAAATATCCCTAGCAAATCAGAACTTCCTGGGTTTTGTTTATTGAGCTTTCTTGACTGGGTTGGATTTAGATACTACCCCTATTTCAGATTGAATCTGAGTGGGTCATGATGTAAAAAGGTAAAAGCATAGTAGAAAATAGGGGGGGGAAATAGAGATTGTTTGTATAAAGGAGAATCACAGCCATTTGCTGCATGCAGCGAATTTTGACTTATGACCACAATGGAGCCCACAATTTTGGTGGTTACGTGAGACAGTTGTTAGTGAGCTTTGGCCCATTTTAAAACTTTTCTTGCCACAGCTGTTAAGTGAATCACTGCAGATGATGAATTAATAACAGTTGGTTTAGTGAATCTGGCTACCCCATTGACTTTGCTTGTCAGAAGGTCGTAAAAGGTGATCACAGGATTTTGGGACGCAGCAATGGTCATAAATATGAACTGGTTGCCAAGCACCTAAATTTTGATCACCTGATCGTGAGGATGCTGCAAAGGATGTAATTGTGAAAAATGGTCATAAGTTACTTTATCTAGTACTGTTGCAACTTTGAACCATCACTAAATGAACGTATTGTAAGTTGAAGACTACTTGTATATAAGGACAAAGGTGATTAATCTTAATCAGGGCCCCAGTATGGCCAAAATAACAACAAAACATCTTTAATATACAGTGTTCCCTCGATTTTCGCGGGTTCGAACTTTGCGGAAAGTCTATACCACGGTTTTTCAAAAATATTAATTAAAAAATACTTTGCGGGTTTTTTCCCTATACCACAGTTTTTCCCCACCCGATGACATCATATGTCATCGCCAAACTTTCATCTGCCTTTAATAATTTTTTTTTTTAATAAACTTTAATAAATAATCATGGTGAGTAATAATCTGAATGGTTGCTAAAGGAATGGAAAATTGCAATTTAGGGGTTTAAAGTGTTAAGGGAAGGCTTGTGATACTGTTCATAGCCAAAAATAGTGTATTTACTTCCGCATCTCTACTTCGCGGAAATTCGACTTTCGCGGGCGGTCTCGGAACACATCCCCCGCAAAAAGTGAGGGAACACTGTATACGTATGTTTGAAGTAGCTCCATTGAAACCCAGGAATATTTTCTAACAGTTTTTCAGCCTTCTGTTTTTGAAAATCTCTGAAAAACTAAATCACAGCTGGTGCAATTAAAAGACGCAGGGTTCTACAAAGGAAGTGAGGCCTGGGCGATGTATTTCTGTAATATATCTGGGATTTGCTATATTTGGATAACAAAGCAGGCTGTTTTCTTAAAGGAATTTGGCAATGTGTGAAAGTTCTTAATTTGGGGGGGGTAAAGAAAATTTGTAGAAGGTCTCTGAAATAACTACATGCTGCAAGGCACCTTTTATCTTTCAGCATGGAGGGAAGAGCTGAAGATCTTGTCTCATTTTGTGTGAACGTTCCTATCTGTACCCAACAAAGTGATTTTTGAAAACTTATTTGGAATGAATTAGCTTTATGGCTAATTCAGCTATGCATAAAAATTATAGTTTAGTGTGGGATAACATGATAAGTATGTACAGATAAATTTATCTTACCCCATGGCTATTCCAGAAGGCAAAGGAGATTTGTTCCTACCGGCTTGTACTGTAGTTTGCTATTACATAAAAATAACATTAAAACATCATTTTTGAATTTCAACAAATCCAATGAAATCATATTGATGCAATCAAGCAGCAAAAAACTAATTTTTAAAATTATTTTTAGGTATTCAAGATGTACAATACTGGAAAACTTACTATAACTAACATTATTATTCCTCTATGGATTTCCTATTATATTGTCAAGTATCATGTCCAGGTATGTATGTATGCGGAGTGTATCCTTTTGCTGATTAATTCCAATAACATATTTTATTTCTGATAGTTGAAAGCTAGGCTTAGGATATGTTAAAGCCCCACCACCACCACCATCAGAGTGCTGAAATCAGTGCTGAAATGTGCCTTCTATTTTAGCTTCTGAGACACAACAGATTTTTTTCTGATGAAGCAGAAATGATGTTTCCTGATTGGAATAGTGCCTGTCCTTTAAGAAGTATTACTGTGCTATGCACTCATGATTTGGTGTGGAATGGTAGAACAGGAGAAAAGAAGTGTACCATATTTTTTGGAGTATAAAACGCACCTTAGCTTTTGGGGAGGAAAATAGGAGGGAAAGCCTGCCTGCCAGATATTCATCTGGCTAGTGTCCTTAGTCTGGTCAGCTTCAGCACATTATTTTATCCCCTGGTTTGGACTTAAAAAAAACCTTATTCAGAGCAAATAGCAATGAAAAAAAGCCTGCAAAGATTTAGGGCTGGAAAAACCTTTCTTAAGAGAAAGTAACAATAAAAAGCCTGCAAGCCAGTAAGATCTGGGAAGATTGTTAGCACTTTGTTAGGGCTGGAAAAAAACTTATTCGGAGCAAATAGCAATGAAAAAAGCCTGCAAAGACTTAGTGCTGGAAAAACCTTTCTTAAGAGAGAGCAACAATAAAAAGTCTGCAAGCCAGTAAGATCTGGGAAAATCGTTAGCACTTTGTTAGGGCTGGAAAAAAACTTATTTGGAGTTAGTAGTAATGGGAAAAAAGCTTGCAAAGACTGAAGGCTGGAAAAAAACCTTCTGACCGATTAGCAATGAAAAAAGCCTGCAAGCCAGTAAAGTCAGGAAGATCATTAGTGCCACGTTAGGGCTGGAAAAAAGGGCTTCAAAAAAACTACATTCAGAGTATAAGACACACCCAACTTTTCAGCCACTTTTAGGGAGGAAAAAGGTACACCTTACACTCTGAAAAATACAGTTTTTTGGGGTGTGTTTGTTCTTGAGTTTTGTTTTGTTGTTTTGGGGTTGTTTTTTTTACTATTCGGTCAATCTGAGATCCAGTGGTGGTACTAAAGGTGATCTTTTTCGTTCTAATCTGATATGGCCCCACCAAGAAAATGCAACATGCAAAAATCTTTAATACCATGCTATTGCAAAATAATAATTGTGAATGCCTAGAGTGTGATCAGAATTTGGTCTAAATCCTTTTAAGGGGTGAGAGATTCTGTTTAAAGCAGTGTTTCCCAACCTTGGCAACTTGAAGATATTTGGACTTCAACTCCCAGAATTCCCCAGCCAGCGTCCTCTGGTTGGGGAATTTTGGGAGTTGAAGTCCATATATCTTCAAGTTGCCAAGGTTGGGAAACACTGCTTTAAAGCATATAAACAACAGTGTGTTGTGTCAATATCTTTCCTGAAAACATTGAGTTAATTTTTTTTTTTTGTGGGAAATGGTACATGAACAGTTAGATTTGATAACTGTTAACTACTCTTTTAAGTACAATGGCTTTTAATATTTTTCTTTTCCTGGGATAAACATATATCCATCTTAAGATAAAACACAGGAAATAGTATAAGGGCAGACTAGATGGACCATGAGGTCTTTTTCTGCCGTCAGTCTTCTATGTTTCTATGTTTCTATAGCTATTCAGCATATTGCCTTGTAAGTATTTTTAGTAATACTTCTAATCTTGCATGAACAACTTGCTTTACAGCAATTTAATTGAGTAAGGTCTGGGGTTTGACTTGACCATTTTGGAATGAGAAAGTTCCTCTGCTATAGTTATTCTCTCGTTTAGGATCATTGTGCTGCATGGCTCACATTTGTGTAAGCTTCAGCTTTTACGCAATACTACTATGATATTCTTCTCCAGAACCTGGTAGTACAGTCACCGCAAAGGTGCTTTTTCAAGAGGCAAGTGGAATTTCTAGTTTTTCGCTTCTCATCCAAAGGAGCTTCTTCAGCTGCATGATGTTTTTTGCATCTTTGGGACAACCATGACCTGGGTAACTGACAATCTCTATAGACTCGCGATGGCGAACCTATAGCACGTGTGCCACAGGTGGCACATGGAGCCATATCTGAAGGCACATGAGGCTTTGCCCTATGCATGCTGGCCAGTTTATTTTCAGCTTTCCAGAGGGTGGGGGGAAGGTGGTTTTCACCCTCCCTACGCTTCAGGAAAACCTCTAGAGCCTTTGGATGGCAAAAAATGGGCCCAACGGACCAAACGAACTTGCAGTAGGCCAGTTGGGCCATTTTTCGCTCTCCCTAGTGTTATGCCAGGCTTCTCGTTAATAGCCCCCAGTGAGAGAGGAATGCAAAGTCAAATACACAGAAGAAAGAAAAGTAGTTTATCTGAAACAATGTTAAAAGCACACACATTTAAGCAGAGTCAAATTTCTCTCACCCAGATAACAGTCATGGAATACGGTCAAAAGCAGGAACAAAAGAGAACAATGAAGTCAGCTGTGATTCCTCACAACTCCCCCTTCTTTGAGTCCACAAGAGTTAACTGTGAATTGTTCAAAGAGTCAACAGAAATCCTGGAATAGTCCAATCCTTGGCAATGATCTCTCTCCAAACAAATAAACGCCCACATGCGCACTCCCCAATGCCCGTAATTTATCATCAACCCCATTAACCTAATTGCTTCAGCAACAGGTGTTCCCCCTTATCTCCGATGATACCTGTGCAGTTGGTCCCTTCTAACCATGAGCCTGCATATTCGGGCATCTATCCACCGATCCTCCTCTGAGTCTGATGACTCACTAATGGGGTCATTAACTAATGGGCTGCCTGCACCCATCTCTCCGTCTGATTCTGCTTTCCCACCATCTGACCTTGGCAATGAATCCTCACTATCAGAAGCTGCTGGCAACAATACAAGTCTCTGTGACCCTGAGGATTCCCCTAAACCAACGTCCAAATTCCCTGTTGCAGGAGCTGGCCCCGAGCCAACCACAACATCTAGGCTGTGGAGACTTTCCTGAAGCCTGGGGAGGGTGAAAAACAGCCCAACAGGCCTTTCCGAAGTCCAGAGGCTTTAGTAAAGCCTGCGTGCATTCCCAGTGAAGGCAGTACAGGAGGGTTGTGCATGTATGGGCTGATGGAGGGCGTTGCATATGGGCGTGGACACATGCTATTGTACATGCGCGTCCTCTCTTGAGCAAAAAAAAAGGTTCACTGATATAGACATTTAGCTATGCATTTTGGAATGAGCACCCTTCAAATTATGTAGGAGTATGAAGGAATGTGGAGGAAAAAACCCTGCAGGTTGCAGGAACCATTTGCGCTTCAGTTTGAGTTGCAGATGACATAGACTCATCACCAACAGCCTGCGCCTCTCTTCAATAGTGAAGGGACGCAGGGCAGAAAACATCTCATACAGCCAAGAAGATTCCACCCAACGTTTGTACTACTCAGGCGACCCTGAGGACACAGATAAACCTCCAAGTGACCTCAGCGACTCTCCAAAAGAATGTGATTGACGATTGACGACCGCTCTGTGAGGAATATAAACCCTTTCATTTTCCACCATCCAGTCATAGCTGAAGAAGCTTCTTGGGTGAGAAGCGAAACATCTTCGAAGAAAAACAAGAAAGTTCAGTTGCCTCCTGAAGAACCACCTTTGGGACAACAATGACCTGGATGACTGAGAATCTCCATAAACATTTGGTAGTACAGTCCTAAATTGTGGCGTTGAAAGTGACCTAAGAGATTGAATTCTCTGCGCTCTGTAACATTCACTGCTTCATCCCGATATAGAACTATCAAGCTTTTCTTTGAAAACTTCCAGAGAAGGGGAAGATTGAGAGTTCCTCCTGCCAATATGTTTTTCTTTATATCTTTGAAGTTTCATCCCATTAATTTTAGTCTTACTCGAAACAAGTGAGAATGAGTCAGGACCCTCTACAGCAGGGGTCTTCCATCCAGCCTTGGGAACTTTTAAACTTGTGGACTTCAACTCCCAGAATTCCTGGCTGAGGAATTCTGGGAGTTGAAGTCTACAAGTCTTAAAAGTTGCCAAGATTAGAGATCCCTGCTCTACAGTGTGAAGCCCTTCAAATATTTCAGCTAGCTATCACATCTCCTTTCAAACTCTTCTGCTAACCTTATCTAGATCTTTTAATCATGCCTTCGCTTGTAGGACTTCAATGCTTTCACCAGATTCCAATCTCTTCACCATGTTGGTAGCCCTTCTCTGGATTCGCTCCAGTTTAAAAAATATCTTTTAAACTGAGTGGTGGAGGACTGAACATGATAGGCCTAAGGCTGAATACAACGGGATAATTACTTTCATGTAATCTGATATCTGTTTATCTTGAGGCTCCTTGAGATATCAATTGCTTCCCCCCCCCCTTTTTTGCAGCTGCATTATACTGCTGTGACATGTTGAACTTCTACTCCACTAGAACAGTCAAGTTCTCCTTATACAGTGGTACCTCTACTTAGGAACTTAATTCATTCTGTGACCAGATTCTTAAGTAGAAATATTCTTAAGTAGAAGCAATTTTTCCCATAGGAACCAATGTAAAAGCAAATACCGCGTGCAAACCCATTAGGAAAGAAATAAAAGCTCAGAATTTGGGTGGGAGGAGGAGTGAGAGGAGGACAGTTGCTGCCGAAGGAAGAAGGTAAGATGAGGGGAATCAAAAACATCCAAAACTTTAAGGCTTAAAAAAAAAAGAAGGACTCTGAGGCTGTGAGGAGAAGCAAGCACCTCTAATACACCCGGCGTGAGGTGCCTTCCATACACTAACTGCTGCTACCTGCTGCCTCTTCCTTCCCATGCTGAAGGGCTCCCCTCTCCTGTCACTCATTCGCTTTGTAGCCGGCACCTTTCCTTTGCTGTGGTGACTCCTCGGATACCCAGAGCGAAGGGAGTGTTTCTTTTCTCTGGGCATTGGCAGAGGTTTACTCTCTGTTCAAGCGCCCAGAGAAAGGAAAATGCTTTGTTCGCTCTGGCCTGCCAAAGCCTCCTTAAGCGCTATCGAAAGGCTCCTCTGGCAGCCCAGATGGCCAGGATTAAAGGGGGAATGGCAGGAAACTGGCCGGTCCTTCATGTCGCTCTCAAATTTACTGGGAAATTATTCTGGGCTCGGGTTCTTAAGTAGAAAATGGTTCTTAAGTAGAGGCAAAAAAATCTTAAACACCCAGTTCTTATCTAGAAAAGCTCTTAAGTAGAGGTGTTCTTAGGTAGAGGTACCACTGTATATGCTGCTCTTGAGCAAGATTTCCCTCATCCTGTATGTTTTTTTTTTTGTTTCACTTAGTGGTATTTAAATTGTTCCCTATTAAATTTCTTCGTTTGTTTCCACCCACTGTTCCAGCTTAAATTCTCCCCCATCTTCTCCTCCCAAGTGGTAGCTATTTTAGCTAATATATCCTGCCTTGATATCTGTTGCAAATTATCTATTCACACAATAATCGCAAGCAATTTGGGTCACAGGTCAAAAAACATGATTCCACCATCATTTCTTTGAAAACAGAAATAGAATCTTAGTGTGATGAGCTTCAGCTTTGCAGCATCTGTTTGCCTGTAGGCAAGAACTTCAGTTAACTTTTTGACCAGAACCACTATTTCCCATTCTAATATTGTACCAGTAATATATTTAGTAAGCACCTGTGTAACTTGGGAAATGTGTTGTTTTTTCATGGTTAAGAATCAGTATTCACTCGTGCTGATATCCACAAATAAGAAACTGATACAGGTATTTTCCATAAGCCTAATAAAAAAATGAGTTCCTCCTATTCATGAAAGTGTCTATAGTATATTCTTATTTTAATTGGCTGCATAGACTTTTGCTGAGAACACATTGAAGTCAAATGATTCCATAGTATAAGGAGCTGGAAAGATACCATGATTGGAAAAGTATCTGATAAATTCCAAAGAATGTCTAAATTATTATGGTACTTCATAATCATCATTCTGCTGCTTTCATTTGCAGGTTACTCCCCTTGGTATTGTTGAAAAAAACCCTACAATATATCCAGTAAGTTGTTGTCTTAATATTCTATGTAACTTCCATTTGTGTTAAAAAAAACCACATTCAATTTAATATTATAAATTAAGGAAATATGGGCTGATTGTATTTCATTTCATTTTTGCCTTTAAATCATTTTTGATTAAGATGACTGCAGTTTTCTTGGTAAGGCTGTTCAGAAGTAGTTTGGCCTGCTTTTCTAAGGCTTCCTAAATGTCTCTCTCTGAGGTACTAGGCCAAAGTCACCCAGTTGCTTTGTGTTAAAGCAGGACTAAAATTTGCTCAGTACCTTCAATTCCTTCCTCAGTCAGGAACATCTACTAAATTAGAAAGTGAACACAAAAATATTCTTTGAAAATAATGGATATGTTGCTTCATTGCTAAGATGGCTTTGGTATGTTCTCTGTAGTAGCCATTTCTTTAATTCTGAACATTCCAGTTACAAATAGGTTTGAAATAGACATTTACTCTTAATGATCTGTAAAAAGATTTATTTTTATGGCCATACAAAATTATTGTGGCTGGTTAACACTGTTTGTCCTACACCAATTTGTTATATAATGAGGATTTCTAAGTTACCAGTAATAAAAAGCTCTTGTATGAATTGTGTGTAAATAGTACCAAATCTTCCTCTTGAAAACAAAAACCTAGAGGTACTTAGTGTATGTTTTCTTTAAAATATTTTCATATTCTGATTTCCCCCCCCCCCCCATTTATAGGGAGACAGGAAAGAGGAAAAAGGAATTCATCCACCAGCACATGGACCTGCAGCAGAATTGCCTTATTGTGAGGACTGAAAGGCTCCAGGACCTTTAAAACTAAAACATTTACTTTACTGTTTCCTATATAAATGAATATAAAATTCAAACTGGAATTTTAAATCATTAAGAAACAATGATTTTGGCTAATGTGCATTATATGTGGGAGGCAAGTGCTATGCTGGGATGATCTCTAAGGGTAGTCACTCATCCAACAGGCCTTAGAAAACATACAACATAGAAACAAGTTTAAAAGATAAATAAAATGAAATAAAAGATGTGAATAGCAGCCAAAGAATGTAAACTTTCTTTATTCAGATAAACCACTTTGAACCCTGAAGCTATTCACATTAAAGCTTCAGTGAGGATGCCATCATAAATATATCCATAACAAACAGGAGGATTAGTGCTTATTGCTTTACTAAGCATGGAGAAAATTTTATTTAAATTAAGTCTGGTAAGGGCCTGTTGACTCTTGATGGCTGTTAAGCAGATTTGACATTTAAAGAGTGCCATCGGCTTAAAAATGATTGGCATTAAAAGCAATTAAGGTCTGGGTATCATACCAGAGTGGAAAATTCTTTTACAAGAGAAAGTCAGAACTCTAAAGAAATCTACCAAAGCACCAAGCCATTTTCAGACAGGCAAACTCAAGCTGAGATTCAACCAGATTTTTTTTTAAATGGTCAAGAAGATCATGCATTAAGATAATTTATGAAGGAAAAGTCACTGATACAACAAGATGTGACCAAAAAAATTAAGTTGGATAAAAATCTTACCAATTCCTCTCATTGTCTTCTATTGTAATTACAATTGACAGCAATAATGATGGAGAGAATGGCACTACAGTGATCCCCCGGTTATTGCGTCCCCGACCATTGCGAATGGGCTACATCGCGATTTTTCAACCCGGAAGTAAAAACACCATCTGCGCATGTGCGCCCTTTTTTCCTATGGCCACACATGCGTAGATGGTGTTCCCCGCCGGGCAGATCAGCTGCTGGGCGGCTTCCCTGGGTCTTTCCCCTCTTGCTGGCGGGAGGGCGAGAAGCCCCCCCCAGCACCCGCTCGCCCTCTGTTCGCCCGCCCTTCGCCCGGCCACCCGCCATTTGCTCGCTGCTCGCCCGGCCACCCGGGTTCGTTTGGCTTCGGGACTCAGTTGGGAAGCGGCACGGGTGTTTTAAAAGGTCTCCGCCGGCATGGGGGGCTTCTTAGCACCCCCCCAAACCCGGGTTGGGAGTTCGGGGGGGGTAGGAAGCCCCCCATGCCGGCGGAGACCTTTTAAAACACCCGTGCCGCTTCCCAGCTGAGTCCTCAAGCCAAGCGCAGAAGTTAGCCTTGAATCCCTTTGAATCCCGCCGCTTCTGCTGGATACGGGCGATGGGGGGGGGCGAGCTGCCACAGCCCCTGGCTTCCTCACCGCTCGTCCCACCCACCGCCCGTATCCAGCAGAAGCTGCTGGATTCAAAGTGATTCAGGGAACAGAATGGAGCGTTCCGCAGCGGGGCTGCTAAGGGGGGGGGGGAGCCGAGCCCAGCCCCGTGACATTCGCTTTCCTGCCACCCGCAGCCGAGTGATCCTGGGCTCCTTCGCAACCTCGGAGAGCTTCCTGGGCATGAAAGCTCACGTAAACCAGGAAGCTCTCTGAGGTTGCGAAGGAGCCCACAATCACTCGGCTGCAGGCGGCAGGAAGGCGAATGCCACGGGGCTGGGCTCGGTTATCCCCTCGGCTCCCCTCCTACCAGCCCCGCCGCGGAAGGCTCCATTCTGTTCCCTGAATGGAGACCGCCGGCCACTCAATCGGGCCGGCAGGGAACAGAATGGAGCGTTCCGCGGCGGAGCTGGTAGGAGGGGAGCCGAGGACGGAACCGAGCCCAGCCCCGTGGCATTCGCCTTCCTGCCGCCTGCAGCCGAGTGATCGTGGGCTCCTTCGCAACCTCAGAGAGCTTCCTGGTTTTCGTGAACTTTCATGCCCAGGAAGCTCTCCGAGGTTGCGAAGGAGCCCACGATCACTCGGCTGCAGGCGGCAGGAAGGCGAATGCCACGGGGCTGGGCTCGGTTATCCCCTCGGCTCCCCTCCTACCAGCCCCGCCGCGGAAGGCTCCATTCTGTTCCCTGAATGGAGACCGCCGGCCGCTCAATCGGGCCGGCAGGGAACAGAATGGAGCCTTCCGCGGCGGGGCTGGTAGGAGGGGAGCCGAGGACGGAACCGAGCCCAGCCCCGTGGCATTCGCCTTCCTGCCGCCTGCAGCCGAGTGATCGTGGGCTCCTTCGCAACCTCAGAGAGCTTCCTGGTTTTCGTGAGCTTTCATGCCCAGGAAGCTCTCCGAGGTTGCGAAGGAGCCCACGATCACTCGGCTGCAGGCGGCAGGAAGGCGAATGCCACGGGGCTGGGCTCGGTTATCCCCTCGGCTCCCCTCCTACCAGCCCCGCCGCGGAAGGCTCCATTCTGTTCCCTGAATGGAGACCGCCGGCCGCTCAATCGGGCCGGCAGGGAACAGAATGGAGCCTTCCGCGGCGGGGCTGGTAGGAGGGGAGCCGAGGACGGAACCGAGCCCAGCCCCGTGGCATTCGCCTTCCTGCCGCCTGCAGCCGAGTGATCGTGGGCTCCTTCGCAACCTCAGAGAGCTTCCTGGTTTTCGTGAGCTTTCATGCCCAGGAAGCTCTCCGAGGTTGCGAAGGAGCCCAGGATCACTCGGCTGCGGGCGGCAGTAAAGCGAATGTCACGGGGCTGGGCGCTAGCTGTCGCCGCTTTCGAGCTGAGTCCTGAAGCGAATTCGCTTCAGGACTCATCTCGAAAGCCCGCTAGCGAGGAGCCGAAGATTGGGGGCGGCGCGGCTGTTTTAAAACGTCGCCGCCGGCATGGGGGGCTTGCCAGCACCCCCCGGACCCCCAACCCGGGTTTGGGGGGCTGCTAGGAAGCCCCCCATGCCGGCGGCGACGTTTTAAAACAGCCGCGCCGCCCCCAATCTTCGGCTCCTCGCTAGCGCTGCGGAAGTTAAAAACACCATCTGCACATGCGCAGATGGTGTTTTTACTTCCGCAGCGCTACTTCGCGAAAACCCGCTCGTTGCGGGGGGTCCTGGAACGGAACCCTCGCAACGAGCGGGGGATCTACAGCTATTTACCAACTGACAGATAATCTTTGTTTTTAGTCTGGCACCAATGAGTTAGTTGATAACTCAAAGTTCAGTTTGAATATCCTCCTTCTTGTGATTCTCCTTTCCCCAGCCAAAGAGTTTCTATTCTTCTTTTACTATTTATTGTTAACTAATTGTTAAACTAAACATCACCATCCGCGAGTCACATGCCAGTGGGCAAATATACACATTTAAATTGTAGATCAAAAATAAAAATCTTATTAAATTAATTGGAATGCCTACTTTCCACGTCAGCTCAGGAATATAAGTTATTTATTTATTTATTCATTCAGAAAAGTGCACCTGTAACCTGGCCTTTTTTGTTTATGCCTATTGCCACCTCTTCTTTTTTCATTTTCCTCTGCTCTGATGTTTCCTTTTCAAGTCGTGGTGGGTTTCTGTCAGAAAGCTGTACGTTTTTTCAGTTGTTAGCTGAAACATCAGTGTCTGAAGACAGCTGAACAAACTCAGGAGTTATCCAAGTTAATGGTTTGACATAGTCAACAATAACACAGTTGTCCGAAGAATTGCCGCTATCTCCATTTACTTCATTTGCTCAGGATGGTGGCCCCAAAGCATAATGGGAATTGTAGTTCAAAAGTTTATTGCTACTGTAAAGTGTATGGTGTGTGTGTGTGCGTGCGTGCGTGCGTGCGTGCAGGGGGTGAATTGGCAGGTACACATTCTCCCCACTCAAAAGGGACAAAAGTGACGTTCCCAAACTTTTCTTACCCATACAAATCAATTTGTCAGTCAATATGGATATCAAAAGAGAAAGAAGGGCTCTTAAACTGCACAATCTTAACACGTGTTTATTCATGAATTAAAAACTCAAATCAAAACGAATTCAGTGCAGAAGTTATTATTTATTATTATTATTTATTAAATTTGTATGCCGCCCCTCTCCAAAGACTCCTGCTGTCTTCTTCCCTTTTCCCTCATTCATTCATTCATTCATTCACTCATTCAATTTACGTATATACCATCCAACTCCCAACAAATTTAGGCAGTTTACAATATGTTAAAGCAGTGTTTCCCAGCCTTGGCAACTTGGAGATATCTAGACTTCAACTCCCAGAATTCCCCATTTGCTGGCTGGGGAATTCTGAGAGTTGAAGTCCAAATATCTTCAAGTTGCCAAGGTTGGGAAACTGTGTTAAAGCACACCTAAAAGAAAGAAACAACATAAAAGAAGACAAACAAAAGGAAACAAAGATGGGAATGATAAACTAACCAGATGGGGAGCAGAGTAAAGACGAGGGCTTCAATCATACTTGCCAAATGCATAGACAAGATTCTTCTCTGATGTCCCGACTCCTAAAGGTGCTTTTTCAAGAGGCAACTGCACTTTCTGGTTTTTCCTTGAAGATGTTTTGCTTCTCGTCCAAGAAGCTTCTTCAGCTTCAGGGATTGTTCTTTGGGACAGCCATGACCTGGATGACAGAATCTCCATAGACGTTTCTCTGCTGAAACTCGGAAATTGAGTGTTTGTGGTGCTCTGTTTTCCTTCTGTTTTTGTCTTTGGATGTTGGGAGGGATGTGTGCAGGGGTGGGCTGCTGGCCGGATGGGATGGGGGATGCAGTGGGGTTGCGAAAGTGGAGCTCCACCCCAGAGCACCCAATTTGCACTGAAAGATGTTGAAAGAAAATGCAGGGCATCCTGCATAGGCCACACCCACAGTGTGGTAGTAAAAAATTTGGTAACCCTTCACTGGATGTGTGTGTGTTTGTAGTGGGCTTATTTAGAGGAGGCTCAACACCTCCACCCCAATTGATCTTAGGTTATTAGAGTTCTGCCTTAGGAGGCAGTGTCATATTTACAACCTTGCCGCCTCAGAGTCCCTCTTTTTATTAAGCCTTAAAGTTTTGGATTTTTTTTTTATTCCCCTCATCTCACCTTCTTCCTTCAGCAGCGACTGTCCTCCTCTTTCTCCTCCTCCTCCCATCCAAATTCCAAAGTTTTATTTCTTTCCTAATGGGTTTGCACACAATATTTGCTTTTACATTGATTCCCATGGGAAAAATTGCTTCTACTTAAACTTTTCTACTTAAGAACCTGGTCATCGAACGAATTAAGTTCTTAAATAGAGGTGCCACAGTACATTGAGAGCCTATGCATTAAAGACAAATTCCTTTTGTGTCCAATCACACTTGGCCAATAAAGAACCTATTTATTTATTTATTTATTAGATTTGTATGCTATTACAGTATTCTATTCTATTCCACTCCACTCCAATTCAATCTCTATTCCATTCCATTTTCTATTCTATTCTATGCCAATCTAGTCCAATCCAAATTCCTATTTCTATTCCTATCCTATTTTCTATCTCAACTACGTCTGGGGATCCCTGGGAATCTCCCTTCCCGAAGGGAGGGGGGAAGAGGAGAGGCGGAGAAAGAGGCGGAGGCTTTGGACCCCTTAACAAAAATGGCTCTCTCGCCTTCCCTTTCCTGCCGCTACGCGAACATCACTTCCGGAGGGATGACGGGGCGGGGCGAAACGAGAGCGGGGCGAAGCGCGATCGGGTAGAAAGCGAGTATGCCAACGGTAAATTGTCGAACTCTGGAATGGCTCTACACCCTGGTAAGGCGGGTGCGGCTTTCTTTGCCTCCTCACACAGACACACAAAACTCGCCTATTTCTTTTGTTGTTTGAGGGAGCGGGACGCGGCGTCTCCCTCCAAAGAAATCCCGGGAGGTCGATTGACGGGGTCAATCCCTCATCCGCTGCTCAAAAAAGGAAAGAGCGGTGCGGGATAAGCCTCATATATCAGGGGTGGGGAACACCATTCAGTTAAAAGCCAGTCCCCTCATGCTGGCTAAAGCCAAACTTCGGTCTCCAGCACCGCATTTACGAGCTTCTCTTTCTTTTAGCTTCTAGAACAAGGGTCTCCATCCTTGGCATCTTTAAGCCTGGCGGACTTCAGCTCCCAGAATTCCCCAGCCAGCAAAGCTTTGCCTCCTCACAGCAAAGCTGGCTGAGGAATTTTGGGAGTTGAAATCCGCCAGGCTTAAAGTTGTCAAGGATGGAGACCCCTGCAGACATATTTTCTAAAGGGATTCACCCAGCGTGTGCTGGCTGTTGCCTCAAGTATTACTATTAGCTTTATTATTAGGCTTTACTATTAGCGTTTATAAGCAGTCCTTGAATACACTTACAACTTTTCAGAAACATACTTAGTTGGGGGGGGGCAGCAAATGTAAATTTGCCACTTGTGGGAAATGCTACTGAGAATCTATGTCTATTAATCAAATCTCAATGTCTTCCCTTGTTTGATCCCTTGCTTTCTGAGGTATTGTATTCATTGATTTCTGTACTCTATAAATTTAATTTGTTAAACTTAACAACAACGCCCAACTCCTTGCAGACTCTGGGCAACGTACAGTAATAAGGCCTTTGACATCCCCCCCTTAGTCAATGCTTTTTGCTTTGCCTGAATTTCTTGATGATTTATATTCTATCTCAAATTCAGGGATCTGAAGCTTTTATCAGCTGGATACCAAGGCTTTCCATGGTGGTGTCTAGATTGTCTGGATACAGCATTAACTCCTATGGCTGGACCACCTCAGCCCCCTGCCCTTGGCATTTGACCTAGTTTCCAGTTATAATACTGGCATTGATAGTAATAGCATTTAGACTTATATACCGCTTCATAGTGCTTCTACAGCCCTCTCTAAGCTGTCTACAGAATCAGCATATTGCCCTCAATAATCTGGGTCCTCATTTTACTCACCTCATAAGGCTGGAAAGCTGAGTCAGTCTTGAGCCAGTGGTGAGATTTGAACTGCTGAACTACAGCTAGCTGAAGTAGTCTGCACTCTAACCACTGTGCCACCATGCCATTTCCCATCCCCTTTTAAATCTGAATAGCTGAATGTCTATAGGGGAGCTGTATCAAGAGTTTACAGATGTGTCAAGTTATAAATCAGAAGCTGAGATTGTGAAGAATCGATCATTAACCCACTTTAAGCGATAGCTTCTTGCCTTTCTTCCTTTCTCTCCAACTTTAATCAAAGACTAGGTTAAATTTAGTTAAATTTAAACAGATGGCAGGCTTTGATTTAGTCCTTTATAATAATGTTGTTTCTTCAAGCCATTGCATGCCTGGCAACTGTTGCTGTGGTTTACATGGCAACGTTTTCAAAAACAGCTGGTAGGTTTTTCCTTGTTAGGGCTGAGAGAATTACGGCCTCAAGATCATTCAGTAGGCTTCCTGCTTAAAACAGCACCAACACTCTTTCTTTAGAGTGGGCACATTTTATGTCTGTCTTTATCGGTAAATCTCTGGAGGATTTGAAATTTAATCCACATTTTTTTTCTGAATCCCTGCTGTCCAACAGTTGCAATCATTGAAAAGCCTGTCCAAACTTTCAAATTGAATTGTAAAAAAAATAAATTCCCAAGAGAGACAAAATAAAAGTTAGATGAAAAGACTTGTGAGTTTTCTTCTAATCTTACCCCAAACATCTGAAATAGGCATGTACTTTTTGGCTTTCTTGTTAAATCATGTTTATCTATGTGAGATGAGTTTGCCAATTATTTCATACTCAAAATACAGGGACAAATTTGGTTCACAGTCAAAGGTTTATTGAAAAAGCATTTGCAAAGGTGGCCTCCAGGTCTCTTCCCAACTTGGATTGAGCACAAGGAAAGCAAAAGCACATTTTACAGTCCATACATTTTATACTTACCCCCTTTATTATGTTAACTCATTGTCTATGTTATTTTTTTCTAAAGGGTCAGCATGACAATTCTCTCCATAATCATAACTCATATCTTGTCCTCTATAGTTTTGCCCCTGGGCATCTTTCTTATCTTACTGCATTTTAACCTGACTGGGTGTTCCAGTGGTTTGGCCTTGAGTGTGTTCCAGGAGGAATTACGGTATCCTAAATACATTGTGTTACTGTATACATTCTGGGTTAGTTTATAAAAAGTTACTAGCTTTTTAATATAAAACTTGCTAGTGTATTTTTAAGGGGTAACTCATCCTTCTTCTCTTTTACCTATTTTAGCCCTTGATGTGATTACATTTTGACTTTTTTTCTGTCTTTCATTCTTGACAACTGTCTGGCGTTTCTGCCCTTCTTCTGGCAATATTTTTCAGGTACTTTACCATTGCTTCCTTCATGGGGCTGAGAAAAAAAATGAGTGGCCTAAAATCACCCAGCTGTGCTCGAAGCCTAAAGCAGAACTAGAACTCCTAGTCTGCTGATTTCTAGACTGGTGCCTTAACCACTAGACCAAACTGTCACCAATTCTGGCTTACAGGGATTTAAATTAGATTATTATGTACTGTAAACTATGCTTTATAATTTAGCAAATTAAATGCAAAAAGCAAACTATGATTTATTCAAGAAAAGTAGTTAACTTAAAACTTATTTTTGCACAGTATGCACTGTGGTTTGGACTAGGATGGGGAGAGTTAACTTCTGATTCATTCTCGGTAATGGAATTCCACTATATATCTTAAGGCCAGCCATATTCTCTCAACGTAACGGGAATAAAATAGAGACCCTCATGGAAATTTGAACTCCTGTGGAAAAGGCAGAATGAACATTTAATAAATAGTAGCCCTACAGTACATAAGCACAATCTTAATAAGACACCCATCTCACATGACCCTCTTCAGGCCCTGGATTCTTGTAAATAAGCTGCAGATTTGATTTTGGTGGTGAGGATAAAACAAATATAAAGAGAGGCTTGTCATATCAAATGTAAATCCATATTAAGGATATTTTGTTCCTTTCTTTCACAGATTCTTCTTGCTATTGTATTGCTTTCATGGGGCTATGTCATTTACGCAACCCGAATAGCAGCCAAATGGCACTTAAAAGAGATGTATCCCATACAAGCCCAGAATATTTGAGACCTCTTCAGAGTGGAATACCACAGAAATACAAAGACATTCTATAACTCCGTAAATAATAATCTGCAAAAACATGGATTCCCAAATGGAGTGATTGAGCTGCAGGAGTATTATTGAAGTTTCAAAAATACAGATAAAGATAACAAAACAGCTTTGAACATCTGATACTCAGCACTATTAACATATAACTGAGAAAATATATTTGAATATTGTTTTTTAAAAAAGAGAATTTTACATTTTTCCACTTTACTGCTTATTTCAATATATTTTAGATGAGTAAGGCTAGAAGTATTACAGCAAGTTATAGAAAAAATACCTAGATACTTTGTGCAAGAATGTTTGGTTTGGTTTTCAAGTTAAAAGTTACACTCTTACACAATGGTAATGTTACAGAAATAAATGCCTTGACATCTATGGAAGGATTGGCAAAAATGTAGTATCCAGTGAGAATTTGAAGTTAAACAGATGTTCAAGTTATTTGATGCTGTTCTGAAGAAAAATCCTCATCATTTTGGTATGTTTCATTAAATATATCCACTCTTCAATATATAGTTGAAATCCAAAGTTACCTAATTAGGCACATTTTTAAAGGAATATTTATTTTTATTTAATAATTTGTACAAATTAAAGTGTAACTAGTCTATTTTTGCTTCATTTATTTATTGTATTAATTAAAATAATTGTTTTAGTGTACCAATTGAGTTCTTAATAGCCACTCTGTAATATTTTGAATTTACTTGTTTAATTTCATCTGCAGCTTCTATAAAATCCAAGGTCAGCTATTAAAATCAGGAGTACAAATAGATTCAACGGAAGTGTCAATAACTACAAAACACCAAAAAGTGGTTCCCAAACTACCAACCAATTAATCTGTGAGTATAATCAATCAGTTGTATGTAAAATACCTGCATGGCAAGGCAACAATTTGACTTTTGGCCAGGGCATTGTTTTACATTCAGCTTTTACTGGGCAGGCAAACTCCAAAACTAATCTGGGTTATAACTGGCATTAGTTGATCCTTGATCCACATTTAACCTGATTTTTAAAAAAATGTGGGCATAACTTATGATCTATACATCTATATCTCGATGTCAAAATGATGTGAACACATATTTTGGGGTTCACTGCAGAAGCCAAAGCACCTGCTTTTAAAAAATTCCAATTTTTAGGAGCTAGTAAGGATGCATTCTGGCTCCATTATTATTCAGTTTCTATATATTAATGCACTTGGTGCTTGTTTAGACTTATCTTCCAGAAATTTTGACCATTTTATGCTGGTGACGGATAATTCTAAAACTCCTGTCCTCATTTATCAATACCAATCAGGACAGACAACTCAGTTGTTAAATGAGGAGGGTTGCTAAGTGAAATGGGATTGTGCTTAAGATCTTACTTTGGCTTTCCTTTGTTTTACAGGCCTGTGAACGTTGTAAAGAAGAGGATTGGTCACTTTTTCATTGCTAACGTAACTGAACAAATGATGCCAAATGACAACTACCTGTATATTTAGGAAGTGATGTATGCTCTTTCTACTTACTGTGACAATATCTCGGTAGATTAGCGATCGGATCGGTGGATTAGCGATCAGATCGGTGAATTAGCGACTCTTTTACTTTGAATACACAGATTAAACAACTGATTTGGGCTTGCTATTGCTATGAGACTTACGGCAGATTAGACTTTAAATTTCTGAATTGTGCTGAATTGGATTGAATTTGGACTGGAAAAACGGCAGCACACAGTAAGAAAGACTTTTGAATGTGCGGGTGATAAGTGAAAGCGAATGTGAACAAAGACGGCTGGGAGAGTGATTCAGCAAATAGAAGGGCGCACGTAAAGAAGAGAGACAAGTAAATCAACATGCTCATTTAATTATAAACTGGAAGGCTTCGGTTGAATAACTTTTTAGGAATAAATTAAGTAGCTCAGAGATCATAGTATACCAATGTTTTGTTCCTTTTTCTCTGACAATACAAATTAAGATCTACAAGAAGTGGCAAAACCTTGTGAATAATAACTGTAACAACTGTAAAGACACTTTCGGATACTTATTGACATGGCAAGCAACAACAGCTCAGGGGTTACTGCCAGTTGAAATACTGACATCAATAATAACTATAACACAGAATGTAATGGATTAATTAAGTATTATGAATTAATTTTATATTACTCCTGATTTACTCCTATCCTTCACTGCTATTCTGCTTATTTACCATCACCACGCTTTGGGTATTGTTTAAACATATCGGATTACATTGATTTATAGAATTGAATGAAATAAGCAAATATTAGGTCTGTTAGGTCTGTTAAAACTTGATTTATGGCATTATAGTAATTGTTATAGTAATTATAGTTTTATAGTAATTGATGGAATATTGTTTGAATATAACACTAATACTTCTTGCTTTTGTGAAACCAATCCTTCCTATCTATTGTTATTAATATAAATATAAACATAAAGATTAGGATAACTAGTTAGACAGTCACTTATCTCGCACAAATTATTATATCATTAATTACTATTTTCAAATATGGTACTGATTTGATTTTGATCTTGAGGATTTTTGATTAAGAATATTGAAATATCGGAATTGTAAGTAAGATAATATATTGCATAGATTTATGAGTATTGTACTTATTAGAGAAAGTCGGAAAATTTGGAAAGGTTGCCGGCCTTAAAATCAACAGGGTAAAAACCAAGATTTTAACTAAAATATGTCTAGTAAACAAATGAGTGAACTGGAGAATTTGTTTAATATTGTTTAATATTGATATAGCAAAAAGAGTAAAATACTTAGGTTTGACACTAACATCCAAATGCAGTTCCATAAAGAAAGACAACTATGATAAGGACTTCTAAATAATGATTAGACTACAAAGCAAAAACTTGTAACAAAGTGGAAAAATAAGATTTCCAAGAATATTTAACAAAGAATATATAGTAATTTAAGAGGCTTCTCTTACTTTAATCTTTTCCTTTTGGATCTGCGCTTTTCTCACCAAGAAAAGTAATTCATTATTCTTATGATTTGCAGCACCATCTCAGGAACCTGCAGAAGATGGTGATGCAGATCTAGTAACGTCTGTGGGGCTAAAGCTGCACAGTTGGATAGGTTGCTCTTTCTTCTATTGCTATTCCCATGTTATGGCAGGGTCTTGGAATCTTCAGGGGTGACACCCATGTATTTCATATCCTCTTTGATGCGATCCATCCCCCTTTTCTTTGATGCGATCCAGCCCCCTGCCACAGAGTTGCTAGTCATCAAGATCCAGATGCATAGCTGTCCTCAAGGGAGTATTTACCTCGTAATGGTTCTACATAGTCAACAAGAGTGTTGTCAAATGAATCACAACTGGCATCATTGACTTCTACATTTGCTGGTTGTGACATCTGCAACCCAATTATATTTGCAGAAGGGTCTTCATCTTCCAGAAGCATGTCAGTATCTGCAGAAGCATGAATTTGCTCTCATTTAGAATAGGATGGGCCTGGTGTTTCATCATCCCAAGGTGTCTGGCCTGTGTCACTTCTGAAAGCACTGCATTCAGGTACTTGGGTTTCAGTTTCATCAGGAGATATAGCAGTAATAGAAGACTCAGAGTTGCTTCCTTCTTTACCAGTTGGAGCTGGACAATCATCATTTGTGTGCTCATCATATGCTTCTATTTCAAAAGGACATCTAGCAGTTGATAAATTTGTATAAGAAGCATTCCTAACTTTGGGATAAGAAAAGGTGTAGTTCATTAGCACATGCCTGGCTTTCTAGATCAAACCTGATTAAATTGTGCATTATATGTTGTACAATATTAATGGGAGAACCATGAATTCCAAACAGGACTGTAAGCTCACTTTTAAACCGTGGAAGCTGCTCTGAAGGCAGGCAGGATTCCTAGAGAAAATTATGGTATGTCTCTATAACCCCTATTACTGGCACTTCCATCTATGGACCCAACAGAGGAGGATGAGGATGCAGATCTATGATGCAGATTTGTTTCTTTGTATCACACCTTGTATTAGGGATCTTTCCTTCATAAATAATTTAAATGCTTAGGCTTCTTGGCGGTTTTTCTTCTTGACTTGTTGAGTCTGTTTGAACTTGCCTGTCTGCAAGGCTAGCTGGCTGGGGCTGGGGCTTTAGTAACGATTCAGAGGCTTTAGGCTTTGTAGATGAGGTTTCCTCACTACCTCTCTGGTACAATACTCAGACCTTACCTCAGACCTTAAAGTTATCTCAATCAACTTTTAGCTGATGCACTTTCATCAAAGAGTAAACAGGGCAACCTTACTAGATTTAGTTAAATGTTTTCCAATAATAATGCTAGTAATAATAACAGTAACCACTAAACCTATTTATTAGTTATGGAGATTATGATGGTCTCACTAAAGCTTTAGTCTCAGTAGCTTCAGGGTTCAAAGCGGTTTACCTGAATGAAGAAAGTAATTTCTTTGGCTACATATTCCATTTTGTTTTATTTCTTTTTTAATCAATGTTGTTTCTAAGTTGTTTGTTTTTAAATACCTATCCACCAAAATAAAGTGTTTTTAGTATTGGAATGAGTATCCAATTATGATTAGTGGCTGCATTAGAGATTATTCCAGCTAACAATGCCTCTCCGATAACCCACATTAGCCCAATCATTAAAACTGCTAAATTATATGTTCATTTATACGGAAAACAAGTTTTTGCTTATGAGGTCCTGGAATCTCTCAGTCCTCAGAGATTAGTATTTCTCCTCCAGTAGTTTCTGGTGATGGTGTTGCTTCTTTTTCCTCCAGCCTGTCTTCCTGATAAATGAAAAAAAAAGTTATTATATGCAAATATTTTAAATGGCTTTTTTTTCGGAGGAAAAGTTGGTATTTATGCATAAATTATGCAAGAGGTATTTTTCTTAACTTAGAAATCTTCGGTATATGACAAATTGGTGTAGGGCAAACTATGTTAGCCCCAATAACTATTGCTGTAAAAATAAAAATTAAAAGTCATAAGAGTAAATGTCTCCTTCAAACTTGCATTTGTGACGAGTTTTAATATTCAGAGTTCAGAAATGGCTACTACAGAAAACATTCTAAAGCCATCTAAGCAACGAAGCAACATACCCATTATTTTCAAAGGAATTTTTTTTGTTTCTTTTCTAATTTGGTAGATGCTCCTAACTGAGAAAGTAATTAAAGATACTCAGCAATTTTTAGTCCTGTTTTAGCACAAAGTCAACTGGGTGACTGAGCTAGTATCTCTCTCTAAGCCTTAGGAAGGCAAGCCAAACCACTTCTGAACAACCTTGCCAAAACAAACCAGCAGTCAAAATTATTTGAAGGCAAAAATTAAAAGAAAAAGAATATGCCTAGGTTTATCTTAATCTACAGTCTTGGGATTTTTTTTATACAAATAGTAAAATAGTTAGAGAATAGCAGACAATTTAGTGGATATATAGTAGGCTGCAAATGTAAACAGAATAATGATCATGAAGAAAGTAATAATTTGGACATTTTTAGAATATATCAGATAGACTTTTCTCATCTTGGTATGTTTTCAGTTCCTTATACCTTAATGTGTTCTCAGCAAAATTCTCTGCAGCCTATCAGAACATAGCCACTTTTACAAATAGGAGGAAGTATTTTTTTATTAGGCTTCTGGAAAATACCTGTATCAGTTTCTTATTTGTAAATATCAGAATTGAGTGGACAACACTGCTTCTTAACAGTAGCAGGTGCTTACTAAATATATTACCGATATGGTCAAATGGCAGTATTAGAATGGGAAATAGAGGTATTGGCAAAAGAAATATGGAAATTAACAGGCAAACATGTTTGTAAAGCTCATCATGCTAAGATTCTTTGTTTTCAAAGGTCACTGCAGAAACACCTGTACACGGTTGATGTTAAGTGCTTTGTTGATTTTATTTTAATTTAAAATTTTATATTTTACTGCAGAGCTGAGGCCAAATCAAACAATAAAAAATTTAGAACCATAATTCCATTAACAAATTTAATTCAAACCAAATATAAAATAAAATGTGTTCTGCTCAAAAACATATCCTAAAGTTCTGTTCCTGGGTCTATTTGATCCAGACTGCAAATTGTTCATTTTAGGTACTTATATTTGGTCTTTTTGAAAGCTTTTTTCATTTGGAAACAAGTTTGAACATTTCTGCACACAATGAAATGAAAATTGAAATGAAAAATTAATGCTTATTGGTTTATTTTGCTGATAAATTGCCCCCCCTCCATTTTTGTGATAGTTTTTTTCCAATTTATAGTTTTGCCTGCAAAATGCGTTCTATTTTACTAAAGTTGGTGTGGGATTGGTAGCTTGAACATTTCTGAATATAATGATATGAAAATTGAACTGAATGATGCTTATTTGTTTATTTTGCACATAAAAGTCGTTCCCCCTGCTGTGTTCAATTATTTCAATTTATATAAAAATTATGCTGTTAATTTCAAAATTACATACTTGTTTTTAGTAAAATGAATTTCTTTCATAAAATCAGTTGTCTGGCTATCATGTGCTTGCTTTTCAAAAGGATATTCAAAATATTTCTAGCCAAATCTATATAAAAAGTGAAAATAATAGCACACGGCAAGGCCGAGGGGGTAGCCCATTTGTGAGCAAAATAAACAAATAAGCATAATTTTTTTCAGTTAATTTCTAGTTTTCTTATGATCAGGAATGTTCAATTTAGTATATCAAAAGTTTTGGGGGGAAATTCCTTAGAGATTTGTAGCCTAACAAAATATAAACTGACACAAAATGCTGAAAAAATGGAGGGGGGGCTTTTTGATCAAAATAAAAATATAAGCATCAATTTTTTCCGTTCAATTTTCATATCATTACATTCAGAAATGTTCAAACTAGTTTCTCAGTGAAAAACGTTTTCAAAAAGACCAAAGTTAAGTACCTAAAAGATTTTTTTTGTTTCGGGTCAAATAGACCTGGGAACAGTACAATTTTAGGTAAATCTTTGCCCAGAAAAAAGTTAGCCCCCACCCCCCAAAAATATTTTTATGATGATCAGCAATGTTAAATTGAGTAAATCAATGACTAAGATATTAAAAATATTTCGGATTTGGAGCCTAAAAAAAATTTAAAGTGAAAATGGTTGCAAGCAGCGGGGGGGGGGGGCTTATTTCTGATTTTAAAAAACCAATAAGCATCATTTTTTTCAGTTCGTTTATATTTTTCTTATGTTCAGAAATGTTCAAACTACCAATCCCACACCAACTGTAGTAAAATTGAACGCATTTTGCAGGCTAAACTATCTATAAATTGAAAAAAAGTTCAAAAAAGGGAGGGCTGCCTTTTATGATCAAAATAAACCAATAAGCATTAATTTTTTCAATTCAATTTTCATATCATTGTGTGCAGAAATTTTCAGACTACTTTCTAAGTGAAAAAGGTTTTCAAATTGACCAAACATAAGCACCTCAAATGAAGAATTTTTGGGCTGGGTCAGGGTGACCCAGGAACAAAACTTTAGGCCTATTTTTTTCAGCAAGAAGCCTCCCACCTCCCAAAAAAATTCTCATAGAGAGAACCCCTGAAATGATGCAAAGTAATAAAATTTCAAGTTTCAGATATGCAGGGAATTTTTTTTACAGGGTTTCAAACTTTGATTTCGGGCCTCACAGACCTGAACAGAACAGTTAAACAAAAATTCTGGGTTTTGGGAGGGGGGGTAAGTTCATTCTCTGAGCTTACCCTTTAGCTCCTGAATATTTTATTACCAAACTAGGTAACATCTTCAGCAGGACTTTGGGTGAAGTGTCTTGTTCCACTTCTCTTTTGTTTAGATAGGTCTTGTGGTCAAGTCAGGTCAGATCATTGACTTGGCGCGAAATTCAGCTGTTTAAGGGGTAGCCAGTTCCATTGTCGATTCTGAACAATCCTATTTCTTATAGGTTCTTATGCTGGTTATAAATCAATGTGTTTGTTGATAAAACCATTTGTAGAGTACTAGATTTTGATAAATTCCTGTATATGGTGCGTTTTAGCATGGCTAATGTTTCTGCCTGTTGAAATGGGACTTTGTTCATTGTTGACATGGCTTGAGATCATGGACTTCTGGTCATACCCGCTGACTAACAGCTGGTGTTCATGAATTCTGGTTTTTAATTGTAATCCAGTGTCAAGACATAGAAAAGGAATATTTTAAAATACTTATAAAAGCAACTATAGCATTCTGGTCATCAGCACCAACAATCCTCCACAAAGCAGCAATAGGCAACAACCACACTAGCTGCAAAATCCCTGGATCTTGATTGGCCATGTGACCAGATCTAACCAGAAAATAAGGCCAAGACTGATTTTTAGTGTGTTCCTAATAAAAGCTCTACCACTCAAAAATAAGCCTGAGTAAAGGTGTGTTGGTATCTGTGGTCAGCACTCGAGATGGCGAGTGTGCAGGGGACAAGTGTCCAGCAGCACACACAGTGGAGGTGACTCAATTACTTTCACAAGCAGCAGGCAGAGGTGGGGGGGGGGGGAGGCAGACAATCCAGACCTACCATGTGGGCAGCAGGAAAGCTGAGAGTTGGTAGGCCAGAGTGGGTGGGTGGCTAGGACTGGCAGATGAAGGCAGGGGTTCCGGGGAGGCAGGCAATCCTTACGTGCTGCACGGCCTGCAGGCAAGCTGAGACAGTGGGGCGAAGTGGGCAAGCGGCCTCTGGATGCTCATATTTGCATCATTCAGCTTGCCGGCAGCCCATGCAGCACATCAGGATTGCCTGTTTCCTCCACACCCTGCTACTTGGACAGGTAATCAATTCACCTGTGCTGCCTAGACTGTACAGCCCAAGTGCACCAAAGGGTCAGCAAGCATGCTCACCACCTCTTGTGTGTGCGTTGGGAGTGGGGCGCTCAGCAGGGGTGATCACCCCAATATTGTTTCCCCCCAAAGAAGCTCTAGTGCATCTTTTGGAGCAAAAAGTCTTATTTTGGGGGAAACACGGTATAAAAACCAAGTCCTTTTCTTAACAAAAGACGATGGAAAGGAATTGGTAGGATTTTTAGACTTCATTCTCTTTTGTTTCTTTTTGTCACACCTTGTTTTCCGTGACTTCTCAAACTTCATAATTTCAACACTTGGGTTTCTTGTTTTTTTATTCTTTCCTTCTTGAGTCTCCACTTGTGCTTGCCTGTTTGTATTGCTAGAAGCTTTTCCACAAATGGCCTAATGCTTTGGTAAGGGTGTGTTTAGAGCATACAAATTTAATAAATAAATAAATAAATGAATTGCTTTCTCTTGTGGAAGAGGATTCTTTTGTACCTCTGTGGATCCTCTCCTAGTAATTGCATTTTATATTTCCTTTTCCCATATAGCTTTTTGCAGGATGTCCTCTATCAGGATGCCTGGAAGTTCTTGATCTGTTCCTAGACTGGCTTATCAGTTTCTTAATCTATATCTTTCATCAGGCTTGCTTTCCATATCAGCTCTGGAATATTGATTATCTATTCATTCAGAGGACTGCTGCATTTTGTAATCTGGGTTTGTAGACTGCCTTCAATACTGTGCTCCAATCTGAATCATATATTTCTCTATTAATAAATAAGGTATTCAAGGATATTTTCCTGATATTTCCCAATTATGTGCTATTAGTGTTAAGTATCACAAAGCTAAATTTGTATTTCTGAAGGTTCGTGTTGCTGCTGCATCTTAACAGATTTTGTATTTGTAATGCAGATTTTTGCAGATATTATAGAATGTGCTTGTATTTCTTTGTATTCCACTCTGGAGGTGTCTTAAATATTCTGGGCTTCTGTGGGATACATCTCCTTTAAGTACCATTTGACTGCTATTCGAGTTGCGTAAATGACATAGCCCCATGAAAGCAATACAGTAGCAAGAATCTGAAAGAAAAGAACAAAATATTCTTAATATGGATTTACATTTCATATGACAAGCCTGTTTATACTTGTTTTATCCCCATCACCAAACTCAAATCTACAGCTTACCTACAAGAATCCTGGGGCTGAAGAGGGTCATGTGAGATGGGTGTCTTACTAAGATTGTGCTTATATACTGTAGTGCTACTATTTATTAAATGTTCATTCTGCCTTTTCTACAGGAGTTCAAATTTCCACGAGGGTCTCTATTTTATCCCAGTTAGGTTAAGAGTATGGCTGGCCTTAAGATATACTCTGAAAATCCATAGCTGAAAATAAATTAGAATTTTACTCTCCCCATCCTAGTCCAATACCATCACCTCCAAATCATCCCAACAATGATTATTGTGCAAAAATAAGTTTTATGTGGATGCCCCGGCTCTATGGAACCAACTTCCGCCTGATGTCCGTACTGCTCCCACCCTGCTGGCCTTTCGTAAGGCCTCAAAGACCTGGCTTTGCTGGCAGGCCAGGGGGCCATAAATTTACATTCTTGATGGCCAACTCTATGAATGGTGTGAATGTGTATGGCTGTGACTGCCTTTTTAAATAACTTTTTATGGGGTTTTAGTTTTAGATAATGTTTTACTTTTAGATAATGTTTTTCTTTTTATCGCTTTGTATCTATTTATATTGTACAGTATTTTTATTATTGTTGTAAGCCGCCCTGAGTCCTTCAGGATTGGGCAGCATAGAAGTCGAATAAATAAATAAATAGTTTGTTTTTTGCATTTAATTTGCTATATTATAAATTATATAATTATAATTTACAATACATAACGGTCTAATTTCAATCCCAGTAAGGCAGAACTGGAGCCAGTCTGGTCTTGTGGTTAAGGCACCAGTCTGGAAACCAGAAGAGTATGAGTTGTAGTCCTGCCTTAGATATGTAGCCAGCTGGGTGATTTTAGGTCATTCACTTTTCTAGCAGCCCTACAAAGGAAGCCATGGCAAACCACCTCTACAATAGGAAAACTGTAGGCAGTTGTCCAGAATCAAAAGGGAGAGGCAGAAAGAGAGGCTTTCCCAGTTACATTTGTGTGTTTCTGAAAACTTGCAAGTGTATTCATGAACTTTCAGAATACATATGTACAGTATATCTTTCCATATATATATGGACTTCTGGAATTTTTTTAAGAGAGGCTAAAATACAGGCAGTCCACAATTTACAACAATAGTTGAACCCCAAAGCGTCTTGTTGCTAAGCATTTTACCCCATTTTTCAACCTTTCTTGTCACAGTTGTTAAGTGAGTCATGAAAATTATTTAGTTACAATGCTTGTTAAGTGAATCTGGTTTCCCCAGAGTTTGCTTGTCAGAAAGTGAACAAAAGACACTAAGCCAAGACACTAAACCGTCATAAATGCAAGTCATTTGCCAATTGTTGGCATTTTGATCCTGTGACTGTGGGGATGCTGCAACGCTCGTAAATGTGAAAAATGATCATAAGTCGTTCCCCACCCCTCCCCCGTCCGTGATATTGTATAACTCTGAATAGTCGCTAAATGACACAGTGTTTAAGTGGAGGGCTTGCTGAAGTTGCTAAAAAAGCAAGTTCTCACCTGCCAAAGAAATGGCCTTGGCCAGGCAAAGTTGGCTCTTCTATGACTTATGGACTTCAACTCCCAGAATTCCTAAGCCAATCATGCTATCTTAGGAATTCTGGGAGTTGAAGTCCACATGCCATAGAAGAGCAAACTTTGCCTAGCCCTGGCCATGGCTAACAAGCGAAAAAACGTGTTTCTTGCCTGTTCATTCGAGGCACGGGGAGATAGCCCCCCCCCCCCAAATGTATGGGACCGATTCTGCACCCCATCTTCCTTTTTGAGCAGCGGATGCGGGCTCGGGCTCGTAAACCGGCCTCCCGGAATTTATTTTGTAAGGAGATGCTCCCTCACATAACAAAAGAAAAGTGCGTGTGTAAGGGTGGGGGGAAGGGGGAAGGAAGCAAAGAAAGCGGCCTCGCCTCACCAGCGAATAAAGCCATTCCAGAATTCGGCTGCCCACCATTGCCATTCCCGGCTTTTCCCGCTCAGGAAGTGACGTTCGCAGAGCGCGGTAGGAAAGGAAAGGCTGGAGCGCCATTTTTATTAAGGGAGCCAAACCCTCCTCCCCCTCCCCTCCGGGAAGGGATATTCTCAAGTATCCCCTGAAATTAGATGGCTGGGACGGTATTCTTCCATTCTTCCGAACTGCAGAAACAATTGTTTGCTGTCTCCGGCAAAAAATACGTGGCTGTTCCTTGTTTTCATTCCGTCCTCCCCGATTTCATATCCTTCCCTTTCCCTTCCTTGCCAAGAACATCAAGAATTGTCAAGCCTGAACCCCTGCAATATACTTTTGAATAGGTGTGTAGAATTGCCCGTGGCTACCATCCTATATCCAAATTCATCGCAGAGGTGAAAATCTTTATACATTAGAAACTGTGGAAGTCTGCTAAAGTAACAAGTGGCAGCTGGTCAGGTGCTTTAGAGAATAAAATAACAGGAGTTGAAAGGGACTTCGGAGGTCCTCCAGACCAGTGTTTCCCAATCTTGGCAAATTGAAGATATTTGGAATTCTGGGAGTTGAAGTCCAAACATCTTCAATTTGCCAAGGTTGGGAAACACTGCTCCAGACCAATCCCCTGCTCAAGCAGGAGTCCCTATATCGTTTCAGACAGGTGGATGTCCAGTCTTCCCCCAAAAGCCCTCCAGAGATGGCGCACCCCCAAACTCCGGTGGCAAGCAGTTCCAGTGGTTAATGGTTCTCACTGCCAGGGAATCTCTCCTCCATTCCAGGCCAATTCTTTCCTCCACCAACCTCCATCCACTGCCTCCCATCCAGCCCTCAGGTGCCCCAGAAAACAGGTTAACCACCCTCTGGGGTGGCAGCACCTCAAATACTGGAAGACTGCCATCATGTCTTCCCCAGTCGTTCTCCTCATGAAACTAGACATACCCACTTCTAGAAACCATTCTGTATAGGTTTTAGGCTACAATCCCCCAATCATCCTTGTTGCTCCTCTCTACACTATCTCCAGAGTCCCAATTGAGTCCCTTCTATACTAAATACTATATACTAAATCTGTTGAAATCTTTGAAAACCTGAGATTAATCCAGCGGTGCAGGGTGATCCTCTTCCAAAAGAAAACCCATTAGTAATTGTCAGTGCGTCTCCCCCAGCACCACACACATATAACCTCTATGGACAAAAACTAAATTACAAATCAACAATTTCCAAGTTTCACGAGAAGAATCTTGGCCTATGCATTTGGCAAATAGGATGGAAGACCTCTTCTTCCCCACCCCCTTATTGATTGTTCCCATCTTTGCTTCTTTTTTCTTTGTTTTATGTTGCTTTCTTGTTTTGGATGTGTTTTTAAGATTTGATCAACCGTGGAAAGTTGCTGCAAATCATAATCAATAAACAGGAAGGCAACAGAGGACAGCTTCTGTATGGAGACTGAATTTTGACCAAGTTTTTTTTCACGAATAAAATATGAATTAAGACACCGCAGTCAAGAGCCTTGCTTTTTTCCTTTGGTGTTTGTCCCGGCTAATAAATTGATAATGATGTCTGGGGAAAAAATAGATTGGGAATGTGGCTTTTCCCCTTTGGAGTGAGAGGAATGTGGACCTCCCGATGCACCCCAACCTCCACATTACAACAACACTAAACTGTATATTTTTTTTGCAAAAAAGTGTGTTTTTATTCAACACTCCATACATAAATCCATATTTCTTCAAATGATACAGTATTATATTAAATACAGGTCCATTTTAATCAATCATTCATATATTCTTTATATATAAAACAATATATTCCAGGTATATTTTTCTATAATTATATTGCTTCTAAAAATAAAAAAAATAAAATCTAAATTTGTCTTCTGGGATATCCACCGATTATTTTAAAAAAATAAAATTCCCCCCTCCCCCAAATTAACCACTGTAAGTTTAATTTACCAAAATAGATATTCTTTGTCTTGCCATTTAATAATTATGCTATATTTGCTTCCTCACCTTTTAAAATTAATCTTATTTATCTTTCCCCCCCCCCTCCCCTATTTTATCATAACAAAATGCCTTATGGCACTAAACTATATTCGAACTATAACTCCCGAGATGCTTTGGGGCCACCGTCTGGATCGCTGAGGCTTCTGGGAGTTGAAGTCATGGCCGTACAAACTTTTCCCCCATCCAAGGAAAAGCAGGGATTGAACCGTTTTCGTTTTCAGTGGCAAAGCGCAAACTTGCTTTGGCCTGCTGTTGAAATAAAAATTTAAATAAAAAAAAAAGGAAAGCCCAACAGTGCCGGGATTTGTGTTTTTTTTTTTTTATTAACTCCGCCCACCTTTTCCCCGCCGTCTAACCCGGAAATGGACCCACTCCCACTCCCGGCCACTTTGGATTGTGCTTCCGGGTTGGAAAGGACGGGGAAGCAACCTGAAGCAGCCGCAGCCGCGGCGGCAGCCTTCTCTTTAGCTGGCTTCGCTCGCGCCGCCGTTGCCCATGTGTGACCCCCGAGAGCGACGGAGCCGAGCCGCCGGCGCCAATGGCCGGCGCCGCTGGCACCAACGGTCCAAATCGGTAAGTGAGAGTCGCTTCTTTGGGGCGCCCAGCAAAAAGCCTGGCTCTTCCGGGCACTTTCCCCCTGAGGAGGGGAGAGCAGGGCGAGGTCGTCCGTCCTCTGCTCCCGGCTGAGGGTCTCCTTGCCCTCGAGAGCCATTTTAAGGTCTCTCAGCCGATGGAGCGTTCCGATAACGGAAATAAGTCAGCATGCCCGCTTTTGCCCACCTTCAGTTTTTCTCCGTCCTGGCGAGGAAGCTGTTGGGTTGGATGAATCTGGGAGGTGCCGTTACTTTCGAGGATTTTTGCCAGGCTCCGTTTTGTTTAGATACCGCGTAGTAAGTTTGACGAGCAAGTGACTCTTCTTTTTTAAAACAAATGTTTTTTAAAAATTCCATCCTATATCAAATGATTCCATCCATATAAGCCAAACATAATAATAGGAAACTCTAAAAGTATCTTGCTTTGATTTCAATCTGAACCATCAAAATCTGCCAGTCTTTCTCCTCCTCACCCTTCTACTTTCTTTAATCTTCTGGCCCCCTTCCTTCTCCAACCTCTATCTCCTCCTACCTTTCCATTTCCTCTCCTTTCTTTCTTTTCTTTTCCCTGAAGTGACTATTCTTCTGACTTAGAGGCTTTGAAGATTGCCCAGTCCTTTTAGGCATCTCATAGTGATGGGAGACGTAAATCAATCTTCTTCTGACTCCCAGAATTCAGGCAGCTCTGTTAGTATTTTATATCTGCTTTTATATCTCTATCTGCTTTTTGAAAGTTTTAATTCAGAAAGCCATATCCTTTGCCAGGTTTCTAATTTCTGATTAAAATAGATTAGAATGGAATTTTCTATTCGCCAAGTGTGGACACTCTTGCGGAGACACAGGATATTTGTCTCCAGTGCATATATAAACAGACACTAGTATAATATAAACAGACACTAATAGGTCATATGTCACAGTTACAATCATTAGTCACGAGTTACAAACAAAAATTGATAAATGGTTATTGAACTTGCTGCTCAAAGCAGGATGTCCACCAACCTGGAAAAGGGATATCAGGGAAATCGGCGGTTTGGGAAATATCGGGGAATATCAGGGAATTATCATTCGTGAAAAAACCGGAATAAATCAGTGAAAAAACAAACTATTAAAATGTTTAAAAGTCAGAGAAAAATCATGTTTAAAAAAACGGATCACACTGCCTGGCAGAGTCAAGGAAAAATGAGCATAATTGTGGCAACAACTTGCTTCCTTGGTTACCGATATTTCTCCACGGTTTAGCCATTTGGTATGATGTCATCTACGACTGTGCCTTAACTTGATTGCAAGTTACAGGGAAATGTCAGGGAAATATCAGGAAATTTCAAAATGCTTTCCCCCTGGACATCCTGTCAAAGACGTTGGGCAGCTCTCATGGTTCACACAAATCTCAATAAAGTTAGTAATGCATAATAAGTAAAGAAAAAAGAAACCAGGCACAAGGTAACAAGGAATCTCACTTTTGTTACCCAAAGTTAACAAAAGGTTGTCATGCTTCTTCTAAGCAACAATGTGGGCCCGTCTGTCCTAGGAGATAAGAATAGGTCTCTGAATAAGGAATGAAATAACTTAGCCTTGCAGGAAACAAATTCAACTTGATAAATTGTTGCTATTTTTACATTGTACTTTTCAATACAAACACACAACTCATGTCAAGCTTACATTGATGATTGTATTTTCTTTTCCATTTTCAGGGCCTGGCAGATTTTTTCCCAAAGGATAATTCACTCTTATCTGGAATCAATAGGCTGCAGCAGACAATGCCAGAGGAAATATCTCCAGATTCAAAGTGCCCGATCTGCCTGGACATGTTTGAAAATGTGGCCTACTTGGATCGCTGCTGGCACAGATTCTGCTACCGGTGTGTGTTGGAGTGGTCCAAAAACAAAGCAGAATGCCCACTCTGCAAACAGCCCTTTCATTCCATCGTGCACAGCATGAGATCTGCAGACGACTACAAGGTGCATTCTGTGAGGCCTTCAGAAATGGAATCTTTTGCTAATCCTAACGGGAGGCGATTCCGTTATCGAACTACGTTAACAGGAGAACGTCCTGTTAGTGTTAATTCCCAGAGATCTTCCTCTTCTCGAAGGACAATATCTTCCCCAAATTGTGGGATCTTGTTTGAAGGCTTTTCAACCCAGAGAATAAGACAGAGAGATGCAGAAATGCATCAGATGATCAGGCGGCTTGCGTCAAGGCGACAAGCTAGTTTGGAAGGCAGATTTATGCGGCACATTCAAGAGCAAGAGATGATTAGCTTTCGAAAAGCTCTGTATCGTTCTGGCACACGTGTGAGAAGCATTGAAGATGGAGGGCGTTATAGAGACATATCGGCTGAATTTTTCCACAGGAATCCTGCCTGCCTTCATAGGTTGGTACCATGGCTAAAACGGGAACTAACGGTCCTCTTTGGAATTCATGGATCGCTCATTAATATAGTTCAGCGTATAATAATGAGCAATTTGGTAAAATTTGACCTGGAAAGCCCGGCATTTGCCAACGAACTTCAGCCTTTCTTACTGCAAAGCACACAGCATTTCTTACATGAATTTATAAATTTTGCCAGGTGCCCATTTAATATTGACGCGTATGATGAACGCGCCAATTATGATTTTCCAGCTCCATCACGAGAAGAAGGAAGTGCATCTGAATCTTCAATAATCACAATATCACCTGATGAACCCAGAACCCAGGCACCCGATTGCAGTTCTGGGATTGCAGCACCCTGGGATGATGAAACACCAGGTCCCTCCTACTCTACCACAGAGCAAGTGCATGCTTCTCCAGCAACTGCATTAAACACTTCGGAAAGCTCTGATGAAGAGCCTATTGGAAATAGAACAGAGTTGCAGATGTCACAAGACACAAATATAGAGGTGAACGGTGACATCTCTGATTCATCAGATAACTGTATAATTGTGGACTACGTCAAACCATTAGCTGAGAGAACCCCCGAGCTTGTTCAGTTGTCCTCAGACTCTGAAGTTTCAGCAGATGATGACAAAAAGGAAGATACGGATAAAGTGCAGCCTATGCAATTCTGCAGTTTTAGCCCGACGGACATCAGTAGATCTGCTTCGCCATCTTCTGGATCCAGAGATGGTATTGCTAATAAGATTAATGAATGTCTCTCTGATGTAAAAAGAAAATCGAAGAGGATCGAAAAAGATGAGATTAAAGTCAGAGGAGCATCTTCGTTGCAAAGCTTTTCTTCAAAGGAAGCCTGTTATGAACCCAATTCATCCAGAAGAAGGAAACTTGAATTGCACGGGGAGCATTCCAACAGAGAGCATCACAGTTCGAAAAGGAAGAGGAAGCATCGCAGCAGGGAAAAACGAAAAAAGAAAAGAGACGGCAGTAGACATAAGCACAAAAAGAATAAAAAGAGATCAACTCGAGAAAAGAGTAGGTCCCGATCTTTTTCCCCAAGTAGTGAAAGCACTGAGCTTAGAGATTTAAGCTGGTCACGATCTCAAAGCAGAGAATATAGTGGAACTTCCAGGAGTAAAGACACGGATTATTATTTAAGAGATGATTACCCCAAAAGCAGAAAATATGCTTTATACAATCCAAATGCAGTCAGGGGTTATGAAAGACATAGATCGAAAAATTGGTCGAGAAGTCAATTTAGCAGTCCATCTAGCAGCAGATCAAGAAGTCCATCTAGCAGCAGATCAAGAAGTCCATCTAGCAGCAGATCAAGAAGTTCCAGGTATCCTGATAGAGGTTCTGAAAAGCCAGGTGGGAAAAGGAAATATAAAACACGTCACCTGGAGAGTCGCCAAAGAGGTAGTGAGGAAACCTCTTCCATAAGAGAAAACAGTGCTCTAAAGAAATGCTTACTGAAGGATCAAACCGTTTGTGCAAAAGCCACCAGTGTTGTAGACAGACAGCCTCAAACAGAGACTGGACACAAAAATAAGAAGCGGTCAAGAAGCCCAAGTGTGGAAATTGTTTATGAAGGGGTGTGTACATCAAAGTATAACAAAAAGAAACCAAAAAGAATTAAGTCTACCAATCTTACCAATTCCTCTGCATTATCTTCTGTTGTGATTACAATTGACAGTGATAGTGATAGAGAGAATGGCATTACAGAACCTGAATTTTTCAACCAGTTGCCAACTAAGAAATCATCTTTGTTTTTACGTCTGGCACAAATAATAAATGGCAATTCACATTGCCAGCTACATTCACCAGAGCAAGATGTGTAATTTTCTTCTTAGATAGGTTAAGCCTTAGATGTAGATGTAGACATAGTTTTTTTTAGTTTTTAATGTTTTTAATAATTGTTTGCTATTGTTTTTAATTTAAAAGAAAGAAAAAAAAATAACTTGCTTTATGAAATAAATTTTATTAAATAAATAAATAGATAAAATAAAATGTGACCTTGAAGTTTTTTGTGCTTTCTGAGTTTGATTTTTGGCTTGTTTCATTATCTGACTATATAACATTCTCAATGCTAGTAAAGTATGGCCTTCACACTAACTACTCATTAAAAGTGACAGCATAGATCAATCCAGTATCATGATAAAAATCTTCCCAATTTTTTAAAAAAAACCTTTGCCTTAATCCAATTTCGTTTAATTTTTGTTCTATGCTTATTTTAGTTTAAAAGCTAAACCTAAGACTGATCTTTTAAAAGTGATGTATGTGCAAATAGTTATGAATAGGCTAATATTTCTCATTTGAGTTAAGATGTGATACCAATCCAGATAAAAGCATTGACATCAGAAGGATGTGGTTGGCTTTTATTGGATTATCATTGCACTGTGTAAGTCCCCCAATTAAAAAGTTCATTAATAATGATAATGATAATTTTTCAGACTTGTATGCCACCCCTCTCCAGAGACTCATAAAACCTACTCCTACTAAATTATAACTGGATTAAATTGGGATTCATTTTTTTTAATGCTAGAGGCCTCTTGAAGGGAACATATATGTCTATACAGTACATGCTATTTTTATTCCTAAGCTTATGTGACAGTCCTCAAAAGCTTTAATGATGATTTAATCATCATTGTTGAAAATTAGAGTCTGGAGGAATTGTTAGATTCCAGTACCAAAAATTTTAAAATCAATGTTTAATAAGGAATTTTAAAACAATATCAAGTGGACCAGGTATTCACTTGACTGATTTTTGCAGCCTTATTTGAAAAGAAACCATCACAAAAATAACATATATAAAAGAAAAAAATGTGCCCTTTCTAATGAAATCAAAATGAAGATGATTGAAGGTGAGAAAACAGAGAGCTCTGTTTTCTCACCTTCAATCATCGTCGTTTTGACTTCATTAGAGAGAGCAAGTTTTTTTCCTATCATATATGTCGTTTTTGTGATTGTTTCTTTTCAAATCAGGCTTCAATTTCACTTGTTTGACTTGACAAAGAATGATCCTATTGTCACGGGTTTTAATCTGGATTGATATTAGGAAATTAATTGTGTTAATAAATATGGATGCTAGTCTTTGATTATGGAACATAGAAGCAGTTGTTCAAAGCAAATCAAGTATGTGATGCACAATCAGCCTGATAATTAATTGACAGTAAGGCAGTGCATGATCATTCAATTTCCACACAATTTCTCTCCCCTTGTTCCCCACGTCAGTCTAAATAGTACCAACCTGCCTTCCTTGAAAAGAATCTTCAAGAGTGACTTTTTTTTTGTAAACCAACTACAGTACTTGAATCTTTTTTTAAAATAAACCAACAAAATTGTTGAGGTTTCGCTTTCTCAAATACAACATTTTCTATTCTTTAATTGGTTCCTACTGTTGCTTTTAACTTTTACTATGCTCAGCCCAAGGCATTTGCAAACTTGTAAATAAAAAGCATCTACATTAAATTCATTATATTTTTAGGTTTGCCCCACTACTGAACAAATGTTGTCTAAATAAGTTTTGCCTTTGAGCAATTTCCTATGGTAGCTTAATAGCCTAGGTTACAACTATGAATAAATATTACCTGGAAGTCATTTCCACTTTCTCAATCTTAATTATTTTAAGATCTGTTTACCCAATCCTGGCTGGGGAATTCTTAAAAAGTTGTTGAGGTTTGTGCCCCGTTTATGTTCAAAGACACTGGTTAAGATACTTCTGGGTTTGAAATGATTAAAGGTGACAACACCTTTTTTGAGGTATGCTTCTGAGGGCTTCATTCATGTCCCCATCAAGGAGCTGGAGCCTATGACAGGAGCTCGCCCCCGTGATGTAGCAACACTTTGATCTTGATTGCTAACTTCCAGTCCAGCATCCTAACCATGTGCTCTGAAAAATACTGATTTGAAGTAATGCATATTGGTTATTAAGAGGGTACATAGTGATTGCTGGGACAAAAAAAGAGGATTTTCCCCCATCTGAGAATAGGAAGCTCCAGTCATAAAGGGATTCTCCATGACCTTTAAATGTCAGGGGGGAAATATAGAGACCTGCCAGTCCAGTGCTATCTGTCCATCATTCATCCATCATCTATATCAATGTCATATGTTCTCTTATCTATATTATCTGTCTGTCGTGTTTCTCTGAAAATAAGTCCAAAATAAATTATTTTGAGATGCGTGGAGCAAGATGGGGCTCCTCTCGGTGTCTTACTGATTCCCAACTCTGCCTTCCTAATCCTAACCAGAGGAGATGGCAGGGATTGGCTGCGCATGCGTCTACATATTTTGGGGGAGGGCTTATTTTTGGGAAAACATTGTATCTCTTTCACATCTCTATGTATCTGTATCTAAAATCCACTTCTGAGATATGCATTGGTATACAGTATACCCAATAATGTACTGTATATCCACTGGTCATAAGCACCTTTTAATTCAGACCAGGAAATACAGTAGTATGACATCTGAATGTGCGCTGTTATGTGGATACAATGTCATTCACTCTTATTTCTATTCTTCAGACTGAACTGATTTAAGTAATCAGAAATAAACAGCTTTCCGCTATCCAAACCATACAAGGAAAGTTGGTTGTTTAGAAAAGAAAGAAAGATGGACATGGATTTGACAATTTGCAATACAGAGCATTGAATTACTGTCACCTACAGAATCATCCTGCAGTTTTGTTTTGGATTATGCATTTAGTTTGGATAACTACGTATGTGAAGCTTCTTTTTCTCAAGCAAACTTTAAGTGCCAATGGGAAAAAATTCAGTAGACAAAAAGAATATGCAGTGGTATTTATAACTTTTGCAGTATCTATAGTATATCTCGGCTGCAAAGTTCTTAACTGCAATAACTAATGGTCCACCAGAAGCATCAGATAACGTTTCCTGCAGTTCGTGCCCAGAAATCCAATATAACAATGGAGACGATAGAAAATACATACTCAACCCAAGGTTTTCAAATAACCTTGCCTTGAGTATACAGTATATAGTTAGAACTATAAATGGAACAACTTGCCTCCAGAAGTTGTAAATGCTCTAACACTGGAAGTTTCTAAGAAGGGATTGGATAACCATTTGTCTGAAGTGGTATAAGGTTTCCTGCCTAAGCAGGAGGTTGGACTAGAAGACCTCCAAGATCCCTTCCAACTCTGTTATTCCATTCTATACTAACATTGTGTGGTGGCCGCTATAGACTGCTCCAGTTTCCTTTCTTAAAGGTTTTAGTATAAAGATTTAGCTAATTATTAATAGAAAGAAATGTTTATTTCAATGGTTCACGCTGTAGCAGCACGGACATCTTTCTCATGCATAATCCATCCTTTCATATTCTTCTAAAACAGATGTTTCCTTATATATGGCTAGCCACAATGTCTATATAAATGAATATTTTGTTCTTTCTACATATTTGTCTTTGATACATATGCTATATGTCTCTTTACATAGGATTTGCTGTGTGATGTAGTCATTTATTTCAAATGGCTGGAGCCAGACTTCTCTTTTATAAAAATATTGTAGAATTGCTGCTATCTAAACAATCTTTTATGAAGTGCACTTACTGACCTCTTAGGAATCTTGATAGGTCAACCGTACATAATCTAAGGGTAAAGAGTTGGGGGTTTGGGGATGACACTACGGAGTCCGGTAATGAGTTCCACGCTCCGACAACTCGGTTACTGAAGTCATATTTTTTACAGTCAAGTTTGGAGCGGTTAATATTAAGTTTAAATCTGTTGTGTGCTCTTGTGTTGTTGTGGTTGAAGCTGAAGTAGTCGCTGACAGGCAGGACGTTGCAGCATATGATCTTGTGGGCAATACTTAAATCTTGTTCAAGGCGTCTTAGTTCTCAGCTTTCTAGGCCAAGGATTGAAAGTCTAGTCTCATAGGGTATTCTATTTCGAGTGGAGGTGTGAAGGGCTCTTCTGGTGAAGTATCTTTGGACATTTTCAAGGGTGTTGATGTCTGAGATGCGATATGGGTTCCAAACAGATGAGCTGTATTTGAGGATGGGTCTGGCAAAAGTTTTGGAAGCTCTGGTAAGAGCTGTAAGCTCTGGCAGAAGCATCGCGGGGCGGTCCTTCGCTGTTTTCAGGGCAGTCCTGTAGGCCGGATTTGGCCCTCCAGCTTTGAGTTTGATACCCTTGCCCTAGAGGTAGTACTTTCTTAGAGGTTTTCTGATCTGCCCTATAGGATCCAGATTCTACAATCCTAGGTAAGGAGTTAGCTGAAAACGCACAGAGCTAAAACCCTCAATCAACTGTGTTTTTGCAATCAATGACAACAAAAACTTATCAAAATTTAGGTATCCTGGTGCTTTTGGCCTGCTAATATGCACACAGAGTGACACAAAGGAGTGTGAAAAGTAACCATCCTCACCTGTGATCTGTTTACATGTAATCAGTGTGTGTGTGTAAAAGGTCAATGAGTTTTTGGCCTCCTGACAGACCCTGGCATCCAATGCCGCACTGTCATGTCTACATTTTGAGTCATGGGGGAAGCAAAAGAATTAGGATTGGCGGGAAAAGATACCTGAACTGTATAAAACAGGAAACGGATGTAAAAAGATATGCAAGGAATCGAGAATGCGGGTCAGCAGTGTTCAAACTCTAATCAAGAAGTGGAAAATGAGGGATTTTGTTGAAACTATACCAAGGTCAGGTAGAACAACTAAACTTTCAGCCACAACTGCCAGGAAAACTGCTTGAATTACCGTTTCACAGGGGTTGCCTAAGACCATGGGAAAAGACAAATTTCCCATGGTGGTTAGGAACGAAAGCCTCTATTCTGGCACCTTGGAACATATTTTTACAATCCGACCAATCAGGTGTTTATAGTGGGGGTGTCTCTCTGATCTTCCTGCCAATCAGCTTAAAGCTCTGTTGGGAGAATTGGCGCTAGACTTATGGTTGGGGGTCACCACAACATGAGGAACTGTATTAAGGGGTCACGGCATTAGAAAGGTTCAGAACCACTGAGGAGGGCGTGGGTGCTCATTTCTTCACAAGCAAAAGGGGAAGGAAACCAAATTACTAACTTAATTGCAGATAGATAGATCGTAAATTGGGGGCAAAACTCACTTCACCAATGTCTCACTTAGCAGCAGAAATGTTGGGCTCCAGTTGTGGTCTTTAAATTGAGAAGTGTCTGTAATCTGGGCCACCCTATATATAGATATAGCTCCCCTTATCTGTTGAAGAACCACTTCTCCCCCTTCTTTTTCAGTTTTTGGGAGGGAACGGGAGGGGGGCAGTTGAATCACTCAACCTTCATGTCAAGCCGAAGCCATTGCTTTGAACTGAAAACTTTGGCCTGCTGCAAGCAGAATAGTACTGTGGGAATCAGGAGAGGTGGTTGGATTAGAAGGAAAAATATTAGCCACAACACATTCCTTCCAGAGATTCAAGATCATCTTTTGTTCAGCACCAGCCGGAAGTATAATGGAGGATTGTGGACATTGAGAGGAGTGGTCCACATGACGAACTTGTGGGTGTGGGGAGGAGGGTTGAACCTTAACCTGGGTGGAGAACTGTAGGAAAAGTTATTATCCAGTTGACCACAGTTCGTATCCAATCTGGCTCTGTTAATAAATTGGAACTTGGAAGACCAAAGTTTGGACTTTGATTTATTTCAATTGGGACGCTGACATTTCAGCTTTTGGGAGGCATTAACACCCCAAATTACAGGCTGATAACCGCTGTTCATCCTGAGCAGAGAGCTGGGGTCCAAAACATTGGGGCGCAGACAATTAAGACCTCTTAGAGCAGGGCGGGAAAAAACGGCAGGGAGGCCTCCTCTTTGTCTGCCTACTTGTCTGTTAATTTTTTTGTCAATCGAGTATAGGATACTCATTTATATAAACATAACAGAAAGAAATGATTTTTAAAAAAGACAATAGGAGAATGGTGCTCTTATGCACGCCCCTTACAGACCTCTTAGAAAAGGGGAGAGGTCAACTGTAGATTTTGGGTTGGGGGAAAGAGACAACAGTCAAGTAGTGCATTCCAGGCGTTGATCACTCCATTGCTGAAATCTGTTAGGTGCTCGTGTGTTGTTGTGGTTGAAGGTGAAGTAGTCATTAACAGGAAGGACATTTTTGTATATAATTTTGTGAATTATGGTTATATCTACTGCTCAAAAAATTAAAAGGAACACTCAAATAACACATCCTAGATCTGACTGAATTAAATATTCTAATTGGATGCTTTGTTCTGTACAAAGTTGAATGGACACAACAGCAGGTGAAATTGATTGTCAATCAGTGTTGCTTTCTAAGCGGGCAGTTCGATTTCACAGAAGTTTGATTTACTTGGAGTTATATTGTGTTATTTAAGTGTTCCCTTTATTTTTTTGAGCAGTGTAATTCTACAGCGTCCTCGGCTGGGGGGGGGGGGAGAACTCGCACCTCGCCATCATAGTGACGACTACGGCTCCTCCCCTCCTCCCCCTCGTTTGGCACGACAGCTGCAATGTTTAATTTCTGATTCGGCCCCGTCGCCTCAATCTGTCGCAAGCCGAATTCCGAGACCAATCCAAACAGGAAAAAAGGCTCCGCTTCGTCCCTCTGCTCCAAACGGAGGCCCGCCCCGTTCTTGCAATGGCGCTCTCCCTCGAGACGCGGTTTCGGTTTCCTTTTCCTTCGTTTCTCGGCTGGTGTTTCCTGATTTTTGGGGGAGGGCGGGGGGAACCTCCTTCGCTTTCGTTTCTCGCTTCTTCTGCCCGGCTGGATTCCGAGGAATCGAGTGGGGGGAGGGGAGGAAACGGAGTGTTTTCATTGGACCGTTTGGGGCCCCGTCCACTGGAAGGGTAAATTTTAAGCTGCTTCCCGACGCTTTTAGTTGGAAGAACTGCGAGCAGGCTACCCGGCGAGTCGGATTTGGATTGTATTTTTCTTTTTGGGTGGCATTTTTTTTGTGAGGGGGGGGGCAGGGTTGGGGGAAAAAAAAACCCGGACTGCGAGGCAAGTTGCAAATCCAGAGGTTTATTTAAGGAGAAAGAGGAAAAATGAGCGAGGATGATCGAGAGAATTTGCGTCGCTGCAAGAATTACATAGAGAAAACTTTAAACCCTGCTTACATATTGAGCTACATGAAAACCTGGCTGTCTGACGGTATTGATGGATTATTTATTTATTGATTGAATGAGTGATTGATTTATTAATTTATGTATTGGGTGATTCATTTATTTATTGAGTTATTGACTTGATTTATTGATTTATTGATTTTTGGTTCGATTTATATGCCCTCCCAACTCCCTAAGCTATGTCATGTTTTTGTTCTGATGTCCCCAACTGGATGCTCTTTTAGCAACTGTAGCATTATTTTTTTAAAAACCCAGATGATCGTGAGAATTGTAATGCAACATATGGGAAGGCATCAGACTGGGAGAAGTGGTTTACTGTACTAAGATGCATTTTATTTACACTCAGGACGAGGGCTTTGCTGAAAAGATACATAGATGTTTTGTCCCAAGGAGAAATAGAATAGATAGAATAGATTGAATTCTTTATTGGCCAAGTGTGATTGGACACACAAGGAAATTTGTCTTTGGTGCAGATGCTCTAAGTGTACATAAAAGACAAGATACACTGTATACAAAATATATAAGAAGCCATTTGATTCTTAAGTCAATTCATCGACGGTCATAACATAATTCACGTCGGGGGAGACGTTTTTCAACGCATCTGCTTTTAATTTGGGTACTGTATCTTTTTCCCCCCATTCCAAAAATCTGCACCGCCTACAGTCCCTAGGGAGATGGGCTGCATACAAATTGATGAATAAATAAATATTCTCCAAAACATCCGAAGATCGTTCAACTCCTTTTCTAACGTCAACAGTCGCCCCCGGTATTCTATTCTATTGCGGTTGCATGGAGGTGTTTCCCTGCCCAACAAGAAATTTTCCTACCGATGTTTCCAAAACGGAATGAATGAGTTAAAACTTCAGCTTGAAGACATCCTTTTAAAGGAATCCTCCCGCTTTTTAAAAAACAGCGTCATTCCCACATGTGCTCTGATGTTGATTAAAGCAACATACATTTAATTAATTGATTGATTAATTAATTCGACTTCTATGCCGCCCAATGCCGAAGGACTCAAGGCGGAATATAACAATTTTAAGACCGCGGATCTATATATACTGCTCAAAAATTAATAATAAAGGGAACACTAACACATTCTAGATCTGAATGAATGGAATACAGTATTTGACTTCACTTCAGGCATTGGCTGTGACTTTTCAGAAGAGGTTGGGCAGAAAGACGTTGAAAGGGGAAAAAAATGGTTTTGCGTAGCTACTATTCAGTAAGGAACCCGAGAGGCGACTATTTCGCCCACCGCGGTTCTTATACTTCCTTCCTTGCTTCCCTCCTTCCTTGATTGATTAATTGATTGATTGCAGAGAAGAAGTCAGGCTAAGCATTTCAGACAGGTTGCGTTTGAGCGCTCTTGCAACGCGTTTTGCGGGGGGTGGGGGGTGTTGCAGGCAGTGGTTTTTTGAGTTGGTAGACCCGCCTTTGCTATGTGTAGGCGCTCACGATGGGGTTGCCAAGGCCAGTTTCCGTAAAGCGGCTTGGTTGAACTGCGTGGAGATGGGGAGTGTGTGTGTGTTTTCCCTGCATTGTGACTGCGCCCAGTGTAGGCTCTTTTTCGGAATTACTGTTGGTAACCGGGAGGCGGAAGCAAGGCGCTGTCGGCTGAAAGCAGTTGAGGCGGGGCAAGAGTCCTGCGAACAGATGGCGCTAAAAACCCTCCAAGCGCGCTCGTGCCCTGCCTACTTCTAACAGCTTTTTTTCCCTCCCTCCCTGAAAACGGCAGAATTTTTCGTGTTCCGTGTTATGTCCGGCTGAGCCACTAGAGGGCAATGTAGGAGCGGGAAGCTCCAGGATCCGAATTGACTGTTAAGCTTTTAGCCGTTCGTATAAATTGCACTGTTCCTGTCAGAAGTTGCCTCCTGTCAGAGTTGTGTTCTGAACGTGTTGATTAAAGCATCCAATGTTCCTCAGAGCTGTCAGTCTCTTCATTCTTCATTTCATTCCCATTGGAAGTGAAATAAGCAATGACTGCCTGGAAAATCCAAAACAGATTTCCTTATTTGAAACAAAGAGATTTGAGACATTTCATACACAAAGTCTTTACGAACTGCACAATCTTGATCAAGAGCTCAGAAACAAAGTATCTCATGCCAACTGTCTTTTAATTTCACATTCATTCATTCATTCCATTTGTATGATCCAAATGCTTCTAAATGCATTTACCTTTTACTCTACCTCTGCACAAGGCTTCCATCTAATTTCCATCTGATGTCCTTGGGTTTCCATTTTTTTAAATTTTACATACAAGTAGGACAAAACAATAACATTAAAAAAAGAATAGTGACATGGTTTTATATTTCTTATGATATATATACTTGGTTTCCTTTTGTTACATTTGCTTTCTTTTCATATTTTTATAAACTTAATTCTTTTTTAAAAAAACAATCTTTAGTAGTTTTGTTTAAAAAATTGACAAACATACAAACATGTCGTTTAGCGGGACACAGGAGAAGAGCCTTCTCTGTGGCGGCCCCGACCCTCTGGAACCAGCTCCCCGAGATTAGAACTGCCCCCACCCTCCTTGCCTTTCCTAAAGTTCTTAAGACCCATGTCTGGGGTGACACATCTCCCCCCCCTATACAGTTTATACATGGAATGTTTGTGTGTGTGTTTGCTTTTAATAATGGGTTTTTTAGTGTTTTTTAAATTATTAGATTTGTTTTTTACATTGTTCTTGTTATTGTTGTGAGCAGCCGGAGTGGGGCGGCATACAAATCTAATAAATAAATAAATAAATAAATAAATAAATAAATAAATGTTTTTACATATAACAGTATGCATTTCATATGTAAGGTTAAACATGGAGGTCAACTATCTTGTTGATACTTATGTTTTACAGCTTATTGGTGCTATATCTTTGTATTTCCTATGTACTTATTGTTTACATTAATATTCTTATTCACTTCTACTTATATAGTGTTTTACATACAACATTGTAATTATAATCTAATTCTTATTCTATATCCTTTTTGTAACTCTTAACTCATTTTTAAATACAATCCACATTCAGAACCCAAATGGTTAGGTTCCAACAAGCAAAAGTGAAAAGTGATTCAGTTTCACTGTAATTTTTTTCTAATTTAATATAATTATGTTTAATGACATATCCTTTGTGTCAAAGTACTGTATGAGGAGATACTTTCTCTCTCTCTCCCTCTCATCCCTTTTATGTCCCAGTCATTCCTTTGCTGTAGACCTCATCAGATGATTCCATAGACAAGCACCTTATCCCAGTTTTACTTCATGAATGTTTATCCTAGTCTGCATGCAAAGATTTTTTAGTTTAGTTCATCTAGTTTATCCTCCAGGAAAGCAAAGGTGTATGGACATAGAATTCTTCCAATTTTTTTCTGATAAAAACAACCCCTTGAAATATCTAGGCTGAGAAATTTCATTGGCCCAGAGTCAACTTTGACAACTGTATAATTATTGCTTATGTTAATGAAGACTTAAAATACTAGAACCAACAAGAATTCAGAATACATTTATCACTGTGATTAATTTCACTATATATTTCATTACATATAAATTATAGCTTCCCCCATTCCCCAGAGGCCCTGTGGAGCCTGGAAATGGCCTGTTTCCCAACTTCTGGTGGGCCCAGCGGGCTCGTGTTTCTCCCTCCCCAGGCTCCAAAGTCTTCCCTGGAGCGGGGGAATTAAAAACGCTGTTCCCCATCCCCTTGGAGGCTCTCTGGAAGCGAAAAATGCCCTCCCAGAGCCTCTGCCCAAGCCAAAAATCAGCTGGTTGACACATACATGTTGGAGCTGAGCTAGTGCTATAGATTTGCCATCACTGTGCTAGAGGCTACCAATGTCATCACGCTGCTTTTGATATAAACTTACAATCATTTCCTTTCCAATTCTCTACTCTGCAAAGGGATGGGAAAAGAAAAATAACATTAATATTGATTGTATTGGTAACCACATTATTGAGGGGACAGCATTGTTGCAATTTTCAATGGATGCTGAGGGAGGCAAGTAGTAAGTAAGAACCACTTGTAATGTGTTTTCATTAAGCAAGCACATACACACAAAGTTTCTAAACAGCAGCAGAATGAATTATTGCCTCTGGGTATGCGGAAAATGGAATCATAGACCCCTGGAAAGCTAAAATGGAAAAGATGCTTTACTTTGAAAGATGCTTTGCTTTGAACCTTAAGGTGAGAAATTTACATCAACAGTTTTGTCTACAATCTGATTTCATTCTAGAGACCATTGAGAAAATTGAAGAGCAAAGGAACCGGCCAACATTGGCAGCAGAACTCTTTCTTCAGTCTATTCTAGAGCTCAAAGAAGATGGATGGTTCCGTGGTTTTCTGGATGCACTGCGAGAATCAGGTATGACTGCTTTATTATATCAGAAATGTTTACTAAACTTCAATCTTTCTCCCTCTAAAACTAATAAAACCTCTAATTTATTTATTTATTTATTAATTAATTAATTAATTAATTAATTATTTGGATTTGTATGCCGCCCCTCTCCGAAGACTCGGGGCGGCTTACAACAAGTGAAACAATCATGATAATCCAATTAATTAAAATATTTATAGATTTAAGAAAAACCCCATATACTAACAGACACACACACAAGCATACCATGTATAAATTAAATGTGCCCAGGGGAGATGTTTAATTTCCCCATGCCTGACGGCAAAGGTGGGTCTTAAGGAGTTTACGGAAGGCAGGAAGAGTAGGGGCAGTTCTAATCTCCAGGGGGCGTTGGTTCCAGAGAGCCGGTGCCGCCACAGAGAAGGCTCTTCTCCTGGGGCCCGCCAACCGACATTGTTTAGTTGACGGGACCCGGAGAAGGCCCACTCTGTGGGACCTAAGCGGTCGCTGGGATTCGTGCGGCAGGAGGCGGTCTCGGAGATTTTCTGGTCCGATGCCATGAAGGGCTTTAAAGGTCATAACCAACACTTTGAATTGTGACCGGAAATTGATCGGCAGCCAATGCAGACTGCGGAGTGATGGTGAAATATGGGCATACCTAGGTAAGCCCATGACTGCTCTCGCAGCTGCGTTCTGCACGATCTGAAGTTTCCGAACACTTTTCAAAGGTAGCCCCATGTAGAGAGCATTACAGTAGTCGAACCTCGAGGTGATGAGGGCATGAGCAATGAGTCCCGGTCCAGATAGGGCCGCAACTGGTGCACCAGGCGAACCTGGGCAAACGCCCCCCTCGCCACAGCTGAGAGATGGTTTTCTAATGTGAGCTGTGGATCGAGGAGGACGCCCAAGTTGCGGACCCTCTCTGAGGGGGTCAATAATCCCCCCCCCAGGGTGATGGACGGACAGATGGGATTGTCCTTGGGAGGCAGAACCCACAGCCACTCCGTCTTATCCGGGTTGAGTTTGAGTCTGTTGACACCCATCCAGGCCCCAACAGCCTCCAGGCACCGGCACATCACTTCCACCGCTTCGTTGACTGGGCATGGGGTGGAGATGTAAAGCTGGGTATCATCGGCATATTGATGATACCTCACCCCATGTCCTTGGATGATCTCACCCAGCAGTTTCATGTAGATGTTAAATAGCAAGGGGGAGAGGACCGACCCCTGAGGCACCCCACAAGGGAGAGACCTCGGAGCCGACCTCTGACCCCCCACTAACACCGATTGCGACCGGCCAGAGAGGTAGGAGGAGAACAGTGCCCCCCAGCCCCTCCAACCGGTGCAGAAGGATACCATGGTCGATGGTATCGAAAGCCGCTGAGAGATCGAGGAGCACCAGGACAGAGGATAAACCCCTGTCCCGGGCCCGCCAGAGATCATCCATCAACGCGACCAAAGCGGTTTCCGTGCTGTAACCGGGCCTGAAACCCGACTGTCGGGGACCTAGATAATCGGCTTCTTCCAAGGACCGTTGGAGCTGGAGTGCCACCACCTTCTCGACAACCTTCCCCATAAAGGGAAGGTTGGAGACTGGACGATAGTTATTAAGTACGGCTGGTGGTTTTATGTAAACAATTGCAATTTCTTTGAGTGGGTTCCACATAAAATAATTATTCAAAGAGTTCAGCATATTAGTCATTGAAAACAGACACGTACACACATACGTACACACACACACACACACACACACAAAATGATATTCAGTTACAAGACAGGAAACACATTCTTAGTTGGCATGTAAGTGTCCTTTTTGAAAGACGGCTTCTTCCAAAAGCCTCTGCAAATGAGCTGATGGATTCCTTCAGCCTCAGATCTGACAGTCTATGAATCCAGTAAGTTTGTTGGAAATGAAAGCTGGAATTAGAGCTGGGGTTTTCAATGCGAAGTGAAATTACCATATATTTTGGAGTATAAGGCACATCTTTCCCTCCCTAAAAGTGGTTGAAAGTGTTGGTGCGTCTTACACACCAAATACAGTGATACCTTGCCTTACGGGAGGAGGTTCGTAAGGTGAAAAGTTTGTAAGACGAAACAATGTTTCCCATAGGAATCAATGGAAAACCGATTAATGCATGCAAACCCAAAATTTAACCCTTTTTCAAGCCAAAGCGCCCGTTTTTGCGGTGGTGGGATTCCCCTGAAGCTCCCCTCCATGGGAAACCCCACCTCCTGACTTCCGTGTTTTTGCGATGCTGTAGGGAAATCCCAGGAGGGGAATCCCAGGATAGCAAAAACGGGCGCTCCGCTGGGAACGGAAGTCCGGAGGTGGGGTTTCCCAGTGAGTGAAATTGCACCATCGCAAAAACACGGAAGTCCTTGAAACCCCACCTCCGGACTTCCGTTGCCAGCGGAGCGCCCGTTTTTGCGATCCTGGGATTCCCCTCCTGGGATTTCCCTACAGCATCGCAAAAACGCGGAAGTCAGGAGGTGAGGTTTCCCATGGAGGGGAGCTTCAGGGGAATCTCACCACCGCAAAAACGGGCGCTCCGCTGACAAGGGAAGGCCAGAGATGGGGTTTCCCAGCAAGGGAAGCCTCAGCGAAATCACACTATCGCAAAAACACAGAAGTCTGGAGGTGGGGTTTTGAGGACTTCCGTGTTTTTGCGATGGTGCAATTTCACAGCATTGCAAAAACGCAGAAGTCAGGAGGTGGGATTTCCCATGGAGGGGAGCCTCAGGGGAATCCCAGGATCGGGTGCTTCGCTTGCCACACAAGTCCGGAGACGGGGCATCCCAGTGGCGGCGGCGGGTTCGTAAGGCGAAAAAAGTTCGTAAGAATAGCCAAAAAAGTTCCAAACCCTGGGTTCGTATCTCAAAAATTTCATATGACAAGGTGTTTGTATCACGAGGTACCACTGTATAGCCATTTTTAGCCTCCCAAAGCCATGTCTCCACGTCCCATTTTTGTGAAACAAAAAGACCTTTTTTGCAAAAAAAATTCCTCAGCCCCCAGGAGCATTCTGTATGCCTCCCAAACTTTCTGCACACCCAATTTTTTTGCAAAAAATGGGTGAAAAATTACTTTGAGCTCAATGCAGTTCCTGTTTAACTGACATTAAATAGCTTAAAGAAGTCAGTCAGCACAACCAACAGAATCGGCATCCTGATAATAAGAAAATATTTACAGTAATAAGTGCCAAGGGGATTTTTTGGGGTGGGTGGGGGAGGTTCTTTAAAAGCTCTCCAAGTCTCAGAGAGGAGCTGGAGTTTCTTACCAAACTTGATTGGTAGGGCTTCTCAACACAATCACTTTCCACACTTTTTGGGTGTGTGTGTGCTGAAGCTAACTTAGAAAGGCAACAGATAAACCACCTGTTGCTTATGGTTAACCTTAGTCAATTGCCACTTTAATTTCAATTTGCACCTTCTATTCTGCTTCTTAAGGGTATACTGGCCTTTCCCAAGCAATTGGAAATTGGGATTTCCAGATAATTGAAACTTTGGAACCTTATAGGGAACTTCTGAAACGAATTGAACCCGCTATGCTGGATATTGATGTCAAAGAAATTCATGGCGGCATGGGTAACTGCCTCCTACCTCAGGAATGGGAAGAAATTTATCAGGTATTATTTATTTAAACTGCTTAATCAATAACACTCAGCCCATCCGCTCTATGCTATCCCACTGTTAACAAGAGTCTCACATTATTTTAGGAGACAGCCCTGACTTTCATTTTATACAGGGTACTAATTCTGCATGATCGGAGAGCAAAAATAAAAGCTATATCAATTATTACCAATTTAATTTCTATAAATATTTGAGAATATGCTGATGTGGTCCAGGTTATAGGCTGGTATGCAAGGAAGGGAGGAATAAATAGTGAATTTTAAAATTGGTTTTGCTTATTTTACATTGTCTTATTGTTACTCTGAGAGAAAAGATTTGTGAATTTTGCTCTGATCGTTTTTTTTTTCAAGTTTAGTTGCTTGTACTTTGTTTTCCTTATTATTATTATTTATTAGATTTGTATGCCGCCCCTCTCCGTAGACTCGGGGCGGCTCACAACACAACAAAAACAGTTTATAACAAATCTAATAATTTACAATTTAAAATATTAAAAAACCCCATTATTAAACAAAAATACACACAAGCATACCATACATAAATTGTATAGGCCCGGGGGAGATATCTCAGTTCTCCCATGCCTGACGACAAAGGTGGGTTTAAAGGAGTTTGCGAAAGGTGAGGAGGGTAGGGGCCAGTGTCCCCTCTAATTTTTTGGGGGGTGGGCGGAAAAGTATAGTGTCTGAGCGGCAGTCCCTTCGGGATTGGGTGGCACAGAAATAATAAATAAATAAATAAACAAACAAACAAACAAACAAACAAACAAAAAACCCACCCTGTTTTGCCTCAGAGAATTTCAAAATAAAATACTGTACTGTGTGTCTATAACAGTGAGCTCATAATACAGCAACTCTATCAATATCAAAATGCCACTTAAATAGTTGAGCTAGTTTCAAACTAGATTTTGATTTTCTTTCTCTCTTCCTTACTCCCATTCTTTTTCTTTCTCTTTTCCTTCCTCTCTTTTTTCTATCTGTTTCTCTCTCTTCCTCTCTTCCTCTCTCTCTCCTTCCCTCTCACTCTTTCCCTCTCGGCTTCTGGGCAGGTTTGGAAAACTCTGAGTTGATGATGATTTTTAAGTGAGCAATTGCTCACTGCTCAGCTTAGAGGGAACTATGGTAGGGGCAGTAATAATCTCTGGGGGGAGCTGGTTCCAGAGAGTCGGGGCCGCCACAGAGAAGGCTCTTCCCCTGGGGCCCGCCAACCGACATTGTTTAGTTGACGGGACCTGGAGAAAGCCCACTCTGTGGGACCTAATCGATCGCTTGGATTCGTGCGGCAGAAGGCAGTCTCGGAGATATTCTGGTCCAATGCCATGAAGGGCTTTAAAGGTCATAACCAACACTTTGAATTGTGACCGGAAATTGATCGGCAAACAATGCAGACTGCTGAGTGTTGGTGTAACATGGGCATACCTAGGGACAGTTTTCCCTCTAATTTTTTTGGGGGGTGGGCGGAAAAGTATAGTGTCTGAGCGGCAGTCCCTTTGGGACTGGGCGGCACAGAAATAATAAATAAATAAATAAACAAACAAACAAATTAATAAATAAAAACCCCACCCTGTTTTGCCTCAGAGAATTTCAAAATAAAATACTGTACTGTGTGTCTATAACAGTGAGCTCATAATAGGGCAACTGTATCAATATCAAAATGCCACTTAAATAGTTGAGCTAGTTTCAAACTAGATTTTGATTTTCTTTCTCTCTTCCTTACTCCCATTCTTTTTCTTTTTCTTTTCCTTCCTCTCTTTTTTCTATCTGTTTCTCTCTCTTCCTCTCTCCTTCCCTCTCACTCTTTCCCTCTCGGCTTCTGGGCAGGTTTGGAAAACTCTGAGTTGATGATGATTTTTAAGTGAGCGATTGCTCACTGCTCAGCTTAGAGGGAACTATGCCTAGGGAAGCCCATGACTGCTCTCGCAGATGCATTCTGCACGATCTGAAGTTTCCGAACACTTTTCAAAGGTAGCTCCAGGTAGAGAGCATTACAGTAGTCGAACCTCGAGGTGAATGAGGGCATGAGTGACTGTGAGTAGTGAGTCCCAGTCCAAATAGGGCCGTAACTGGTGCACCAGGCGAACCTGGGCAAACGCCCCCCTCGCCACAGCTGAAAGATGGTTCTCTAATGTGAGCTGTGGATCGAGGAGAACGCCCAAGTTGCGGACCCTCTCCGAGGGGGTCAATAATTCCCCCCCCTAGGGTGATGGACGGACAGGTGGGATTGTCCTTGGGAGGCAAAACCCACAGCCACTCCGTCTTATCATAATAATAAGCCCAATTGGGCTTTTGAGTTCATGGCTGTAAGGCCAAGTGCTTATTTCAGGGTTCAAAAAAATATAAGACAGGATCTTATTTTTGGGGAAACACAGATAGTTTGGCATGAATCTTCCGATATTATTTTCATAAAATTTTATTGAAAGCTTTACAAATAATATAAGAATTAACTCAAATTAATAGCAATAGCAGCTAGACTTATATACTGCTTCATAGTGCTTTACAGCCCTCTCTCAGCAGTTTACAGAGTCAACATATTGTCCCCAACAATCTGGGTCTTTATTTTATCTCGGAAGGATGGAAGGTTGAGTCAACCTGGAGCTTGTCAAGACTGAACTACTGGCAGTTGACAGAGTCAGCCTGCAATACCGCATTCTAACCACTTCGCCACAAAGGCTGTAATAAAGAGCGAAAGCAAGGACGAAGAAAGTAAAAAGCAAAGGTGTGGAAAGAAAGGATAAAATGAAATAAAAAGAAGCTTCCAATTTCCTTTGTAACAAATATAAGTGCAATTACAAAATCAACTCCTGCCTTATGATTAAAAAAGAAGATTGACATTTCTATTCAGTTTTCCCCCTAATCTTCAAAGACCACAAATTCTGCATTTTTTCTGTTTTATGTGAAGAGTCCATAAAGAGTGGAAGTGAATCTTTTGAGTTTTGAAATACAATAAATAATGCTCCTCTCTACCTCCTCTTTCTGATTGGCAGATTAGTGACAACAAAGGGAGAAGCGCCAGCGCAAAGAAACTGGTAGAATGTCTGCTTAGATCAGACAAAGAACATTGGCCTAAAACTTTCCCTATCGCACTGTATGAGTCTGGATACAAAACCCAAAGCGAATACTGGAATTTGAAAGGAGGTATTGTCATATGGTTGTTTTACTTTCCATTCAGTCTCTTTCTTTTGGAAGACTTCCAGAATAGAGAAAGTTACAAGAGGCAGAGCCACCAATTAGAATGTCATTGGGGTGTATGCAGTGATGGTCATAATCAGGTGGTCGAACCCAGGGCTGGGTTCTTCTTACCTTTTCCTACCAGTGTGCACCGCAATATTTTGGGCATGTGTGATTGCTGCAATCGCACACATACACTTGTGTCCCCTGGTGTGATTTTACTTCTGCGTATGCTTAGAGGGACAATTTTACTTCCATGCATGCTCAGTGTCGAAAACCTGCAACTTTTTAATTAAAAAATATGATGGTACGCACGGACCCGCAAAGACAGTACCAGAGCCATCACATCGAAATTGCAATATCGGTGGGCCACTGTTGGAGCATCTAGTAGGAATCCACTTCTGATTGAAACCCTTCAGTTTTAGCTTGTATGTGCCTTAAAATTGGAAAGGCATCCATTGCCATGCTGTTACAGGTAGTCCTCACTTAAAAAGTCAAATTGGGACCTGCAATTTACCCACTAAGTGGTGCAGTCACTGAGTGGCAAATCACATAGACTCAGTTTCACACCTTTGGCTTTGTTTGCTTTCTAACTACTCCCCTGCCCTTTGGAATGCTCTGGGTATTTGTTTGCTGTCTTATATACACAGAAAGCAATGCATTCATGTTGGAAAACACAGGTGCATTGCAAAAAATAGCTTTCGATATTCTCTTGAAATCCCTTCCTCTCTGATCTCTTCACTATACAAGTAGGAGGCAGATGGGGGGGAGGGGCTAGAAAAAAAAGCAAGCAATTTCTGTAAGCAGTCGCTCCCTTCCTGACCTTTTCCCATTGCCTGTACAATCACATTGCTTTTGATACGTAGAAAAAAAAGCAGCTTACTCTTTAAATCCCTCCCACTCCAATCTTTCAACTAGTGTCACTTAGTGAAATGGGTGGGGTAGAAATGTAGTGAATATATAAACAAAAAATTACGTAGAAACTTTGTCATTTGAGCAAGACTATTCAAATAGGTCCTCCACGTTGTTTACGATTGGAGATTTGCAGTGTTTCTGCATTCATGAGAACATCATATTCTGTTTCCCAACAGTATGCAGAATATAAATTTCTTATACAATCATTGAGTTGATGCTTAATACACTCTAGTATAACAATATTTATTTATTTATTAGATTTGTTTGCCACCCCTCTCCGTAGACTCGGGGCGGCTAACAACAATAATAAGACAGTATAAACAAATCTAATATTTAAGTTTAAGTTAAATTAAGAAACCCTAATTTGAGAAACCAATCATACATACAGACATACCAAGCATAAATTTTATAAGCCTAGGGGGAAGGGAATATCTCAATTCCCCCATGCCTGACGACAGAGGTGGGTTTTAAGGAGCTTACGAAAGGCAAGGAGGGTGGGGGCAACTGATCTTTGGGGGGAGTAGGTTGCAGAGGGTCAGGGCCGCCACAGAAAAGGCTCTTCCCCTGGGTCCCGCCAGACGGCATTGTTTTTTTAATATATTTTTTCCTACTCATATTTTCCTGAGGAGTGCTTTTACAATAGATGTGTCAGGCCAAATAGTTACGAAAATGCAATAATTGAACGGATTTCTCTATGTCACATTCAGATGATAATGCAGATGTTGAAATGAAAAATGCAGATGCTGAAATAGACAGTGAAGACGAAAGCAGCTCTGTTTTTCAAATACAGATTTCCGAAGAAGCAGAATCTGATAATCTTTGTGGGAGTTCATCTTCAGCTTCAGGTAAGACAGTTGGAAAACTGCCTTGGGCTCAATTTATCTGCATTCTCCTAGGAAATGTTTAGTAGCTTCTCAAGGAAAGGATCTGTATTACCAAAAGTAATCATGTCACTTATTTTGGGCAGAGGAGTATGACTAGGTGACTTCGGTACTTATATTTCTTGAAAAATTTCAATGCTGTCCCTACAGCCCCTTGTGGATCAATATTTTGGCGTTTTCTAATGTGATTAAATGTAGAAATGGTGCATTACCAAAATAATACTCATTTATTTTAAAATGAATTATATTTACCTTTAGTGTAGTTTGAAGTATCAGCTACAGGCCAATGAAGCCTCTTGTTTGTTTTCTCTGGGAGGTGTCTGTTACAGATCTATATTAGAAAACTTGCAAGGTATTTTCTTGCTTTGAAAAATGTTACTTTTTGACAATTGAACATGGAACATAAGCACAACTTCTGTCCCTTGAATCAGACAAATAGGCCTTCAGACTTTTATTTAGAATTGCTTCAGGCTCCACCATGTTTAAACCAAGTCATCCAGCCTGTAAGCATTTTCACACATCCTTCTACAAAATGACATAGGCACGCGAAAGCTTTCAAATTTGTACGTGTGGTTATTTGCTTTTAATCAGCTTTGTGCTAGTCTAAATTAATAAAAAAGAAAAAAGACATAGAAAAAAAAGAAAACCAAGATAAATTTGGACACCTACCCTTAATTGTTATTTTTTATAATGGCAAGCTATGATAGAAGAGGGTTCTTCAGAAATTACCAACTGACACCATCTCTGCAAGAGCAAGTGATCTTATGGTTCTTCCTCACAGGGAAATTACTTTCAATGGCCTTGATGAGGAGAGAGTTGTTAAGTAAATTTTGTTAAGTAAACTTTATGATTTTTTTTAAGCCACAGTTGTTAAGTAAATCACTGCAATTGTTAACTTGTTAACGGTTGTAAAGTGAATCTGGCTTCCCCACTGGCATTGCTAGTCAGAAGGTTGCAAAAGGTGATTCCCACATGACTACGGGATGCTGTAACCGTCATAAACATGAACTGATTACCAAGCTTCCAAATTTTGATCATGTGACCATAGGGAGGCTGCAAGCATCCTAAGTGTGAAAAATAGTCATAAGTCACTTTTTTCAGCGCTGTTGTAACTGTAAACTGCTTAGAAAAGGCTGTAAAATACTATGAAGCAATATGTAAGTGCTGTTGTTGTAGTAGATACTTCATTTTACATGCCATACATATGTTATATTCTTTATACTATATTTTCAGAGTATAAGACGCACCATTTTAACCCCGCAAAAGAGGGTGGAAACTTGGGTGTGTCTTATACACTGCATGTAGCCCCGCCCAGCCACTCCCACCCTTTGGCCTCTGCCTCCCAGCAATTTACCCCCTTGCAGCAAGCCGCGCAGAGCCTGAGTATCACAAGCAACTGATTATTGGTGGCCTGACCAGCAGCTGATTGAGGCTGTAAGCAGGCCCACATGATAAAAACTGAAAGTGAAGCTAGCTGCAAGGAGGCAAATTGCTGGGAGGCAGAATTTTATTTTCTTGTACTAATCAGTTGGTGAAACTGGATGCAAGGAGGCAAGTCAATAACTATAAATGTCTATAGAATGTTCAAATTATTAAGCCTATTTTTTAAAGACTGCTTTATTATTGTTCTAGACACCTTAACAAAATGAAGAAGCTTTTTTAAATAAATGCTCGATCTGAAGAGGCCCATTGCTATTGTATCTTCTTTTAAATAGCAGAGAATAATTTATACTTCAAAGTTTAACAGTATCTGTACAAGTAGATCTATTTAAATAATTGGGAGGGGTTAGTCTGACTACACTTAAGACAACTTTTTGGCATTAATATACTGCCATAATGTATATTTATCAAATTCTTTGCTATTTCTTTTGGGTCAGGCACACATGCACAGAAATACACAGCAAACAGTATTTATTTATTTATTTATTTATTATTTATTTATTAGATTTTTATGCCGCCCTTCTCCTTAGACTCAGGGCGGCTTGCAACATGTTAGCAACAGCACTTTTTAACAGAACCAGCCTATTGCCCCCACAATCCGGGTCTTCATTTTACCCACCTCGGAAGGATGGAAGGCTGAGTCAACCTGAGTCATTTGTGCTGTCTGCTGGGAGGTAGAGGCAGATCCCTCCCCCTTTTTCTTACCCCAAAACTAAGGTGCATCTTATACTCTGAAAGATAAGGTATGTTACAGTTTTTTCAATGTGCTTTTGTTCACTTGTTCTTCTAGATACTTTCCAGCAGACCAGATATGTTCCAAGGAAGCCAAGGAGCTATCAGATAGAACTTGCAGAACCTGCTCTTAATGGCAAGCATACCATGATTTGTGCCCCTACTGGTAAGATTATATTTCTCTGAACTACAGTAACACTTAGAAGTAAGTTTCTTGGCTGGTAGGAATGGAAAGTTATTTTAGACCTCTTTTTTTTTTAAAGAAAGGCCATAAGAAAAAAAATTTAAGGGGGGGAAAAGAATACTTACATTTTTCTCCCCCCTCCACCCTCTTTTCCTGGTATGATGGAGATTTGAATGGTTTGCTCGTGCCATCATCAAACCTTGATTATCCCTTTATGGGAATACTAGACAACTCTACATTATCTTCTTAAAGTCATCTTTTAAGAAGAAGAAAATGCAGTCTTAGGTGAAAGAAATGAACATTATTGGTGGATAGTTCTGTGATCATCTAATAAGATGAGACCGAGACCGCCTGCTGCCGCACGAATCCCAGCGACCGATTAGGTCCCACAGAGTGGGCCTTCTCCGGGTCCCGTCAACTAAACAATGTCGGTTGGCGGGCCCCAGGGGAAGAGCCTTCTCTGTGGCGGCCCCGACCCTCTGGAACCAACTGCCCCCGGAGATTAGAACTGCCCCTACTCTCCTTGCCTTTCGTAAGCTCCTTAAGACCCACCTGTGTCGTCAGGCATGGGGGAACTGAGACATCTCCCCCAGGCATATACAATTTATGAATGGCATGTGTGTATGTGTGTGTGTTTAGAAAATGGGGTTTTTAAAATGTTTTTAGTAGAAATTTAGATTTGTTATAAATTGTTTTTCACTTTGTTGTGAGCCGCCCCGAGTCTGCGGAGAGGAGCGGCATACAAATCTAAACAAATAAATAAATAAAATAAATAAGAGTATATATCATCTATCATTCTGTAATCATCTAATAAGAGTATATATTTATAAATGGAAAAATAACTAATGGCAAAAGAAACTTCAATAATATGTCAATATTTAATTAGCTAAATAAATAAACATGACCATGGCAAAAAAAGAAATGGGGGAATGAGTGGTTTCTGACTTCCAGCTGACTTCTCTATTGATGTTGCTTGCGGGAAGCTGTTAGAAAGCATCTACCAACTTGTATCTTTAATGTAAGAAAGAAGAAAGAATAAATTTGTAGTACATTTAATTAATGCATATGTGTATGTATATATGTATATATATATATACACACACACATATATACACATATATACCTATGTATGTATGTATCTATGTATGTATGCATGTATATGCCCTAGCACAAAGACAAAAGCACCAGCCAGAAGATGACGAGTGAGACCTCGTTGAAACGTCGCCAGAAATCTCTGAAACTTACACGGGAAGAAACCCTAATATAAAAAAATAAAGGGAACACCTCAACAACGCAATATAACTCCAAGTAAATCAAACTTCTGTGAAATCAAACTGTCCACTTAGGAAGCATAGAATAAAAATGAAAGATATGAAGAATAGTATAATAATCAATTTAAAAACAATAAAAATATCTGTGTGGAGAAACCAATCATTGTAGTTAAAAGCTTGTTGCAGTAGCCTTTCTTAATGTAAGAGGACAAAGAACCTTCTCTTTCAGAAATGACAAGTTCCATAATATATCTTGTCCAATTTCCCCAAGCAGCTCGAAGTGAAAGACTTTCCCCCAAATGTCTGAACCAGACAGATATACATTCATGGTATGGTCTCTGATACAGGTAGTCCTCAACTCACAACAGTTCGTTTAGTGACTGTTCAAAGCTACAATGGCACTGAAAAAAGTGACTTATGACCGTTTTCACAGTTACAATCTTTCCAGTATCCCCATGATCATCTGATCAAAATTCAGATGTTTTGCAATTGGCTCATATTTATGACCATTGCTGGGTCGCTTGGTCCCCTTTTGTGACCACCTGACAATCAAAAATGGGGAAGCCAGATTTACTTAACAACTGGGTTACTAACTTAATCAACTGCAGTGATTTACTTAACATCTGAGGCAAAAAGATTGTAAAATGGGGCAAAATTCACTTAACAAATGTCTCAACAACAGAAATGTTGGGCTCAATTGCTCACGGATCAACTGTAGCCCTTAGCTCAGAAACTGTAGCCCTTAGCTCAGAAAAGAGTGTACAATGCAGAATAATTTGCAAGTATTGGAACAATAATAAATCAGGGGATCTCTGCTTAGTTGTGGCTTGATGTGATGAGTCAGTCAGATCAAATACTGTCGACAAGGGAGATCAGGGGGTTCATTTTATATAAGAAAACTTCATATACTTGCTGGGGCTTTTTTGTACTATTTACAGTATCAATGCTTCTTAAGCTAATGGACGTGACAGTGAAGGAAAATTATTGAAATTCTATCATACCTTCATGTTTCTTTAAACCCATTTTTATCACCTGAAATTGTTGCTTATGTTCTTCATATTTTTAAAACATGTATTTCCATATGTCCCTTTTGCTACTCATTCAGATGGACTAGTGTTTTTCAATCTTAGCAACTTTCATATGCATGGGGTCCAACTCCCTGAATTCCCTAACCAGCATACTAGAAGTCCACGTTATCTTAGAATTGCTGAGGTTGAAGAACACTGAGACAAATGACATATAGCTCATTTTTTGTTGTCAAGCTTAAATAGATTCTAAGTTTTACTCTTCCATACCTTCTGGGCTTGAGCATCCCTTTTTCTATACTGAAGAATTACGTTGTATTAAAGAACAGAACATGGTTTTAGTGAAAATGTCTTTGGAAAATATGCAAAAAGGATTCCTATATACAATAATATTAAATAGTAAATAATACTTAAATGGTGCCTAATATACATCTTCATACACAGTCTTTAAAGATGGTATTCTATTACGGCTGAGAGAACAGAATAGAAAGGAATAGTTAATACTGCCACGTAAGTTAATGACTAAGGCGCATGAGTAGTCCTCACTTACCAACTGCCTTGTTTAGCAAACATTAGAGGTAAAATGGCATTTTAAAAAACCTTTGTGACCATTTGAAACCATCACAGTAACCCTCAGACATGCGATCACTAATGGTGTAATTTTCAACTGGCTTGCAATCAGCAAATAAAATCATATGTCCTAATATGAGGTTTTGCTTAACAACTGCAATGCTTCAATAACTGTAGGGGAAATAAACCTGTGATGGTAGGAGATTTTCCATGTTGGAGTTTCCAGTCTCAGTTGTGATCTCATACGTGAGAGGGCTCTCTATATGGACCTGCCAGCTTGTAGTTTTAATTTTTAGGCCATTGCTTCCGAATGCGCCCAACCAGCCTTTATTTATTTTTACAGGATCTGGGAAGACGTTTGTGTCTGTTATGATATGTGAGCATCATCTTCGCAACAGGTCTGCTGAGCAGACAAGGAAAATAGTCTTCCTCACTACAAAAGTTCCAGTTTATGAACAACAGAAGAAAGTCTTCCAGGAATACTTCAAAAATGAGTATGATCTTAGTCTGTCCTGTTGCTTCCTAGTTTTAAAATAATAGCAATACAGTGTTCCCTCGATTTTCGCGGGTTCGAACTTCGTGAAAAGTCTATACCACGGTTTTTCAAAAATATTAATTAAAAAATACTTTGAGGGTTTTTTCCCTATACCACGGTTTTTCCCATCTGATGACATCATATGTCATCGCCAAACTTTCATCCGATTTTAATAAATAATTTTTAATAAACTTTAATAAATAAACATGGTGAGTAATGATCTAAATGTTTGCTAATAATAATTGCACTTTAGGGGTTTAAAGTGTTAAGGGAAGGCTTGTGATACTGTTCATAGCCAAAAATAGTGTATTTACTTCCGCATCTCTACTTTGCGGAAATTCGACTTTCACGGGCAGTCTTGGAACGCATCCCCCGCGAAAATTGAGGGAACACTGTAGTGTCTTTTAGATTGTTGCTCTACAGCAAAGTTCTCCAACCTTTTCCGCTTTGCAGATCAGTGGGGGAGGGGGGGGGGAGGAGATGGTCCTTCCCATGCAGCAGGAAACCATGCCTATGTGCACAGCTCCATTTGTGCAAGCAGCAGACACACCCAGTGCACCCAGGCGCTTGTCCACAACTTCCATGGCCCAGTTCAGAAAGGTCCAAGGCCCAGTAGTGGGCCAGGGGTTGGGGACCTCTGCTCTGTAGAAAGGTGGTCTGCCATAACTCAAGGATGAAATTTAGTACTCTTGCTTACTTTGAAATACGGTGGATAAAAATGGATGATTTTTAGTTTTAAATCAGTTTTTTAACATTTTTATTAAATGTATTTTAATAAAATTCTTCTGGAGTAAAAATCTTATCTAAAATAGTTTTCTATTTAAGGTTCATTAATAATTTAATTCATTCAACATGATATGAAGCTGATGTGTGTAGTAACAGGCTGTATATTCTGCAATAATGGGACTGTCCTTGAGTCAACAGCAGGTCAGAGGATGAGCCACTGCAGGACAGAGATGACAGTTCCCCTTTAAAAATTACGATTTAAATCGAGTTGATTTAAATCAAGCCTTTCTACTAGTGATTAAAATCATGTTTTAAATCAAATGTACTCTGCTTTGAAATCAGTGTCTGGAACAGCAGTTTGCTTCGTAATGTGTAAAGTGTGCAGTTCTTAATGTATAAAGTGTGTATATGTGATAAACACCTATGTTGCAATTTTTTTAAAAAAAATATCTCAGATATGACCAATTCCTGAATATTTATATGTATTTGTCTGTATGAGGTTATAGGTAATTGGGTGACTTCTATGTATATATGTGTGTGTATATTATTTATTTATTATTATTCTATGCCATCCTTCTCAAAGCAACTCAGAACATACATACATACATACATATTTTCAAAATTTGCAGTTTTAGATTGAAAGCTTAAACAGGGTTGATGGTGTTCTAAGAAGTATTTGTCTCTTTTCTTGCAGGTACAACATTGCAGGCATCTGTGGGGAAAATTCTTCCTCGACTCCTGCAGACATAGTTATTGAACAGAATGATATTATTGTCATGACTCCCCAGACTCTTTTGAACTCTCTGAATAATCGGACAATTCCTTCTCTTTCAATATTCACGTTGATGATATTCGATGAGTGCCACAACACTACGGGGAATAACCCATATAATATGTTAATGTTCAAGTACTTGGACCTTAAACTGAAGCAGGGTGTAAGCTCATTGCCTCAGGTAAGCTTTTACTGGAAATTTCTCATGTTGGTAAAATAAATATGTCATTGTTAGTAAGTTATGTATCCTCTTCTAATATATGAAGACAATATGGAAAATGTTGAACCTCTCAAGAAGATAGCATGTACACCTGTACTCCAGGAGACACTTAGCCTGACAATATTAAGGCAGAGATCCACTTTGTTTCCCACTCTATTCTTAAATAACATACCATATTTTTCAGACTACAAGACATGCATAAATTTACAGGAGGAAATCAATAAAAAACCCTCTCTTTTTATTTGTAACAGCTGTGAATTATGTTCATTCCCAGCCATAAGAAGTCCCAAACAATGATAAGTAGTCTGACATAAGTATTTTCAGCAGAAGGCTAATACCTTTATCTCTCTTGACATGCTGCCAAAGATCTAATTGGCAAAGAGCTTCACAAGGCCAAGCAGAAACAGGAATCAGAAATGCTGAGTCCAAAGTAGACCAAGTTGCTTCCTGCAATGAGCCCATCCATTTGCTCCACTTTTATAGCCTATGGAAGGGACCAATTATCTACAATCCTTACTTCTGAGTAGTCCTTTTACCTACTGGCAGCTCTGCACATTGGGAACAGGCTCTCCCTGTTCTTCTGCCTCATTCATGTCAGGCTCTGGGGGCAGCACAGACCGCCCAGATGGCCCAGGCTAGATCTCTGCCTCTATCACTGAGCCTTCTCCAGACTCCAGGCCTGGCCCATGTTCCTTCTCAGCCTCCTCGCTGAAACTGAAACAGCCTCCTCCGCCACTAGCATCTAGCAGTGTTTTGCAATTTATCCTAGAAATGTATTCCCCTTTTAAATAAATGAAAATAAATGCAATGGTATGTTTTGTAGGCTGGATGCTGAGAATGACAAGAAGAGGAAGAGTTTCAGAAAAAAATATTCCCACGAAAGGAGAAAGTGTGAGAAAGAAACTCAAAACAATCCACCTTGATTTTTAGAGAACATCTGGCGGGCTTTCAAGATTCTGTTCTAATACCTCAACAACAATAAACAGCAGAGGTCCTCAAACTTTGCAACTTGAAGATTTGTGGACTTCAACTCCCAGAATTCTCCAGCCAAGCATAGCATGGGAATTGAAGTCCCCAAGTCTTAAAGTTGCCAAGTTTGTAGACCCCTGATAAAAAAGCATTCTTGAAATTCCAACAATTCCTCTTTATTCACCTGGCTTATTTCAAACGACTTGACAGTAAGATTCAGATCATAGAATGATAGAGTTGGAAGGGACCTCAGAGGTCTTCTAGTCCAACCCCCTGCTTGAGCATGAGACCCTACACAAGGACTATCAAACTCCCAGCCCATGGGGCAAATGAGTCATGAGATGGCCATGCTCACGCTTGGTTTAACAAAGGGTCCCGATATGTCATGTGAGGATGTGAGTTTGACATCCCTGCCCATATCAGATAAATGGTTGTCTTAGAAAGCCTCCAGTAATGGAACATCCACAATGTTTTGAGGCAAAGATTGTTTTGGAATTGTTTTTAATGAGAAACAAGATGGAAAATAACAAAAATCTTCTAAAACTTAATTTCTAAATAATACGATGGAGTATTTTAGTTTAAATTGCAATTATTTAATACTGGTATTTCTTTGAATTATTTAATACTGGTATTTCTTTGAATAAAGAAAGGTAAGAGGTCATTTCTCTTTTGATTTCAATTGATCTCTGCCAGAAAAAGCTTAAGTGGCGAATGAAAATAGAAAATAATGAAATAACATTGCCTCTTTTTTTCCTTCTTGTTCGTTCTTTTCACTTTTTACTGTCCTAGTTGATGTGTGATACTTCTGCCTTGAAGTGAATGTGAATTTATTTTAATTATTCAGATTGTAGGATTGACCGCTTCCCCTGGCATTGGCAATGCCAAAAGCGTAGCTGAGGCCATAGAATACATTTGCAAGATTTGTGCTTCACTCAATATTGAAGTGATCTCAACAGTCAGAAAGAACATAAAGGACCTAGAAGAAATTGTTCATAAACCTGAAAAACGTGAGCCTACATTCTAATTCTCTTTTATGGAATAGTAGTAATCATTTTTTTAAAAAAAAGAGTACACATAGTTCTTCAGTTTAATGACCATGATTGGGACTAGAATTCCAGTTGTTAAGCAAAAGGGTCATTAAGTGAGACAACCACATGACTACTTTAGTCAGGGACTATAATTGCAGCACACATACACTAGCACGCGCACACATGCACACACACACTGTTGCAGTCATTAAGTGATATCCTAGGTTATTAAGCAGAAGGAGCAGGGGTGAAATTCAAAACTCTTATTGCTCTTATGTAAGTATTTGTGTACCTCTTTTTTTGTTTTGTGTATAATAATTGATATATCTTATTTTTTAATTTCATCCCTGATCCATCTACTTGCTTCCCCCAACCTGATGCTTTCCCGTTTGTTATTTATTTATTTATTGGATTTGTATGCCGCCCCTCTCCGGAGACTCGGGGCGGCTAACAGCAACAATAAAGCAGTGTACAATAGTAGTCTGATGTTAGAAATAATTAAAAGCCCTTTAATATAAAAAAACCCAAACATACATACATACATACATACATACCATGCATAGAATTGTAAAGGCCTAGGGGGAAGAGGGTCTCAATTCCCCCATGCCTGACGGCAGAGGTGGGTTTTAAGCAGCTTACGAAAGGCAAGGAGGGTGGGGGCAATTCTAATCTTTCTATTAAACTACATGTCCCAGCATCTTCGTCACCTACTTTATTAAGCACACTTTCTATGTGCCTAATAAAGTAGACAAGAGCTGAGTTTGTTTTCCTGTTTGATAAGACTCTTACCTGTGATTAATATGTATATGTATATATATATATATGTATATAAATATGTATATATAAATATGTACATATACATATACATATAATATACATAAGGAAATTCGAGAATTATGTCTCCAAGGATAGACTATACCAGTGATGGCAAACCTATGGCATGGGTGCCACAGGTGGCAAGCGGAGCCATGTCTGCTGGCACGCAGACTGTTGCCCTAGATCAGCACCAATGTGCATGTGTGTGCCGGCCAGATGATTCTTGGCTCACACAGAGGCTCTGGGAGGGTGTTTTAGGCCTCCAGCGAGCCTCCAGGGGGATGGGGAGGGTGTTTTTACCCTCCCCTAGCTCTAGAGCAGTGTTTTTCAACCAGTGACATAGATGTGCCACGAAGAAGGAAGCTCAGCTTCCGGTCTCACAATTTTTTGCTGAGGGTTTGAAGAGCAAAAAGTTGTGAGACCGGAAGCTGAGCTTCCTTCTTTGCGCCTTCCAAGTTTTTCTGGCAGCTGCAGCAGCCCGCCTGGCTGGAGCTTCCCTGGTGGTAGCGGCAGGTGAACTTTGGGGCCTGGTGGGTGGGTGGCGGCGGTGGGAGCAGAAGGGTGCCGGCAGCAGTGGCACCGGACAGTACCTGCGGGGCGGCAGCTGTGAGCAGGAACTCCAGGGTGGAGGCACCGACGGTGGCGGTTGGATGTGTTACTGAATGCCGTACATGCTGGCGGTGCACTGGGCATGGTTGCAGGGCTGGCACTGGCCCGCTGGCTGGGCCGGGATGGAGGTGCCAGCCCCGCGCCCATGTCCAGTGCAGCACCAGCATGTACGGCATCCAGCAACACGTCCAGCTGTCAGTGCCTCTGCCCTGGAGCTCCCGCTTGCAGCCAACCACCCTGTCGCTGCCCCATTGCTACTGCCCGATGCCACTTGCCGTGTGGTGTACGAGAAAGAGAGAGAGATAGCAAGAGAGAGAAAGAGAGAGCAAGAGCGAGACAGAGAGAAAATGGAGGGGAGAGTGAGAGAGGGGGAGAGAAAGAGAAAGAGAGAAATAAAGCAGAGAGAGAGAAAAAGTGAATGAGAGAGAGAAAGAAAGCAATAGAGAAAGAGAAAGAAAGCAAGAGAGAGAGAAAGAGTGAGAGAAAAAAGCAAGAGAGAGAAAGAAAGCAAGAGAGAGAGAAAAGGAGAGGAGGGGAGAGAGAGAGAAATGAGAGCAAAAAGAGGAGAGAAAAAAAGAAATGAGAAAATGATTTTGGTTGGTGGTGTCCCCCAGGATTTTGTAAATGTAAAAAATGTGCCGCTGCTCAAAAAAGGTTGAAAATCATTGCTCTGGAGAAACGTTTTGAGCCTGGATAAAGCAAAACACGAGCCTACTGGGCTTACCAGAAGTTGGGAAAAAGGCCATTTCCTGCCTCCAGAGAGCCTCCAGGGGGTGGGGGAAGTTGTTCTCACCGTCCCCAGGCATTGAAATCATCCCCCAGCAGGCAGGCAGCTCTCAGAGATGAGGGGGAGTCTCCTCAGCTTGCAATCTTCCCTGCCAGTTTCCCCACTGACTTTCTGGGGAAGCCAGCAGAGAAGATTTGCAAATGGCAATCCTGTGATTGCAAGGTGCTTAGCAACTGGTCATAAGTATGAAGAGGTTGCCAGTTATAATTTAAGGTGCTTCAAATTTCATTCAGTTTTATTTGTTCAGCAGAACTAGGCAAACTACACTGCTAGAGCATCTGCCTTTTGAAAAAGCACACATTTCAAGCCACTTTACTCACTCGTGTTGTTATTTCAGGTAACAACTGCTGCAATATACTTGATGACTAGTATATTGGGATTATAACTGTACAGTGTTTCCTTGATTTTCGCGGGGGATGCGTTCCGAGACCGCCCGCGAAAGTCGAATTTCCGCAAAGTAGAGATGCGGAAGTAAATACACTATTTTTGGCTATGAACAGTATCACAAGCCTTCCCTTAACAGTTTAAACCCTTAATTTACAATTTCCAATTCCCTTAGCAACCATTTAGATTATTACTCACCATGTTTATTTATTAAAGTTTATTTAAAAAAAATATTTATTAAAGGCGGATGAAAGTTTGGCGATGGCATACGATGTCATCGGGCGGGAAAAAACGTATTATAGGGGAAAAGTATTTTTTTATTAATATTTTTGAACAACCGTGGTACTGTATAGACTTTCTGCGAAGTTCGAACCTGCGAAAATCGAGGGAACACTGTATTTCTGAAGGACAAAAGTATTTAAAAAGGTAGCATAGTAAATCAGTTCCCACACATTCTAAGAAATCTTTAATCTTTTCTTGAACAAAAGACCTGTAATAATTTTAGAATAATTAAATGTGCAGCTAATAACACCCTAAGAATGTCAGTTTCTTTTTTATTTTTACTGCAGTTATTAGGTTTGTTGGGAGTCGACCAAAAAATCGCTTTATGGATATTGTATCTCAGATGATGTCGAAAGCAGAGGATCTAGCAAGACAATGTTATCCTATTGGTAAGACAATTGAGATTGCTTGATGATGTCGGTTATATGCTCCATTGATGTAACATAGTTTTGTAAAATCTGCATTTTCCCTGATTAAAAGCTTCTCTTTCTAAGAGCATTATTTTTTAAATAAGATATGATATATACACATGAACGTATAGAAATACACACATACATTATATAGATACATTAATCATTACATAATACAGTTAACACCATTCACCCCCAAAATTATAATTCAGTTCACTGTACTGAGCTTGTAGCTTAGAGGTTAAATATCCTGCCTTGCATGCAAAAGACTACAATTAAGGATATTTCTAGATGATGTGGCCATAATAAGGCTGAAATAGATCTATATAGCTCTGTAATAAAATAGATTTTGTATACATAATGTATTCCACAGTGCATAATACAGCTGTGCATAATATACATTTCAAAATAGTATAAACAGCATATTAAAGTACATTATGTCAATGTTCCCTCTAATTTTTTTTCGGTGTGGGCGGAAAAGTATAGTGTCTGAGCGGCAGTCCCCTTGGGACTGGGTGGCATAGAAGTATAAATAAACAAACAAATAAATAAATAAATAAAATAAATAAATAAGAAAGAAAATCTCTTTTTTATTAAAAGAAATTAATAATTTAAAAAACCAAAATCCATTACTATTAAAACGAGAACAACCAGCAAAACCAAAAACATAACTATTAATAAAAACAGGTGAGGGCTAGGTTTTTTCTCTCTGTTATTATTTAAGTGCTTTTACCATATACTTTAAATCAAGAGTCACTTTTCTCTCTGTTTCTCTCTTTTTCCTGTCATTCTCTGCCTCAATCATTTTCTCATTTCTCTTTTTTTCGCCCCCTTTTCTATCATTTCTCTCTCTCTTTCTCCCTTCCACTCTTCTCTTTCTTGCTTTCTCTCTCTTGCTTTCTTCCTCTCATCTCTCTCTCTTGCTCTCTCTCTCTTGCTTTCTTTCTCCCCCTCTTGCTCTCTCTCTTTTTCTCACTTTCTCTTGTTTTCTTTCTCTCTCCCTTGCTTTCTCTCTCTCTCTTGTTTTCTTTCTCTCTCTCACTCTTTCTCTCTCTTGTTATCTCTTTCTCTCCCCCCTCTTTCACTCTCCCTTTCTCACTTTCTCTGTATCTTGCTCTGTCTGTTGCTCTCACTCTCGTTCTCTCTCCGTTCTTCTCACAGCGGAGACCGGCAAAGGTGATTTTCAATGTTAGGCACCTGCAGCCCCCTTGCTGACAGCCTGGGACGAAAGCACTCTCGGCGAAGGGACTGCGAGAGGGGCAGGGCGGGCGTTCCCGCTGCGGGAGGAGCCGCGCCCCAAGGCAGGAAGTGGAGGAGGAGAAAGAGGCGGATCGGGCGGGCGGGGGGCAGCGGCGAGAAGCCAGGGGCGCGAGGGGGCTGGAGGCGCTGGGGGGCGGGGCGGCCATGGCTCCTTGCGCACCCTTGGAAAAGGGTGCACGGGGGTGTGTTTGGGGGGCGCGAGCGTGCAGGTGCGCAGCTTAGAGGGTACAGTGCATTACGTTATACAATGCACATTAAGAGCTGTAGTGTTGCAATGGTTAGAATGCAGTATTGCAGGGTAAATTTTGCCAACTGCCAGCAGGTTGAATCGGACCAGCTCAAGGTTGACTCAGCCTTCCATTCTTCCAAGGTTGCTAGAATGAGGACCCAGATTTCTGGGGCAATATGCTGGCTCTGTAAACCACTTAGAGAGAGAGGCTGTAAAGTGCAATGAAGTCATATATAAGTTAAAGTGTTATTATGCTGTACAATTCACATCACTGCTCAGTAAATATACATAAAATACACAATACAAAGCAATACAAACTTTCCTAACACAAGACAAATAATGATAATGGTAGAGAGATAAGAGATAGATGTGTGAGAGGATAGAGAAATAATATGTGTTTTCTGTAATCCTAAAGAGAACTCAAAACACATATTATTTCTCTATCCTCTCACACATCTATCTCTTATCTCTCTACCATTATCAATCCATCCATCATCTATTATTTCACTGCCTATTCTATCTCTTAATCTATCATTTTATGTTTCCGTCCAATTTAGACTATATATATATACACTGCTCAAAAAAATAAAGGGAACACTTAAACAACAGAATATAACTCCAAGTAAATCAAACTGTCCAATTAGGAAGCAACACTGATTGACAATCAATTTCACCTGCTGTTGTACAAATGGAACAGTTGTGCAAATGAAATATTCAATGAAATATTTCATTCATTCAGATCTAAGATTTGTTATTTGAGTGTCCCCTTTATTTTTTTGAGCAATGTATATATATTTTTAAAGAAGGCAGCGTCCATGGACTGGCATAGACTGGACCGTCTATGGACCAGCACAGGTGCAACCCGAAGGAACCCACCTCTGCATAGTGCCATTAAATTGGTGTCTTCACCACCTTGTCAAAGGCCAGCATTCAGTGAAAGAGACCACATGTTCTAGCCTGGCATAGAACAATACAATATATAGTACTGTAGGTTACAATACATCTTGAATCAAAATGTGAATAAAGAGATCTCTCTTCATTGAAGGCCTTTCAGTATGTTTTTTTTAAAAAATTCCTTCTCCGTTAGATAACTTGTCTGTGATTAAGAACCAATCTTATGGGACCCAGAAGTACGAGCAGTGGATTGTCGACGTACAGAAGAAAGGTGTGGTGTTACAGTTTCCAAGTAAGGAAGAAGAGAGCCAAGTCTGCAGATCTCTTTTTATATGCACACAGCACCTCCGGGTGGGTAACTTCCTTCTTGGGAAGCAACCATTTCTCTTACCTTGTTGCTCTGTTGCAGGGGTGTCAAACTTGTGGGCTGGATATGTCACCTGGCCATGGCCACCCCCGGTTTAGCAAAGGGGTAAAAAGTTGTGATACGTCACGTGACGACGTAACAACATGAGTTCGACATCCCTGCTTTATTGCCTTTGAGCTGTGCATCTCTTGTCCCGTTTCCTAATTACTTTAGTCAACGGTGTATTAAGACTATCTTGGTTTAAGTGCCTGTCAGGGAAACCTGGTCTACCCAAATATGAGATGGAAAATACTACTTTTAGCCCCAATCCAGGAGCCTTCGCAGGCTTTATAAGCTTCCACAACAAACTATTTTGTGTTAAATTTATGACTATAGCTATTTCAAGCTTCTTTAGCTCTCAACAGCTAGCAACACCTGGGATTCAAACTTAGGCTGCCAGCATGTTAGGCAGATGTAAACCTCTAAGTCACAGGCTCTCCTTGCTTTGTTGGCTTTACCAGGCTGTATTCCCTGGAAAAACACTTACAGCGGTCCCTTGACTTTTGTGGGGGATGCGTTCCAAGACCGCCGGCGAAAGTCAAATTTCCGCGAAGCAGAAACTCCCTTTCTTCCTCCCACTCCCCCCTCCATTCCTGGTTTTACTTACTCTTAGAACCCCAGTTGCATGGGCAATGGGATGGCAAGCTGGGGGCTTTGCTGCGCTCTAGGGTGCAGGTGGCGGCGGCAGAGGCTGGAGTGGAGGCCTTGGTGCAGGAGGCGCAATCTGGGCAGGGGCGGCCGACAGAAGACGTGGGCTGCCAGACAGCTGAGAGGCCTGGCGGTGTCAAGATCTGTGGCAGTGGCAATGGCAGGGATCCTGTGAGCCGCCAAACAGCTGAGGGGCCCTGCAGCGGCGAGATCGGCGGTGGCGGCGGTGGCAGGGGTCACGGCTGCCAAACAGCTGAGATGGCCTGGTGGCGGTGAAATCGGGAGGCTGGGGCGGAAGTGGACCTTTTATTTAAAGACAGCTTCTTTAAATAATTTTCTTTTTTTTAAAAAAGTACCAGGGGTATACCACGGATTTTCAAAATTTTGATTTATTTATTTATTTTTCGAATACCCGTGGTATAGACTTTCTGCAAAAGTCGGACCCGCAAAAGTCAAGGGACCACTGTAATCCCTCCCTTGGCACAGCTGAAAAAATGTCAGATGACTACACCAAGCACTAGTACATATAGCGTATCCCGTTCAAAATGATTGCGTTGCATTCTGGGTTGTTTTTGCTTACTGTCAGGTAGGGATAGTCCTCAGCTTATGACCACAACACAACTGAGCCCAAAATTTTATGTCGCTAAGTGAGAAATTTGTCAAGTGAAGTTTCCCTCATTTTACGACTTTCCTTGCCACGTTTGTTAAGTGAATGACTGTAGTTGTTAAATCAGTAACATGGTTGTTAAGTGAACCTGGCTTACCCGTGGACTTCTTGTTCAGAAGGCCGCAAGAGGACTCTTCCCCCCACATGGCACTGCAACCCGTCATAAATGTGAGTCATTTGTCAAGCCTCCAAATGTAAGCCATGTGACCATGGAGATGTTCCAGCGGTCAGAAGTGTGAAAAATTGTTCCAAGTGCCTTTTTTCAGCGCCTGTTGTAACTTCAAATGGTCACCAAGCAAACTCTTGTAAATCAAAGACTATACCTGTAGCTTTTTTCAGTTGCACCTCAAAATGCTTTAAAAAAAAAATCCCTTTGTCGAAAACGGACCGTTCCAATCTTGTGAATTAGAAGGGTCTCTCCTTTGAAATGCTGCGTTTGAAGTTCAAATTGGTGGCTTTAGGTTTGAATGAGGCTGCTATGATCTTTCAGGATGTGTCTCAAATGAGAAAGAGGATTAAGGCGAGTCCTTTGAATCCGGAATGATTCCAGTTTGAAATACGTCACATCCATGGATGGGTGCTACTTACCTTTCCTACCCGCTCGCATCACAATGGAGGCGCATGTTTTGCATGCGTGTGCCTGCTTTGTGAAAATTAGCTGCTTGCACATGCTCATTACTTTTTTTAAAAAAAACCCTTCCAACTTGCAAAGAAGGAAAGGAGTACGAAAGCAGCTGCGGAGCTGATCAGCTGAGGTTTGGAAGCAGAAATAAAAGTCAGTATAAACCAGTGGCGGGCAGGCCACCTTAACAAGAACGCAGAGAAGCGGTTTGCTAGCTGTCCGAGCTACCAGTTCTAAAGAACCGGTCTGAATCACCTGCAATCCAGCCCTGGTCACATCGCCACAGGTAGTCCTCAGGTTACGATGGCATTTGGGACTAGGTCGCACAGAGGACTGTGTGGCTTAGCTACTTCCAGCAGTCCCTGTGGTCGTCATTAAATGAAGACCATGTGTGATTGTAAGGGCTTCCCTTCCGCTTCCTCTCCTGAGTGTTTGCTGCCATGCTTTCAGAACAACTTTTTGTTGTATAAAAATAATGTAAATAATATTTTTTTTAATCACAGAAATACAATGATGCCTTAATCATCAACGAAGATGCTCGAACCAAAGATGCTTTGATTTATCTGAAGGATTATTTTGAGGATATCAAAAATTGCGACTTTTGTGATATTGAACGTCAGCTGGCTTCAAATTTTGAAGGTTCTTTTAGATATATATATATTAAAGGCCCTGTATTCATGTTGCTTTGATAGGTTGCACATCTCTCTACTCCAGCAGAGAAACCTGACTTTTGAAATATATTAGAAGCAATAAAGAATATAACTGTCTTGTCTTCTAGTAGCACTTCAATCCTCAAAAAATATTTATCATCTCTCTATATATATCTCTCTCTATCCATCCATCCATCCACAGACCCACCATCTCTCTTTCTAGCTATATATCTGCCTATCATCGCTCTCTCCTTAAGTAAACAAAAGAGCAAACCAGAGATTTAAATCTTGTAGTAGTATACTTCATAGATCTGTAAAGTGAATTTAAATTTATTATTATTTCTGTGGAAGGTATATGCAAGAATGGTTTAAGGCAGTGATGGCGAACCTATGGCATGTGTGCCACAAGGGGACACGCAGAAGTATATCTGCTGGCATGTTAGCCGTTGCCCTAAATTAGCTCAGCACGCATATGCGCTCAGGCCAGCTGGTTTTCGCCTTATGCAGAGGCTCTGGGAGCATGTTTTCAGCTTCCAGAGGGCCTCCAGGTGGGCGAGGAAGGGCATTTTTGCTCTTCCCAGGATCTAAGGAAGCCTCTGGAACCTGGGAAGGGTGAAAAATAGCCCTACTGGGGCCCACCGGAAATCAGGAAATGGGCCATTTCTGGCCTCCAGAGGGCCTGGGGGGCAGTGTAAGCTGTTTTTACCCTCCCCAGACATTGAACTATGGGTGTGGGCACTCACGTGAGTACGATAGCGAGCATGCACGTGCTTTCGGCATGTGAGGAAAAAAAGGTTCGCCATCACTGGTTTAAGGTATTGGCAGATCCCAATGAAATGCAGTCATGCGTTTTGAAAATAAGGGGCTGTTTTTTAAAAAAAAAAAGGAAGTTGTGTTGGCTTCCTAATTTTATCATTTTCAAGTGCAGGTACATATGTTTGATTGCTGATATATTATCAGTTAGTTCCTTGTATCATAGAAAACTAGAACTGCATGGGAAAGCCTACTGTAGTTTTGCAGTAATAACAAGATTTTTAGTTGTATTTTTAAGTGGGTACTACTTAAGCCTTGCTGAGAATTAGTCAAAATATAGAACAGATCAGTACTAAGGAAGATAGGGAGGGAGGGAGAGCGAGAGACAGACAGAGAGAGAGAGAGGGAGAGTTGGGGAAGGAACTGATAAAATTTTATCATAATTCAGTTCCAAGATTTTTAAAAAAAAACCCTGATCCATAGTGTCCTGGATGAAAGGTGAAATGCCAAATTATTGTACTGTAGATGATTTTTGAATCCTATAGAATAGAGGTCTTTCAACTTGGTAACTTTAAGACTTGTGGACTTCAACTCCCAGAATAGCTCCCAGCATAGCCAGTTGGAGAATTCTGGGAGTTGAAGTCCACTAGTCTCAAAGTTACCAAGTTGGGGCCCCCCATTTTAGAAATACAGCTTACTACCTATCCAAACAAGTACAATAAAATGTGTAATTATTTATCTGTATGATGTTAGGTTATAGTTTTGTAGGGAAGGTGTCCCTTTTATTATCCATCCTTAGATAATTGCATTTTCCCCCTTCACAAGTTAATTTGCAGGAACTGACTGCTGCCGCCGCTGATGAATCGAGTGAAAACCCAAAATTGGAAGATATTACAGAGATTTTGGGAGAGGTGTATCATGTGAACCCTGAGACGCGTACTATTCTCTTCGTGAAGACAAGAGCACTGCTGGCAGTAAGAAACTCTTCCAATATGGAGGAAGTGGGATTCCCCCCCTTCCCCTACATCTTTTCTTCTAGCATTTAAGATCAGTTTACCTGTGTTTTGAGATTGGGAGGATTTCCTCTGGAATGGGATAACAATTCACTCGCTTCTGAAGGCCTTCTGGTCATCTGGTAGCATCGTAAGAATGGGTAGGGTCAATTTTGACATCCCCTTCCTCTTGTTTTTGCTATTATATTCGTGATGAAAACAAAATTATAGCAATAGCATTAGCATTTAGATTTATTTACAGCTTCACAGTGCATTAGAGCCCTCTCTGAGCAGTTTACAGAGAGTAAGCATATTGTCCCCAACAATCTAGGTCCTCATTTTACTGACCTTGGAGGATGGAGTCAACCTTGAGCCTACTGAGATTCAATCTGCCAAACTGCTGGCAGCCGGTGATCAGCAGAAGTAGCCTGTAGTACTGCACTCTTAACCACTGCACCACCGAGGCTCTATATATTATAAGTTGGTCCTCAGGTTAGGACGGAAACAGAGTGGAATTTCCAATGTTAAGGAATGTGATGATGAGGATGATGATAATAATGATGATGATGATGATGATGATGATGATGGACGTAATAGTGTAAAGATCATTCAGTCCAATTTATTACAGTCATAAACCAGAGACCAGAACAAACAAAAACACCCAGCAAGTATACAATTAAAAGCTATAAAATAAAATAATAAATAACATAAAATCTATGATAAAATCCAGCCTGTCAATGGTCTACAATGCTGATATTATTATTCATAAACTGTGAGGACTGTAGTCAGTTTAATACTAAAAGGAAAAGGAATAAGCAGGGTTTATCCACATTTGTTGTATAAATTAGCTATGGTGGATTAGACACTTATTTTTTTAGATGTTCTAAATCAGTGATGGCGAACCTATGGCACGGGTGGGAGGGCATTTTTGGCTTCCAGAGACCCTCTGGGGGATGGGGGGGAGGGCGTTTTTGAATTATGAATGTGGGCACTCGCGCATGCACGATAGCGCACGCCCACACTTTTTCAGCACCTGAGGAAAAAACAGGTTCGCCATCACTGTTCTAAGTAATTCATCTTCCTCCCTGCTCATCAAAAGCTTTGGGAAGCTACGGTACCTTAGACTAAGCTAAACAGCACGATCTCTGTAAAGATCTTTCCAAAGGTTCTGGGATTATGTACAAAGGGCTACGCACATATCATGACAGCCAAATCTGCCAATCGAAACTGAGATCCCTATTATCACAAATGAATTTTACAGGCATTGAAGAATTGGATAGAAGAAACACCTGAACTTCAGCATCTGAAACCACAGGCACTGATAGGACGTGGGAAAAGAAACCATTGTACAGGTGAGCCAACTTGGATGGACTCTATAGTTAGGCATGGGTGGTGTATAGGTAGTCCTTAACATATGGCAAGGGTGTCAAACTCAAGGCCCATTGGATGGATCCGGCCCAACCAGGATGCTTAGATCTTGCCCATAGGGCCCTGGAAACCGCGAAGGACCGACCCACAGTGCCTCTGCTAGCAAAAATGGGCTTCTGAGCTCTGTTTTTGACTGCGACAGCCTCGTGCAACCCTCTGCTAGCGAAAACAGCTTGGGAGGGCCAAGGGTTCAGGAGGCCGTTGCAGCCAAAAATAGAGATTGGGAGCCTGTTTTCGCTGGCAGAGGCATCGTGGGCTGGTTCTTCACTGTTTCCAGGCAGCTTTGCGGGCCAGATCTCACCACCCTGTGGGTCGGATCTTTGAATTTGACACCCCTGATTCAAGGATTCTAGGCCGATCCCCCTCACGTTCTGTCATTCTTTCTCCTACTTCAATTTCCAGAATTCCTCAGCCAGCTTTGCTTTGCTGGCTGAGCTTTGCTGGCTGAGGAATTCCGGGAGTTGAAGTCCACAAGTCTTAAAATTGCCAAGGTTGGAGACCCCTATCCTACACCACACTTTCAAGCATCGCCCCACAACTTTATTAAAGAACTTGAAACCTGTCCATGTGTTGCATTTTATGAAGCAGAGATTCTTACCAAGGCTAGGTTGTTTTTATCGCTCTGTACTTTTTCTTGAGCACCCTCTGCAAACTTGTGATCAGAGGAATATTTGTATGATTAATACTCTGGTTTCTCCTTTATCATCTCTCTTTCAGGCATGTCCCTCCCAAATCAGAAAGGGGCTTTAGATGCCTTCAGAACCAATGTGGACAGCAAACTGCTAATAGCAACTTCAGTTGCTGATGAAGGAATCGATATTGCTCAGTGCAACCTGGTCCTGTTATATGAATACGTAGGCAATGTCATCAAAATGATACAAGTCAGAGGTAGGTTCATGAAATTATTCTGAATGTAAATGTTTTAATTACAGGTAGCCCTCGACGTCTGACCATAACTGAGCCCAAGGTTTCTGTTGTTAAGTGAGACCTATGTTAAGAGAGTTTTGCCCCATTTTACAACCTTACTTGCCACAGTTGCTTAGTGAATCCCTGAAGATGTTAAGCTAGTAACCAAGTTGTTAAGTGAATCTGGCTTCCCCATTGGCTTGGTTGGTCAGATGATTGCAAGAAGTGATCACATGACCATGGGGATGTTGCAAAGGTGGTAACTGGAAAACGGTCATAAGTCACTTTATTCAATTTGCCGTTGTAATTTTGAACCATCACTAAATGAACTGTTATAAGTCAAAGAATACCTGCATATTAACTGAAGGTCATGCATATCCACCCTTGAATGAGATACTATCAGATACATAGTGATTCAGCAAACAATACTTTATTTGGGCCTATTATGCTAACACATAATAGTCATAATATTTATATTTAAATAGTGAGCCACCAGTGTGCAGCAGCTGCCAAAAAAGCCAACACAGTTCTAGGCTGCATTTACAGAGGGATAGAATCAAGATCACCTGAAGTATTAATACCACTTGGTAAGGCCACACTTGGAATACTGCATTCAGTTTTGGTTGCCACGATGCAAAAATGATGGTAAGACTCTAGAAAGAGTGCAGAGAAGAGCAAAAAAGGATGCTTAGGGGATTGGAGGCTAAAACCTATGAATAATAGTTAAAGGAACTGGGTATGTCTAGTTTAATAAAAAGAAGAATTAGGGGATACATAATAGTAGTGTTCCAATATCTCAGAGGTTGCCACAAAGAAGAGGGAGTCAGGCTATTCTCCAAAAGCACTTGAGGTTAGAACAAGAAGCAATGGGTGGAAACTAAATAAGGAGAAAAGCAACTTGGAACTAAGGAGAAATTTCCTGACAGAACAATTATTCCATGGAACAGCTTGCCTCCAGAAGTTGTGATTGCTCCAACACTGGGAGTTTTTAATAAAATGTTGGATAACCCATTTGTCTGAAGTAGCGTAGGGTTTCTTGCCTAAGCAGGGGGTTGGACTAGAAGACCTCCATAGTTCCTTCCAACTCTGTTGTTGTTGTTATTGTTATTATCATCACAAAAACTGCTTTTGATATTGGAGGCCTCATATAATGCTTGGAACCATTGTTGGACTTCTCCAATCCAATTTCAGGTAGTCCTCAGTTAATGACCATAATTGGGAGCAGCCACTTCATCATTAAGCAGTGTCATAAAGCAAAAAAATCATGACTGCTAACTTTCTGCAGCAGTTTGAACAATTCTGGTTTCTGTCATTAAGAGTGATGTCATCTAATTATGATTTGGGGTGCGAAGCCAGCTCAGTGCACCACCCCTTAGGAAGCACGCGAGCATCTTCCACAATAAAGCTGTTACACAGGCAGCCAAACTATTACTCTGCAATAGCACTGTGGTCTCCTGGCCGTACATTGTTAATAATAATACTGTCATCAATGATTTCTTCGCAATGCCCCTATTGACTTTGCTTGTTGATAATTGGCAGCAAAAATTGCAAATGGCGATTATATGACTGGAGGATGCTGCGGCTGCCAGCAAGGCATGCTGGTTGCCAAGTACCCAAGTCACAATTACCATATTTTTCAGAGTATGACACATCTTTTTCGCCCCTAAAGGAGGCTGGCACCCCCCCCAGTTTGGATGGGGGCAGCTAGTCGCCACGGGCCTCCGAAATAGGGGCGCTGCCGACAGGGACCCTGTGAGAAACGCCCGCCACCGGGCAAGTGACATGGTGCGCATGGCGGCAACTGAGGGAAAGCGGAAGGACGTCCCTCGGTGCTCGAAAAAGCCCGCGGGGCGGCCTTGCTCCATCAGTCCCCACCCTGCCTGCCCCTCTGAGCCTGGCACCCCTTTCCCCAGGGGAAAAGCATGAGGGGGGCATCCACGAGGAGGAGGACCACGACGCCCATCATCCTCAGCCAGCACAGGCTGTGCAGCAGCATGCCCCCTGCGGGCCAGCCTTGATCGGTGTGAGGGGGCTCGTTCCATCAGCCCCCACCCCAATCCTGCAAAAGGGAGATCAAAGCGAGAGAAAAACAGAAAGGAAGGTGAGAGAAATAATAAAAAATAAGAAATGAGAGCAAAAAGGGAGGAGAAACAAATGAGAGAGAGAAGGGGGGGAGGGAGAAGTACACAGAAATGAGAGACCTGGGGGGAAAGAAAAAGAGAGGGAAAAGAGAGAGAGAAGTGGAGAGAAAGAAAGTAAAGCGAAAAAGGGAGGGAAAGAAGTGGAGAGGAAGGAGAAATGGAGAGAACAAGGAAGGAAGGGGGAAGAATGAAATGAATGAAGGGACAGGAAAAAAAGACTTTTTGGGGGGGAGCGGTAATTTTTTCCCCTCTCAACATACATTCAAACAATAGAGTGTACCATCTAATTTGCCATGAATAAAATGCAGTATTTTGTTAGTAACTAATACCAATCATCAAAAAGTTGCAAAAGTTTTTTTCTAATTTTGTCATCCAGTTACATACATTTTCTTTTAATTAAATTAAATTCCCTCCTTAATGTTCGTTCAAAAAGTACACCAATTATATTTCTACCTTATTAACCATTATACCAAAGTGCTTCATTCTTTCTTTATACATCAGATGTTAACAAAAGAAAATTCAAAACAAAACATAAACATATACAAATTTCAGACTTCTTCCCCCTCTAAATAGTACATTTACCTAATCCCAAATTTAAAAATTATTTCAGCCCATCTTACATTTAGCCAATTAATACTTATCTACATTTCTTACTTAATCATTAATTTTAAATTTCAGTCAATTTGAGAAAAGAAAAAAGTGGGAAATTCTAAATATTCTAAATATTCAATCAATTAAAAATCATTAATATAATTAATCTTCCCAAGAATTCTAAATTCAATTCCATTTATGCATTAATCCAAATTAGTATCACCTACTACATATCTTGTTATAATCAATACTTCTAACTTTATTAAAACAGATCAGCAATTCCTAAGTTCATATATCTAAATAGAAAAAATAATTAAAGTTAAAAAAGAGCAAACAAAACAATACTCCAAGCTTAATCAACCCTTCTCAAACTCCAATTTGTTTAATCTGAGCAGAACTTTGAACCGAACCCTTTTCTTTATTTTTTTGTATCCCCTTTTAATCCCCTTTTCCATTTTATTCTTTCTATTCTTCCTTCTAGGAAGGAGGGACTTTGTTAGAAAAATAAAGGGGTTATTGGATCAAACTTTGGACACTTGACAACGTAGTTATGATGGTGGCAATGTCCCAGGGTTATGTGAGCATCTTTTGGGATCTTCTGATAAGCAACTGCAGGGGTTCACTTAACGACTGTGGCAAGAAAGGTGGTAAAGTGAGGCAGAACTCAATAAACCGTCTTACTCAGGAGATAGAAACATTGGCCTCCATTGGGGTCAGAACAAAAGTCGAGGATTATCTGTCTGACCAGTGCACTCTTTTAGAAGCAGATCAGGAGTTCATTTTGAAGGTCCACAGAAAACATCTAAGGGGGAAGGCAGGCTGTCCTCGACTTACTATGGTTCATTTACTGACTGAACCATAGTAAGTCGAGGACAGCCTGCCTTCCCCCCTAGATGTTTTCTGTGGACCTTCAAAATGGACTCCTGATCTGCTGATCTGCTTCTAAAAGAGTGCACTGGTCAGACGGCCCTGAAAAAAGTGACTTATGCACCCTTTTCACGCTTAGGACCTTCGCAGCAGCCCGATGATCGCAGGATCAAAACTTTGCTGCCGTTTCATATTTATGATCGTTGCTGTGTGTCCTGGGGTCACTTGACTCCTTTCATGCCCAGGCATGAAAATGTGCTGCTCAGACATTATACTTTTCCGCCCACACCAAAAAAAAATTAGAGGGAAAATTGCCGGGAGGCTCAAGCCTCTTTCGGCTTCTGCTGCGGTGCGGCTTTGCATTTTTGGCTGGTGGGGGGAGGCAGGAGGGCTGGCCTGACCCCCTCCCTCCAGCGCTTCGCCTCCCGCCGGGCAAAAGGGTTCAGGAGGCAGGTTCTGCCGGTCACAGGACAATGGGCGGGACAGAGGGGCGGGGAAAACCGGCACCCCCATGCTTAATCCTGCCCCCAAGCACACCCCTTTCCACCCCCATCAGGCCATAGAAAAATTGTCTTGCTGAAACTGGTCCCTGGTGGAAAAAAGGTTGGGGACCACTGTTCCAGTGCATCTTATACTTCAAAAATATGGTACATGACCATTGAGATTCAGTGGTTGCAACTTTGAGCACACCTTGTAAATCTCCCAGCATTGTTGTACCTTTGAAAGTCATTGAATGTGTAATTGCTAACCAAGCACTTACCTGTATTCCTTGACTGAGGGGACAACATTAAAAAATTCCTGCTCAATATTCAGTCAGTGTTCAGGCCTAGGTCTGGAAATATTAGCCATTTTGGCCAATTTGGTTGATAACCTTCATAAGGATTTGCAGTAGTAAGTGTGCACCTTTTGCTTTTTAAAAATCCTTTCAGCAATTTTCAGTGCTATCAACCACAGAATCCTTCTGTACTTACTACAGGAGTTGGGGAATGGATGTTTAAATAGCTATCTGTTCTTTCATGAGTGGGTGTGCTGTAAGGTTTGTTTTCTCTCTATCCCAACTCCCACTTTTCAATAGCTTCATGAAACGAATAAGACTTAGGCGTATACAGTGGTACTTCAAGATACGAACCCCTCGTCTTACGAACAACTCAAGATACGAACCCGGGGTTCAGAAAAAATTTGCCTCTTCTTACGAACTTTTTTCGTGATACGAACGCCAAACCCGAACTTCCGGGTTTGGCGTTCGGAGGCTGCTGGGAAGCCCCCCAGCCCGGCTGTCACCTTTTAAAGCAGCCGCGCGGCTTTCCAGCAGCCTCCGAACGCCAAACCCGGAAGTTTGGGTTTGGCGTTCGTATCACGAAAAAAGTTCGTAAGAAGAGGCAAATTTTTTCTGAACCGTTCGGAGGCTGCTGGGAAGCCGCGCGGCTGTTTTAAAAGGTGACAGCCGGGCGGCGGGGCTTTCCAGCAGCCTCCGAACGCCAAACGCGGAAGTTTGGGTTTGGCGTTTGGCTTCGGGAGACGGCTGGGAAGCCGCGCGGCCATTTTAAAAGGTCACAGCCGGGCTGGGGGGGTTGCTGGGAAGCCCCCCAGCCCGGCTGTGACCTTTTAAAACAGCCGCACGGCTTCCCAGCCGTCTCCCGAAGCCAAACGGCAAACCCAAACTTCCGTGTTTGGCGTTTGGAGGCTGCTGGAAAGCCCCCCAGCCCGGCTGTCACCTTTTAAAACAGCCACGCGGCTTTCCAGCAGCCTTCGAACGCCAAACGCGGAGGTTTGGGTTTGGCGTTCGGCTTCGGGAGACGGCTGGGAAGCCGCGCGGCTGTTTTAAAAGGTCACAGCCAGGCTGGGGGGGTTGCTGAGAAGCCGTGCGGCTGTTTTAAAAGGTCACAGCCGGGCGGCAACGGTTTTTTTCTTTTTTTTTTTTTTTGCACTGATTAATTGACTTTACATTGTTTCCTATGGGAAACAATGTTTCGTCTTACGAACCTTTCGTGTTACGAACCTCCCCCTGGAACCAATTAGGTTCGTATCTTGAGGTTCCACTGTATCTCCATCCTGGGCTGAGCTAAACTTGCTATAAAGTCAATGGGTTCAATGGGAATAATTAAATTGAATCACATTTAAGATAGAAGTCTAAAACCTATTTGTCTCTTATCTCCTTTGGTTGTAATTCTCCTCTGATAGAGCAAATCTGTAACCCAAGAATCCTCTTGGATACTGTAATCATTGGTAAATGGAAAGAGGCCATGACTAGAGGAGTCTCTTTTAATGCCAGTTATGGCTTCATTCAAAGAGGGTGGCCTTGGCAACAATTATCCATCACTTTATCATGGAGAGGAAGGAATTATAAGAGAGTAATTTGGGCCCACAAAGGAGAATATACTGGACTGTTTGTTAAGCATGCTTATTGTTGCTAAAACTGGCACCTTTCTTTCAATATGTACTCTCCATTATGCTTATTCTTGTAATCTTCCTCTTCAGTGAATGTTAAATACAAATACAGCGATACCTCGTCTTACGAACTTAATTTGTTCCGGGACAAGGTTTGTAAGGTGAAAAGTTTGTAAAACGAAACAATGTTTCCCATAGGAATAAATGGAAAAGCGATTAATGCGTGCAAGCCCAAAACTCACCCCTTTTGCCAGCCGAAGCGCCCGTTTTTGTGCTGCTGGGATTCCCCTGAGGCTTCATGAGAAACCCCACCTCTGGACTTCTGTATTTTTCTGATGCTGCGATTTCGCTGAGGCTCCCCTCGCTGGTAAACCCCATCTTTGGACTTCCGTTGCCAGTGAAGCACCCATTTTTGCGCTGCTGGGATTCCCCTGCAGCATCACAAAAACACGGAAGTCCGGAGGTGGTGTTTCCCATGGAGGGGAGCCTCAAGGGTAGTCCCAGCAGCGCCAAAACGGGCGCTTCGCTGGCAACAGAAGTCCGGAGGCGGGGCATCCCAGTGGCGGTGGCTTGGGTTTGTAAGGTGAAAATAGTTTGGAAGAAGAGGCAAAAAAATCTTAAACCCCGGGTTTGTATCTCAAAACGTTTGTATGACGAGGGGTTTGTAAGTCGAGGTATCACTGTACTAGTTCCTTTCTTGGTAATCATCCCAGACTGAGGTGAGTACTTAAAAGGGCAGGGGAGTGGGGAAAAGGGAAAGCCGAAGTAAAATGGTAGGAGGCAAGTAAAAAGGTGAAGGTGTGAAACTAAACAAGTGTTTGCAGTTACAAGCCAGAAAGCCCCTTTCGACCACTTCCTTTAGCGGTGGAACTGCTAGCACCTATGTGGTTACTAAAAAAGAACTCCCTATAATGTGCCTTCTCCAGGTCGTGGAAGAGCAAAAGACAGCAGGTGCATTCTTGTGACAAGCAAAAAAGAACAGGAAGAGAAGGAGAGATACAATTTACAAAAGGAGGAAATGATGAACAGAGCTATTGAAGCGGTACAGCACTGGGATGAAAAGATCTTCGCACAGAAGGTGAGCAGTTTTTTTAAAACGAAGGCTTCCTTAATGTCCCATTCAGCCGAAGAGGAAAATTCTGTACTTTAAAACGAGCCAGTTCTGTTCAAACACAAAATGGCTGAACCTGCTGCTTTCTAGCTTTGCTTAGTTGTCGTTACTTTATTTTCAGGATGGATATATGCAGGCAGGGGTATCTGCTCCCAGTGTGGTGCGCGTGCAGCTTCCCGCATCCAGCGTGCGTGTGAATCTCAATGAGATTTTGCTTCTGCGCATGCTTAGGAAGCAAAATGTCATGAGGGGACATGCGCGTGTGCGAAATTTTGGTGGTTGTTTTGCTTCTGCGCATGCTCAGGAAGCAAAATGTCATGAGGGGACATGGGCGTGTGCGAGATTTCGGTGGTTGTTTTGCTTCTGCGCATGCTCAGGAAGCAAAATGTCATGAGGGGACATGGGCGTGTGCGAGATTTCGGTGGTTTGCTTCTGCGCATGCTCAGGAAGCAAAATCTCGTGAGGGGACATGGGCGTGTGCGAGATTTCGGTGGTTTGCTTCTGCGCATGCTCAGGAAGCAAAATCTCGTGAGGGGACATGGGCGTGTGCGAGATTTCGGTGGTTTGCTTCTGCGCATGCTCAGGAAGCAAAATCTCGTGAGGGGACATGCGTGTGTGCGAGATTTCGGTGGTTTGCTTCTGCGCATGCTCAGGAAGCAAAATATCGTGAGGGGACAGGCGCATGTGCGAGATTTCGGTGGTTTGCTTCTGCGCATGCTCAGGAAGCAAAATATCGTGAGGGGACATGCACGTGTGCGATATTTCGGTGGTTTGCTTCTGCGCATGCTCAGGAAGCAAAATGGTGGTTTGCTTCTGCGCATGCTCAGGAAGCAAAATCTCGTGAGGGGACATGCGCGTGTGCGAGATTTCGGTGGTTGTTTTGCTTCTGCGCATGCTCAGGAAGCAAAATCTCATGAGGGGACATGGGCGTGTGCGAGATTTCGGTGGTTGTTCTGCTTCTGCGGATGCGCGGAACCAAACAATCACCAAAATCTTACGCACGCGCATGTCCCCTCACGAGATTTTGCTTCCTGAGCATGCGCAGAAGCAAAATATCACTGGGATGCATGGCGGATGCCTGAAGGTGTATGCGCAGCTCCCATCTTATTACTAGTGTGCAGTGTGGCCTGTAACCGGGTAAGGTTGTGTATGGGAGAAGGTTCATTCAGGACAACATTCCTGGGCTCTTGAGAGTAGTTGGTGCCTGGTGACTTGAATTCCGTCTTTCTCTCTTCACCCCAGATAAATGACTTGCAAAGGAGGCAAATAAAAATGCTAGATTCCAAGAAAAAACCGACAGAACGAAAACCCTGGAAAAGCAACCGAGTCCTTTTGTGTAGCAAATGCAAGATAAAGGCCTGCAGCACAGAGGACCTCCGGGTGATAGAGGTAAACTGCTGTTGCTGCCTTCGCTTCCCAGTGCCTTTTTTGGTAGTAGGATAAGTGTTGGAGAATACGCATCAGTGAGAGACCTGATTCAGTCCAAATCTCTGATTTGAATTTCAAGATTTGAATCAATAAAAGCTTTATCCATAGGCTATAAATCAGGAAAATATATGCCTGCATCTGTTTAATTTTTTGGCAGAATAAAATGAACATCACAATGATAGAGGCTTTAGAGAAGTTTTCCCCAAAACATTTCTCTCTGGACTCCTTTCTGCTTTAAAATTAAAATTTATTCATTTCCTGCCACGTTCATTTCCCACAATTGCTTGATGGGATTTTGGTATTACATTATTTTTCAGTAGTTTGGCAAATCATTTTAATTTTGCAGATCCCTGAGAAAGAAAATACAGCTTCAGAGGATATTGATGCAAAGTTTCAGCTGGAAAGTTTTAAGGCTGTCATTGCTATATATAGAGTACAGTAGTCCCTCATCTATCGCTGGTGTTACGTTCCAGACCTGGCCGCGATAGGTGAAATCCGCGATGGGGAATTTATCAACTGATAGTACTTATTTAAGTATTTATATTGTAATTGTTTGGTAAGTTTTCATTGTTTTAAGTGTTTATAAACCCTTCCCACACAGTATTTATTTTAAATACAGTATTTAAATACAGTATTTACAATTTTAGATATATATTTTTTGGGGGAAAAACCTGCCGATCGAGTTCGGCGGGCTTTTTAAATCTGCCGATCGACTTCCTCAGAAACCCGCGATGAAGTGAAGCCGCAGTAGGTGAAGCGCAGTATAGCGAGGGACTACTGTATTTTTAATTGTTTCTTTGCATTTTTATAATAGAGGTGTCAGGACTAAAATATAGGAAACACAGCAAATAAAAGGTATCTATTTGAGTTTTAAACTTCAAATCTAACCAAGGTTATTTTTTTTAAAAAAATGGTTATTAAATCAAACATTTTAGTTGAATAATTCCTTTAAACCTTAGCGCAGCTGAGTACACAGTGTCATGAGCAATGTTCCCTCTAATTTTTTTTCGGTGTGGGCGGAAAAGTATAGTGTCTGAGCGGCAGTCCCCTTGGGACTGGGTAGCATAGAAGTATAAATAAATAAATAAATAAGAAAAAAATCCCTTCTTTTTTATTAAAAGAAATTAATAATTTTAAAAAACCACAAAATCCATTACTATTGAAACTAAAACAACCAGCAAAACCAAAAACATAACTATTAATAAAAACAGGTGAGGGCTGGGGTTTTTTCCCTCTGTTATTATTTAAGTGCTTTTACCATATGCTTTAAATCAAGAGTCACTTCTCTCTCTGTTTCTCTCTCTTTCCTGTCATCCTCAATCATTTTCTCATTTCTTTTTTTTTCTCCCCTTTTTTCTATCATTTCTCTATCTCTTTCTTCCTTCCACTCTTCTCTCTCTCTCTCTCTCTTGCTTTCTTCCTCTCACTCTCTTCCTTCCTCTCTCATCTCTCTCTTTCTTGTTTTCTCTCTCTCTCTCTCTCCCTTCTCTTCTCTTTCTCTCTCCCCCTCTTGCTGTCTCTCCTTTTCTCACTTTCTCTTGTTTCCTTTCTCTCTCTCTTGCTTTTTCTCTCTTTATCGTTTTAGAAACATAGAAACATAGAAGACTGACGGCAGAAAAAGACCTCATGGTCCATCTAGTCTGCCCTTATACTATTTCCTGTATTTTATCTTAGGATAGATATGTTTATCCCAGGCATGTTTAAATTCAGTTACTGTGGATTTACCAACCACGTCTGCTGGAAGTTTGTTCCAAGGATCTACTACTCTTTCAGTAAAATAATATTTTCTCACGTTGCTTCTGATCTTTCCCCCAACTAACTTCAGATTTTGTCCCTTGTTATTGCGTTCACTTTCCTATTAAAAACACTTCCCTCCTGTTATGGTTAGCTCTGGCCCAGCTCCTGCCCCAAGGACTGTGGATGTGGGGGAGACATCCACATGCTACAGGCCTGTTTTGCCCCCGGTGGAATCTGCTGATGAAGGCTCCTCTGACCAAGGAGACATGAGTGGTCTCTCACTCTTTCCCTCTCTTGTTCTATCTCTCTCCCCCCTCTTTCTCTCTCTCTCTCTTTCTCACTTTCTCTCTATCTTGCTCTGTCTGTTGCTCTCCCTCTCCCTCATTCTCTCTCCATTCTTCTTACAGCGGAGGCCGGCGAAGGTGATTTTCAATGTTGGACACGCGTGCTCCCCAGCCCGCCCCGAACATTCAAAATAAGAAAAACCTTCGCCGGCTCTAAGTTCTCATGCTCGAGGAGGGGGCTGAACTACAGTACTGCCAATGTATTTTTCTATATTCTGGTTGCTTCTCTGCTTCCTTGCTGCGGAGGAAATCAAGCAGCCTTTCTTGCTCCCAGCCTCTCCTCTGACCCATCCTCAACTCACCCACCAGCTTCTGCTGCGACTCTCTGAAGAGAGAAAGGGTTCTCTCCCCTTTCTAGGAATGCAGTACTTGATGGTTTTAACTCTTTAAAGGTTAAAAAAGGTTTAAAAAATAAGGTTTTTCTTATTTTGAATGTTCCAGGTGGGCTGGCAGGGGGATGGGGACTGTGCGCGCCTGACATTGAAAATCACCTTCGCCTGCCTCCGCTGTGAGAAGAACGCCTGCCCCGCCTCTCCTGCAGCCCCCTCGCTGACAGCCCGGGACAAAAGCGCTCTCAGCGAAGGGACTGCGAGAGGGGTGGGGCGGGCATTCCAAAGCGCTCGAAGTGGCAAGCAGCCGGATGGGGAGGACGAGCAGCTGCCACCGCCGCTGCAGGAGGAGCCGCGTCCCAAGGCAGGAAGCGGAGGAGGAGAAAGAGAGGCGGATCGGGTGGGCGGGCAGGGGTCCAGAGGCGCTGGAAGGAGGCGGCCGCGGCTCCTTGCATGCCCTTGGAAAAGGATGCACGTGTGTGTGTTTTGACGTGCATGTGCGCGCATGCGCACAGCTTAGAGTGAACAGTGGTCATGAGTATACACTAAAAAGGAGTGAAGAAAATAAATATTAGCATTGACCTGTCAAATTATAAGGGTAAATCTGGTAATTGTAAGAATATTCAATGAGAGGCCCAGCCTTTGGGTTACACATATAGGTGGAGTGGCATCTCTTGGTAAATGAAACCTCTAGTCCCCTTTGAAATAGTCAGATTGATGATAAAATCAAGGGCAATCGTTCCTACATTAAATGCATATAGACAAGCGTATTCACAATTGGGTTTTGAACGTTTGCACAATAAAAATATATTTTGAAGGGGTCCAAATTTCCACCAAAAAAGTAAGCCAGTCTCCTCAAAGAACCCCAAATTTTAAATGTTTCAGACATTCATTCCACATATTGGAATGATTGTATGATTGTTGTGCTAATGGGTGTCATTGATTTTAATATAACTGGGGCTTCTTTTATACGTTGTAAGCCGCTCTGAGGGGCAGCATATAAATCCAATAAATAAATGAAAATAAATAAATATTGTGGCTTTCGTGGTATATAGGCAGTAAACAGGAAGGGTCTTCAAAGGGTTCATTTTTAAGGTCTCAAAAGCCATGTAATCTCCATGTAAGTTCATAATCCAACGAATTCCACAAAGATCAGAAACAATAGTCCTGTGTTGACATCTTCCCACATAGATAAATTGCATTGCAGATTTCTGGAAAGCCTTATCCTTCTCCCAAGCTATTTCAGTGAGGAGGGCTACAAACTATATGGGCTAAGGGCACCGTTCCCCGTAAGCTGTGTGCGTGCACGTGCACCCCAAAATACCCCCCCACGCGCCCTTTTCCATGGGTGCGCGCTCCCCATCCCCCTGCCAGCCCATGGGCGGGGGCGGGGAGGTGCAGCAGTAGGAGAAAAGGGAGCCGCGGCTGCCCCTGCCTCCCCACGGTGCCTCCGGCCAAACGCGCCCCTGGCTTCTCGGCCCTGCTCCCCCGCCCGCCCGATCCGCCCCCTATCCTCCTCCGCCTCCTGCCTTGGGGTGTGACTTCTCTCACGGCGGTGGCGGCTGCGGGACGAAAGCGCTGCCAGCCAGGGGGCTGCGAGAGAGGGCTTTCTCCGTGGGCTTCGGGAATGCCCTCCCCGCCCCTCTCGCAGCCCCTTCGCTGGGAGCGCTTTCATCCCAGACTTCTAGCAAGGGGGCTGCAGTAGAGGCAGGGCAGGCGTTCCCAAAGCACTGCGAGAAAGCGCTCTCGCAGCCCCCTTGCCGTTGGTGCCTCCGTTCTGGAGCTCCGCCTCACAGCTGATCACCCTGCCGCCGCCCCACGGCTACTGCCCAATGCCGCTGCTAAGAGAGAGAGAGAAAGGGGGGGGGAGAGAGAGATAGTAAGATAGAGAAGAGAAAGGAAGCAATAGAGAGAGAAAACAAGAGAGAAAGTGATGAAAGGGGGGGAGAGAGCTAGCAAGAGAGAAGAGAAAGAAAGAAAGAGAGATAGAAAGAAAGAGTGAGAGAGAAAGAAAGCAATAGAGAGAGAGAGAGAGCAAGGGGGGGGGAGAGAGAGAAATGACTTGATTTAAAGCATATGGTAAAAAGCACCCAAATAATAACAGAGAAAAAACCCCCCAGCTGTTTGTGTGTGTGAACTCTTGAACCATTTCCAATAGCTCACCTCTAATTGGAAATGGTTCAAGAGTTCACACACACACACACACAAGAGGGGAGGAGACAGGGATGGAAAAAGTGAAGATAATAATAGTAATAGATTTTGGTTTTGTTTTATTATTAATTTCTTTTAATAAAAAAGGGATTTTTTTCTTATTTATTTATTTATTTATTTTTCTATGCCGCCCAGTCCCAAAGGGACTGTCGCTCAGACACTATACTTTTCCGCCCACACCGAAAAAAAAATTAGAGGGAACATTGGCTAAGGGTAAACTCTTTTTTTAAAAAAAACCTTGTCTTTATTTTTAAAAAGGCAAACCAAATGAACTCCAAGGAGTCCTAAAGAGATTGTTTTCCTGTGTCAATTTCACATAAAGATACATTTCTGATTTCCTACTACAAGGTGAAATTTAGAATTTATCCAGTCGAAAACAAAACCTGAGTTAGCTGTATGCATCCATCATGAAAAAGCCCTTAAATTTTGTTAAGAGAAATTTGGTTTTGCCATTTCAGAATTAAGTGTTGGAAGTGGAACTCTAGACTGATGTGGCTGAGGAAATTGACATTTGAATTTACCAAGTGGCTATAGGCTGACCTGAAAGCATGCACTCTTAGATTTCTGACCAACCCATTTATAAAGTGATAAAGATAATGCTATATTCTGTGCTGTGTTCATTCTAGGAGTCGCACCACACTGTTTTAGATGAGAAATTTAAAACACGGTATACCACAGAACCTCATAAGAAAGCACACAGCTATGGGAATTTTGACAAAAAATTCAAGATGCATTGCCTCAATTGCCATTACGACTGGGGAATCGTTGTGAAGTACAAGAACTTTGAGGACATGCCCATCATTAAAATTGAGAGCTTTTCTGTACAGGATGTTGTTAGCAACCGGCAGTTTTATTTCCGAAAATGGAAGGATGTTGATTTTGCAATGAAAGACTTCGATGTTGAAGAAATGCCTTAGTAAAGTACGGTCTGTTCAAACATTTATAATCTTGCATGACCTAGTTAATTCTGTTTTAAAGTCAAATGGGTAACTGAGGAACTATTAACTTTCCACTTACTTCAGTGTAAACTCAAACTCCAAGGTAGCTGTGACATCCGTCTGATTCTTAGTACGCTTCCATTCTTCAAAAAAGCTGATCTGTTTCCACTGCTGTCTTTTCATTATGCAATCTAATAATAAATGTACATATTTAAAACTTTAAAGGGTTCTTGATTGTTTGTGGAGGCTGGGAATAAGGGTTTGTTTTATGCTTGGCTGTTTTAAAAAGTTAGGGACATATCGCTGAGGATATGCTAACAATTTTAAGGTAACGTTGAACTAGAACTATCACTAATAGCAAAGTTCTCCAATGCACTGCTCAGGAGAGTTAAACATGGGTTCGGCTGTAGTCTGTTGCTAGGGACTGAGTTTTGAAAATTTAAATATTCATTTAGTTAACACCCCCTAGCTGCCTAGAAGGTCAGTTTTTAAAACTCAGTCATAGTGTAGGGACATTTTAAAGGTTCTCTCCTAGCTACATGACAGGTTGGACTCTCCTTCCTAACACAGGTAAGAGGCATGAGCCTTCTAGCTAACATAGGTTGGACTCTCCTTCAGCTCTATTAATTCAATCAAGAAACAGCGGCCGACAGCAGCTTCTGACTAGCGGCCGCCATTGTTCAGCCCTGACACCAGTTGCTAAGGGACTTTCGGCAGACTGCTTAGCGCATCCCCAATCACAATTCATGCTGCGCAGTTATAGCCAAGCCTGATTCTTGCCTTCTCTTCCACTCCAGCCTCTAATGAGCTTCCGGGAACCATTTTAGTGCAGAGAATTGGTCTATTTCACTAGCGTGAGTTGTGCTTTGCTTCCTAGTGATCTCTTTGGCATTGTGAGTTCTCCCTGCTTGCTGCAACTGCAGTTTAGCACAGATTATCATCTGTCCTGCTCAATTAATTAGCTCTCATCCATGTCTGACAATAAAGAGCAACAACAATTGGGGGAAGACCCTGCAATGGCCACAGCCCCAATGACGTCAAAAGACAAGGGCCAACCATCAAAATCCAAGACTTAAGGCCTCTCAGTCTGCAGTTACTTTGAAAAAGGCTGAGAGAAGAATAAAAGCCCTTGAGAAGCACAAAAACAAATCTTGGTTCCACCTTATCCTCAATTGCAGTTACCTTGGGCCTTACTTCCTCATCAAATGATGCTGTCCCTTCAACCTCCAGCCCTGCCTCACCCAGAACCTTCGGGGACAACTACAGGTAGAGATTGGTGATCAGACCACGAGAGATGCTCTCGTCTACTTTGCCTCAAGCTCACTTAATCCCCATTGGCCAAAACAGCAGGCATTGCAAACCAGCGGCCACATTTACTCCCACTGCAGCTGGCCTATGCCAAGGGGTGGACACATGGCACCAACTTTCACACTCTGTGCAAGACATGATTGCGAACGCTTATTCCCAGGGCATTGCCACAGACATGCAGCAGCGCCCTTCCGTCACCCCTGCTAGAGCGATGCCTCCAGGATTGTGGTCCACCGAGGAAGCTCCTTATAATTCCCAGGATGAATTGGCTGCGGAACCGGTGGCACGAGAGGATAGGAGGATGCTACAGGATGATTTTTCTGAAGATGAGGAAGTCATCACTGGCCAACCAGTCTTCACAGGACTCTTTAAACCAGCTTTGTTGAAGACACTCTTAAACAAGGCAAAGATGATAGCCAAATTGGGAAGTTCCACAAAACCATCAGAATTATTTATTTATTTATTTAATAGATTTGTATGGCGCACCTCTCTGTAGACTCGGGGCGGCTAACAACAGTAAAAAGACAATATGAACAAATCTAATATTAAAAGTAATGTAAAAAACCTCAATTTAAGAAACCAATCATACATACACACATACCATGCATAAATTTTATAAGCCTAGGGGGAAGGAATATCTCAATTCCCCCATGCCTGACGACAGAGGTGGGTTTTAAGGAGCTTACGAAAGGCAAGGAGGGTGGGGGCAACTCTGATATCTGGGGGGGGGGGGAGTTGGTTCCAGAGGGTCGGGACCGCCACAGAGGAGGCTCTTCCCCTGGGTCCCACCAAACAACATTATTTAGTTGACGGGACCCGAAGAAGGCCAACTCTGGGACCTAACTGGTCGCTGGGATTCGTGCAGCAGAAGACGGTCCCGGAGATATTCTGGTCCGATGCCATGAAGGGCTTTATAGGTCATAACCAACACTTTCAAATGTGACTGGAAACCGATCGGCAACCAGTGCAGACTGCGGAGCGTTGGTGTGACATGGGCATATTTAGGAAGGCCCATGATTGCTTTCGCAGCTGCATTCTGAACGATCTGAAGTTTCCGAACACTTTTCAAAGGTAGCCCCACGTAGAGAGTGTTACAGTAGTTGAGCCTCGAGGTGATGAGGGCATGAGTGACTGAGCAGTGAGTCCCAGTCTAAATAGGGCCGCAACTGGTGCACCAGGCAGACCTGGGCAAACGCCCCCCTCGCCACAGCTGAAAGATGTTTCTCTAATGTGAACTGTGGATTGAGGAGGACACCCAAGTTGTGGACCCTCTCCGAGGGGGTTAATGATTCCCCCCTCCCTGGGTAATGGATGGACAGATGGAGTTGTCCTTGGGAGGCAAAACCCACAGCCACTCTGTCTTATCGGGGTTGAGTTTGAGTCTGTTGACACCCATCCAGACCCCAACAGCCTCCAGACAACGGCACATCACTTCCACTGCTTCACTGTCCGGACGAATTATCGGTGGGTATTGATTTAACCGTCAGTCCCTTCACCGAACCTGAGCGAAAATCAGAGTATAACCTGTCCTCTAAGATCTTCATTGATAACATCAAACGACACTGGGATCACCCAGCCACAGCTCCTGGACCATCTGCTACTGAGTGCAAGTTCTATGGCTTCAGTCCGGAGATTGAAGATCTTCAACTCCCGCCAGTAGACCAACCGGTGGCTAGCTTGGTATCCAACACCTTGGTTCCTTCCGATATGGCGGGTGGCCTTAAGCCAGATAACCGTAAAGCAGAGAACTTTATTTGTAAATCTCATCAAATGGCTGTGTGGGCACTACCGGTGGCTTCAGCAGCATCCTTCCCTAATTGTACCTCTATTATTTGGATGGGGCATAAGCAATCAAGACTAGGTCCAGCGCATCAAGAAGACCTTTCAGGTATGTCAACGGTACTTTTCATCCATATGTTAAGACTAAAGGTATTATCAACAACCGTGTTTTTCCAAAAATACAACCAATCCCAATAATAAGCCCAACTATAATTTTTTTGGGGTGTGTGGACCTAATATTCCCCCATGCTGAAAATAAAACCCAGGGTGATGGACGTGGCCAGCACAAGTGGCGGCGCAGGCGCGGGGCAACCATCTGGTTGCAGCTGCAGCCCACTGGCCCCTTGGGGCAACAGAAATCTCATCTCTCTCTCTCTCTCTCTCTAATCTATCTATCTATCTATCTATCTATCTATCTATCTATCTATCTATCTATCTATCTATCTATCTATCTATCTATCTATCTATCTAATCTATCTACTTTAGATTTGTATGCCGCCCCTCTCTGGAGACTTGGAGCTCACAACAGGAATATAAAATACAAATCCAATGATTAAAAACAAAATAGTTAAAAACCCTTAATTAAAAACACTCATACAACCCAAACAAACCATACATAAAACGAAGCGGCCGAGGGGAATCAATTTCCCCATGCCTGGTGACAAAAGGTGGGTTTTTAGGAGTTTGCGAAAGGCAAGGAGGGTGGGGGCCGTCCTAATCTCCGGGGGGAGTTGATTCCAGAGAGCCGGGGGCACCACAGAGAAGGCTTTTCCCATGGGTCCCGCCAGACGGCATTGTTTTGTCGACGGGACCCGGAGAAGGCCAACTCTGTGGAACCTTTTCCCCCTTTCTGGGTACAGCGCTTTGTTGGGCCGCTTCCCCAAAGCTGGCAGTTCTGCAGCCAGCTGCTTTGCGTTTTCCCTCTGAGGTTTGGGACAGGATTTGGCTCAGGAGAAAAATGGGGAGGGGAATTTCCTTGCCTGCCCTCCATTTGCCAAGCTCAGCACAGACTGAGGGAAGGATGGCAGACAGGAAAATCCTCCTCTCCATTTTCTTCCTGTTAAAAAACATTCCGAATGTTGAAGGTTTGGAATGGAGGCGACGGTGCGTCCACGGCCTGCTGCACCTCAAAAAAAGTAAGAAACACCCCCCCACCCTCGAGAATAAGCCCAATTGCTTATTTTTAAATCTAAATCTCGGTCTTATTTTCGAGAAACACGATAGTTATATTTCTATAGTATTATATCTGTTGTTAGGATCCCATTGCTGTTGCAACATTATTGCTCAGAACTCCAAAGCATGTTCCTTTCCGATAAAGGAGAATTTATTCTTTATCTTGAACCTCTGACTGAGAATTCACATGGGACCGAATGCAAACAAAGTAAAACCCACAAAAGATTCTACTGAGTTTTGAAAGCAGGTTTGTTACAAAAGCCTTTTAATCCTCCTTTAATCTATGAATGAAGGCGCACAAAAATGAATGCACATATGCCGAAGAATAAAGAGCCGAGTCATTTAATCATTTTAGCAGTATTAAAATTTCAAGGAGGGATTTTTGATAAGCGCTTTTAATGCAATAGTGCAGGGTTAGTAACTTTTGAGGCAGGCAGGAAAAGAAACTGGTATTGTTAATTGCTGTATAAAATGTTGAAAAGGATCTAGCCTCTACATACATAGATGATAAAAGTTTTTGTCCCACCTACAAGTACAAAATAGATGGATGAAATACAGTACTGTAGAAAGGATGAGTCAAATATATACATAAATCAGGCTAGTGGCCAAAAGATTAGGGTTGACAGTGTAAAAACATGCCCTTTACAAGCCTTTCCCTTCAATTCTGCTTAAAACAACCACATCCCCCAGGAGCCCCAGCCAGACCTAAAAGTCTGGACCTTGTAGTCCTTATACACTTGGAAGGCACTAGGCCTGGGGAAAACTGCACATAATTCCCTTGGTACTGTATATTTTCTTTTTTTCATAATTACAGCGTTTATAATTACTGAACTTTTGTCCTCTGAAAAAGGTGGGTTTCTGGATACGAGAAGTGCTTCATTTGGGGGTTAAGACGCCATTTTGCGAATCATATAGTTCAAGATGCCGCCATTATGAAAATAGGTGAGCTCCACATCTGTGTCAAACCTCATGATGGCTTGAAAAGTTTTTCCTGTGTCCAACTGTGGAGAGAACATTAGAGGACAGGGAGAATTGAGGAAAGGTACAGTGGCTTAAGAAGTCCAATCACACTTTAAAAAAATAAATGATGCCAAAGCTGCAAAGGAATAGGTTCTCCTTGGAAATACAGTGTTCCCTCAATTTTCGCGGGTTCAAACTTCGTGAATAACCTATACCACGGCTTTTCAAAAAAATATTAATTAAAAAAACACTTTGCTGGTTTTTTTTCTATACCATGGTTTTTCCCGCCCGATGACATCATATGTCATCGCCAAGCTTTCGTCTGCCATTGTTGATTGGCCAAAATGTCGGCCAATTGGCGTTATTATCGCAAAAAAAAAAAATTATGTTTATAAATATCAGGATCACTAAGTGTCTTTTTTAATGGTGAGTAACAGTAATAATGGTGAGTAAATGGTTGTTAAGGGAATGGGAAATGGTAATTTAGGGGTTTAAAGTGTTAAGGGAAGGCTTGTGATACTGTCCATAGCCAAAAATGGTGTATTTACTTCCGCATCTCTACTTCGCGGAAATTCGACTTTCGCGGGCAGTCTCGGAACGCATCCCCTGCGGAAATCGAGGGAACACTGTAACACTATATCATCCACACATTCTTTCTTGGATACATTTTTTAGGCATTCCATTTCCAGAAAACTACTAACTTAAATGAGTGGTCTGAGAGGTGGAGGTCATGAAAACAATGTTCAAATGTGCACACCCAACATTTCAACAACTGTGAGGGGCTCAGGATTATACACATTACTTAACTCCACAGGGCTAGCCGTTCTGGAGGAAAAATAGATCGCTGCTTAATAGCAATCCCTTGTTCCGGTCCCGTGAGCTCAAACCGGAGCCCTGGTGACGAGTGTAATCCGGGCCCTGGGCTCAAGCTGCTGCTACTCGATGCCAGGTCGGTCGTGAATAAAGCTCTCCTCATCCGGGATTTGATTTTGGATGAGGAGGCCGATCTGGCATGTGTTACTGAAACCTGGCTGGGCCCAGAGGGAGGGGTGCCTCTCGGAAATATGCCCAGCCGGGTTTCAGATATGGCACCAGCCTCGACCCCAGGGAAGAAGGGGAGGAGTGGCTATTGTAGCCAGGGAGAGCCTCCATCTGCATAGACTCGTTGCTCCTGAGATCGCGGGTTGTGAGTCACTCCTTGTGAAGTTGGACTTAGGGGTTCAGGTGGGCTTGTTACTCACGTACCTGCCTCCCAGCTGTGTGTCAACAGCTCTGCCTGTGCTGCTTGAAGAGGTGGCCAGGTTGGCGGTGGAGTTCAGCCATCTGTAAGCAGTTTACAAGTCAGCCTATTGCCCCCAACAATCTGGGTCCTCATGTTACCGACTTTGGAAGGATGGAAGGCAGAGTCAAACTTGAACTGGTCAGGATTGAATTTGTGGCAATGAGTTAGCCTGCAATACTGCAGTCTAACCACCATGCCACTATGGCTCATCTATAAAAAGGGCAATATGACTCTAAGGGAATGTGACTTAAAACCCTAGATTATTTCTATACCCAAAGACTAATATTTTCAAATATTGAAAACTTACAAGATCACCAAATCATAAAGGATTTCAAGGGCTTGTTGAGACTCCAAATTTTGTTCCTTAAACCCTATGCACAGCCACTCCATGTAACTGTACATCCTTCATGTGTGTATACATTTGACTCTGCCTTCCATCCTTCCAAAGTCGGTAACATGAGGACCCAGATTGTTGGGGTCAATAGGCTGACTTGTAAACTGCTTACAGAGGGCTGAAAAACACTGTGAAGCAGTATATAAGTCTTAAGTACTATTGTTATTGTTAAAATGTGAGAAATCGGGATTGCCACGTATGGATGCTTTTGTTTCTATTGAAGCAAATTGGACTGAATTCAAAGAGTGCAGAGAAGAGCAACAAAGATGGTTAGGTGACTGGAGACACACACCAGCACAGAGTGTTGATAAAATAATGCAACCCCTGGAAAGGCTTACCTTGATTTGGATATTCATTCCAGGCATCAGGTTCTCGGGAATAATGATTGTGTAACGTTCCTGCCCTGTCAATCCTAGACTCTCAGCATCCTGGCCGGGGAGATACTGTAGAGGGATGACTCCCATACCCACCAGATTACTACGGTGAATCCTCTCATAGCTCTCTGCAAGGACTGCTTTGATGCCCTGAGGAACACACAAGGGCATTAATAGTCAAATAAAAAATTAAGGTGTAGAAAAGACGTGGCTACAACAGTGATGGTGAACCTTTTCTGCCTTGGTGCTGTTGTGAGTGGTCCACAACCGGGTCAGTTAGTGACAGATTCTGAAGAGGATTAACCAGGCCCATCTTGGTACCCTAGATCAGTGTTCTTGACAACTGAGTCAGATAGTGAGAGTGAGGGAGAGTTGGAACCTGAGGAACTTCCAGAGACTGTAGAAACCCCAATGATAGTAATGTCTGAGTCAGAGGAGCAGTGGGGCATGGGAGACCAGGAACCCCTGTTAGATGCCTGTCAAGAAGCAGACAGGAATATGTTTATGGGAAAAGGTTCAGAAAGTGAGTCAATGAAAGAAAGTCTACATAGTCATATCTCTAGGGAACAGTGACCACACCAAGACAGTATAAAAGGAGGATTTCTGGGTAAAAGAGGTGCGGTGTGACAATGCGTCATAATGGTGGCAGTGCTGGATCTGGAGTTCCATAAACGCTTTGCTGGTAAACGGTTGCTTTCCCTTTAACATCATCGCACAAAGATGTAGCTGTTTGAGAAATTCTGAAGATTTATAAGAGTATGTTTTAAAAAGGCATGTAATCACTGTACAATGTTTTAATTAGACTGGGCTCCCCGCCCCAGTTATCTATCAGCTCAACTTGACCGGGAATATTGCCAGCAGAACTCTGCTTTGTAAATTTCATTTCTAACCAAATGTGAACCAAATGACTAGCAACCACTGGCAGCTAGATTACATTGAAGACTTGGCAGTTAATGACAGTTGACAGCTATAACTTGTAGGAACTCGTTGCTCTCTAAATACATCTGTGTGAAAAATTATCGTTAAGTCACGTTTCTCAGTGCCGTTGTAAATTCTGTCACTAAATGAACAGTTACAGGTCGAGGACTACGACATAGAATAATGTCAACCTACAAGGATATATCCGGAAAAAAATCCTAGCAAAAAAAAGTATTTTGACACAGAGAATGAATAGGTAACAAAAAAAATAAAGAGTAAGAGATTGTAGGAATCACAAAGAAACATGATTTCTTGTCCGAGTTAGGAAGAAATCTCTGAGCTGAGCAGCCTCTGAACAGAAACACTCTGCCTTTCTTGGACTTGCAATTTAGTTTTTTTATAACAAATTTCTTGTGTGTACAAGTATAAAAGATTACTATTCTAGCAACAATGCTAAAGGGTTAATGTATTACACATATAGTATACAGACAGATCATGCCAAGGTGTGATTGCTAACTAAACAGAAGAGAGTCTAATCAAATTTTATCCTAGACGAACAGAAGAATTTTAATTAACTTAAATAAACAAGCTGAGTAAGTAATCATTTCCTTAAACAGATTAAATGTGGGTTGCTTAGTTCAATATCAACCTGACAGGCATTCCACATTCTTCGGAGTCTTCGGAGAGGGGCGGCATACAAGTCTAATAAATTATTATTATTAAATTAATTATTCTTGGCAAATATTGATAATCAACCTACAAGACATGGACTCCATTGGTTCATCCAAACTTATGATGCTCTCAATCTTCCTCTTTTTAAACTAGCCTACTCACCAGCAGGAAAGGCCCCTTGGCAGCCCAGTCCCTGGAACTTCCTGAGCCATATTCCTTACCGGCCAATATAATGAGTGGGTGGCCGGCTTGTTGGTATCTCTCAGAAGCATCAAATACGTCCAGCTAGAGGCACAGAATGCAATTGAAGCTCAATTAGAGAAGCGATGTCTCCAATCAGAGATTTCTTTCCTTCTATGCCTGTTGTAGATTAACTCATTAATTATTGTAGTGTGTAACACGTTTTACACTAAGATGTGACTATAAAAAATAATGAACTTTGAAAGCATAATTGGCCCTTCCCTGTAACTCATTCATTTGCCAAATGAAACTAATGATCCCTGTATCTCTACAATTAATGCTGTAGAGATAAAAATGGCATTTCCCCTTTTTTTGTCCAACACATTACTCATGAAGGGTCCTTGGCTGTTTTCTTGCAGGCATTTCATTACCCAAACTAGGCAACATCATCACTGCCGGCAGGGAGTGGGGTTTTCTCTCAGTTTATATTCTAGTGGCTTGCCCTGTCTGTGTTAGTTTTGGTGGTTCTTTATTGAGCTGCTAACTGTTACTTGTTTGGCAGTAGCTTGACTGAGTTTTGTTTGTTTGATGTTAATCTTTGAGTTAATCTATGCTTATCTACGTATTGATTGCTGGTGTTCGGCAGTCCCAGTCCAGAAACTGCCAAAGCAGCTAACAGTAAACAGGCCAACCAAAGACCCTCTAAGACCTATCCCCACCAACACTGGTTGAGAACAAACCCCACTCCAGGGGTGAAATTCAAAAATTTCCTCTACCAGTTGTATGGGCATGGCGTGGTAGGCATGGCAGGGGAAGGTTACTGCAAAATCTCCATTCCCACCTCACTCCAGGGGAAGGGTACTGCAAAATAACCATTCCCACCCCACTCTGGGGCAAGCCAGAGGTGGCATTTGCCGGTTCTCCAAACTACGGTATTTTTCAGAGTATAAGATGCACCGGAGTATAAGATGCACCTTAGTTTTTGGGGAGGAAAATAGGGAAAAGAATCTGCCTTCCAGATATTCATCTAGTCTGGTCAGCATCAGCACATTATTTTATTTCTTGGCTAGGGCTTAAATAAACCCTTTATTCGGAGTGAGTAACAATGAAAGAGCTTGCAAGCCAGTAAGAGCTGGGAACATCATTAGCACCTGGAAAGAAACACTTGGAGCAAGTAGAGTAATGAAAAAAACCGTGCAAAATTTAGGGCTTGGAAAACATTCTTCGCAGAGAATAACAATGAAAGAGCTTGCAAGCCGGTAAGAGCTGGGAACATCGTTAGCACCTGGTTGGGGCTGGAAAGAAACTTACTCTGAGCGAGTTAGAGCAATGAACAAAAAAAACCCTGCAAGGACTTAGGGCTTGGAAAACATTCTTTGCAGAGAGAAACAACGAAAGAGCCTGCAAGGTAAGAGCTGGGAAGATCATTAGCAGCTAGTTAAGCCTAAAAAAAAGCTACATTTTGAGTATAAGACACACCCAAATTATCAGTCTCGTTTAGGGAGGAAAAAAGGTGCATACAGCGTTCCCTCGATTTTCGCGGGTTCGAACTTCACAAAAAGTCTATACCACGGTTTTTCAAAAATATTAATTAAAAAATACTTCGCGGTTTCCCCCCCTATACCACGGTTTTTCCCGCCCGATGACGTCATATGCCACCGCCAAACTTTCGTCTGCCTTTAATAAATATTTTTTAAAATAAACTTTAATAAATAAACATGGTGAGTAATAATCTAAATGGTTGCTAAGGGAATGGGAAATTGCAATTTAGGGGTTTAAAGTGTTAAGGGAAGGCTTGTGATACTGTTCATAGCCAAAAATAGTGTATTTACTTCCGCATCTCTAGTTCGCGGAAATTTGACTTTCACAGGCAGTCTCGGAATGCATCCCCCGCGAAAGTCGAGGGAACACTGTACTCCGAAAAATACGGTACTCAAAATTTTCACTACTGGTCCTCCAGAATCTGTCAGAACTTGCTGAATTTCACCCCTGCCTCTCTCCCTGTTGCACTGTAGATATTGCCAGTTTGGGTAATGCAGGAAAGCCAAAGCTACTTGCTGAAGGGGGCAAAACCTAATGCTGGGAGGAAAAATACTCACAGTTTCCTCAGATGGGAAGTGAATGGTTTGCGGGGCCTGCTTCTTAAGGAACTTGTTCAATAGGCGTATGTTTGCAAATGTTCCTCTTGCCATGACCGCATCATTACCCCGGCGCGAGCCATACGAGTTAAAATCTCGAGGAGTGAGACTATCAAGATGCAAAAGAGGCAAGTCTTAATATTTAAAAGCTCCGAAGAAAAACACGGTAAATGATGGCGAAGAGACTAGGTAAAATTCCTCTCTCCCAAAGGAATTCCTCTCCCTCAGGGTGTCGATTGGACTCACCCTCTGCTAGTCAAGTAACGGGCAGCTGGACTGTTCCTTGCTATATTCCCTGCAGGAGATATATGGTCAGTTGTCACAGAATCACCGAGATTCAGCAGGACGTAGGCATCCAATATGGATTTAGGGGGATGAAGCTCCAGGGTCTGGGGGAAAAAAAAAAGATCACCAAAAAGGGTCATGTTTGTCTGTCAGACATAGAAATGAAGACTGGTTTATGAGAACAGAAATATACAGTGGTACCTCATGATACGAACCCCTCGTCTTACGAACAACGCGAGATACGAACCCGGGGTTCAGAAAATTTTTGCCTCTTCTTACGAACTTTTTTCTTACGAACCCGCTGCCGCCGAGAAGCCCTGCCGCCCGGCTGTCACCTTTTAAAACAGCCGGGGGGCTTCTCGGCGGCCTCCCGAACGCTGAACCCGGAAGTTCGGGTTTGGCGTTCAGGTTCAGGAGGCTGCTGGGAAGCCCCCCGGCTGTTTTAAAAGGTGACAGCCGGGCAGCGGCGTTTTTTTTGCGTTTTTTTCCCCGTTGCACGGATTAATGGATTTTACATTGTTTCTTATGGGAAACAATGTTTCGTCTTACGAACTTTTCGTCTTACGAACCTCCCCCTGGAACCAATTAGGTTCGTAAGATGAGGTACTACTGTACTAAGCTGCCATTCCTCCAAAGTATCTAAGAACTGGACATTCTTAATCATATTGGGAAAAAATCTAAATGGACATAACCTTTCTTTATTCTCTCTTTGTGCTGTTTGGCCTAGAATTTGGGAGAAACCTCAAATTCTAGGAAGACCAGTATTTTAAAATAATCAGTAAACTTGCTATTCCCAAAAGCAAATAGGAAACAATTCATGTAGGTAATTCCCTAACCAGAGTTACGAATTTGGAGTGGGGGGGGGGGGGTGGAGGTCAGAGGTTCACATTCCCACCCTTTTATTTGTATATCCACCTTTCCTCCTGCATCCAAATAATCTGAAGATTACAAACTGAATGGGTTATTCAGTCAGAGCATTGACCTAATTAGAAGGTAATCTAGTTACTTCAAATACTTTTACAAATGTAAAAGTTTTATTTCCTATTACTGAATACTTATTTTAATGATCCTTCCTTCCTTCCTTCCTTCCTTCCTTCCTTCCTTCCTTCCTTCTCTCCCTCGACTTACTATACTTCACACTTTGTAAGTAGACAGGGTACTTTTGTTTACACTTTACAAAATGTTTAGAGAAACGTTAAAAAAAACTTAAATAATTTAAACAAACCACAACAGACAAAGCATGTTTGTCAGCAAATTCATCAAAAGGCCATGAAAAGAGAATTACCAGGTTTTCAAAAAATGGAGGAGACTTAATATATGTGGATTTTGGATTCCAAGCATATAGTTTGTCTAATGAGACATCTAAGTCATTCCAGGATTTGTTTACCGTCTGGAAAATTAAAAAAAATATATAATTAGGATACAAACATAGCAAATATAAATATTCTAAATCCAGCTTCTGGAGATAAAGTAATGTCATAAAAATGTTCTTTTTCATTCAGAAACACGTGAAAAACAAATGCAGGCGTATTGTTCGATTTCTGAACTAAAGGCTTCATTCTTTTGCACATCCATCTAACCATGCCTATTTTTCCTCCTCAGTCTCAGTCTGACCTGATTAAGTCTGAGAGAAGGAGAATCAAGTAGTGTGCCTGCTTAGAAGGTTCCTTCTCTGAAAGGTTTCCCCCCAAATGTCATTGCTTCCAACAAGGTTTAAAAAGTGCATCGAAGTTTGATCAATCCTGCATTGACCCTTTCCTTGTCTTCATAGTGATTTTTTGTTAGAATATAATTATCCTACCCAGCCCTAGTGGTGAAATCCTACTGGTACACCTTGATTTGGGCATACTGGTAGTAGTGTCCACCAGTGGTTCGGAGAACAGGTAGTGGCAGTAGCGCAAAGCTACCCCTACCCGCCCGGACATCTCCATTTTCTTGTTTTTAATCCTCTGCACTTGTGCAAAGCCTTCTGCACATGCACATAGGGTGGAAAATCATATGCGATGGTGGTACTTCCGAAGCAGTAAGGAAGGTAAGTATATTTCACCACTGCCCAGATCATAAGGGAACTGTTTTTTGTTTTGGGGGAACCCTTCTGATTTCGACTGAAGTTTTAATTGACAGCTAAGAAGAAGCAAATATAACATCTGAGCAAATCGCAGGAATCACAATGTAACAGTAAGTATTACCTCTATTTTCTGGTAGACCTCTTTAAACATTCCTGGAATCACATACTGACATTCAATGGCTTGGATCTCATCTCTCAGAGGCCAAATGTCCTTCAGAAAGATCTTCTTGCCGTCTGCATTGACACCTGCAATTAATGGAACACTGGTTTTCAGGAGGCACTTTGTCTGGACTTTGGGAAAAGGTGTTATGTCTGTTTAAATGGTTGCCTTTTCTAGCTACATTCCTCTCACCTCTGATCACTGTATTTAAATTGAGTTTGCTGTTTTCACTTCCTTGTTCTTTATCCTCTCTTCTCTTTCTTACTGCACACACCTGATGGCGCATTAGGTGCCCACATGTTTATAATGTTTTTATCGTTAGGAAAGGAATCCTTTTTTTTGCACAGTTACTTTGGTATTGAACCAAAAATGTTGTGTATTTTATGGGTTTGCCTTTGATTAAAAACTGTTTCTTTTAACTTTTATATTGAGAGTTTGAATTCTTAACATAGGCTACTAGCTTGTCTTCCATAGAGGTGATGACTGGAAGAAGATCTCATTTTCTATAACCAGGTTGATCCCTTCTCCATGAACATAAACCCGATATATGTATGATGCTTAAGGAATACAGAGAAATATGGAAAATAGTCTTTTATGATCCCAATCCATTTACACACTCCATCTGTATACGTGAAGAAACCCGGAGATTTGGCATGGTTTTTTCTGACTTATTTAAAGTCATCCTCTTCAAAAATTCAAACAGTTTGCAAATTATGCCTTACCTAGAGGATCCTTTTCAAAGTCAATCCTTACTGTCCCTGCAATAGCATAGGCGATTACGAGGGGAGGGGAGGCCAGATAATTAGCACGCGTGTTTGGATGGACACGGCCTTCAAAGTTCCTGTTTCCAGACAGCACCCCTGCAGCGACTAAGTCTCCCTGCAAAAATACCATCCATATTGAAAAAGAAAATAGTTTCTATTTGTTCACATCCCCAACGTCCATATACAATGTGCATTAAAGTCACATGAAATCTCATTCTCCCCCCCTTAAAGACTATGCTAAACAACTACTTATTAATTTCAAATAAAAATGGGAAGTTGGCTATCCATTTCCAATTAAAGATCGAAGTTACTTTTCTGTATTAGGAATTCTTTTAAAGCAACATTTTTCAACCTTAGCAACTTTAAAATGTGTCCTCTTCAATTCCCAGCATTCCCAGATAGCTTACGAGTTGAAATTCACATATAGTCAAGTTTGAAAAGCATTGTTTTTAAAGCAGGGGTGGGGAACATGGCCCTTTTATCACTTGTGAACTTCAATTCCCAGAATTCCTGAGCCAGCCCTGCAGGTCTTAGGAATTCTTGGAGTTGAAGTCCACAAATCATAAAGGGGCCATGTTTCCCCACCCCTGTTTTAAAGGGACACAGTCTTATAATCTCAACAGCTCTTAAACTGTGCAGTGAAATCGTATGATAACTATCATTAAACATTACACTGACAATGTTCAGATCGATGTGAAATAAATTAGCATTTCCCTTCTACAAATAGTCTCCGACTTGCAACTATAATTGATCCAGAATTTTGGTCACTAAGCAATGTGGTCATTAAACAAATCATCATCAGACCTGATTTTATTGCCATTTTTATGGGGTATAAGCGAATCACATGGTTATTAAGCAAAATTGGCTTCCCCAATTCACTTGGTTTGTTGGAAGCCAGCTGGGAAGGTTGCATATCATGTGACCACAAGATGCTGCAACAATGAAGTTGGTTGCCAAACATGTGACTGTGGTAGTGGTGTGACACTTGCAATTTCAAAGATGAGTCAAGGCCATTGTAATCATGAACCATTATTAAATGAATAGGTACCTGTAAGGACAATAAGCCTTCTATTCTGTGTATCTAAAGTGTTCATATACTGTATGAACATTGCCTATCCACAAATCCGTCCACTACCAATCCCATTTTTTAAACTTGGTTCTGATAATTTGTATGCAAAATTGCAACAACACAGGACAAAAACCCTCTCAACAATACCTGAGTAATGGCTTCAACTACAGATTCCGGCAAAGGCCCACTATTACCAATGCATGTCATGCACCCATAGCCAACCACATCAAACCTGCGGAGAGCATAAAAGTCAATAGATTATCAATGGACATCTAGTAGAAAAGGAAAAATCAAACAATTGCATTTCTCCCATTTGCCAGATAATTTAATACATCCAGAATAACAACAATAGTGTTGGTGATGACGATGGTACATTTTTATAACTGGGCAAGGAAGCTTTGCATAATCTGATCCCTATGAAGGGGACAGCAAGAAGATGGTTAACAGTTTAGATATATTGTTCCACATGTTTCAAATAGTGAAATCATAACTGCTTCTTGCAATTACTCTCAGCCTAGGGCCTTTGTAAAAACTGCTTGTAGACCAGCTAATTCAAACTGAGGACACGGGAAAAAAGGTTGACTGAGCATAAAAGGAATTTTCTATCTTAACTTTCTTTCTGATACATCAATTTATGAGCAGGGGGGATCAGTATTCAGATTGTAGTTTAGTAAAGATTAATTTCATAATCCCCACACATAATGAAACACTTCATCCCCTTTCAATTGAGCTGGGCTTTGCCATACATGCATCCCAATATGGCATACGGTAAACATGGCGCTCTTTGATACCAATTGAGTTGGAAAGTAAGTGAATCTCCCTAACTTGAATCACTGCCAAGGATTTAACACCTCCTCCCACTTTTCTTAAGGAATTAAAGTGGTGTGAAATTTCTTCCACTTCCCAGGTAATCTGTAATCCAGTGAATGATGCTGGCATATACAATATTCCCATGTTAGCTGTGGGCAGCTGTATCTTTCCAGAGACAGAGAGAAGATTGAGAGAGAGGCAGACAAATAGACAGAATGAGAGAGACAGAGAATGAGCGAGGGGGGAAATGAAAGAGAAACAGAATGAGACACAGAATGAGAGAGGTGGAAAGAAAGCATGGGGGGGAGGGAGGGACAGGGATTTATAAAATCTGTAACACAACAATCCATGTCTTGCTATTTATTCTTTATTTGGCATTTTATGTTAGAATACTTTCTCCTAAACTCCATGATGCTTTCTGTAAAGGATAAAATACAGCTTCTATGATTTTTAATTACTATGACTGGAAATGACAGTTACTACTTGAGGAATGAGTGACTATGAGGTGAAAGAAAAAGAGCAGAGGGGGGGGGAGAGAGAAACAGAGATGAGTGTGGGAGGGAAGGAGTGGGAGAGGAAGAAAGAGGGAGAATGAAAGAGATTGGGGGGGGAGAGGGAGAACGAAAGATGAAGGAGAGAGTGAGGGAGAAATAGATGCAAGAAGGAGGGGGACAAAGAAAAACAGATGGGAGAGGGAGGTAGAGAGAGAGAGGAAGAGGGGATGCAAGAGAGAGATGGGGAGAGGGAGAGAGAGAGATAGAGACATACCTGTTTCCCATAGAAGACACGGAGAGCCACAAAACCAGAGTAGGAATGGCTAGGAGTGTTCATGTGACTTGGTGGGAGTTGGCCACGCCCACCCAGGTTTTGTGACTCCGGGTCATAGTTCCCTCTAAGCTGAGCAGTGAGCAATCGCTCACTTAAAAATCATCATCAACTCAGAGTTTTCCAAACCTGCCCAGAAGCCGAGAGGGAAAGAGTGAGAGGGAAGGAGAGAGAGAGGAAGAGAGGAAGAGAGAGAAACAGATAGAAAAAAGAGAGGAAGGAAAAGAGAAAGAAAAAGAATGGGAGTAAGGAAGAGAGAAAGAAAATCAAAATCTAGTTTGAAACTAGCTCAACTATTTAAGTGGCATTTTGATATTGATAGAGTTGCCCTATTATGAGCTCACTGTTATAGACACACAGTACAGTATTTTATTTTATTTATTTATTTATTTATTTGTTTATTTATTTATTTATTTAGATTTGTATGCCGCCCCTCTCCGCAGACTCGGGGCGGCTCACAGCACAACACAACAGTTTGTAACAAATCCAAATATAATTTAAAACATTTAAAAGAACCCCATTTTGTTAACAAGCATACACTCAAACATCCCATACATAAAATGTGCATGCCCGGGGGAGGTGTTTCAGTTCCCCCATGCCTGACGACAGAGGTGGGTTTTAAGAAGTTTACGGAAGTAATTCTCTGAGGCAAAACAGGATGGGTTTTTTGTTTGTTTGTTTATTTATTTATTTATTATTTATTATTTCTGTGCCACCCGCTCAGACACTATACTTTTCCACCCCTCCCCAAACAATTAGAGGGAACACTGCTCCCGGTGTTTTGTTTTCTGTGGGAAACTGGTCCAAATGGCTCTGAGTGTTTAAAGTTGAAGACCCCTTTCTTAACTCTTCCTTCCCCCACCCCCGTGATGGAGCACCAGCGGTTCCACTGGTTAATTGTTCTCACTGTCAAGAAATTTCTCTGTAGTTCTAGGTTGTTTCTCTCCTTGATTGCTTCGTCTCCTGCCTTCATCTCTTTTGTGGCAGCCCCTCAAATATTGGAACATGTACTGACATGTACTGCTATCATGTCAGTCCTAGTCCTTCTTTTCACTAGATTAGATGTACTCAATTCTTGCAACTGTTCTCTATATGTTTTAACCTCCATCCCCTTAATCATCATGTTGATTTTCTCTGCATTCTTTCCAGAATCTCAACATCTTTTTTACATTATAGTGACCAAAATGTAACAATTTTACAGCACATTGAGTTGCAATTACTATGTTTTTGTTAGGTTCTTTAAGACAGTGTTTTCCTTACCTTTTGGTTATAGCAACTTGATTAAACATATGTTTCTTTGTTTTTTGCAATCAGGAATGTATCTTTGAGATCAAAAGTATAAATGGACAAAAAAGAAAGAAGGAATGTCTTACCCTAGTTGAGCAAGATAAGGCATCACTCCACTCTCTCTTAAATAGTATGTGACTACTCCACTTCCTGGAGATAAGCTAGTTTTAATGTATGGTTTCACTGTCAACCCGGCTTCTACAGCTTTCTTTGCAAGCAAACCTGCATAAGGAGTTATATATATGAGTTTGTTAGACTTTTTATACAAAAAATATTCTAAATATTTACATAGCTGGCACACTGCTACTCAATCTGGCTCAAAAAATAAAATAAAATCTGATACCTTCTCTCCTGCCTTGGAAATAGAGAGAAATCCAAAATGTGAAGCCTCTATTTCACATAGTAACAGCAAGCCTTGTTCCTGCTGCCTTCTTGCAAACACTTAGAACAGGAGTCCCCAAACCTGGCAATTTTAGGACTTATGGACTTCAATTCCCAGAATTCTCCAGCCAGCTATGATGGCGGGAAAATTCTGGGAGTTGAAGTCCACAAATCTTAAAGTTGCCAAGTTTGAAGACCTCTGACTTATAAGCCCAGCAAACTCCACGGCACTCAAGATAATTGAATGTCACTGCAACAATGTGCTCTCTGATTTATGGCCCAAGCTAATGGAAAACATGACTGACTTATATCTCAAGACTCTGTGTTACAGTTAGGAATGAATGAAGTGATTTTACACACCCTCAAGAAATCTTGGAGAAACGTAAGGATTCAGTTGCATGGAATCTGTACTGCATTCAAGTATAATGAAATGAAATGCAAAATCAGGAAGAAGTGAAAAGGGCAAGAAACAGCCTCTTCCCCATCGCTTTTCAGCCAATTTCAATAGCTACTCCCTATTTCCAAGAGAATTCTGGAATTCAACTTCTGTGGGAGGCAATCTAAGAACCTTTAAAACAGTTGGCCATCAGCTAAATTAAATTAAATTAAATTTTAAGAGGCTTGTGGGGCACCGCCGTTAAATGCGTAGATATCCCTCAACTTACAACCATTCAATGATTTATTTATTTATTTATTTATTCATTCATTCATTCATTTATTGGATTTGTATGCCGTCCCTCTCCGTGAACTCGGGGCGGCTAACAACAGTGGTAAAAACAACATGTGACAATCCAATACTAAAAACAGCTAAAAACCCTTGTTATAAAACCAACCATACATACAAACATACCATGCATAAATTGTAGAAGCCTAGGGGGAAAGAATATCTCAGTTCCCCCATGCCTGACGGCAGAGGTGGGTTTTAAGGAGCTTACGAAAGGCAAGGAGGGTGGGGGCTATTCTAATCTCTGGGGGGAGTTGGTTCCAGAGGGCCGGGGCTGCCAGAGAAGGCTCTTCCCCTGGGTCCCGCCAAACGGCATTGTTTAGTTGACGGGACCCAGAGAAGGCCCACTCTGTGGGACCTAACTGGTCGCTGGGATTCGTGCGGCAGAAGGCGATTGTTTGAAGTTACAACAGCAAAGGGAAAAAAGTGACCCCTTTTGACACAACCATAGCTGTGTCTGCATGATTACATGATCAAAATTTGGGCACTTGGCAATCAGCATGCATTTTATGGTATTTGCACTCTCCCAAGGTCATGTGATCACCATGTGTAACCTTCCCAGCTGGCATCCCCACAAGTAGAGCCAATGGGGAAGCCAGATGTGCTTAACATCTGCACGATTCATTTAACAACTGAGTGATTCACTTAAAAACTGGCAAAATAATCGTAAAATGGGGCTAAACTCACATAAGAATTGCCTTGTTTAACAACAGAAATGTTGGGCTCAATTGTGGTCATAAGTCAAATACCCCCTGCCTCTTCTATTGATTTAATGGGTGTTCTAAATGACAACTTACCAGCTCCAAGCATTACAGAAGGATTGCTAGTGTTGGTACAGCTAGTAATGGCAGCAATCACAACTGACCCGTGTGTTAGTTCGAACTCCTTGTCATTGTAGGCAAACTTGACATGGTGGCTGTGATATTCGGGGGCAATTTGAAAACCTTTAAATCCTTGCTGCAAACAGAAATAAACAAAAACAAAAACCTATACATATATGTATATACATATACATACATATATACACTGCTCAAAAAAATAAAGGGAACACTTAAACAACACAATATAACTCCAAGTAAATTAAACTTCTGTGAAATTGAAACTGTCCACTTATGAAGCAAGACTGATTGACAATCTATTTTATTTTGTTGTCAGTACATTCAACTTTGTACAGAACAAAGTATTCAATGAGAATATTTCATTCATTTAGATTTAGGATGTGTTATCTAAGTGGTCCCTTTATTTTTTTTGAGCAGTATATATATATCAAGGTCTTAGCATATTCGGGTTTCTTCCCGTGTAAGTTTCAGAGACTCCTGGCGATGTTTCAATGAGGTCCCATTGTGTGTGTGTGTGTATGTGTTGTGGTTAGCTCTGGCCCAGCTCCTGCCCCAAGGACTGTGGATGTGTGGGAGACATCCACATGCTGCAGCCCTGTTTTGCCCCCAGTGGAATCTGCTAATGAAGGCTCCTCTGACCAAGAAGACATGAGGGAGAGTGTGGCAGACAGCTCAGAAGGAGATCAATTATCTAGCTCCTCCTTGGATTCAGAACAAGAGTTAATGATACAGCCACGCATGTGGAGAGCGATGCATAGGCAACAACAACTGAGAGATTATTATCAAAGAAAATGAGGCCACCTGTGGTTGGGTGAGGCTGTGGTAATTAGTGAGGCTACTATAAAGAGCAGCCTGTGGGTTTGGCCATTGTGGAGGATTATCTGATCGTTGTGTTTCCTGACTGCTTTACTGACTTTGACCTTTTGTGTGCTGATTTTCCCCCACTTTGAAACTAAACCAGAGCAAAGTGTGTTTCACTTTGTGAAAGAAGAAGGACTGTGAATTGTCTCACAGCTGCAAGCTAAGTATCACAGAACTGATAAGGGACTTGTACAAATTACCAGTTTGTTTGGAGACGAGTGCTCTTTGCTATACCAAAAGAGGGCTTAGGTTAAATGAATATTCATTATAAAGAACATTATTTTGAATTTTCAAACGTGTGTGTCTGAAATTTGTACCTGTGAATTTTTGGGAGGAGTCTACCAGAGAGCCCGACAGAACATGTATGTATGTATGTATGTATGTATGTATGTATGTATGTATGTATATATATGTGTGTGTGTGTGTGTGTGTGTGTGTTTTCGTAGATTTTCATGGGTACAGGTATGACGGTCTTGGTATATTCGGGTTTCTTCCCATGTAGGATTTGGTATACACGGGAAGAAACCCGAATATATCAAGACCGTCATGTATATATATATATATATGTACATACATACACACATGCATACATACATATACTGTACATATATAATAGTCTCCCTTTATTTTCACTTATCAGCAAAAAATAAGTTGCATATATAAATACATACATACACCCCCCCTAATCACCTTGGTTGCTCTTCTCTGCACTCTTTCTAGAGTCTCAACATCTTTTTTTATAGTGTGGTGACCAAAACTGGACGCAGTATTCCAGGTGTGGTCTTATTAAGGCTTTATAGAGTGGTTTTAGTACCTCACTTGATCTTGATTGTATCCTTCTGTTAGCCTCACAAAAGCAATATATCGTCTGTACATTAATTATACATTAATAAACATATCAGAAGGAAGATCACATACCATACAAAAGGGGTATATTTTAAATAGAAAATAGCATCACCTTTGCTCCCAAGCAGGTCTCAAAATCCTTCTTCATGTCAGAGACAGCTACTTTGTCCTGCGGTCTTTTAGGACCACTGCAACACGGCACAACAGTTTGTAGATCCAGTTCCACAATCTACTGAAAAGAAAGGAAGCAGGACAGAAGAGAAACAGAGAGGTGCTAGCTTTCTTGAAATTGTTCCCTTTATATATTTGTATCAGTAGACCTCAACTGACAACCACTCACAAAAAATGACTTACAAAATTACAATGGCACAGAACAAAAGGGATGCTCGACTCATGCCACCATGGTCATATGTTCAAAATGTGGGCACTTGGCTATATGTCCATGCTTATGACTCATGGATCTTTCTTTCCCCCACTCAAGTGCTGAAGCTAAATTCTCCCCCTCTGCCCTGAAATCTTGACTCCCTATAACCAGTTAATTTGCTAAATTTACTTGGAAGGAGGGTGACAAAATCTAGAAGTTGTTGACCTTTAAGACTGACCGGCAGCCTGAAGAACAGAGAAAAGGTTTAAATTTTTTTAGGAAAAGGCGCACTGCCAAAGTTAAAGGGAGTCAAACAAGCAACAAAAAACTTGGAAACTTGGAAAATTTGAGCCAAATCTTCAGGATTCACACATAGTATAGTCTTGGGGGGGATGGTTTCAAGACAGGCCTGTAGCAACTTGAACCTAACCCAGCAGCTTCACTGTGTGGCTGCCCAGGCTTTTCCTAATCCTTTCTGGTTCTGAAACGTTAATAGAGGGTTTCTAAAGTCCTTCTTTGGTGGTCTACCATGGGTAGGTGGTGGGCTTAATTTGATTTGGCAGATCCTCCGTTAGGCCTGTGCTAGCTTGTTTCAAGGGCTTCAGCATGATTTTAAAGTAAAGAACTAGACAAGAAACCTTGAGGTTATCCACATTTTGCTTTCACCAAGTCAAGGTGCATAAGTAGTTAAGGCCAGTCAACAGATTTTGGTAGAAAATCCATCAAAGGCTTCTCTCACATTAATGAAAATGTAATGAGATGCCCGAGATAGCCACAAGGCTCTGCCTATTGGGCCAACTCTATGACCATCCAGTAATTCTAGTAATTTTAAAAACATTACCTCTTTTTAGACATCTTTAATTTAATCACTGTACTCATTAGAGGCTTTCTGGCTCTTCTAAATAGTTTTGTGACCGGCTTCTATGTTTTCAGTTAGTGGAAGATGGAGAATAATTAACTGAGATGTCTAGAAGTCTAGGGCTTGAATGTTTCTCAGAGGAAAATACAAATTTAAGAAAAGGTACCTGAGTAAAATCTGGATCCTGCGATGAGTTATTGAAATCTCTAAACATTCCTGTAGCCTTGAGGTACTTTCTTATATAATTAATCTTTTCTTGGTCACGGCCTATGATAGACAAGAACAGAAACTCTCTTTGAATGTGCAAAGAGTGTAGAAAGACCATTTTTAAAGGAACACCAAATTTAAGATGCTGTATAGAATTTCAGAAAACCTTTAGTATCCCCTCAAATATACAATACTGGGTACTACCAGTCTATTTAGTGTACACACTTATAGCCTAATGGTAAAGTTCTAACTCATCTTTAAAAACGAAGAATGTAAACTTGTCTGAATCATCACATTGACACACCCAATGTATACTTACACAGCTAATTTTTCATGTAATGAGAAGATGGTTTGGGTGTGATTTGAAGCATAGTGTATATGTAATAAGTAAAACGTGGTGAAGGATTTACTGTTTATATGTTAGTATATGAAAGACATATTGTCTGTATTTATATGTGCAAATTAAATAAACGCATACTATCTATATATAAATGTGCATGTAGTATCCCTGAATCAATTTCTTGAATTAATAAATTTGTCCTTTACTAATTTTAATTTTCAGGGTGTTTTGTTTGTGAAATTAGATTAGATTGGAAACTAGCTGAATCCTTCGATTTACTAAATAATTACACTAAGTATAACAACTTGAACAATCAGCACCTGAGATTGGACCTATATTTTATATTTTGCTAAAATTGTGATTTTGAATTGTCTAATCCAGTGTTTCCCAACCTTGGCAACTTGGAGATATCTATTTGTGTTAATATTAAAGCAGGCAATCTACCTCCATTTGAAATGAATACTCTCTGATTCAGAAATTTACATTTTACATATTGTCTTCCGTCTACTCACCGGTTTGAACTAAATATTTGATGCTAACTTCATCAACTGGGAAGAAGGCTGCCGTTGCGCCATATTCTGGACACATATTGGCAATTGTGGCTCGATCAGCAATGGATAACTGAGCAACTCCAGGTCCAAAGAACTCGACAAATTTGCCCACAACCCCTACTTGGCGTAAATGCTGCAACACATTTAAGTTTGCATTCAGTTCCATTTTCATAGTATATTCTATAGTATATTTAACTGAATCCAGAGATTTTATAAACGAGAATCTGAGGCTCCAAGTTATCAAACTCTGCTGCCAAATTTAAACTTATAATGCAACACTAACATTCAAATATAATAAACAAATAAAATAGATTCCATTGATTTCTATAATTCTAGATAAAGTACAACTGCATTGAGTTTTAAAATATGGCACACCAACAATACCAAATGGTATCCCCCACAAATTTGACTCCAGTTTGCATTGACGGCCTCAGTCAGCTTCATGTTGGCTGAGTTCTGTTTTTTATGCCTCTTGGAACTCCTTTAAAGTTTGTTGAAAACTGATAATACATTTTCCGGCAATTTTGAATTAGGAAACAAATAAAAGTATAACACTGTCATCAAATTAAATATATCACGATTAAAAATCCTGCACAAGTCTAACATAGAGGAACATACTTTGTGGTCCTTGATATCTCTGCGTTAAGAGAGGACTTTATCTCTAAAAGGTGGAATTATGGAACTACAGTATTCTATTAATTCAACACTTCTGACACACATCAGTGCTTAGAATAGCGATCACAAAGTGGCTTTGTTGATTGTATTAAATTGGAATAAAAAGTCCCAGAAATAGAGCTCAAACACTTACTGAATGTCATTTGCTGTTCTTGAACTCCTAACTTATTAGCATGCAGATTTCTGAGATTAATTAAGCAATAGCCTTGTATTATGATCAATAGTGGTTGGCCAAGCAAGTGATTACCTTGGTAACCGTGAGCACGATGTCTGTGGATGTGACCAATGACTGAGGAATACCGCTCAATTTGTAGCCAATCACTTCAGGAAGAACCATACTGATTGGTTGGCCCAGCATTACTGCTTCAGCTTCAATACCGCCCACACCTGATTAAAGGGGAAGGAGAGAGAGAGAGAGAGAGAGAGAGAGAGAAAGATTAAATATAACTGCTAATTTATGCAGCAATATCTATTAAGGCAAATAACAGTGGATCAACAATATTACTGACAGGGAGATAAAAACGGTTGTTATTCATCTAAAATGAAGCTTTTCCATATACTTGATACTTTACATATTTCAGGAATGCAAATTATCTCATAGGGTAAAAAACATCAAAAGTGTATTGCTAGATCAAAACAATGGCCAACAAGAATAGTTATGCATTAAGACTTGCCTATGTTCAGCATTGGAAGAATAAGAATACTGTATACCCACAGAAGTTTTATGTAAAATATTAATGTGCACGGAGATGGACAAACTAACACTTGAATGAAAAAAAAATGAGACTGAATATTATGAAACTTAGAATAAATTATATTACTGGTGGGAAGAAAGGAGAACCAAGATTTCAAATTAAGGGAATTGTATGAAGAAGTAAAATACATGTACCGTATATACTCGAGTATAAGCCGAGTTTTTCAGCCCCAAAAATGGGCTGAAAAACCCGACCTCGGCTTATACTCGGGTCACCACAAGAGGGCGCCGGATCACCACAAGAGGGCGCACCGCGGGAGCCTGTCAGACATTGCTGGCTTGGGCGGGTGTGGGAAAGGGCAAAGTGCGGCGGCAAAGGGCGCTCCAACCGAAGCGGCTGTGGCAAGAGTGGGGCAGTTGCCTCCTACCCAGCTCTAGCAAAGACGCCAGCCCTTTGCCTTTGCTGTTAGAGCTGGAGCTTCTGTCTTCTTGCAGGTGCCTTCCCTTCCCTGGCTCCAGCAAAGGCGCCAGCCAACTGCTCCGATGGCGTGCGAGAGGGGGAAAAGGCGATGGTGAGGTCGGGGGGTGGATTCCTGCTTCACGAGTCCCCCCCCACCTTGCCGGCTTCCCCTCACCTTTTTCCCCTCGCACGCCATCGGGGCAGTCGCGGGGAAGAAGAGAGAGAGGGTGCCTGCATGTGCCCTTTCTCTCTCCCCCCTCCACCTTGCCGGCTTCTCCTCGCCTTTTTCCCCTCGCACGCCATCGGGGCAGTCGCGGGGAAGAAGAGAGAGAGGATGCCTGCATGCGCCTTTTCTCTCTCCCCCCTCCACCTTGCCGGCTTCCCCTCGCCTTTTTCCCCTCGCACGCCATCGGGGCTGTCGCAGGGAAGAAGAGAGAGAGGGTGCCTGCATGCGCCCTTTCTCTCTCTCCCCCCCCTCCTTGCCGGCTTCCCCTCGCCTTTTCCCCCTTGCACGCCATCGGGGCAGTCGCGGGGAAGAAGAGAGAGAGGGTGCCTGCATGCGCCCTTTCTCTCTCCCCCCCTCCTTGCCGGCTTCCCCTCGCCTTTTCCCCCTTGCACGCCATCGGGGCAGTCGAGAGAGAGGGTGCCTGCATGCGCCCTTTCTCTCTCCCCCCCTCCACCTCGCCGGCTTCCCCTCGCCTTTTTCTCCTCGCACGCAGCTGCCCTACCCTTCCCACAGCCACGTCACTTGGAGCCCCCTTTTACTTCCCTCTTGGAGCTCCTGTCGGCATCTTGCAGCTGCCTTCCCTTCTCCGGGTCCAGCAAAGTTGCCAGCCAACTGCTCCGACGGCGTGCGAGAGAGGAACAGACGATGGGAAGTCAGGGGGGAGGGGATTCCTGCTTCATGAGTACCCCCCCCCCCGACCTCACCAGCTTCGCATCGTTTGTTCCTCTCTCGCACGCCGTCGGAGCAGTTGGCTGGCAACTTTGCTGGACCCGGAGAAGGGAAGGCAGCTGCAAGATGCCGACAGGAGCTCCAAGAGGGAAGTAAAAGGGGGCTCCAAGTGACGCAGCTGTGGGAAGGGTAGGGCAGCTACCTTCCCTTCCCCGGGTCCAGCAAAGTTGCCAGCCAACTGCTCCGACGGCGTGCGAGAGGGGAAAAGACGATGCGAAGCTGGTGAGGTCGGGGGGGGGGGACTCATGAAGCAGGAATCCCCCCCCCGACCTCACCGGCTTTTCCCCTCTCGCATGCCGTCGGAGCAGTTGGCTGGCAACTTTGCTGGTGCCGGGGAAAGGAGGCAACTCACCCTTCCTACAGCCGCTTCACGGTGTTTCGAAAGACAAGTTCTCTGTCATTTCGTCATTTAAAATAGCCCGTCGAAGCCGTACATCCAGGAGACCAGCCTGTCGGAAAAAATCCACCTTGCCAAAACCGCACCGCACGTGTTTGTGGTTCACCAGGTGCAGTTTGGCTCCTGTTCTCTCCTTTAGCAATTATTCCAGTTCCCCGTTTGAGCAAAGGGCTTAAGGGATCATTAAGGCATAATAGATGAGTCTGCATATTTTTCTCCAGCTAAATGTGGTTGCTTCATTGGAAACTCTGGGCCGGTGAGAATTACAATCACTTGGCTTCAACGTTTACAATCTTGGAGGCTCAGCCTGGCTTTGGAAGAAACTGGTGAACTTAGCTTCTTGTCATTATTATTATTTATTTTTATTATTATTTATTAGATTTGTATGCAGCCCCTCTCTGTAGACTCATTAGTAGACCATGTGGCTGACATGGACAAAATATAGCAGCAACAACAACAACAAAAACAACAACAAAATCAACAAACAACAATAACAGAGTTGGAGGTCATGCTGATAACCTCACAGCAGCTAATGCTGAAGCTCTTCTTTGGATACAGATTTATCTATCTATCTATCTATCTATCTATCTATCTATCTATCTATCTATCTATCTATCTATCTATCTATATCTATCTAATTGGATTTGTATGCCATCCCTCTCCAAGGACTCAGGGTGGCTGACAGCATATATAAAAACAGAACAATAATGTAAATCCAATTAATGATGAGAAGGAATCCAGTTTTGAAGGATTCTAACTCTTAGGTTTTAGCTTTGTTGCTGATTGAGCTACTTTTTTTACTTTTTAATTTATTGTTAATATTGTTAATTTGTTTACCCTCTTTTAAATTTACAGAGCTAGTTTACTGGTTTTCTTTAAAATAAATATTCTAAAACATGTCTCAATTAATGTAATTTTATTGGTTTCCATTTTTATAAGTTACCAGTAGCCACTGCATTTTCTAACCTCGGCTTATACTCGGGTCAATAAGTTTTCCCAGTTTTTGTGGCAAAAATTGGTGCCTCGGCTTATACTCGGGTCGGCTTATACTCGAGTATATACGGTATATATATATATATCATTTGTGAACAGTACAGTTTTAAGGTGAACATTGATGTAATAATTTAGGGTATTTAAGTGTATATACTAGAATTAGAAGATTTGTCACATATTTGTTAATTGTTTCTTTGGTGGTGGTGGTGGTTTGTTATGTGTGTTTTCTCAATATATATATTTTTAAGAATAGTTGTGCATTATCATATTCCCTGCCTCATTTTCTCAAGGAACTCAAACTGGACTGAGAAGTTGCAAGGCAATAAATTTCAAAGCAGGGTTTATCTACCTACAGATGAAATTAAGCGGAGTGTCTCACACCTTGTTTAAGAAACAGGTACATGCTAAACATATGGTCTAATTTTGCAATAAAAACTCTGCTGTAAGGATCAAACAGATAAATTCTTTTAATGTGTGAATCTATTCTCTTGCATTTTGCAAATTACCATGCATGCAAAAATCATTTCCCTCCCTTTGCACAGGCATTTAAAACACAACCTAAAAACAATAGAACAAGGTATTTTAAATGTAAAGCATTCAAGGAGCTTAAGAACAGGAAATGAAAGGACTGTAAGCACATGACTATCATAAGAGAATACTAACCCTGTATTTAATGCTTCCTTTCCTGGTTAGATCATATATCTTCTTATATTCATAACCCCCAACACTCTCACAAACAAATGCTTGCCAATGAATTAGAAGGAAACAGAATCCCAAAACATTATGATATCAAGAAACACATTTGTTTTACTCAGCAGTGGAAAACCATGCACGTGTCTATTCATCAACTTTAGATCAACTCTGGATCTAGTTTTCCTTGGCTATTCCCAAAGTAAAATAAGAGTATCTTTATTACAGTGTTTTCTCAATTTTAAAGGGATGCACCAACACATTTCTAGATATATACGGTTTCCCCCACTTGTATCAAGCCACCGCATATATCTTGGCTGCATATCCCCCCCTGCCCCCAACACATTGGTTTGAGATAGTAAGTGACACATTATTAAATCAGCTAAATTGGAATTAAAGTAGTATTCTCCTCCTTAGTGTGACCACATTCAAGGGTAGTCTCTGAAAGTGTCTGAAATCTGCTAGGGTTGTGTTGATCTTGAATTGATATAAGGTAGATATGGTGATTTCAAAAGAATAATAGGCAAGGCTCACAACTGGGGGAACAAATTTGATACCATTATTGTTTCAGCCAACTCCAAAATGAGTAGAGAACACTTCAACCAAGCAGTGAGGAAAGGCTTGTAGTTGTGTTAACTAAATTAGAACAGAATAAAATAGAATAGAGTAGAATAGAATTCTTTATTGGCCAAGTGTGATTGTACACACAAGGAATTTGTCTTTGGTGCATATGCTCTCAGTGTACATAAAAGAAAAGATACACTTGTCAAGAATCATGAGGGACAACACTTAATGATTGTCATAGGGGTCAAATAAGCAATGAAGAAACTATCAATATCAGTAAAATATCTTAAGGATACAAACAACAAGTTACAGTCATACAGTCATAAGTGGAGGAGACAGGTGATAGGAATGGTGAGCAAAAAACTAGTAGCTTTTTTTAAAAAAAAACACGTTAAAATCTTTAAATGTTTTTCTTTGCCCTGTTTGCATTTTTATGTTAGCTGATCAAGCAAATGTGTGCATGTGTGTGTGTGTTGTGTTAAACCAAACAAACCATAACTAAGATTGGGGGAAAAAATCTTGTGGTTTCCTGGTGCTGAGTCAAAGCATTTCTTTGGAAAGATTAAATGCAGTACTGCCTTGAGCTTATTTTAAAGAGGATTATTAGGTTTAAATTTGGTGGGTTTTTTTAAATGGGATTAAAAGGGGTATTTCAGGGATTTAATATTTAGGAACGGGTTCTAATGTGTGTGTGTGTGTGTGTGTAAGAGAGAGAGAGGGGTGGGGAAGGAGGGGGAGATATATATATTTTTGAATCCCAATTTTAAATTATTTCCAGAATAGCTAGACATTCTGAGAAGCAAGAAATCAACAACAGTATTTTACTTTAAGATCTCACTGTGTGATTTTGCTTTCTTTTAACCCATGCCTATCTTAATTTTACTTTTCTTTATCAAGTTTATTTCTCTCTTCACAGAACAGTGCAGCTCTCAACCTGTTAAGAATCTCCACTTTTATCACCTTCAACCTGCAATAATTAATTGATGTAATCTAGAATCGGGAAGATTTTGCCCTCAAAATAAAGTTGAATAAGAATGCAAGCTAAGTATATACACCTTAGATTTGGCATAGAAACATAGAAGACTGATGGCAGAAAAAGACCTCATGGTCTATCTAGTCTGCCCTTATACTATTTCCTGTATTTTATCTTACAATGGATATATGTTTATCCCAGGCATGTTTAAATTCAGTTACTGTGGATTTACCAACCACGTCTGCTGGAAGTTTGTTCCAAGGATGTCCTACTACTTCAGTAAAATAATATTTTCTCATGTTGCTTTTGATCTTTCCCCCAACTAACCTCAGATTGTGTCCCCTTGTTCTTGTGTTCACTTTCCTATTTAAAACACTTCCCTCCTGAACCTTATTTAACCCTTTAACGTATTTAAATGTCTCGATCATGTTCCCCCTTTTCCTTCTGTCTTCCAGATTATACAGATTGAGTTCATTAAGTCTTTCCTGATACGTTTTATGCTTAAGACCTTCCACCATTCTTGCAGCCTGTCTTTGGACCCTTTCAATTTTGTCAATATCTTTTGTGGGAACATTTTTTCTGGGCACTGATAATGACTGATATTATTCAAGGTAAACTTCTCTTCCCACGGAAGAGATAAAAATAACCTTCATCTGACTCATTGATTTATGGAGAAGACTGAAATTAGAGAAATTAAAGGCATGTCTTCTATCTTGTGAGCCTTTTGTCATACTTCAGTCACTGGGAAAATCTCTGATTTGTTTCCTTTTACCATTTCGATAGTGGTATTAATTCGTCATAAAATAACTAATTGGTATCTTCTTGCCCTTCTAACTTTCCAGGGAAATATAGACTTGGTGATGCTTACACCTGAATTTCCTTGAACCAGGCATGACTAATTGTGTGAAAAACATTTTGGTGGTCACAGGCCATGCCTAATTATGATTAAATAGGGATTCCACTTATGAATTTGATTCCTTGCCTGTTTTTGTACTAGGGTTAACAACAACAACAACAACAACAACAGAGTTGGAAGGGACCTTGGAGGTCTTCTAGTCCAACTCCCTGCTTAAGCAGAAAATCCTACACTACTTCAGACAAATGGTTAGCCAACATCTTCTTAAAAACTTCCAGTGTTGGAGCATTCACAACTTCTGGAGGCAAGCTGTTCCACTGATTGATTGCTTCTCCTATTTAAATTCCCAGGATAAGGTCTTCTTCTGCCACTGTTTGTGAACAGGCTCTGTGATATGAAGCTCCTGGCCTGAATTAGACTATTTTTTTAAACCATTTACCAAGTACGGGTAGTCCTTACAACAGTTCATTTAGTGACCATTCAAAGTTACAATGCCACTGGAAAAAGTAACTTATGACTATTTTCACACATAAACGTTGGAGCATTCCCATGGTCACATGATCAAAATTCAGATGCTTGCCAACTGACTCGTATTTATGATGGTTGCAATGTCCTGGGGGGGTCATGTGATTCCCTTTTTCAACCTTCTGACAAGCAAAATCAATGGGAAAGCCAGATTCACTTAAAAAACAAACAAACCCATGTTACTAACTTTAAAACTTCTGTTATAACAACTGTGGCAAGAAAAATGGGCAAAACTCACTTAACAAATGTCTCATTTAACAACATAAATTTTGGGCTCAATTGTGTTCATAAATCGGAGGATTACCTGTACAGGGAATATATTACACTGCTCAAAAAAATAAAGGGAACACTTAAACAACACAATATAACTCCAAATAAATCAAACTTCTGTGAAATCAAACTGTCCACTTAGGAAGCAACACTGATTGACAATCAATTTCACATGCTGTTGTGCAAATGGAATAGTTATGCAAATGAAATATTCAATAAGAATATTTCATTCATTCAGATCTAGGATGTGTTATTTGAGTGTTCCCTTTATTTTTTTGAGCAGTATATTTTACATACATTTTGAACTTTTGCTAGAGGTTTTGGAAGCTGTACTTCAACAAGATCAGGACTCCAAGCTCCATTGCATGGTCTATGGATCCCCCCCCCCCCGAAGATATAGAACTGATTTGGTGTAATGGTTACGGATCAGGCTAGAAGTTTGATTATGGTGAGTTCGAGTCACACTTTAGGCATGAAAAGCAGCTGGGTGACTCTAGGCCAGTTTTTCTCACAGGATGGTTATTATGGGGAAAATAGGAGGAAAGAATATTAGGTATTATCTTGCCCCCCTTGAATTATTTATAAAAAATAATAAAAGGTGGGAATAAAAAAATAATAAATATACATACAAAGTATTTGAACATAAATTCAGCAACTGAAAACTCAACCAATATTTTTTTCCAAAAATATAAATACATAAATTACAAATGTTACCCCAGTCTATTATTTACTAGGAACGGGGGAAAACAGCAAGAAGAAATTCAGAGTAATACCTTCTCATTCTTAAATTTTGCTAAACACCACTTAAATTCCTAATGAACAGACAGCTCGGTTTTAAAAGCACTTACCCCAGCCAAGCACACCTAAGCCGTTAATCATTGTGGTATGTGAATCGGTACCCACCACGCTGTCTGGATAATGGAATCCATTCTGATCAAAGACAACTCTTGCCAGATATTCTAAATTCACCTGATGGACAATTCCTGAACCTGGAGGAATAATTCTCATGTTCTGGAAGGCTTGAGAGCCCCACTAAAACACAAATGGAAAAGAAGGAAATGTCTTAAGTAGCAGCAAAATTGAGTATTTTTCTAGTCTAGTCATCAATTTATAAATATTGGGATGATGAAGATTTGGTTTTTAGAATGTTCTGCCCATGTGGACCTACGACCAAGTTCTATTCAGACCTTTGTGGTTTCACCAATGAAGGGTTTCAGCCTAGTCCCTTGTATTTTTTTTAATCTTAAAATGTGACAAAATGTAAATAAAGATACCATAATCAAGCAAACAGTCCCAGTTTGATTGGCTACCCACTAAGTCAGATGCATGACCTAGACAGAAATCACAAAATTAACTGTCTGGCTTGAAATATGTGATACCGATGAATAACCAAGCTCAAATTTAAAAATATTTAAATTTTGGAGAGCATTTATTAAGTTTAATTCTTTCCCTTCTTTTATGGGGAAAAAAACTTTGCCAACTTCTCTTCTTAGCTATTCTTCCAGGACAAAAAAGGCCCATGTTGTACATTAGGAACTGTGATTGTGTAGACTCCCTTCTACCTTAATAGACTCTTCCATGGTTAGCTTTGCAGACACGGAACAAGTATGATTTTACCTTCAAGAACTCAAATCTTTCTTTATTTCTCTCAAATTCCAAATCTTGATTCTTCTGTAAACTGTCTGGCCTGCAGTGAAAGGTAAGGGGTTAATACAGTAAGAAAACTTCAGTAAGACTATAGACAGGATTCAATGTCTGTAACTTGAAAAAGAAAGTGGGGAGCAAATTGGTATTTATTTAGCTCAGCATCATTCATGGAGCTCTTTAATTGGCACACACCAAACTAGAGAGTTAGGAGAAAAGACGACTCGCAAAGCTTTTATAATAATTCCTACTGTCTCCTACAATGTTTAATTCCACCTAGACACTTTGACAAAGGGTATTCCGAATATAACAGTGAAGGAAAGATTTCTAAAACATTTATTATACAAGAACAAGAGTGCTAGCAAGTGAGAACAAGATTAGAAAGTACAGCTGACAAAAACATATTCAAGGCTTTGAAAAGCACCATATAATGCGGAACTGGAATACTGTCCATATGACTTGAGAACCAGGCTGAATTAGACCAAAAAGTCTAGGACCAAAACAGATTTTGTTCTGACTCAAATCAAAAGATCCAGCTAATCCTATGGGAAACATGCAAGCAGGATACAAGGGCAAATTCTCTCTTCTCAGTACAGAAGATACGAACCCCTCGTCATACGAACTTTCCGAGATACGAACCTGGGGTTTGGAAAATTTTTGCCTCTTCTTACGAACTTTTTTCACCTTATGAACCCGCCGCCCGAATGCCAAACCTGGAAGTTCGGCAAAAGTTCGGGTTTGGGAGGCCGCTGAGAAGCCCCGCCGCCTGGCTGTCGCCTTTTGAAACAGCCGGGGGGCTTCTCGGCGTTCTCCCGAATGCTGAACCCGGAAGGAATAATTGTATATGTCTCTATCACATCTTCTCTTACTTGAGTTTTATTTTTAAGCAAAATAGTCTGAAAGGCTTTCTTTAATCAGGCCTCCTGAACTCTTTCATTCTCCTAACCATTTCCATTTGTACTATTTTCCAGCTTGAAATAAATGAAAACACAGTGTTCAGAGGCAAGACTTGGAATGCCGGGCTTCATATATAAATAAGAGAAGAAAGAAAAGTTTCAGTAGCCAAACTATTGTTGGAGAAAGACTAGACTTTGGTCTCATCTAGCAAGTTACCTGGAATGCCTTTATGCTAAAGATTACATTTCAACGAATGCAAACTTCGAGCTAATCATTCCCAACATTCACATGTGAACACCCTTCCCTGTTAATTGGGGGAAAGGGCCATCTAGCGCAGAGCTTTCAAACTTGGTTACACTAAGATGTGGGGACTCAGGAGAAATTGAGGCCCACCACAACTCTCTCCTGAGTGGCAATTCCACTGTTGTGCTATTTCAACTTGTGGAGACATTCACAAAGATGTCTAACCTCATCTGGAAGTCAAACAACATATGAAGCATTGTTGGTGCATGACACAGGAGAAGTAATCCAAAACTTATAAAGGCCCTTCAAATTATTATTATCATTTTTTAATTATTTATTAGATTTGTATGCCGCCCCTCTCCGCAGGCTCGGGGCGGCTCACAGCAATGATAAAAACAATATACAGTAACAAATCTAATATTAACGTTTAAAATAACAATTTGACATTAAAAAGCCTAAAAACCCCAGTATATAAAAAAGCATACACACAAACATATCATACATACAGCTACAAAGGCAAAGGGGGGGGGGATGTACTGTATGTTGTTAATATGAACAGCATGAAGAAACATTTTATTATCCTTGGTGGACATATAAAAAAGCTTGTTTATAAGATACAAAAGGAAAGAGAATTAGCACAGGATTGATTCATTTTTATAAATATATTGTTAGGACGGTTTGTTTTTCAAGCAATTACTTTTAATTATCAGTCACAGTTCATTCAGGTCCAGTGTCCCCTCCCCCATTTAAACTATGGATTTTCTACAAATATGCTTGCATGGACACATGCAAAGGTGTAATTTTGGGGAAGAATTATGGTTAAGAATAGTTTTAGGTGGAGATAGCAATTTAAGTTGAAAAGGGGAAGAAGCTCATTGCACTGGATTTTCACCATTCGTTACTGGCAGTTCTCGACTTAGGACCATTTTTTTAGTGACCGTTTCAAATTTTAATGGCTCTGAAAAAAGTGACTTAAGGGGACCGTTTTTTCACATTTTTATGACCACTGCAGTATCCCAGTAGACAGGTGATCAAAATTTGAACGCTTGGCAACTGGCATGTACTTATGACGGTTGCAATGTCCTGGGGTTATGTGATAACCTTTTGCGACTTTCTGAGAGGAAAAGTCATTTGAGAAAGCCAGATTCACTTAATAATCATGTTATGAATTTATTAACTGCAGTGATTCCCTTAACAAGTGTGCAAAAAAAAAAGTCACAAAATGAAGCAAACATTCACTTAATAACTGTCTAGTTTAGCAATGGAAATTTTGAGGTCAATTATGGACATAAGCTGAGGATTATTTGTATCTTGTTTTTGTACCTTAAGGACTAACGTTGAAAGAATAACATCAAATCTTTCTGGATCATTGCATAGAATAATGTAGAAGAAGAAATAAGAGAGAAGGAACAAGTAATTTATCAAAATGTAAATATATTTCTAAAGGGAAAGCATTATCCTGTGAGCCACCCTGAGTTTTCGGAGAAGGGCGGCAGACAAATCTAATAAATAAATAAATAAATAAATATTAGTGGATACAAACCGAGATGCTTACTGTAAACATGGGAGAATTGCACTCATATATGTTTCCCTGTCTTGTTTATGTTCATGGCATCGGACCAGAATATCTCCGAGACCGCCTTCTGCTGCACGAATCCCAGAGCCTTCTCTGTGGTGGCCCCGACTCTCTGGAACCAGCTCCCCCCAGAGATTAGAACTGCCCCCACCCTCCTTGCCTTTCGTAAACTCCTCAAAACCCAACTTTGTCATCAGGCATGGGGGAACTGAGATATCTCCCCAGGCCTATACAATTTATGTATGGTATGTTTGTACGTATGTCTGTTTAATAATGGGGTTTTTAAAATATTTTAAATTGTAAATTATTAGATTTGTTATGAACTGTTTTATTGTGTTGTGAGCCGCCCCGAGTCTACGGAGAGGGGCAGCATACAAATGTAATAAATAATAATAATAATAATAATAATAACAACAACAACAATGTTTTACATGTATATAATAAACATTTTTTAAAGAACTAACATGGTTACCTTCCTAGAGGTTCTCAGTCTCTGATTGTAATGAATCCTTGCTCTTCAATGAAGGAGTTTAGGTCTTTCTTTTTTCCCCCTTCTTTGCATGTCGCTTAAGGTAAATTCCTTACCTTTTATTAAAGTCAACCTGGATGGAATGATCAATGACTAAATCAGCAGGACACACAGGGTTGATTTTCTCAGGGTTACCTTCCAGGGCCTTCACAGCATCACGCATAGCAGCAAAATCAACAACTGCGGGGACACCCCTGCAACAGGAAAGTAAAAAAACAATTTTTTAAAAAAAATACAAGGCAAATTTGTCAAAACCAGGGGTGGGCTGCTGGGAGTTCGCAGAGGTTCGGGAGAAACTCTAGCTAAGATTCTGTGCAGTTCAGAGAACCCCCAAATCCCACTCCTGGATGGCCCCGCCCACCCTGGCCCTCCCCTTCCAGGAGTCCACATGTGGCCCGTTTTGGATGCAGATAAGTGCAGGGCATGCACGGAGGCTCAGGGAGGGTGAAAAGCGGATCTATCAGAAGTTCAGGGAGGCTGGAAACGGGCCCGTTTCCGGCCTCCATAAGGCCTCTGAAGCCTTGGAAGGCCATTTTCACCCTCCCGGAGTGTTCTGTCGGGCTCTCTGGTAGAATCCTCCCAAAAATTCACAGGTACAAATTTCAGGCACACACATGTTTGAAAATTCAAAACAATGTTCTTCATAATGAAAATTCACTTAAACTAAGCCCTCTTTTGTTATAGCAAAGAGCACTCATCTCCAAACAAACTGGTAATTTGTACAAGTCCCTTATCAGTTCTGTGATACTTAGCTTGCAGCTGTGAGGCAATTCACAGTCCTTCTTCTTTCACAAAGTGAAACACACTTTGCTCTGGTTTACTTTCAAAGCGGGGGAAAATCAGCACACAAAAGGTCAAAGTCAGCAAAGTAGGCACGAAACACAACGATCAGATAATCCTCCACAATGGCCAAACCCACAGGCTGCTATTTACAGCAGCCTCACTAATTACCACAGCCCCACCCAACCACAGGTGGCCTCATTTTCTTTGATAATAATCTCTCAGTTGTTGTTGCCTATGCATCGCTCTCCTCATGCGTGGCTGTATCATTAACTCTTGTTCTGAATCCAAGGAGGAGCTAGATAATTGATCTCCTTCTGAGCTGTCTGCCACACTCTCCTCCTCCCTGTCACTCATGTCTTCTTGGTCAGAGGAGCCTTCATCAGCAGATTCCACCGGGGGCAAAACAGGCCTGCAGCATGTGGATGTCTCCACCACATCCACAGTCCTTGGGGCAGGAGCTGGGCCAGAGCTGACCACAACATGGAGGCTCAAAGAAAACCTTCAAAGTCCGGGGAGGGCAAAAACACTCCAAGGTGCAGGAGGCTGACTAGGCCACGCCCACTATGGTCACGCCCACCCAACAACTGGGCAGAGAATCCTTTGCTAAAATTTTGAAGCCACCCCAGGGATGCAAAATTGATAGCCCGGGAGCTGCGAAAATGTGCAAGGAAGATTTTGAAATTGAAACACACGCACAACACCTTTTGTAAGGTCCAAAGTTGGAGCTGCCGTTTGGAGAATGGTAGAAGTTAAATATTCAATATACACCTGAATGGGTTATAAAAGCAAACACCCTGGTTCAACAGAAAGAACTATCCAAACAAGCAAGCTCTAGATTCACGTTTTTCTTTCCTTGTCCCTTCTCCTGTCCTTTTACAACTTGTGTTGTAACATTAACTATAATTATCCGTGGTTATCTGAACTGGCAAGCTCTGGGTGCTGCTAACAGGCAAATGCCAGAGATTGCTGACTCGTTTAGTTGTGGAAAGTATGGTTTGTAGATAGCTCTAACTAAAATCAAACAGCAAAACAAGAGAAAAAGAATATTTCTAATTCTCCAAATTCTGCAATCAGGTACATCAATCGCCCTTAAAACTGTTCTTCCTTGCAGAGGTATTGATACTATGGTCTAACTTTCAGACTACAATCAATAGTTCTTTTTAGTCTAAATCTATGTAATCCCACACTTAGAATTATTATATGCAGGCAGTCCTTGTCTTACAACCACAAATGAACACAAATTTCTCTTGCTAAGCAAGACCGTTATTAAGTGACAATTATCCCATTTTGCAACCTTCCTTGCCACAGTTGTTTAAGTGAATCACTGCAGTTGTTAAGTTAGTAACATGGTAGTTAAGTGAATCTGGCTTCTCCATTGATTTTGCTTGGCAGGAGGTCACAAAAGGTGATCACATGACCCTGGGACACTGCAACTGTCATAAATACATGCCAGTTGCCAAGCATCAAAATTTTGACCATGTGTCCATAGGGATGCTGTAACAATCATAAATGTGCAAAACAATTCCCCCCCCCCCCACTTGGAACAGTAACTAAATGAACAGTTGTAACCTGGAACAGTAACTAAAAGAACAGTTATAAGTTGACTACCTATAGTTATTTTGAACATTGAATATTAGGCAGATTTTCTGCAATCAAATGTTTGAGACTCAAATCACAAATAGATCCAGGGAATGAGAGAAGAAGAAAAGAGGAATGTGAAAAAAAGTTTTAACACAATGTGTCAAAGACAGTAAACAAGCTAGAATTCTTATAGCATTATCCCAGAATCCTTTGTATTTCATCACAGCTCAAATCCAATAAATGAGACTGGCACTAAATTTATATTTTATATATCTTATAATACACCAAAAAAGAACTAGGAGAGATTATTCTAATTCAACGCCCCTGAAGCGTCTGCACAAATTACAATTCCTCCAATGAAAAATACGAAAATTATTCAAAACTATAATTAAATCTACAACTAATAATGCTGTGGATTATCCAAAAATGTAGTTGCAAAGAATTTGTTCAGACACTGCTATTATTTAGGGTAATAACACAGCAATGTCTGAACAAATCCTTTGCAAGTACATTTCTCCAGCAAATTCATCTGGAATTCTTTTTTAAAAAAAATTGTATTAGTTGTTTCCTTAAGACCACACAATAGGTTTAGCAAAGGTTGGAACAGAATTTAACGATTCCATTCCCACTACCTTAAATTTGTTTTTAGAAACTCAGTATTTTCAGCTAGGTAAATGGGGGGAAATGAAAGTTATTTTGGAAAATAATAAGCCTGCTATGGAATGAATGCTCAAGAATATGTGGCAACCTACAAACTTTGAATACATAAGAATTAAAATGTATACAACACACTGCCAGAATCTAGAGTCCAAACTCTTAATGCAGTTGTAGTACTTACCCTGTTTTCCCCAAAATAAGACATCCCCTCATAATAAGCCCAATCAGGCTTCTGAGTGCATGGCAATAAGGCCAAGTGCTTATTTAAAAAAAATATAAGACAGGGTCTTATTTCTGGAGAAACACGGTAACTTTTAATAAAAAAGCATATCTTAACTGAAGTTTAAGAAAATTAAGATATTCTAATCTTACAGCGGTGCTTCGGTCAAAGTGTCATAGCATTCATTCACATTTGCACAAAGCTCAGACTTCTTATCAAGGATTTTGATTCACAACAATGGCTACTGTTATAGCTTTGAGAAAAATGCCCATTGTGTTCATGGTATAAGATGGCATTTCACAGACTGCCGTATAAGGCTCAAGGCAGGTATTGAGTCACCACAACGTTAGAAAGGATTGCTGTGTTACCCTGTTCCAAATACATATTCTTCATTCAGAAAAACAGCATGCAGCTTGTCAGGAAAAAAAATACTAGTTCAAATCTTTCTTCCTGATACAATGCCTCTCCGCATGTGAACAGATACCAGCAAGTAGCACCAGTGTCAAAATGGAAGATTCCTGAGCCTTATCAAACTATTTAATATGCTTAAGCTTCACATACCATTTTCTCATTCAGGACTAAATAGGTTAAAGGACTGAAAGAAGACCAAGACAATGATAGAATGCTGGTGAGACCACATTTGGAATACTGTGTTCAGTTCTGGAGACCTCACCTACAAAAAGATATTGACAAAATTGAACGGGTCCAAAGACAGGCTACAAGAATGGTGGAAGGTCTTAAGCATAAAACGTATCAGGAAAGACTTAATGAACTCAATCTGTATAGTCTGGAGGACAGAAGGAAAAGGGGGGACATGATCGAAACATTTAAATATATTAAAGGGTTAAATAAGGTCCAGGAGGGAAGTGTTTTTAATAGGAAAGTGAACACAAGAACAAGGGGACACAATCTGAAGTTAGTTGGGGGAAAGATCAAAAGCAACATGAGAAAATATTATTTTACTGAAAGAGTAGTAGATCCTTGGAACAAACTTCCAGCAGATGTGGTAGATAAATCCACAGTAACTGAATTTAAACATGCCTGGGATAAACATATATCCATCCTAAGATAAAATACAGAAAATAGTATAAGGGCAGACTAGATGGACCATGAGGTCTTTTTCTGCCGTCAGACTTCTATGTTTCTATGTCTATGTTTCTATGATCAGAAAAAACTAAAATTGGGTCAAGACAAGAAAATAATTTGCAAAAAATACCTCAGAGAGCACCCAACTCAATTCTTATGAAAATAAAAGAAAGAAAAACTTTCCCTACTTGCACCCGAACATGACGCAAACATACCCTATCAGTATCTTTTTTAAAATCATGCCTCCAGAATCAGTCATCTTTTTCCCAGCACAGAATAGATATTTTCCCAGTTCTTAGATGATCAACTACCTACAAGATACACTGTTTTTTTCCATAAAGAAACAAATGCAATTTTAAAAAAAAATCAATAACTCGATCTGAAAACATAAAATGATCCTGATTGATTGTAAGACAAATGGAAAATGCCAGGTATAATGGCTATATCCTTACTTGGTATGACATTAATACTGTATTCCTTTGTATACATTACTTCCCCTCCCTTTTTAAAAATCTTCTGGGATTTGTTTGTTTTTATCTTACTAAAGATATTCCAGATGTTTTCAATATATATATATATATATATATATATATATATATGTATTTTACATAATTTTGCTGATAAGTGAAAAGGAAAGAAGCCTAGTATAGATCTATTTCAAGCTTGTTATGCTCTCATCAGCTAGACATATCCTTAGCGGCTGTAAGCCTACAGGTTCAAAGCCCGGTAAGGGTATGTCTAGTTGACAAGAGCATAACAAGCTCGAAATAGATCTGTACTAGGCTCCCTTCCTTTTCACTTATCAGCAAAAATATGTAACCATGTATATTCTGTCCTATTCTAGGGCGAACAAGGACAGAAGCACCAGCCTGAAGATGACGAATGGGACCTTGTCGAAACGTCACCAGAAATCCTCTAAATCCTTATTTTTAAAATTATATTCCACATATTGGTTCAACGGGAAGAAACCCGAATATGCCAAGACCTGTACCCGTGAAAATCTACGAAAACAAATATATACCGGTGTATGTATGTATGTATGTATGTATGTATGTATGTATGTATGTATGTATGTATGTATGTATGTATCTCTCTCTCTCTCTCTTTCTCTATCTATCTATCTATCTATCTATCTATCTATCTATCTATCTATCTATCTATACATATACATATACATATACATATACATATACATATACATATACATATACATATACATATACATATATGCATATACATATACATACACACACATACATCATTGAGTTGTTAAAAAATACAGCAGACGTTAATAATTGGCAGACATGTGCAATCACTGACGTTGCCTTGAATGTAAAGATGCTTTTGTAAAGTTTGCTCAAATTCAAACTTTGAACTTGGTCACCAAGCCAGACTAAAGACATCAGAACTCTGTCATTTACTTGTCACTGGTCTCCAGGCTGTGACCTCTACATGAGATCTTAATGGGAGTATGTCATATCACCATGATACAAGGTAGATTAATTTTAAAATTATATTCCAAGTATTGGTTCAAAGGCACAAAAGTTATTTTTTGTAACTGTTTTTTTTTTGGCAGAACACTCCTTAAAATCAGGAGACAGTGTTAGCAGAGAACAGCAACTATTGAGGAGAAAAAACTTAGTCAATTGGTATTGAATTGTATCTATCTGTATCATGAAGGCAAACATGATACAACAGCACTTAGACATATACAGTCAAACCTCGTCTTACGAACCTAATTGGTTCCAGGGGGAGGTTCGTAAGACGAAAGGTTCGTAAGACGAAACATTGTTTCCCATAGGAAACAATGTAAAGTCAATTAATCCGTGCAACCAAAAAAAACCCCCGCCAAAAAACCGCTGCCGCCCGGCTGTCACCTTGTTTTAAAAGGTGACAGCCGGGCGGCGGGGCTTCCCAGCACCCCCACCCCCAACCCCGAACTTTTGCTGAACTTCTGGGTCCGGGGTTGGGGGGGGTGCTGGGAAGCCGCGCGGCTGTTTTAAAAGATCACAGCTGGGCTGGGGGGCTTCCCAGCACCCCCCCAACCCCGAACCCGGAAGTTCGGCAAAAGTTCGGAGTTCGGGGGGGTGCTGGGAAGCCCTCCAGCGCGGCTGTGACCTTTTAAAACAGCCGCGCGGCTTCCCAGCTGTCTCCGAACGCCGAACGCGGAAGTTTGGCTTTGGTGTTCGGCTTCGGGAGACAGCTGGGAAGCCGCGCGGCTGTTTTAAAAGGTCACAGCCGCGCTGGGGGGCTTCCCAGCACCCCCTTGAACCCTGAACTTTTGCCGAACTTCCGGGTTCAGGGTTGGGGGGGTGCTGGGAAGCCCCCCAGTGAGGCTGTGACCTTTTAAAACAGCCGCGCGGCTTCCCAGCTGTCTCCGAACGCCGAACGCAGAAGTTCGGCTTTGGCGTTCGGCTTCGGGAGACAGCTGGGAAGCCGCGCGGCTGTTTTAAAAAGTCACAGCCGCGCTGGGGGCCTTCCCAGCACCCCCCTGAACCCCGAACTTTTGCCGAACTTCCAGGTTTGGGGGGTGCTGGGAAGCCCCCCAGCGCGGCTGTGACCTTTTAAAACAGCCACGCGGCTTCCCAGCTGTCTCCGAACGCCGAACGCGGAAGTTCGGCTTTGGCGTTCGGCTTTGGGAGACAGCTGGGAAGCCGCGCGGCTGTTTTAAAAGGTCACAGCCGCGCTGGGGGCCTTCCCAGCACCCCCTGAACCCCGAACTTTTGCCGAACTTCCGGGTTCGGGGTTGGGGGGGTGCTGGGAAGCCCCCCAGTGCGGCTGTGACCTTTTAAAACAGCCGCGCGGCTTCCCAGCTGTCTCCCGAAGCCGAACGCCAAAGCCGAACTTCCGCGTTCGGCATTCGGAGACAGCTGGGAAGCCGCACGGCTGTTTTAAAAGGTCACAGCCGGGCTGGGGGGTTTCCCAGCAACCTCCCGAACCGAACCGGGGTTCAGAAAAATTTTGTCTCTTCTTACGAACTTTTTTCGAGTTACGAACCGGCGTTCGGGAGGCTGCTGGGAAGCCCCGCCGCCCGGCTGTCACCTTTTAAAACAGCCGCGCAGCTTCCCAGCTGTCTCCGAATGCCGGTTCGTAACTCGAAAAAAGTTCGTAAGAAGAGGCAAAATTTTTCTGAACCCCGGGTTCGTATCATGAGTTGTTCGTAAGACGAGGGGTTCGTATCTTGAGGTACCATTGTATACTGCTTCACAGTGCTTTACAGCCTGCTGTAAGTGGTTTACAGAGTCAGCATATTGTCCCCAACAAACTGGGTCCTCATTTTATCAACCTCGAAAGGATGGAAGGCTGAGTCAGCCTTGAGTCTGATGAGACTCGAACTGCTAAACTGCAGGCAGCCGACAGTCAGCAGAAGTAACCTGCAGTACTGCATTCTAACACTGCGCCACCACGGTTCAATAAATCTTGTAATTCCTAAGTAAGATAATCATTCTGAAAAAAGTTGAATTTTATATATCTTAGGAGGTTCTCAATCTGGAAATAAATTAGCTGCATTGTCTTAATATACAACTACAACCCAACATCTGGTTTTATAGTCTTCAAAAATGTCAAAAAGGCAGTGTCTTTGGTGAATTTTGCTTGAGATATTCATGAGTGTGAATGGAATGTTTTTATTTATTTATTTATTTATTTATTTGTCAGATTTGTATGCCGCCCCTCTCCGCAGACTCGGGGCGGCTCACAGCAATAATAATACAATGTAAACAAATCTAATATTTAAGTTAATTTAAAATACCAATTTAGAAACCAATCATATATACTAACATACCATGCATAAATTTTATAAGTCTAGGGGGAGGGAAAGTCTCAATTCCCCGATGCCTGATGACAGAAGTGGGTTTTAAGGAGCTTACGAAAGGCAAGGACGGTGGGGGCAACTCTGATATCTGGGGGGAGTTGGTTCCAAAGGGTCGGGGCCGCCACAGAGGAGGCTCTTCCCCTGGGTCCCGCCAAACGACATTGTTTAGTCGACGGGACCTGGAGAAGGCCAACTCTGTGGGACCTAACTGGTCGCTGGGATTCGTGCGGCAGAAGGCGGTCCCGGAGACATTCTGGTCCGGTGCCATGAAGGGCTTTATAGGTCTTCTAGTAGTTTCCTAGAAACAGGCTAAAGCTGATTGTTTACAAGTTTTCAACCCAGTGCAATTTGTAGTACAAGCAGTCCTCAATTTAAAACCATTCAATTTAGTGACCATTCAAAGTTACAATGCCACTAAAAAAAAGTAATCTACAATCATTTTTCACAGGACTGTTCCAGCATTCCCTTAGTCACATGATCAAAATCTGGATACTTGGCAACAGACATGTATTTATGTCTGTTGCCGTGCCTCGGGGTCATGTGATCATCTTCTGCAGCCATCTGACAAGAGCCGAGGTGGCACAGCAGGTAGAGTGCTGTACTGCAGGCCACTGAAGCTGACTGTAGATCTTCAGGTCAGCGGTTCAAATCTTATCACCGGCTCAAGGTTGACTCAGCCTTCCTCCTTCCGAGATGGGTCAAATGAGGACCCGGATTGTGGGGGCAATATGCTGGCTCTGTTGAAAAGTGCTATTGCTAACATGTTGTAAGCTACCCTGAGTCTAAGGAGAAGGGTGGCATAAAAATAAAATAAAGTAAAGTAAAGTAAAGTAAAATAAAGTAAAATAAAGTAAATAAAATAAAAAATAAAATAAATAAATAAATAAATAAAGTCAACGGCAAGCCAGATTCACTTAACAATTCACTAACTTAAGAACTGCAGTGATTCACTTAACAACAGTCTTGCTTAGCAACAGAAATGTTGGGGTCAATTGTGGTCATAATCTGAGGTCTACCTATATTTAACCCAAAATATTACGCAGCTCGTTATACATACATACATACATACATACATACATACATACATACATACATACATACACACATACACACACACACACACACACACACACACACACACACACACACAAACAAACAAACAACTCACGTAAAGTCTTGCAGAATAACCCGAGCAGGCTTAAATGGCACTTCGATATTTTTGTGCTGCATCACTTTCCAGTTGAGGATATTTTCAACGTCATTTTTCTTTACAAGAAACTCGTCACAGTTTCGAACTGCAGCCTCGAGCAATATTCTGATGGAAAATGGTAAATGTTCTGGAGAAGAAAGGAAAAGGGAGGGGGGAGGAATGAATGAAATGAGAAGAAATCTCAAAAAAGCAGCTGAGATTTTCAAACATTTGTTTCACATCAAGCATCTCTCTTGAGTTAAAACCAAAGACACAATACAGAACACTTTTCATTTAACTCCCATAATCACCACACATTAATAAAGAATTTGAGCTCTGTTTTTGCTGGCAGTGGGTTGCAGGAAGCTATCGCAGCTGAAAACAGAGCCTATTTTGGCCAGCAGAGGCACTGCGGGCCGGTCCTTCACTATTACCTGCATGACAGATCTAAGTATCCTGTGGGCTGGATCCGGTCCATGGGCCTTGGCTTTGAAACCCCTGTTTTTAGACCAACAACTAATAATTTTGGAACTTGGAGACCCACCCCACTGAGAGAATATCAGGTAGGGAAGCTGCAATATAAAGAAAAAGAGACAGCTTTCTCTAATAAACAGGGAGAAAGTGACATCTATTCACATGAAGATTGGTAGCAAATATATCTGTGAAGCCACAAGGGATTGGGCTGCCTGATGAAAGCCACTTGGAGGGTTAGGAGAAATATTTATCCATACTTCTTTTCAGCCAAAATAGAAAAAGTATTTCAGATCCAGTATGTTTTATTCTGAAGGGCAGTAATGATTAAAAACCAACTCTTCCATACTTCCACTTTCTGGCTGGAGATGAAAAGTCCTAGAATCGGACACTTTTTTGCTTGTGTTTCCCAATGAGCTATGGGTCTCTAAAGGACAAAGCCAAAGTGACCATCAAGAACCATCAACAGAAAAAAGCACTGTGAAAGCAGAGGTGAATTCAGGCATGAGACAAGCCCTTTTGATCAAGGCCGACATACCATATCTGGTGTCTTTCAAATGATTCAGATTGAAGAACTTCTTTGCTGACTGGCCCAAGTCCAGAGGCTCCATGAGATGTTCAAAGGGGTTGCTCATTGTTGTAAAGTCTTGCTATTACTGAGAAAGATAAAACAGGTTTATATCACAGGTTTTTATTTTATGAGTTTTTATTTATTTGCATTATTATTTCTACAAAGAACTCCACGTGGCAAACATACTTCCTCCTCCTATTTTTTCCATAACAACAATCCCGTGAGTAGGGTTGATCAGAGAAGGAGTGACTGGCACAAGAGCTTTCAGTGGCGCAGTGAGTAGAGTGCAGTACTGCAGGCCACTAAAGCTGACTGCTAGATCTGCAGGCCAGCAGTTCAAATCTTATCACCGGCTCAAGGTTGACTCAGCCTCCCATCCTTCCGTGGTGGGTAAAATAAGGGCCCGGATTGTGGGGGCAATATGCTGGCTCTGTTAAAAAGTGCTATTGCTAACACTGCGGCATTAAAAAAAATATCGAATAAATAAATTGCTAAGACAAGATCTGGGCTCATGATCTCCTGTTTTCTAGCCTGGTGCCTTAACCACTAGTAGACCAAACTTAGTTCTTAAAACAATCAGTTTAAATATGTCTAGGATATGCTTGGGGCAAGTATTTTTTTCCCCTAGTTAGGAAAAAAATATTATTCTTTTTTTTCTTTTCTTTCATTACAACTGAAGTATTGTATTGTATCTCAGTATTGAGGGAAAAGATTTCCTGCTTTTTTTTGCTCATGAGGCTTTTTAAAAAAAAAAAGAAATCTATTTTAAAATTCTAAGACAGTGAAAGCGAACCTTTTATGGTTCACGTGCTAAAAGGTGGGGGGGAGCATAGGGGGATCATGCGCATACGTGCCCACACCCATAATTCCATGTGCCCCCCCTCCCCAGGCAGGCGGCCACCCCCTCCACTGTTAAATTAAGATCTGCACTTTATTCCCTTGGGAAAAAAATCTGAAATTAATGTGGTGTCATATAAACGAGTGATTCTGGATCTTCCCAACTCCATTGATTAACAGTGGTGGTGATGGTGATGGGGGGAGGTGAATGTTTTCACATGGATGCACACCGCTTGTACAAATGGAGCTTCTCATGCTCAGCAGGTATTTGTGGTAGTGATCCATGGACTGGGTTGGGGACTCTTGATATAAATTATTTGTTATTGCATTAATAATAATAATAATAATAATAATAATAATCATCATCATCATCATCATCATCATCATCATCATCTAAAAATCGAGCTGCAACGACTCTGGCATAAGCCTGTGAAAGTGGTCCCAGTGGTACTTGGCACGCTGGGTGCAGTACCAAAGGATCTCAGCAGACATTTGAAAACCATTGGAATTGACAAAATCTCCATCTGTCAATTGCAAAAGGCCGCTTTACTGGGATCGGCAAACATAATTCGCCGCTACATCACACAGTCCTAGGTGCTTGGGAAGCGCCCGACTGGTGATGAAATACGAAATCCAGCATAGTGATCTTGTTTGCTGTGTTGTACTGACATAATAATAATAATAATAATAATAATAATAATAATAATCATCATCATCATCATCATCTTCGGAGAGGGGCGGCATACAAATCTAAATAATAAATAAATAAATAAAATAAATAACAACAACAGCAACAACAATAACAACAACAACAACAATAATAATTATAACAATAATAACAACAACAACAATAATAATAATAATAATTATAACAACAACAACAGAGTTGGGAGGGACCTTAGAGGTCTTCTAGTCCAACTCCCTGCTTCAGCAAGAAATCCTACACTATGTCAGACAGATGGTTATCTTCTTAAAAACTTCCAGTATTGGAGCATTCACAAGTTCTGGAGGCAAGCTGTTCCACTGATTAATTGTTCTAATTGCCAGGAAATTTCTCCTTGGTTCTAAGTTACTTCTCTCCTTGTTTAATTTCCACCTATTGCTTCTTGTTCTACCGTTAGGTAGAACAAGAAATATGGAACTTTAAGATTTAACAAATATTTTTCTGGACATATGTATGTGTATGCTTGTATGAGTAATTTCTTTAAAAAATAAGAAAGGATTACATTATCTTATTAATTTGTATGCGCACTACTAAATTAATTACTACTATTAGAGTTTTCTACATATCTAAATCACTTCTTATACTTTAGCTAGCTAGAGCCCTTGTAGGATAAATCAGTATTTTAGATCAGTGTTTCCCAACCTTGGCAACTTGAAGATATCTGGACTTCAACTGGCTGGGGAATTCTGGGAATTGAAGTCCAAATATCTTCAAGTTGCCAAGGTTGGGAAACAATGTTTTAGATCACCATCTATCCTGATATTAACTAACACAGCTCATTGCATTTTTGACGTAGATGAGATTTAAGCCAAGCATTTTGCAATCCCATTTTACAATAAATCAGACTCTTAGCTTTGTGCCAGTTTTTCCACTTACATGATAGTAAAATAAAGCATGTTATTCATGTGCTTCATTTTATTATCATGTAAGTGGAAGAATTATTATTATAGAATTATTATTCTTGCATGATAGCAAAATGAAGAACACGTGCTTTATTTCTTCTAATAAATTACTGCACTTTTGTAAAATAATGACAGCAGACTTTTTCAAATTATTTGAAAAGGCAAGAATCATCACTAGATTTGACTGCATATTTTATATTTATGCTGCATTAGTTATAAAGGAACATTCTAATTCTATAAAGTTTAAATACAACAGACATATCAGTATTTAAAACATCACATGAAAGGGAGGACAATCAATATTCAGAAGTAGATCACTGCTGGCTGAATATCATTTGTAAATGAGAAACCAAGGTACAGACAAGATGTACTTTTTATCCAGCTCAAAAAAACAATAATGAGAAAACAGAATTTGAATACTAATTTAAAAGGATTGTTTTTTAAAAACAAACTGTAGAATAATTTACCCTTTTAAAATTAACCCCCTGTTCTTCTAAAAGCAAAAAGCAGGTTTTGGGCGTAAAAATAGATGCAATTACTTCTCTGCTTCCAGGCTTTCACACAAAAGGAGGCAGATATATTCCATAAAGAATAAACATCAGAGCACCAAAGATAAGGATTGGACTGGACTGAAGTTCATGGCTTGCAATACTATAGCCACCATTTGTTGCCTTGCTTTTTACAGTACACTACCTGCAACCTGACCTTACAGAAATCAATAGAAAAGGCTGTAGTTGGCCTCAAAAGGGATATGAACTTTAAACGTGCTACGTGGATGAAGACTGTTCTACAGTCTATCAATAAATAGAATGTTTTTGATCATACATTCTTCTCATTATACTGACCACATTCTAAAAAACAGGCCATTTTCGTTAGAGAAAGCCTGCTATCCAAACTGGGATAAATGGACACCATTTAGCATCAAGGCTTTGTCAACCCTGAAGTAGCCTGAGTGAGGCCAGTTTGAGACTTCAGGGCTGAAACACTGAAGGAGAGGGATAGGAAGGGTGAGGAAAGGAGATAGTTGGGATATTGTAGTCAAAACAATATACTGTACTTTCTCTTGGGAATCAAGGACATTCCTGCAGGTGTTTGGAAGAAGAAGACTGGAGTGACTAGCAACTGGACAGTTTCCTGATTGGACCATGTGACTGATTATTTTGAGAAAGTGACAAGCTTACTTTTAGTTAGGTGAAAACCATGGGAAGAATAATATTCGGTTTTCACTTGCCTGTGTCAACATAACATATTCAATAAACCTGTTCTCTGAGGAAATTGCTTGCTATGGGTATGTTACTTGGAACCCTGACAAGCTTATTGCAAAATTACGTCAACAGCTGGAGCAATACAGATAATCCTCGACCACAATTGAGCCCAAAATTTATGTAGCTAAGCGAGGCATTTGTTGAATGAGCTTTGCCTCATTTTGCAACCTTTCTTGCCCCATTTGTTAAGTGAATCATTACAGGTGTTAAGTTAGTAACACGATTGTTAGGTAAATCTGGCTTCCCCCATTGTCTTTGCTTGTCTTAAGGTCCTAAAATGGGACCACACGATTCCAGGGCACTGCAACTGTTGTAAATATGAGTCAGTTGCCAAGCATTCAAGTTTTGATCACATGACCACAGAGATGCTGCAGTGGTCCCAAGTGTGAAACACATGTTAATTTATTCCAGAGCCGTTATAACTTTGAACGGTCACTAAACAAACTGTTGTAAGTTGAGGACTACCTGTACAGTAGTCTAACAACCCTAATTACAGTAATTGGGACTGGGATTTCTGTTGCGAAGCAATGGAGTCATATAGTGACTTCATGTGACCAAATTGCTTAGTGATATTATAGCATTCTCAGCGCTCCTCACTGCCAGTTAATGTTAATGTTATCCCATTGATCAAGCCATAACCCGATCCAGCTTGGTCTGTCTCAACCCAATATTGGGTTCCTGGGGGGACGGTGGGGGACAGCGTTCGGGTAGGAAAAATGAAGCTTTGTGCACACCTCCGCATGACTGGCAGGTGGATGCGCCCATGTAAGATTTGGCTTCTGTGCATATGCAGGAAGCCAAATCTTGTGTGAGGACACTCGCGCATGAGAGATTCCACTGATTTTCTGTGACTTTTTTCCATGCATGTGCGGAAGCAAGCAAATCACAGAAAATCGGCGAAATCTCACCTGCATGAGCATCCTCGCATGGGATTTGGTACCTGCGCATGCGCAGAATCCAAGTCTCATGTGGATGCACCCAACTGCCTGCCAGTCACGTGGAGCTGCGCAGTAGCAGCAGTCATGATGGGGAACCCTTTCCTGTTTCAACCCCAGAGCCTTGTTAAGGTAAGGAACTGCCTCCTTTTGGACGCCCTTGCTCATCTCTGCCCATTCAGCAGAATGCCTACCTGTTGATGCCACCTGTTTTCTCCTCCCAGCCCTGTCTACCATCACTGTGCCCACTCTACCATGCGCCACTATGAATCTGCCAGGGATTCTTTTCCTTTTTTGCACCACTTTCATTTGAACTAGTACAGCTGGGACTTCTTGCATGTGCTGGCCGGTGGCTCCACTTATGAATCAGCCAGGGCTTTTAGTTTGGACAACATCCAGAGCATTTGTCCATGAAAGAAGGCTGACCTTCTTTCAACTAGTCCCTGTTGCACCAGCGCAAAAGACGGACGTGCTAAAGAAGGGCCCGTCTGGCTCAGTAACAGTACATGGTCTGCAGATGTCATGGTAGTGAGTATCTCCATGCAGTGGGGCAGCTGATAGTCATGGCTAGGAGGGCAACTGAAAGGGAGACACAAATGTTCACATGACTGTAGAGACGCCACAGCAGCTGGAGCTTCAAGGACCAATCGTTGAATGCACCATTGTTGAATGAATAGATGTTAAGCAAAATCTACCTGTAGATGTTAACAAGGACATGCAGGGCCTATTGAGGAGAAATAATGGGTTTCTGGATGTCTGGACAAATTTCGGACCTTTTTATTCAAGAAAGGGGAAAAATAAGTAATCCTGAGTGCCTGCCTCTCCCCCCTTTGAACTGTGAATCTTTCATCTAGGCATTTAGAATCTGAAATTCTAAACAGTACTGGAGAATTTAGCATAGGATTCCATTACGCCTAGAATATTATTTTTGTTTGAATAAGGAAATAACTGGAACCCTCAGATTTAAACCAGTTTTGGTTTGTCACCTCTCAACAGTACTCATCTGTCCATAAAAGCACTACATAGATTTTTTGGTTGGAGGTCTCTATATGTAGTATCATTATTTCCATTTACCAATTTTCCATGAACTTCTAAAAATGGCTGCCTTTGCTTTTTGTCTATGGCACAGTTGAACATATCCTCCTGGTTGATCATTTTTTGTGCCCATGTGGGATGATGATGATTCACACAGGAGGTTTAGAACTGGCTTGAATTAGATTTTGCAAACTTACCATTCCAGAAATGCCAAAACCACAAGATCTGAAGTAATCCATAGTCTATATAAACTAGCAACTAAGCCTCAATGTTAAAGACTACTGAGCTTAAATCACAAGTAGGGACACTTCTCTTAATTGGCCTGAATTTTTTTGAGGGGGATGGTGCTTCAAAAGAATGGGATGCTAACATATAAAACCAAGACTTTAAAAGAGTTTACGCCTTGATTCATTTATTCATTCTGTATCTGCTTACTTCTAATTATTAACCTAGCAGAAGTGCACATTTATTCACCCTGCATATGCCCAGAAGGCATTGCACATGCAAGTTTTTTTAAAAAAAATAGCAACATTCGGGTGGGTAGGCGGAGCCTCATGCTACCACCACTACTGGTTTTCCGAACCATCAGCAGCTGTCACTGCTGATACACCTGAACTGGGCCGAACCAGTAGCATTTCACCCCTGCATTAACCCCATTTAGTTCCTCAGTTTGCAACAATTGCTCCTTACTTTTTTTATTTTCAAGACAGTTTAGATTGGAATTCATATTTTCTGACATTAGGAGTGAACAAATGAAGCATAGGAATCTTCTGCTGATTGGACAGAAATATGCCCCAAGTCAATTGTACATTTTGGCCTATAGTAACAGAAACAGTGAAAGGAGAACAAAGTTTGTTTGTTTTAAAAAACAATTTGCCATGAGATGGATCAAATCCTGCATTTGTGGCTATTTAGCATTTTCTTATTACCTTCTCATATGGAGTAAAATTCCTTGACTTGTATGGCCCAATTAGCTCCAACAACATGCCAGAGAGGTACAGTATAAGGAATCCACAAGGGAAACCAAGATTTGTACAAAAAGCAAATCAAATCTTAAACCAAACTTCACAAATAAAAGGCAACCAGCAAAGGTAGGCTAATCCTATGAAGACTGAATCTGCTCAATTACTTCAAGACACTTAGGTAATAGTTCAAGCAGGGGTAGGGAAAAGTAGGGAAAAAATGAATGAAGAGGGGAATTGAACAGAGTATGATGGAGACGGAGTGTTGGAAAACGGAATGATCCCATACTGCCATATTTTTTTGCAGGCACTAACTGTGATTTTCAACTATCCAAATCAATGGAAATCCTTATCAGCTAAAATCAATTGATATGTGCAAATGCATCTTCTATTCTGCGCTGCACTTCTTCCCAAGCTTCAATTTCTAGGAGGAAGAAAGCAAACACAGAATTTAGAAACTGGTAAAAACACTCTTGAGTGTTGGATTCAAAAAGTTTTCTTAACTTAGAAAGGGGTTTGCTTTATTTACTTTATCAGGAATGGATTATTTTTTCCTTCAAACTGTCCAGCTTTTTAAAAATCCAGCGTGCAATGTTATATATTTAATCTAAAAAGCAAGGAATATTTTCTTCATGGGTTTTCAGAGAAAGCATTGAGAGAGAGAAAAAAAGGAATGTAGAAATTTGACAGCACCTAACTTAACTGGACCACGACAACTGTTTTCTATGACCCGACTCTAAATTAAAAATCCTATACACACATATCCTTCTGTTTTGAGCAAGTAAAGAGTCATAAGAAACTAAGAAGGGACCTTAAAAGCACAAGTCTGTGCATGCCCACTTAGAATTAAATGCAACGAATGTCAAAGCGGCTTCATCCAAGGGAAGACATAAGGTATGTTTATTTTCATTTATTTCAGAAACCACTTACAACCTCTGATTAGCTGAATGAAAGTGCTGCAATCTCAGTAGACATTGATTAGTACAATTTTCTCTATTATGAATCTTATGCCAGCATTCCCAGACTTGGAACTATCCAGATGTGCAGACACCCAGCATTCCCATTGGTAAGGCTGTTCCTGAGATGTCTGGGGGTTAATATCTCTGCATACAGAGGACCCAGGGGTAGGTTCAACTTATCTCGCTGCCTATTTGCTTCCTCCCAGGCTACATGGCTACATGCACATTGTGCATCATGTGGCATGCACAGTGTTGAAAACTCAGCTTCTCTGCATGTGCAGAAGCAAAAACTAGCAAAACACCCCAGAGACGGTGGCTGCAAAGTGCCAAAAACTCAGCATGTGCAGAAGCAAAAATAAAAAGATGGCAGTGGCCGAACCGAACCGAAAGAACCGGCTCCATAATGTCACCACCAGTTTACTACCAGTTCTATAGAACCGGCAGGAACCGACATCTGAGAGGCTGAGAAAGTTTGCCTAGGTTTTGTATGAAGAGATCCTGGGGAAAAGATACATAGATGTTTTATGCCAAGGAGAAATTCTTTATTGGCCAAGTGTGATTGGACACACAAGGAATTTGTCTTGATGCATATGCTCTCAGTGTACATAAAAGAAAATATACATTTTTCAAGAATCATGAGGTACAACACTTAATGACTGTCATGGGGTCAAATAAAAACAATGAGGAAACAATCAATATTAATAAAAACATTAAGGGTACAGGCAACAAGTTACAGTCACATAAGTGGGAGGAAATGGGTGATAGGAATGACGGGAGAAAACTAGTAGTAATAGTAGTGCAGACTTAGTAAATAGTTTGACAGTGTTGAGGGAATTATGTGTTTAGCAGAGTGATGGCGTTCAGGAAAAAAACTGTTCTTGTGTTTAGTTGTCTAAATCAAGCAAACTGTTGAAGATGGAAAAAACAGCAACTGACTTCCCAACTTAATGCATAGAATTCCCTTAAAAAAGAAACAGATTGTGCAAGCATGTGCTCCTCTTTAAGGTAGTGGTTAAAGCAGCGAAGCTAGTATTTTTACAAGCTGGAGATGGGTGTGTGTGTGTTGGGGGGAGGGGATATGATTAAAATCCATAGATTGGAAATCCATTTGATACTGATCAAGCTCAAAAGACACTCCACCCACTGGATGTGTCCACACTGATCTTAGGTACAGCCTGTCCTGAATAGCTGTGCTTGGCTTTCTTTCAGATGCAGAAAACAAGAAAGCCAGAACCAGAATGCCTTTTACCAGTGCTAATCACCTGATCTTAAATCTTGGCACAATGCAAATTATGCAATAATTACACCAATTGATGTTGAAATCAAAAGCAGGCCTGTGTGCCCGGAAGAAGATAACTTAGGCTGGGATGTATGACAAGGTGCAGGGGGACTTTACCTAGGTGTCTCATTCTGTTGTATCTTTGAACACTTCCTTTCCCATTTACAGTGGTACCTATATCTAAGAACACCTCTACTTACGAACTTTTCTAGATAAGAACCAGGTGTTCAAGATTTTTTAGCCTCTTCTGAAGAACCATTTCCCACTTACAAACCCAAGCCTCCGAAACTGTAACCGGAAAAGGCAGGGAGAAGCCTCCATGGGGCCTCCCTAGGAACCTCCTGGGAGGAAACAGGGCTGGAAAAGGCGGGTAGAAGCCTCCGTGGGGCCTCTCTGGGAATCTCCTGGGAGGAAATAGGGCCAGAAAAGGCAGGGAGAAGTCTCCGTGGGGCCTCTCTAGGAATCTCCTGGAAGGAAACAGGGCCAGAAAAGATGGGGAGAAGCCTCCATGGAGCCTCTCTAGGAATATCCAGGGAGGAAACAGGGCCTCCATCCTCCCTGTGGTTTCCCCAATCACACGCATTATTTGCTTTTACATTGATTCCTATTGGAAAAAATGCTTCTTCTTCCAAACTTTTCTACTTAAGAACCTGGTCACGGAACGAATTAAGTTCGTAAGTAGAGGTACCACAGTATTTCACTCAGAGGAGGGGTCGGTTGCTTACCTTTTCCTACAGTGTGCTGTGTGTGCATTGTGACGTTTCTTGTGCACGCATGCTATGTTCACGTGTGTGTATCCCAGAACAATTTTCCTTCTGCGCATGCTCAGAAAACTCAGAAAAATTGTGGAAAACTCTATAAAAAAGATGGCGGCATGCACAGACTGACAAAGACTGACTGGAGCTGTCACGCCAAAATTGCGCAATCAGCAGGCTGCTACTGGAGCAGTGCACCAGACTGCGCTGGTAGGAGCCCACCACTGACTCATAGGACTGTTAAGTGTTTAAAATGGTATTTGTGTTCAGTATAATTCACATTTTATTTTGTTACCCACCAGATCAGGAAAACACCACTTTTTGTGGAAGGGGGCATAGTGGAAGGTATTAGGACCAAACTAAGTTAGTTTATATCAGTGATTCTCAACCTTTCTAATGTTGCGACTCCTTAATACAGTCCCTCATGTTGTGGTGACCCCCAACCATAAGTCTAGTGCCAATTCTCTCAACAGAGCTTTAAGCTGATTGGCAGGAAGGTCAGAGGGACACCCCCATTGTAAATGCCTGATTAGTCAGATTGTAAAAATATGTTCCTAGGCATCAAAATAGAAGCTTTAGTTCCTAACACCATGGGAAATTTGTTTTTTCCCATGGTCTTAGGCAACCCCTGTGAAACGGTTGTTTGACCCCCAAAGGGGTCGCGACCCCTAGGTTGAGAACCACTGGTTTATTTGAAAGTGTACCTCTATTAGCTGCTGTTAAAATTATCCTCTGCACCGAATCATTCTTCCCCCCCCCTGCTCTGTGCCAAAAAAAACTACATATATGATTACATATACATTGATACCGGTAGTAACCATAAAATCACAGGAGTTGAGCTTGAATTGAAATTTGATTTTTCTCTACAGTGCTTTGGAAAAATATTTCCAGGAACGAACTGCTGATTTCTGGATATAAATAAAAAAGAAATGCACCATGATATGCAATATGGAAGGGTAGAGATTTTGCTGCAATGTAGCAAAAATGAAGCAAAAAATTGCTATACTGTATTTGTTACTGCTGCAAGAGAGAGAAATCCCTTCTTGAGATATTTTTTTCTTCTTTTTTTTCCTTACTCTCCAATTTTTTATTTTATCCTTGTATAACCCTTTTTCTTTTCCTATCTCTTCTTCTGTAGTTAAAAACCTGTTCAGTTTTTAAAATCCTTGGAAAATCTTTTAATTAAAAATGATTCATTTAAAAATGTGGTTTGCTATTTACTGGCATGTGAAGAACACACTTTGATACAAAGAAAGTTATCAATACACTTCATCATAAATGCTCACTTTTATCATCAGAATGGCACACATAATTTGCCTGCTTTATATCAATCTCAGCTTAACTGTACAGTAATATTGTACGCGAGGATCGTGATAGAAAAGAACTGATCCAGAAAACAGAAAACAATGAAAAGTGTAAGGGCATACCTGAAAGAAAATTAAGTTTGCACACATATACAGGCCCATTTATCTAATGCACAAAACCATGGTAAAGAACAGGTCAAATAAGATGACTCCAAATAATAAGCCACATTTATGATTACAAACTGTAATTGTTGGGTACATTCAACATACTAAGCCAAACTATATTAGTTTTTTGTGTAAATTGTTGACCTTAGATCCAGATCCTCATTCATATACTGTATACACCATCCTGTGGGGAAATAACTATTTTGTCCACATAATATGTTTTAAAAATCCAATATAGGAAAATATTTGAGGTCTCAAGCAAAGAATGAGAGAGAGGGAAAAATCACAATGGGATTCATTCACATTACAGAGTACTATCATAGTCTGATTTCTTTTATTAAAAGACCTAGAGGCCCATTAATATAGTAGTGTGGAGTTGTGAAATTCTCCCTTTATTACATAATCATAAGAACATTTTGTAAGGAATAGAAGATGCCCGGAGCAGTATTTGTCTACAGCAATTTCAAGGAAAGGTTTACACTTATGCGAACATAGTAAACGTGTCACATATTTGCAGAAAATGCCAAAAAGCTTTTGCAATCTTGTGACACAACCTTTAAAATCCTCTCCCGTGGTGCTCAAATGCTGCATTTGCACTGCTGTTGCAACATGGCTTATCTCATAGAATAAACTGGGAATAAAAAATATTAAGCTTCGAAATGCATGATCATCCATGTTCTTACATGGAAAATAAACATGGACAGGCCAACCAGTACGAATGGGACCTGCGATCCATTAGGACTTTTTAATGGGTTCCAGAGGTAGCCAGGCTACGCATGCACCCAACACATGTGCGTGTTCCCTGCATGAAATTTCGCCCAAAGCGAAATCTCATGTAGGGATGCCCTTTTTTTGCTTCCTTGCATACAGAAAATCATGTTGCGGCACACAGCTGGGCCAATCTAAGGAACCCATTAAAAAGTCCTAACAGATTGCCAATCCCACATGCGCAGAATCTAACACGAGGTATTGCTTTGGGCGCATGCGCAGAAACGAAATCTCCCGCAGGGCGCACGCACTCACGTCAGGTGCCCGCATGCCCGTACCGGCCTCGTGATCCCGTATCGGTAGGAAAAAGTAAGTGGAGCCCTTTGCTGAAAGTAAACGTACCAAAATCTCCTAGTATGATTTCCAGTAATTGATTATAAATAAGAAGCCTGCCTGCCATGAATCAAGGAACAAGTCTTCTACAAGCTTTTATTTTAAACCTGGCAACCCTGGTGGGTTCTGGATTCTCCTACTGCTGGTTTGCTCAGGTCACACAGGCATAGTACTAAAAAAATGCTTCTGCACATGAACAGAAGCAAAAAGCAAGAAGGTAGTGCCCACAGTGCCGAGAAAACCGGCTTAGAGGTGTGGCAGGCCTGGGTTGTTGCTGGTTCCAGCCACCCAGGCCGCCAAATTGCTACAGGTTCTATAGAATTGGTTCAAACCAGTAGGAACCCACCTCTGCCTGAAACCCATTGGGTCATCCTTTGAGAGGAAGGTACTGAAGTTGGATCAGATTAGAAGGAACATTAAATTTTACACTGATTTTATATATGTATGTATGTATGTATGTATGTATGTATGTATGTTGTATGTATATGTACATAATGTATATAATGTATACATTCAGTGTAAAATTTTTATATATACACATGACGCCTGAAGATGACGAGTGGGACCTCATCGAAACATCACCAGAAATCTCTGAAACTTACACGGGAAGAAACCCGAATATGCCAAGACCTTCAAACCTGTACCCGTGAAAATCTACAAAAACATATATATATTTATGTATGTATGCATGTGTGTATATATCTATCTATCTATCACATGTTTTTGCTGAATTTTTAATTATTACACACACACGTGTGTGTGTGTGTATAAACCATATTTTTGCTGATAATGAAAAGGAAGGGAAACTTCGACAGTATATATTTTTATGTATGTGTATGTGTGTGTGTGTATGTATGTAGCTCAGAGGTTATATATCCCGGTAAGGGTATGTCTGTCTGATGAGACTAATAAGGTCAAAATATATCTATAACAGGCTCCCTTCCTTTTCTCTTATCAGCAAAAAATATAAACACACACAAACACACGCACACGTAACGTATTTTTGCTGATAATGAAAAGGAAGGGAGACTAGTATAGATCTATTTCAAGCTATTTTGCTCTCATCATCTAGCCATACCCTCACTGGGATTGAACTTGACTGGGACTATATATATATATATATATATAACATGCTTTTGATTATACTATATCACATCCAACAGAAAAAACATATATATATATAGAGAGAGGGAGGCTTTTTTAAAAAACAAAAAATCACATTTTCCTATTTCTGTTTATTTACACTAATAAAAACATTAGTTAATCATGGTTACCTTCACAACCCATGGGTTAAACATGATGCCGTCACATAAAACTGAGTTAGGAATTTTTAATTTCTTAGGTTGGGAGAATGGCAAGTTGTGGTCAACCAAAACAGAAATGAACACTTCAGAAGAGACGGAAAAATGCACAAATTGAAAGATTAAGGTATTTGGATAAACCAGTTTTATAATGCACAAACCACCCTGGTGATCCTTTGTAAACTATCATCGAGTTCACAGTAATGCTAACCCAGAAGTTACAAAAGCACAACTTATTTATTCATGATTGCAACACCTGTGCTTTAATAAAGTACTGTAATTAGATATCAGGGTGAGGTTTATCTTGTATTTTAAAATATAAGCTAGCTTACAAACCAACATTTATGGCTTAGTATAATGTATAGTATAACTACATGTAATTTACTCAGCAAAAGCGGCCAATGCAAATGATGTCTTATTGAGATATAGCGTAGGTTACAGTGTACAACTAAGGCTTTTGAGATTAAAAAGTAAAGATTCTCCCTTGAACATGTTTGCCTGACAAAAACATCAATTTTGTTGCTTGCTTGTGAACTTGTTCTTGCTTCAGGCTGTCTATCTTGCAGTCCTGGGATTTCAGGGGCTAGCAGGGCATTCTCCAAGTTTCTGTCTCCTTAACTTTTCCAAAGTCAATCAAGATGAGTTAAGAGTAACCTCAAACCTAGTAAAGCTCCATGCAGAATTTAAGAGTATCTCTGTGGAGACCACAATTTAAGACTGTGTGGCAAAGTGTGAGTAGCCTGAGCACCATGAAGGACTATATACTGCTCAAAAAAATAAAGGGAACACTCAAAGAACACATCCTAGATCTGAATGAATGAAATATTCTCATTGAATACTTTGTTCTGTACTGTACAAAGTTGAATGTGCACAACAGCATCTGAAATTGATTGTCAACCAGTGTTGCTTCCTAAGTGGGCAGTTTCATTTCACAGAAGTTTGATTTACTTGGAGTTATATTATGTTGTTAAAGTGTTCCCTTTATTTTTTTGAGCAGTGTATATAAAACACATTTTTAAAAGGAAATTCCATTTAATACCTTAATTCCTTTAAATATTATACAATGTAACTCCATATAATTTTAACCGTTTAAGGCACAGAGGAATGAGACATTGTCATCTTGACAATGATTTTACAATTCAACATTCATATTCACAATTTATCAGCAGAAGGAAAAAAAAGATTTCTTAGAAGAAAAGCTCCTAAAGTCTAGCAGGTTAATTCTGCCGATACTTCTGGGCTCAGTTTTAATACTTGTCCTTTTGAGATGCCTTTCAAAAGTGTATTAGCAACAGACAAAGCCTGTATCACTCTTAATCTGCTTTGACAGAAAGAAGAAAGGCCACCCAAAACAGATTTCTAGGTGGAGTTTTTCTCAGCCTTAGGATAAAAGGGAAAAAAAAGTGTTGTGAAACTGACCCTGAACTTTGCTCCTGCTGACATACAGAATAAGTAAGGGAGGGGAAAAAATAAAGAAAAGAAAAGGAGGAAATCTGAAAATGAGAAGAAAGCAAAGCCTCACACTGCTGAGTCAATAGTAACCCAAGAGAAGTATAAAAGTTTTCTTTACAGCAAACCAAACATCAGACTTTCTGCAATATTTTCTGGTGATCCAAGATTATAGGAGGAACTGTTGAGAAACGTTCTGAACCCAAGTAAGAATTCATCTTCAGAGGTTCTTTTCGGCAACTGAGTTCAGTTAGAAGCAATCCCCTCAGGAAAACATGATATAATCAAAGATAAATAAATAGACATGGGAGGGGGTCCATAATGTCCCCCTTTTTTGGCCTAAGTTTAATAAATCTATTGCAAAGGGCAAAAACAGCAGTCCCTCTTAATTAAATAAATAAAGTATAAAAGGAAATAGAATTAAATAGGGTCTGTTCTGGGTCCTATTCTTTTTAATATGTTTGTGAGTGACATAGGGGAAGGTTTGGTAGGGAAGGTTTGCCTATTTGCCGATGACTCTAAAGTGTGCAATAGGGTTGATATTCCTGGAGGGGTCTGTAATATGGTAAATGATTTAGCGTTACTAGATAAATGGTCAAAGCAATGGAAACTGCAGTTTAATGTTTCCAAATGTAAAATAATGCACTTGGGGAAAAGGAATCCTAAATCTGAGTATTGCATTGGCAGTTCTGTGTTAGCAAAAACTTCAGAAGAGAAGGATTTAGGGGTAGTGATTTCTGACAGTCTCAAAATGGGTGAGCAGTGTGGTCGGGCAGTAGGAAAGGCAAGTAGGATGCTTGGCTGCATAGCTAGAGGTATAACAAGCAGGAAGAGGGAGATTGTGATCCCCTTATACAGAGCGCTGGTGAGACCACATTTGGAGTACTGTGTTCAGTTCTGGAGACCTCACCTACAAAAAGATATTGACAAAATTGAACGGGTCCAAAGACGGGCTACAAGAATGGTGGAAGGTCTGAAGTATAAAACGTATCAGGAAAGACTTAATGAACTCAATCTGTATAGTCTGGAAGACAGAAGGAAAAGGGGGGACATGATCGAAACATTTAAATATGTTAAAGGGTTAAATAGGGTTCAGGAGGGAAGTGTTTTTAACAGGAAAGTGAACACAAGAACAAGGGGACACAATCTGAAGTTAGTTGGGGGAAAGATCAAAGGCAACATGAGAAAGTATTATTTTACTGAAAGAGTAGTAGATCCTTGGAACAAACTTCCAGCAGACGTGGTTGGTAAATCCACAGTAACCGAATTTAAACATGCCTGGGATAAACATATATCCATTGTAAGATAAAATACAGGAAATAGTAAAAGGGCAGACTAGATGGACCATGGGGTCTTTTTCTGCCGTCAGTCTTCTATGTTTCTATGAATTTGGAATGTCTCGTTTTGATCTCGGGTTCTTCAATTCTATTTGTCTATACCTCCGTAATTCCCAGGAAGCATAACCGATGACCAGCACAAATTGGAAATTTTCATCCAAGAGGCTCCTTGGGATCATTTAGTGTGGGTGTGGAAAGCTGATTAAGAACATGTAAGAACAGTAGAACAAGCCAGCAATTCTGATCTGCCTTTAGGTCAATGAGTTGTCACCTGACATTATCTGAAGGTGGTTCTGTCAACTCACATCTTAAGGCCCCCAAAAGTGCTTCCACTGCCACCAACCACCCCAAGAGACAACTGGACCTTCTGGTTTTCTTTTGCAAGTGTTTTGCTTCTCATCCAAGAGGTCCCAGAGCTGAAGAAGCTGAAGAAGCTTCTTGGTTGAGAAGTGAAAGGTCTTCAAAGAAAAACCAAAGAAAAGGCCATTTAAAATGGACTATTTCACGCACGTAATAGATTCAAACTCAATCTAAACTGCTCCAAACTCAAATGCAGAAAATACAACTTCAGCAATGCCTGGAATGCACTACCTGACTGTGCGATTTCTTCCCCAAACCCCAAAAACTTTAACCAAGCCCTTTCCCCATTTCCGAGAGTTCTCTAAGGGGCGTACATAAGCACACCATTGTGCCTACCATCCCTGACCTACTGTCCTCTTTTATCATTACCTTTTACTTATGTTTATACAAACTAATACTATCCTTTTACTACCCTCTACATGTTTGACAAATAAAATAAAATAAAAATTAATTTAGGTCATCTAGTCCAGTGGTCTCCAAACTTGGCAACTTTAAGAATGGTGGACTTTTCCAGTTGAAGTCTTAAAGTTGCCAGGATTGAAGACCTCTGATCTAGTTCAATCCCGCTCCCTTCCTGCTTGCGGGGTTGGGGTTGGACTAGATGACCCATAAGGGTCCCTTCCAATTCTCTTCGATCCATTAAAAACCCCGATCGAATGTCAGCTATGCGCTCTTCCCACGATCCCCGAGGGGAACCGCCAAGGGGTGGCCCGCCGAATCTCCCCACCGGGCCTTCACCGCCAGAGGCTGATTGATAAGCTCGATCCGGGCGCCTGTCGCTTTTAAACGCCAGCGGGATTTACTCGCGAGCAAGAACAAAGGGAGGAAAGCAATCGGAGCAAAGGAGAAGGCCGTTCCGAAGATTCAAGCGGGAGCTTTGAAGCCACCGGGACCCCCCAAAGAAAGCGCTCCCCTCGGCGCACGCGCGTCCTCGCCGACGCCAGAAGCCGCGGAGACTTACCCAGCTGGAGAAGCAGCGGCGCCGGGAGAGATCGGGCAAAAAAACGACCCCCGGGCTAGCCACCGCTGCCGCCTTCCTGGAGGCTCCTCCCACCCGGGTCAAGGGGGCGGACAGAAGAAAAGCAGCTGCTCCGCCTCCCTTTCGGGGAAAAAGAAAAACCCTCCCCCTTTTTGCCTCCCTCCCCTCGCCGGCCGAAGGGAAAACTCCCGCTTGGCTTCTCCACCCGCCTTCCCGATACGAGTCTTGCAGCTTTGCACGTCTGAATCGGCGAAACCGACTTGATTGCTGCGGCCCTTTCCTTCAGTCTTGCTCCGGGGATTTTCACTGGCGGCCTTCCCAAAACGTTTTATCTTCAAACCGTCAGAATCGCGAACTTGTTCCGAAGCTAAATTCGGGGTGGCTGGGGCGCTGAGGTGCAAATCTGTGAACCGAGACTTTCAAGGGGAGATTTATGATTTGTTATTTATTTATTAATTGGATTTGTATGCCGCCCTTCTCCGTGGACTCCGGGAGGCTCACAACATTAAAAAAAAAACAATATACAATAACACATCGGAAATCCAATGAATGTAAATTTTTATCTATCTATCTATCTATCTATCTATCTATCTATCTATCTATCTATCTATCTATCTATCTATCTATCTATCTATCTATCTACCTACCTACCTACCCACCCACCCATCTATCTATCATCTATCTATCATCTATCTATTTTGTCCAATACACAATGAGGGGTTTAGTGGGTATACACATAGTAAAATACATAATGAAGGTTATAGAGGATAATTCATCTAAAATCATTCCAAAAAGGCAAAAACATTTTAAAAAATCATTCATTCAGATTCACACCACAAACATAGCCACACGCTCGTTGGCCACAGGTTAAGGCAGTGATGGTGAACCTTTTTTTCCTTAGGTGCCCTATCGCGCATACCCGAGTGCCCACACCCATAATTCAATGCCTGGGGAGGGCAAAAACAGCTCCCCTGGAGGCCAGAAATGGCCTGTTTCCCAACTTCTGGTTGGTGGGCCCAGTAGGATCATGTTTCGCCCTCCACAGATTCCAAAGGCTTCCCTAGAACCAGGGAGGTTACAAATGCCACCCCCCAGGCTCTCTAGAAGCTGAAAATGCCCTTCCAGAGCCTCTGTGTGAGCCAAAAAATCAGCCTGCCAGTACACAAAAGCACTTTGGAGCTGAGCTAGGGCAACGGCTTGTGTGCCAGTGGAGATGGCTCCGCATGCTACCTGTGGCACCTGTGCCATAGGTTCACCATCACTGGGCTAGAGTCTAGTGACCCCAAACCTGGTGGCATAAATAGGTTTTCAGATTCTTGCAGAAGGCAAGGAGGGTGGGGGCAATATGAAACTCTGGGGGGAGCTGATTCCAGATGGCTGGGGCCCCCCACAGAGAAGGCTCTTCCCCTAGACCCTGCCAAGTGCATAAGGGGCGTGCATAAGTGCACTAGTGTGCCTTCCATCCCTTGTCCAATTGTCTCTCCTATAACTCATATATCTTTTCTTCCATTCATATATCTTTTCTTTTATTCGTCATTGATGTATTTTATTCTTATATCTTTTCTTCTATCCTTTCCTTGATATATATATATTACTACATGTTTATTCTCTTCAATGTGTATTGTGTATTGGACGAAATAAATAAATAAAATAAATATGTGACATTGTCTAGTTGATGGGACCTGGAGAAGGCTGACTCTATGAGACCTAACCGGACGCTGGGATTCATGCGACAGGAGGCTGTCCCACAAGTAATCTGGTTCGATGCCATGTAGGGCTTTATAGGTCATAACCAACACTTTGAAGATTGGATTGCCATTTGTCTGAAAATTAGCAGGGAGTTGGATCAGATGACCTACAAGGTCCCTTCCAACAATAATAAAATAATAACTACATTCAACAAAAACCAACTCCATGTTTTAACTGTTATTGTTAGATATCAGTGAATGGAAGAAGTGGACAGAAGTGTCTTTGAACAACAGCTCTTTATTTAAATATTCTTTATTTAGTTTTTGCTTCAACCGCAACAATACACAAGCATACAATCGATTCAAACTCAATGTAAACTGATCCAAACTCGACTGCAGAAAATACGACTTCAGCAACAGAGTGATCAATGCCTGGAATGTACTATCTGACTGTGGTTTCTTCTCCAAACCCCAAAAACTTTAACCTTGTCCTTGGACTGTCCACAGTCAAGTTCACCCCATTCCTAAGAGGTCTATAAGGGCATGCATAAGAGCACCATTGTGCCTAACATTCATTCATTCATTCACATTCATTCATTCATTCATTCATTCGTTATACTTGTATGGCACCTAACTCCCAAAGGATTCCAGGCAGTTTCCAATAATAAGAGCAATATATAAAAACCATTAATAAATACATAAAAACAGCATAAAAACATTCCTGTCCTGTTGTCCAAATTTGCCTGTATTGACTTTGCTAATATTTATGTTTATACCAATACCTGCTATCTTGTACAAGTTTAACAAACAAATAAATTCTAATTCTAAAACTATTTACAATCCAGCAAAGTCTCTGTCTGACAGCCAGTCCTCCTATAGGGGGCTGCCAGACAGTCTAGCCCCAGGGTAGGTAAAGTTGGCTCTTCTATGACTTGTGGACTTCAACACCCAGAATTCCTAAGCCAATCATGCTAGCTCAGGAATTCTGGGAGTTGAAGTCCATATATCATAGAAGAGCCAACTTTGCCTACCCCTGGTCTAGCCAATCAGCAGTCAGTATTTTACCTCCAGAATGGAGGACCTGACTGAAGCCCATGTGCTTCAGTCTGAAAATGTAACAGTTATTTTATTTTATCTGTTCTTGATTATTTCTCCGTTATTATTTTATTATTTTATTTGAGGATTTTAAACTGGATAGTTGTTGAGGGTTTTTAAAAATTTGTTCTGCTCTCTGGCCTTTGTAATGAATTTGATTTCATTTGAACCTCTGTGATTTCCAGAAAAGCTGATAGGCAAGATGTTAAAATTTAGGCTTGGCACAATAGATCAGCAGGACTGATGGTGAATCCTGAATCCCGGTGAATCCTCAAACATCTCCAGACGATAGAAGAGAAGATCTGTGACTCACGACCAAATTGTGTGGTTGTTCTAGTGTTCCCAGAGCTTGGTTGTTTGTTTGCAGGTGTTTCATTATCCAACTAGATAATTAATTGGATAAGTAGTTGGGTAATGAAGTGTCTAAGGGGCAAACACAGCACCAACAATTCTGAGCATCATAGCACCAAACGCCCTGAGACACTATGAGAAGGGCGGCATAGAAATCTAATGAATGAATGAATGAAAGAATGAATAATGAATAATAAATTCTGTATTCTGTATTCTGTGAACAAATCTAATGGCATAATAGGAGTTTGTTCAACTGCATTCAAAAGTTATTTAAGAAACACGGGCAGTTTAACTCTATTTCAAAGGTTACTTTTCGGCCTGGGGGTAGTTTTACTTTGTTCTTGGGATTTTCTTCAGTAGCCTATTCAAGTGATGTGTCAACCTAATCAATAACCATTTTAAAAGAGAAAGGATGCACAATACCAGAAAGGTTAAGTTTCCTTCATCTTTCATTCATGCATCCTTTTTTCCCCCTTCTAAGGGTCAAGGCAGATTTAAAAGAACTCTTATTTGATGCCCCAAGCAAGCTGTGTTTTATAGGTCAGGGGAAGAGAGTGTCACTGATCCAAATTATCCAGGAGATGAATAACCAAAGGGGGAAATCTTCCTGGTTTACTGAGCAAACCATTATGATGTGTGGACATGTTGTCAACAAATATCCATCCTTCCGAGGTGGGTAAAATGAGGACCTGGATTGTGGGGCAACATGATAGATCTTTTAAAAAGTGCTATTGCTAACATGTTGTAGGCTGCCCTGAGTCTAAGGAGAAAGTATAAAAATCTAAATCAAGAAAGAAAGAAAGAAAGAAAGAAAGAAAGAAAGAAAGAAAGAAAGAAAGAAAGAGAAAGAAAGTCACTGTCTGCTTGCATCCCAATATCTGAGTGAGGACAGGAGTGATGGCATTTGCATGTTTACATATATCATCCATTATACATATAAAACCAGGAATTCCTGAGTCTCTGCTCCATGCCTAATCCACTAACCAGCCACAATGGTTCATATTGGTTACATTCAGTGAAGGGCTCCACTTATCTTTTCCTATCGGTATCAGTATCCCGAGGCGAGTGTGTGTGTGCGTGTGTCCCTGCACGAGACTTTGCTTCTGCACATGTGTCCGAAGCAAAATTTCGTGTTCGGATGCTTGCGCAAGCAGGATTTCAGCAATTTTCACTTTTTTGTGTGCAGAAACCCCCCCGCCCCCCAAAAGAGCAAAAATTGCCAAAATCTCACCTGCGCAAACGTCCACGTGTGAGATTTCACTTTGGGCACATGCGCAGAATCAAATTCTCACGCGGGGGCACACACACAGATGTCAGGTGCATGACCACCTGCGCCGAACTCCGGAGCCCACTAAAAAGTTCTAAAGGATCGCCGATCCCATTCGTACCGGGTGGGGCCCATTACTGGTTATATTTCTGGAATTTGTAACTTCAGTAAGCAATTCTTCTTCTTCTTCTTCTTCTTCTTCTTCTTCTTCTTCTTCTTCTTCTTCTTCTTCTTCTTCCTCTTCCTCTTCCTCTTCCTCTTCCACTCATTATTACTCTTACTTGTACTTTTGCTCTTACTCTTACTACTACTACTACTATTACTACTACTACTACTACTATTACTATTATTATTATGATTATTATTATTATTTGGCATTGTTAATGCTAGCCAGGAGACTACAATGCAATTTCAGAATAATAGTTAGGCTGCCAAAGTACCAGCTTTGTTGTAGGAAATACACACTTTTCATGGTGTACCACAAGAGAGTGAAACTGGCCTTACACCAGAAAGAAAGACAAGTGGCTCTTTCTTCATCATCATCCAAGGCCCCTCCCTCTCTGGGGCTGTCTTGCAAACAGGTGCCACAATCAGGAAGGTTCAGAGGACAGGAATTTGATTGCCTGCATGGAGAACCAGCTTCTCTCCCCCCCACCCCCCAAAGTGGTTATCTAATACTGTAGAACAGTGTTTCCCAACCTTGGCAACTTGAAGATATTTGGACTTCAACTCCCAGAATTCCCCAGCCAGCGAATGCTGTAGAACATGCTAGCCAAACTGGAAGGTGTACAGAAGCTGAGGTGAGTGGTGGGGAAGTGAGCCCAACACATAGTGCTAGGACTCAAACCACTGGAGCAGAAACCATTTCCAGGGTCATTAAACCATTGAGACATAGCGTCTGTAGGAAGCAATAAAAGCACTTCAACTGACTCATTAGGAATTACTCTTTATTGCAGAAATAATACAGCCTTTTCCAATGCTGAGTTGTAATGCTCTCCTCCACCCATCTTTGTAAGAATCCAATTTTTTTAAGGAAAATTGATGTTCCTGGTGCTGATATCTTATCTTGCCTGTTTCAAGTGATAGCCATTTATATTTATTTATTTATTTATTTATTTATTTATTTGTTTGTTTGTTTGTTCATTCATTTACTTATTTACTTACTTATTTATTCCAATACACAATAATATACAATGAAGGTTATAGAGGATATAGTAGAGAAGAAATACGAGATATAGGAGAGACTATAGGACAGGGGACGGAAGGCACTCTAGTGCGCTTATGTACGCCCCTTACTGACCTCTTAGGAATCTGGATAGTCTAAGGGTAAAATGTTGGGGGTTAGGGGATGATACTACAGAGTCCGGTAATGAGTTTCATGCTTCGACAACCCAATTACTAAAGTCTTATTTTTTACCGTCAAGTTTGGAGCGGTTAATATTAAGCTTGAATCTGTTTTGTGCTCTTGTGTTGTTGTGGTTGAAGCTGAAGTAGTCCCTTTACCATCCCTGCCGGAGGCTGAAAATCAACTAGCTGTCTCACGGATGCCACTTGTGGCACGCATGCCATAGGTTCACCGTCGTGGTATAGATCAGTGATGGCGATCCTTTTTTTCCTCGGGTGCCAAAATAGTCTGTGGGCACACTATTGCACATGTACGAGTGCCTACACCCATAATTCAATGCCCGAGGAGGGTGAAAATGATTGAATTAATAAATAAATTAAAACAAAAGTTTTAACAAATAATAAAAGGTAGAGACAGCTATATGATTGTACATGAAATAGCTATCTGATGATCAAAATGTTTAAACATTGTTTGCCATCTAATGGTGAAGTACTGAAAGTACAGTGAAAAAACCACACACCTAAGGATACGTACTAATGTACAACTCAAATACTGTCCTGATTAAGTTTTTATAAATCCAGGTAAGTTTTTTAATTAACAAAAATAAAAGCAACATTCTTCTTCATATTTATTACTCCATCAATTGCATTATTCCAGAATAAATGAGAGCAACTAGCTGACTTTGTTTAATCTTGAAAAATCTTAGCAGGGTTAAAAGACGGCTGTTAAATGACTTTTACCCCATTTCCTGAACTTTATTGCCACAGTTTTTAATTGAATCACTGTAGTTGTTAAGTTAGTAACCCAGTGAAATGTATCTGACTTCCCCATTGATTTTGTTTATCAGAAGTTTGCAAAAGGTAATCACATGGCCCTTTGAATGTTATAAATATGAATTGGTTGCCAGGCATCTGAATTTTGATCAAATGACCATAGAAACGTTGTAATCATTGTGAGTGTGAAAAACAGTCTCATGTCACTTTTCAGTGCCGTCATAACTTTGAATGGTCACTAAATGAATGGTTATAAATTGAGGACTACCTGTAGTTCTCTGCAACTCTTTGTTGACATTGGTCCTTTAGTAACCTCGATCTGGGAATCCTAGATAATCTTAATTTTGTATAATAATTACATTTTTGAAAGACATAATTAGAAAAGAGTGGGGAATTTCTAAGATTATCAACAGTGTAACAGGCACAATTTGTTTTCTACAGCAATCACACAACAATGTACAGAGAAGACTAGAACAATAATAAACGGTCCTATTTAAACTATCTGCTTCCAACTATAGAATGGGTGAAAAGCAATTTTGTTGCTGCAGAGGTAGAAAATGGAACATGCAATGAAACTCACAAAAACCCCAGAATTACTTGAATTATTTTGTTGTTTTTATTTATGTGGAGAGCTGATGCACCGGAGACAAATTCTTTGTATGTCCAATCACACTTGGACAATAAAGAATATTCTATTCTAGTGATGGTGAACCGTTTTTCCTCTGGTGTCGAAAGAGCGTGCATGTACGCTATTGTGTATGAGCGGGTGCCCACACCCATAATTCAATGCCTTGGGAAGGGTGAAAACAGGTTTCCCTGCCCCCTGGAGGTCCTCTGGAGGTTTGAAATGTCCTGTTTCCCAACTTCTGGTGGACCCAGTAGGCTTGTGTTTCGCCCTCCCCAGGCTCCAAAGGCTTCCCTGGAGCTGGGGTAGAGTAAAAACGTCCTCCCCCAGCCCCCCGGAGGCTCTCTGGCCGGCACACACATGCACGTTGGAGCTGAGCTAGGGCAACGGCTCACATGGCAGCAGATATGGCTCCGTGTGCCACCTGTGGCACCCGTGCCATAGGTTCTCCATCACTATTCTATTCTATTCTATTCTATTCTATTCTATCCCATCCTATTTCCTATTCCTATTCCATTCCAATTCCTATTCTTTTCTACCGTACCCTACTCTACCCTACCCTACCTTATCCTACCTTACTCTGCTCTACTCAAGCAAGAAATAAATATTATAAAATAATACCAAAAGTTTTAAAAGAGTCGGGGTGGCGCAGCAGGTAGAGTGCTGTACTGCAGGCCACTGAAGCTGACTGTAGATCTGAAGGTCAGCGGTTCAAATCTCATCACCGGCTCAAGGTTGACTCAGCCTTCCATTCTTCCGAGGTGGGTGCTATTGCTAACATGTAAGCCGCCCTGAGTCTAAGGAGAAGGGCAACATAAAAATCAAATAAATAAATGAATGAATGAATGAATAAATGAATAAATAAATAAATAAATAAAAGAATCTTCTTGCCATGCAATAAAAAGAAATGAAATATTAATAATGTTCAGTAAGATGGAAAATGGCCTCATATACCTTTTATTTATTTATTTATTTATTTATTTATTTATTTATTTATTTATTCATTCATTCATTCATTCATTCATTCATTCATTTATTTGACTTCTATGCCGCCCAATCCTGAAGAACTCAGGGTGGCTTACAATAATATTAAAAAGTACAGTTAAAAATAAAAAGAAGTCAAGTACAAATTAAAATAATAACCCCAGTTAAAACCCGCATGCTTGTCATGAGGAGACCATGGGGCAGTGATTTTCTATAGGTTGGAACTCCGGGAGGTGATGGGATGAGTAATTTTGATCATAGTCACAAGTAGAGACTTTTAAAGCACACATAAGTTCACAAACCTCACTTTCTAATCAGTTTTAGAAATTGTCTATTTCCAAAATTGCCTATTTGTCTTAGAGCTATTAGAGGTTTTTGGAAGGACAAATTGAAAAGTCTTCATGGGATGAATTTATCTCCAAAGAAAGATTAATTACAGAACTTAGAGAATTTGAAGCAAACAACAAAAAGGTAAACAAGATTTGGATCGGCAAATGTTATAAATAGATTAAGGGTGCAGATAAATTTGGAACAGTGACTTTTTTCTGTAAGGTTTCAGAATTAACTTTAACTGGGAAAGTGCCAGATGCAAGGGATCAAACTCAAACACTAGGACCGAGATGGCAAACCTATGGCACAGGTGGCATGCAGAGCCCTCTCTGGGGGTACATGAACTGTTGCCCTACCTCATCTCTGCCATGCATGCATGCATGCATGCCTCCCTCTGGCCAGCTGGTTTTTGAGTCTATGCCATGCATGCATGGGACAGGTGGGGAGCAGGCATGGAATTGTATGTGCATGCGCAGGGAACATATGGGAGATCATACATGTATGCACAGGGGCCCTATGCAGCATTCGTGCATGCATGGGGTCAGGGTGCACACAGGAGGTTGCATTATATTATGTGTGTGTGTGTGAATGCAACGCCTTCGCGCATAAACTCTATTGGCACTTGGCACCAAAAAGGTTAGCCATCACTGCACTAGGAATTAGTTCAGAATGGCTACTTTATTTATGTTGACCTAATAAGAGAAATCTTGTCATATTTAAGCAACTACAGTATCTGCATAACTATTAGACATATCCTTATGAATTGCTTGGGATCTGCTGATCCACCTTTGACCTCTTCCTGTGTAATCAAAGATTCCAGGCTACATTGTCTGTTTGCTCTCTGTAAAAGACCCATTCTCTCCTGTGACTCTGGATTACATTTCACCATAGAAACAGACTTATTTTGGCTACCTTGGGTACTGTAGGTGATAACAAAAATAATGACTTTAGAAACTCGACACTTGAATATTATAACATTAGAACTCTTTATTGGCCAAGTGTCATTAGAAACACAAGGAATTTGTCTCTGGTGCATAAGCTCTCAACGTACATTCAGCAATAGTGATAGATTATTATCATAGTCATTGTATAAAATATATCCATCATAAAACATTAGATACAACATGGTTGGATAGTCATGGATACTAAATAAGTATCAACATAAATCATACTAGGGTACTAATTAAATAATATAAATTGTAAGATACAAGCAACAAGTTATAGTCACAAGAAGATAAGGAGATAGGTAATAGAGAAGATAAGGATAATGATGGTAATACTGCCTTTATACATAGTTTGGCAGTGTTGTGGGAATTAATTGTTTAGCAGAGTGATGGCATGTGGGGAAAAACTATCTTTGTGTCTAGTTGTTCTGACATGCAATGCTCTATAACAGGGGTAGGCAAAGTTGGCTTTTCTATGACATGTGGACTTCAACTCCCAGAATTCATCAGCTAGCATGATTTGCTCAAGAATTCTGGGAGTTTTTATTTATTTATTTATTTAGATTTGTATGCCGCCCCTCTCCGCAGACTCGGGGCGGCTCACAACAAAGTGAAAAACAATTTATGACAAATCTAAATTTCTACTAAAAACATTTTAAAAACCCCATTTTCTAAACACACATACATACACACATACCATTCATAAATTGTATATGCCTGGGGGAGATGTCTCAGTTCCCCCATGCCTGACGACACAGGTGGGTCTTAAGAAGCTTACGAAAGGCAAGGAGAGTAGGGGCAGTTCTAATCTCCGGGGGGAGTTGGTTCCAGAGGGTCGGGGCCGCCACAGAGAAGGCTCTTCCCCTGGGGCCCGCCAACCGACATTGTTTAGTTGACGGGACCCGGAGAAGGCCCACTCTGTGGGACCTAATCGGTCGCTGGGATTCGTGCGGCAGCAGGCGGTCTCGGAGATATTCTGGTCCAGTACCATGAAGGGCTTTAAAGGTCATAACCAACACTTTGAATTGTGACCGGAAGTTGATTGGCAACCAATGCAGACTGCGGAGTGTTGGTGAAACATGGGCATACCTAGGTAGGCCCATGACTGCTCTCGCAGCTGCATTCTGCACGATCTGAAGTTTCCGAACACTTTTCAAAGGTAGCCCCATGTAGAGAGCATTACAGTAGTCGAACCTCGAGGTGATGAGGGCATGAGTGACTGTGAGCAGTGAGTCCCGGTCCAGATAGGGTCACAACTGGTGCACCAGGTGAACCTGGGCAAACGCCCCCCTCGCCACAGCTGAAAGATGGTTCTCTAATGTGAGCTGTGGATCGAGGAGGACGCCCAAGTTGCGGACCCTCTCCGAGGGGGTCAATAATTCCCCCCCCAGGGTAATGGAAGGACAGATGGAATTGTCCTTGGGAGGCAAAACCCACAGCCACTCCGTCTTATCCAGGTTGAGTTTGAGTCTGTTGGCACCCATCCAGGCCCCAACAGCCTCCAGGCACCGGCACATCACTTCCACTGCTTCGTTGACTGGACATGGGGTGGAGATGTAAAGCTGGGTATCATCAGCGTACTGATGATACCTCACCCCATGCCCTTGGATGATCTCACCCAGCGGTTTCATGTAGATATTGAATAGCAGGGGGGAGAGGACCGACCCCTGAGGCACCCCACAAGGGAGAGACCTCGGAGTTGACCTCTGACCCCCCACTAACACCGACTGCGACCGACCGGAGAGGTAGGAGGAGAACCACTGAAGAACAGTGCCTCCCACCCCCAACCCCTCCAGCCAGTGCAGAAGGATACCATGGTCGATGGTATCGAAAGCCGCTGAGAGGTCAAGAAGCACCAGGACAGAGGATAAACCCCTGTCCCGGGCCCGCCAGAGATCATCCATCAACGCGACCAAAGCAGTTTCCGTGCTGTAACCGGGCCTGAAACCCGACTGCTGGGAACCTAGATAATCGGCTTCTTCCAAGGATTGCTGGAGCTGGAGTGCCACCACCTTCTCGACAACCTTCCCCATAAAGGGAAGGTTGGAGACTGGCCGGTAGTTATTAAGTAAGGCTGGGTCCAGGGAAGGCTTCTTGAGGAGGGGGCGCACGAGCGCCTCTTTATAGGATGATGGAAAGGATCCCCTCCCCAAGGAAGCGTTGATAATCTCCTGGACCCAGCTCCGTGTCACCTCTCTGCTGGCCGAAACCAGCCAGGAGGGACACGGATCCAGTAGACAGGTGGCAGAACTCACAGCTCCAATGGCCTTGTCCACTTCATCAGGTGTCACCAGATCAAACTCTTCCCAGACAGGTGGACAAGTACGGGCCCCAGTCACCTCAACTGACTCGTTGTCAGCCGACTTTGTTTTCCAATTGGAGTCGAGGTCCGCCCGGATCTGAGCGATTTTATCAGCGAAAAACGTGTTAAAATCCTCGGCACTACTCTGCAAGGGCTCCCCAACTCCCCCCTGACTAAGAAGGGAGCGGGTCACTCTAAACAGAGCGGCCGGGCGGGATTCCGCTGATGCAATCAAGGCGGCATGGTACGCGCATCTTGCCGCCTTGAGTGCCACTTTGTAAGTCTTAATAAACGCTCTTACAAGTGTTCGATCAGATTCAGACTTACTCTTCCTCCATCGCTTCTCTAGACGTCTCTTCTGGCGTTTCAACTCCCGGAGCTCCTCGTTGAACCATGGAGCTCTACGGGGTCTAGCGCCATGGAGAGGTCGCAAAGGCACAATCCGATCAAGAGCCTCCGCTGCAGCCTTGTTCCAGGCTTCCGCGAGAGACTCCGCCGAACTGTGGATGAGTGCATCTGGAATAACCCCAAGCGCCATCTGAAAGCCCTCTGGGTCCATCAGGCGTCTGTGGCGGAACATCTTGATTGGTTCCGCCTCCCTGCGGGGAAGGATTGGAGCCAGGAAGTCAAGCCGTAGTAGAAAATGGTCTGACCATGACAAAGGCAACACTTCTAAGCCCCTTAGTCTCAGACCATTACTCAATTGCTCAGAGAGGAATACCATGTCGGGTGCATGTCCTCCCTCGTGAGTCGGACCCTGTATTACTTGAGTCAGGTCCATGGTTGCCATGGTGGCCATGAACTCCTGTGCCAGTCCAGAGGTTTCGCCGAGTGACGGCAGATTGAAGTCCCCCAAGACAATAAGTCTGGGGAACTCCACCGCCAACCCGGCTACCTCCTCGAGCAGCACAGGCAGGGCTTTTGACACGCAGCTGGGAGGCAGGTACGTGAGAAACAAGCCCACCTGAACCCCTAAGTCCAACTTCATCAAGAGAGACTCACAACCCGCAATCTCTGGAGCAATGAGTCCACGTAGGCAAAGGCACTCCCTGGCTATAATAGTTGAAGTCCACAAGTCATAGAAAGGCCAACTTTGCCTACCCCTACTCTATAATGTCATTTTGAGGCAGAAGGGACTAAAAGGGGTGGACTAAAGATTATAAGCAGAAGAAGAAAAAGAAAAGAAAACTTCTTGATGTCCGTTAATACCGAGGCTTACCCAATAATATGAAACCTCCCTTGTAGCTGTTGTAGCAATAGCAACAGGAACAGCACTTGTAGTTGTAGCAATAGCAATAGTATTTAGACTTATATAACTCTTCACAGTGCTTTCCAGCCTTCTCTAAGCAGTTTACAGAGAATCAGCATATCGCCTCCAACAATCTGGCTCTGCATTTTACCAACCTCAGAAGGATGGAAGGCTGAATCAACCTTGAGCCTGGTGAGATTCAAACTGCCAAACTGCAGTCAGCAGTCAGTCAGCAGAAGTAGCCTGCAGTACTGCACTCTAATGACTGTGCCTCCATGGCTCAAACATCAAAAACATTAAGTAAGTGCTTAGAAGAATGGAGCCTAAGAATGGCATTGTGCATGTATCACCATCTTGTTTTCAGCTTTAAAGAAAGTTTGGGGGGGATTTATGGCACTGCTCATTAATGGCCACAAGGTGCGACCACATGGCGTGGGATGAAGCGAACCAGCAGTGAGTTAAGTTAGAACCCACTCCTGTTGCAGTGTTCTGGGATCATATGATCAGCTTTTGTGATCTTCTAGCAATTGTCAAATTCATTTAGCAATCATGTTACCAGTTTAACAACTGCAGTGACTCACTTAACAATTATAGCAGGAAAAGTTATAAAACGGGGCAAAGCTTATTTAACAATGGTTTGTGAGTTGGGGATTACCTATACCTCTTAAAGCAGGGGTCCCCAACCACCGGGCCGCGAACCAGTACCGGGCACCGGGGCATGTTGCACCGGTCCATGGAGTCAGCAGCTGCCGGCCCTCATGCCGCCACCCCCTCCCTCCAGCGCTTCGCCTCCTGCCGGGCAAGAGGCCTCGGGAGACAGGTTCTGCCGGCCACAGGACGATGGATGGAACAGAGGGGCGGGAAGGACCGAGAGGCTCAAGCCTCTTTTGGCTTCTGCCACGGGGCGCTTTTGCGTTTTTGGCTGGGGGGAGGCAGGAGGGCCAGCTTGACCCCCTCTCTCCAGCGCTTAGCTCCCGCTGGGCAAGAGGGCTTGGGAGGCAGGTTCTGCCAGCCACAGGACGATGGCGGGAAAGAGGGGCTGGGAGGACCAGCACCCCCATGCTTAATCCCACCCCCAACCACGCCCCTTTCCGCCCCCACTGGGCCATAGAAAAATTGTCTTGCTGAAACTGGTCCCTGGTGGAAAAAACGTTGGGGACCACTGTCTTAAAGGACTTGAAAAAAAATTGCTTGGAAACAGATGGAAAAAAGTCAACCACTGTTTCTTTGATCAGGAAACATGCTTCTCTGCTACCTATCATTGAGCAATCCATGCAATATTAGCTCTTCTATTAGAATTCCATATGCTTTTGTGGATCTCAAGCACTATAACATTTCAGGACCTTCTGGGACAAAATTTGTTTCAGAGAGGCTTTTCATCATTTATCTTCACAGGATCCAAAATGAAATCAAATGGACCATTTCTCTCCCAAATTAGGAACATGATGCACAATAACTTTGGCTGCTCTGAAGTTTAACTGTTCACATAGATGCATGTATTTCCTAGCCAAATAGGCAAAGTGATAGGAGCATTTCCCTCATCATTTTGCTAATGTGCTTTTTTCATTCCAAATTTGGGGAGAAACAATTTTTGGGGGCAATTTTGTCTAGATTGCACCACTTCAGTTGATTATACTGTTCCAGCTCTTCATTTATTTGCCATGTGTATCTTCTTTCGATTGCACAGAGGTAAAGCAATGTAGTCCTAATTTATATAGTAACTCTGTTCAAAAAAAGAAAATGAAGGTGTTAGATTCGCACGTAAATGAAGATGAGGCACAGGAACAGTTCATCTTTATTAAGCTTAGGCTGTAGTTAGTACTGCTGGCAGGAGATGGCAGGGAAGCTGCTTTTAGGGGCTTTTAATTTCCCCACCACTAGATTAGAATATCAGTGGTGGCTATGCAAAATACTCACTCTGTATCTAACAGAAGGACTCTCTTCTTTGAACTGGACACAAATCCAATCAAGGACCAAGAAGATACGAAGTATCTAAAATATGGAAATAATTCTATGAATGGCTTGAAAAAAGGGGAAAAAGGAAGCTGTATAAAAGACTTGTGGATAAATTTAAAAGAGTTTAAAAATATTAGATTTATTTAAGAATTTTGTAATAACTGACTATATGTGAGAGTAGATAGGAAAAAAGGATTGAAGAATACAAGTTACTTGAAATCTGGTTATGCTTATGTCCCAATAATATCCGCTGGTAGTATTCACCATATGATAAACCAATGAGTTTAAATTAAGCTGTCAATGAGACAGCAGGGGTGGAGTGGGTTATGTATAGTCTGTTTTTGTCTTTCACTTACCTTTATGGTTTTCTCTTTCGCTTACCTTTTTTTGCCTGTTTTGATGATGAATGTAAAATGCAAAGATGCAATGATTGAGAAAACGTCCTTTTAAATGTATATATTTAATCTAATAAACCTGATAAATTGAATTGAAATTGAATGGAATATTTGAAATAAAATTCTTTTTAAAATGAACTTGACACAAATCTCTGATTTACAAGCTTTTGTTAGTACTATGTACATAACTGGTTTGGTTTGGCAATATATAAACAAACTGCCAATCTATGTTTAAATGAATTATAACATTATAACTTTAAAAGTTAGTGTTGCAGTTAGCCATAAGAGGGAGACAGAAGCCCCCCCATCTGATTACTCTCTGCTATTGCTGGTTTGTCTGTGTGGGTATGCTGCAGAACTGCTTTGTGCTAAATGATGATTTAATGTATTTTGTAAGTAAGGCTTATAATATTGTATATGTATTAAGAGAGGCTTACAATATTGTACAGTGATACCTCAAGATACAAACCCCTCGTCTTACGAACAACTCGTGATACGAACCCGGGGTTCAGAAAATTTTTGCCTCTTCTTACGAACTTTTTTCGAGTTACGAACCGGTGTTCGGAGACTGCTGGGAAGCCGTGCGGCTGTTTTAAAAGGTGACAGCCGGGCGGCGGGGCTTCCCAGCACCCCCCGAACCCGGAAGTTCGGCACAAGTTCGGGGTTCGGGGGGGTGCTGGGAAGCCCCCCAGGCCGGCTGCGACCTTTTAAAACAGCCGCGTGGCTTCCTAGCTGTCTCCTGAAGCCGAACGCGGAAGTTCGGCTTTGGCGTTCGGCTTCAGGAGACAGCTGGGAAGCGGCACGGCTGTTTTAAAAGGTCGCAGCCGGCCTGGGGGGCTTCCCAGCACCCCCCCGAACCCGGGTTCGGGGTTCGGGAGGTTGCTGGGAAGCCCCCCAGCCCGGTGGTCACCTTTTAAAACAGCCGGGCGGCTTTCCAGCAGCCTCCCGAAGCCGAACAAACCCAAACTTCCGCGTTCGGCGTTCGGAGGCTGCTGGAAAGTCCTACTTCTCCCCCCCAGCCGAAACCCCAAAGCCTGTTTGCTGCCACACGATTTAGCCAGGACAGGAGTGAAGTGACGTGGAGGAATGGGGAGCTGAAACCGGGCGGTTTCAGCTTTCCATCCCTTCACGTCACTTCGCCGCTAAATCGTGTGGCAGCAAACATGCTTTGGAGTTTTGGCTGGGGGGGAGAATTAGGACCTTCCTAACTCCCTCCCCCCCAGCCAAACTCCCAAAGCATGTTTGCTGCCACACGATTTAGTGGCGAAGTGACGTGGATGGATGGAAAGCTGAAACCGGGCTGTTTCAGCTTTCCATCCCTTCACGTCCCTTCGCCGCTAAATCGTGTGGCAGCAAATATGCTTTGGGGATTTGGCTGGGGGGGAGAAGAAGTAGGACCTTCCTAACTCCCTCCCCCCCAGCCAAACCCCCAAAGCATGTTTGCTGCCACACGATTTAGCGGTGAAGTGACGTGGATGGATGGAAAGCTGAAACCGCCTCCAGCCGCCAAAGGAGCCTCCTGATTCTCCCCGCTTCTCTGTCCCGCTCATTACCCGTGTCCGGCAGAAGCTGCTGCCCGATTGCTCTTAGCCGGTGGGATGCAAAGTGCTGGGGTGGGAGGGTGTCCTGACAGCCCCCCCACCCCAATGCGAGCAGCGGGGAGTCACCCATGGCAGGCAGAAGATCGCTCTTGCTAACCTGATGCCTCGCGGTGAAACCGGGCAAGAGCGATCTTCTGCCGGCCATGGGCGACTCCCCGCCGCTCGCCCATGGCCGGCAGAAGATCGCTCTTGCCCGGCTTCACCACCAGGCATCAAGCCAGCATTCTGGACGGGGCGGGCGGCGGGCGAGGATGGGGGAAGCCTCGCGGGGAAGCCGGGCAAGAGCGATCTTCTGCCGGCCATGGGCGAGCAGCGGGGAGTCGCCCATGGCCGGCAGAAGATCGCTCTTGCTGACCTGCTGCCTCGCGGGGAAGCCGGGCAAGAGCGATCTTCTGCCGGCCATGGGCGACTCCCCACCGCTCGCCCATGGCCGGCAGAAGATCGCTCTTGCCCGGCTTCCCCGCGAGGCATCAGCTCAGCATTCTGGACGGGCAGGCGGCAGGCGAGGATGGGGGAAGCCTCGTGGGGAAGCCGGGCAAGAGCGATCTTCTGCCGGCCATGGGCGAGCGGCGGGGAGTCGCCCATGGCCGGCAGAAGATCGCTCTTGCTGACCTGCTGCCTTGTGGGGAAGCCGGGCAAGAGCGATCTTCTGCCGGCCATTGGCGACTCCCCACCGCTCGCCCATGGCCGGCAGAAGATCGCTGTTGCCCGGCTTCCCCGTGAGGCATCAGGTCAGCATTCTGGACGGGCGGGCGGCGGGCGAGGATGGGGGAAGCCTCGCGGGGAAGCCAGGCAAGAGCGATCTTCTGCCGGCCATGGGCGACTCCCCACCGCTCGCCCATGGCCGGCAGAAGATCGCTTTTGCCCGGCTTCCCCGTGAGGCAGCAGGTCAGCATCCTCGGCGGGCGAGCGGCGGGGAAGCCGGCGGCTGTGGCAGCTGCTGCAAGAGGCTTCCCCGCCTCCTCAAAGCAGCCTCCCAAACCTGAACTTTCGCTGAGAAGCCCTGCCGCCCGGCTGTCACCTTTTAAAACAGCCGGGGGGCTTCTCAGCAGCCTCCCAACGCCGAAGCCCCCAGGCTGTTTTAAAAGGTGACAGCCGGGCGGCAGCGTTTTTTTTGCGGTTTTTGTTGTTGTTGCACGGATTAATTGACTTTACATTGTTTCCTATGGGAAACAATGTTTCGTCTTACGAACCTTTTGTCTTACGAACCTCCTCCTTGCACCAATTAAGTTCGTATCATGAGGTATTACTGTATATGTATTGAGAGTATTGACTGATGTAATTGGATGTTGTAATCATAGGTTTTTAGGCACTGAACATTGGAATGGAATATTGCTGAAGGGTGATGTTTTAGCCTAATGGGTGCTGTATAAACCTTATTTCTTCCTCTATTGAAAGGAAGCAAAGTCCAGGCTGAGTACGCAAGCTGCAGAATCCATGACCACGTGGAAAATAATTAACTTGATATACAGCATGAAGATAACGTATAGCTAACTTCCATATAAGGAAATATATGCCTTACTCTCATTCCTTTGCTAATCACCAGTAAACACACAATCCAGGAAAAGGCAATGAATGGAGCTTCCGTTAATTATCTATAGGGAAGTCACGAGGAGGTTGCCTTATACAGCGCATGATTGAATGGTAGTTGGGGGATGGCTTAATGTATGTGGCGTTCGCGGATTGGTTATTCTGTACCACATGTCAGGAAAAGTAAAATACAATAAAAGGAACGATCTCAATACAATAGAGGTCGTCTCATTGAGAAAATTTTCTCCGTTGCTTCATTTTGATGTGGCAATTATGGCACCCTGTGCCTCCCTAGAGGTCGGCCCACTGGGGGAGGGCTGTTTGCCTTCAATTGTGTATGACTAGGATTGTTCCTGACTAAGTTATTTGCCAATCGCAAATAATGTTTATACACTTGATGTAGCTGGTTATCTGAATTACTACTTGTATCTATGGGCTATCAGCTGGATATCTGCCACCTCCACATTTCCTTGGTGCTCAAGGGTTACTCTGCTCACTCCTTAACAACTCTTATCCTTACTGAAGTGCTTTCTTGAATCCCTGATTGAGAACCTTAAATTCGATAAGCAGGAATATGCTTGCAACCCTGTCTTGTCTTTATTTAGAACTGTTTATTTATATAATTGGATTTTATTTTTGTAACGTGTACGAGGGCTCTACAAATAAAGATTTGCCGCTACTGCTGCTTCAGTTGAACAACAGGCCTTGATTGCTTGGCCTGCTCTCCATATTACCTTAATAAGAAGAATTGGAAACAATGAATAGGTTAGCGTTATTTTCCCGAATTATTTCCTCCTCAAATCAAAGTGTTTATAAAAGACTTAATTGCCGCATAATTCATATCGTGCCTATCATACGGCGCAAGGCTGATTTTAAACCATGGCAACCATTTGATTTCTGTTTTAGGCTGCATCCTTTGGCTTATTTTTAGAAGCGTGTTGAAGTCAGGCAGTATGCGATGTTAAATATACTCCGTTTAATTGCACAATCGTATGCTAACAAGTGGCAGAAGGATTAGTTCCCAGGCAAAAGATGGCAGTCCTGGGGCTGACTGCTGGCTCGTGCAGGTGTTGAAGGAAGCACCTTGGCTGTGCAGATGACTCGCTTAACTAAGCAAAACAAAATCTTGTCAAAAACCCACTCAGGAGGGGGTCTGTCAAAATTAAACTCTGAATTCAGGCAAAAGAAAAGATGCCGGGACTCCATATCTTCTTTGGTCCCTAGATGGCGCTATTGGTACATCAGTCCATTCCAATTTTGATTGCCAAGATGGGAAACACACATTTTTATGAAGGGAAAAATGGATCTTCCTAATAAAAATAACACATGAAAAAAAACCCACCCAAGGTTATTACATAGAGTCTTTCAACAATGAAATTTATCAAACAAGGGTGAAAATACAGGTGGCCCTTTCCTCTTTCCCCGAGTCAGTGTGTGTGCACCTGCACGCTCACCCATAGCTAGTTATGTAAATTTTCTTGGGAATAAATAGGAAGGGGTTGTTAGCAACAAACAAAGTAGTTTTTATTTGGGCACTGTTCTACACACATTTTGTGGAGATTTCAGTAACAATTTGTTCCAATGAATTACTGAAAGAGAAACTTCAGGCCCAATTCAAATGAATCTGGGCATATTGTAATAAAAACAACCCATTAAAAAAAACCCATTAGACGGCACAATATGATAAAAATATTACACACAAGCACATATATATATATATACACACACAACTCTGGTACGTACGTACGTAAGTACATACATACATACATACATACATACACACATACACACATACATACATACATACATACATACATACATACACTAGTACAAGCTGATGCAGGAAATGAGCCTGTAGCCTAGAGGCTAAGGCCACTGCCTTACAAGGCAGAGCCCCAGGTTCAAATCCCAGTAAGGGTATGGCTACCTGATGAAGGCAAATAAGTCCAAAATAGATATATAGTAATCTCCTTTCCTTTTCATTATTAGCAAAAATATATTACACACACACATACGTATACATGCATACACACACACACACACACACACACACACACACACACATATTTACACACATACCAGAGGTTGGTTTCAGCAGGTTCTAACCAGTTCTGAAGAACTGGTAGCAGAAATTTTGAGCAGTTCAGAGAACTGGTAAATACTACCTCTGACTAGCTCCGTCCCAATCTATTCTCTGCCTCCTGAGTCCCAGCTGAGGAAATGGGGATTTTGCAGTAACCTTCCCCTGGAGTTGGGAAGGAATGGAGATTTTACAGTATCCTCCCCCTGCCATGCCCACCAAGCCACGCCCACAGAACTGGTAGTAATTTTTTTAATCCCACCTCTGAAATGTATAGGGGTTTTTGATAACACAAGGGAACTAAAAAAAGCATCTTCTTATTCTGGATGCCTCGGGAAGAAAACCCCCAAGTCTTCACTTGAAGAATGGCAGTGTTGGGGAGACAATTAATTAATTAATTAAGTTTTTACTTTTGTGATGTGTACCACCTACAGTTTACATTTTGGAAATGCTCATTTAATGTTCTGTTATGTCTTATGTGCTATGTTTGTTTGTTTTCTTCTTTATAATCAATAAAATTATTTTTTAAAAATTAATTAATTAGTAATGCTGTCAATCTCAAAAAGTAACTCTGGGCGGCGAGCAGTATTAAACTAAAACTAAAACAAACAACCATGTAAAAGTTAAAATACACGGTCAAATCAATCAATCAGAATGAAGCGATGCCAATTTAGATTGTGCAGTCAAGTCATATTTGAAGGGTATTGACAGCAGTGTTACTTCTTTTTCAGAGAGAGAGAGAGGGTGGTGGTGGAGAGAAAGGCTGACACATGATCCGTGTTCCCCCTCCAGTTGCTGTGTTTCTAACATCATGCAGATAAACCTCAAATGGGGAGTAAAAAGCTCAGCATGGTGCGTCACGCCACTATCATTTACTCTGGTGCAGGAGACGGGTGCTGAGAACAGGCATCAAAAGCTATTTTAAGCCAGTTTGTTCAAATGTTAGTCTCTGTGTGATGCCCACGGCCCTGGTGGATGCAAAGAAAGATCTCCCCACTAAACTGTCAGAAGAAAAGCCAGGCTCTCAGATTACACTCCAAAGGGAAAAGAGTGGGTGGCTAGGCACTTGTAGCCTGAAGTTTGTCGATTTGTTGCCTGTTAGCCCTGAGAATCCATCACACAATGAAAGGTTTTGAAGCAGTGGGAACTCTTTTTTTTTAAAGGCTCCGTTTTGATGCAAGACAGCATTGCCAAAAAGCAAGAAGGTCAAGAAAAAAAGAAGACTTCCTTAAATCTTCTTTAGTTCCCAATCTACTTTATAATCTGGATACTGTCCAGTAGATTCTCATCAGTCATGGACTCCTCCCCCCACGAGGGGGGATGCCGTCCGGGTAGTGGAAATGGCCAGGGAATGGGTCTTCGGAGAGGGGCGGCATACAAATCTAATAAATAATAATAATAATAATAATAATAATAATAATAATAATAATAATAATAATAATAATAACTACTACTACTACTACTACTACTACTAGTAGTAGTAATACTAATAATACTAATTGTTCGGTCAGGCTCTCTGGTAGAATCCTCCCGAAAATTCACAGGTACAAATTTCAGACACACACACGTTTGAAAATTCAAAACAATGTTCTTTATAATGAAAATTCACTTAACTAAGCCCTCTTTTTGTATAGCAAAGAGCACTCGTCTCCAAACAAACTGGTAATTTGTACAAGTCCCTTATCAGTTCTGAGATACTTAGCTTGCAGCTGTGAGACAATTCACAGTCCTTCTTTCACAAAGTGAAACATACTTTGCTCTGGCTTAGTTTCAAAGCGGGGGAAAAATCAGCACACAAAAGATCAAAGTCAGCAAAGTAGGCACGAAACGCAACGATCAGATAATCCTCCACAATGGCCAAACCCACAGGCTGCTATTTATAGCAGCCTCACTAATTACCACAGCCCCACCCAACCACAGGTAGCCTCATTTTCTTTGATAATAATCTCTCAGTTGTTGTTGCCTATGCATTGCTCTCCTCATGCGTGGCTGTACCATTAACTCTTGTTCTGAATCCAAAGAGGAGCTAGATAATTGATCTCCTTCTGAGCTGTCTGCCACACTCTCCTCCTCCCTGTCACTCATGTCTTCTTGGTCAGAGGAGCCTTCATCAGCAGATTCCACCGGGAGCAAAACAGGCCTGCAGCATGTGGATGTCTCCCCTACATCCACAGTCCTTGGGGCAGGAGCTGGGCCAGAGACTAACCACAACACTACTACTACTACTACTACTACTACTACTACTACTACTAATAATAATAATAATAATAATAATAATAATGACTGACAGATTTAGACCAGGGAATGGCACAGATTTCCAACAGATTTCCGGTGAAAATCACCAGTTTTTTTTCATTCTGAGCATGTGCGGAAGCAAAAATACCTCCGAAAATAGCTGAAATCTTGCTTGCACTCCTCAATTTTTTGCCATTGTTTGCTTCTGCACAATTATCAGCAAAAATAGCCGCACAGACGCTGCGCAGAAGCCAAATCTCATGTGGGGCATGCACACACATGTTTTGGGAGCGTGCACGCTTGCACTGGCTGCCGAGGACTGTCCGGGCAGCGAGATACATGGGAGACCACCACTGGTTCTGATCATGTACTGTTTTTCTGTTTCGGACAGGCAATAATCAGGGCACTATTGTGATTGAAGCCATGGTGTGATCCATAGAAGAGAAGCCGATGCAATTTTTATTTATTTATTAATTGGTCTTTTATGCCGCCCCTCTCCGAGGACTTGGGGCAGCTCACAACATATAATAAAACAATACATAACATTTTGGGTCCAATTAATTAAATATAAAATCTAAAACTAAAAACCCTAAAAAACCAGTCATTCCCATTCAATCAGTTTCTTTCAGTCCATTCATCAGCCAGGGGACAAGAATCTAATGGTGCCAGGCTTGGCGACATAAGTGAGTCTTGAGACTCTTGTGGAAGGTGAGGGGGGTGGGGGCAGTACGGATCTCTGGGAGGAGCTTATTCCAGAGGGCTGGGCCCCCCACAGAGAACGCTCTTCCCCTAGGCCCTGCCAACTGGCATTGGAGAAGGCCAACTCTGTAGGACTCATGCCAATGTAGGACAAGAGGTTATGGAAGCAACAGGTTTTTCCAGACCTGCCTTAGACATGGCTTATTAATTCTTACAGAGCGGGGCTCCTCTGAGATGCTTCCTGCCTAGGAAGCAGGAAGCAAGACTGCAGCACTTAAGTAGAGTCATGGATGGTTAGCATCGCAAGATCTAAGGCAAGGGTGTCCAACTGTGGCAACTTTGATATCTGTAGACTTCAACTCCCAGAATTCCACAGTTGGCTACACTGGCTGGGGAATTCTGAGAGTTAAAAGTCCACAACTGATCTAAAGTTTAAAGATTCACCAGCAAGTCCTAGTTAAACACAACTGTCCCACAAAAATACAGATTCCTATAGCTCCCACTGAAAGAAATGAAAGGCAAACATCTGGTTCCTGGATCATCCAGAATGCCAGTAGAGGAAGGCAAAATCTAAGAGTTAATTCCAATTATAATGGGAAATACTACAGAAAAATCTATATACAAATTACTATAATTTAAGTGATTTAGAGCAGGGTACTCCAATCTTGGCAACTTTAAGACTTATGGACTTCACTTCCCAGAACTCCTCAGCCAGCAAATCTTAACGTTGCCAAGGTTAGAGACCAGGACTCAAATAGAAACCAACAATAATGGTTAATATTTGATGCAATATTTGATGCAAAGTCTGAATATCTAGGTTGCAGTTATTGGTTGAAAATAAAAATGGAAATGGAATGAAGGATATATCACCAAAACAAAGAAAAAAATTCCTGACGGTTAGAACAATTAACCAGTGGAACAGCTTGCCTCCAGAAGTTGAGAATACTCCAACACTAGAAGTTTTAAAGATGTTGGATAACCATTTCTCTGAAATAGTGTAGGGTTTCCTAGCAGGGGGTTGGACTAAAAGACCTCCAAGGTTCCTTCGAACTCTGTTGTTGTTATTATAAATTTTTCATTATGGTTTGTGTTTTATGTGTGTGTGTGTGTGTGTGTGTGTGTGTGTGAGAGAGAGAGAGAGAGAGAGACCTCGCTCCCCCGATTTTATGTTTTAATATCTGTTTTCTATTGTCTTTATATTTGCAGCATTGTACAGTAAACATAAGTAGCTTTCCTAAGATACAGGGGCAGAAATATTTACAAAATGGGGGATAACCCTATCGGTGTGCTAGGATTCACAGTGGTGGGTTGCTGCCGATTCGGACCTGTTCGTCCATACCAGTGGTGGAAATTTGCCCCTGATTGCTGAACTGGCAGTGATGACCGGCTGACCACACCCCTGAACTGGTCCTCCATTTGCTGCTCCATGAAAGCAAGTTGCAATGAACCCTCTGGGTCATTTATCCGAAATAAACGGAGGCTTTGGTAACATTGAAGGCTTTATTCCTCCATGACACAATATACAGTGGTACCTCATCATACGAACTTAATTGGTTCCAGGAGGAGGTTCGTAAGGTGAAAAGTTCGTAAGATGAAACAATGTTTCCCATAGGAATCAATGTAAAAGCAAATAATGCGTGCAAATCCTTCAGGAAAATCCCAAACTTTAGAAGGGAGGCGAACAGAGGGCAGGGAGGAGCAGCTAAAGGGGGCGGGTGGAAGAAGCAAGGCTAGGCTAAAGGGTGAGTGGGAAGGAAGAAAGGCAAGGGGGGCGCCCCTCCCTTTTCTTTCTTCAAAAGACACCGTTTCAGTGGCTTTGCAAGCACGTTGTTCTCTGCAAAATCTTTCCTACTCCAAGCAGCCCCTCCCTTTTCTTTCTTCAAAAGACACCGTTTCAGTGCCTTTGCAAGCACGTTGTTCTCTGCAAAATCTTTCCTACTCCAAGCTGCCCCTCCCTTTTCTTTCTTAAAAAGACACCCTTTCAGTGCCTTTGCAAGCACGTTGTTCTCTGCAAAATCTTTCCTACTTCAAGCAGCCCCTCCCTTTTCTTTCTTCAAAAAAGGGGAAAAAAAGAAACCCCTTCATCCCAGCAGCAGCTGCTTGGGTTCGTAAGGTGAAAATAGTTTGGAAGAAGAGGCAAAAAAATCTTAAACACCGGGTTCGTATCTTGAAAAGTTTGCTAGAAGAGGCGTTCGTAAGATGAGGTACAAGGTTGCTATACGAACTCTACTCCAAACGCGAATGAACAACAGTGTCGGTTTACAGCTTTTTATACTTTGTTTCTTCCTACTCAAACGTAATTGATGCTCACTTAATTTTTCCTGGTCATTTCTGAACCAATCAAATTCAAACATTGCTGACTCAACTATTTACATCAAGTTAATGAGTATTCAACAATGGACATTTCTGACATGATGCAAACTGGTAGTGAAGGTAGGTAGAACACACCTCTGGCTAGGAAGAAGCCAAAATGAGCCCAAATTCATTGCAGGAGTATGAAAATATGTCATTTTCATCCCTTTCTGTTCTGCCTCATCCTTGCCATCCATCTCTCTCTCTCCCCCTCCCTCTCCCACCCTCTCTCTGCCCTAAAACCAACCCAACTGAATAAACAAAACGAACGATTTACAGGATAGTCATAGACAGGTTTATTCAGGAATGCATTTCTCTGATTTCAGTGGGATTTATTGCATAATAGAGTGCAATGTGGGACAATCCTTCCTTTCACGTCAGCCCTGCTGGACACAATGCAACTTATTTCCAAGGAAAGAAACATAATGTTGTGTTGCTAATAGATTTAGAGATATATTTACAGTATGTCTGAGTTGGAGGTGTGTCTGCTTCTATATATACTCAACTCTGACAACACACCCGGAGAATTGTGCTGCCCCATGCATGCATATAAGCACTATTTTGTGCACATTATTTCACAATAGCCCCTGAGAAGACGACTTACCTAACAGGTGATATGGGATTGCCGTTTTAAGGAGCCTCCTCTGTTTGTTTACATAGAGGTTTGCAACAGTGATTTATTCCCAGGAAAAATAAATAGTTCCCAAGACGGTGTGTCAGAGACCATTGCATTTTTCAGAGTCCCCCTCCCTCACCCGTGTGGCAATTTCGGGGGAAGGAAATCCAGCATAAGTAGGAACATCTACTGATTCCTCAAGAAACTGCCAAGGGCAATTCTTTTTAAGCCAGGGATGGAGCAGAGGGACTATGGATAAACTGCATCAAAAGCTCCCAAGCAGCCTCCAGCCAAACATTTGCTTTATATCATCTCCAGTGCTGGCCTAGTTACTTGTTTCTTTCTAAAAATAATGAGTGTGGAGACAAACATTTTACAAAAAAGCTCTCCTTTGTTTCTGCTTTGCCGGGTTGAATCCAGCGTGGCTTCAATTTCAGTGGAAGTCCTTGCATTGAAACTTTCCCAAAGATAGGACAGACCTGGGCAAGGGGTGGCCCGTGGGCTGCATCCGGCTCACCCGCTGTCTGTGACTGGCCTGCCTGCTATTTGTGACCGGTTTGCGGAGGTCGGGGTCCGCTCCAGTGCGAGGATGAAATAGCTCACCGTGTCTGCCGGGACTCTCCCGGTTCCTGCCTTCCTGATGAATCATGAGGAAAGCAGGAACCAGAGGAGTCCCGGCAGACGCAGTGAGCTCTTTCTGCTGCACGAATCCCAGCGACCAGTTAGGTCCCACAGAGTGGGTCTTCTCCGGGTCCCGTCAACTAAACAATGCCGCTTGGCGGGACCCAGGGGAAGAGCCTTCTCTGTGGTGGCCCCAGCCTTCTGGAACCAACTCCCCCCAGAGATTAGAATTGCCGCCACCCTCCTTGCCTTTCGTAAGCTACTTAAAACCCACCTCTGCCGCCAGGCATGGGGGAATTGACATACCCTTTCCCCCTAGGCCTTTACAATTTTATGCATGGTATGTCTGTATGTATGTTTGGTTTTTTATTAAATGGGTTTTAATTGTTTTTAGTATTGGATTATTGTTATACGCTGTCTTATTATTGCTGTTAGCCGCCCCGAGTCTCTGGAGAGGGGCGGCATACGAATCCAATAAATGAACAAATGAATAAATGAATAAATGAATAAATGAATAAATGAATAAATGAATAAATGAATAAATGAATAAATGAATAAATGAATAAATGAATAAATGAATGAATGAATGAATGAATGAATGAATGAATGAATAAATAAATAAATAAATAAATAAATAAATGTTGCTGTAAAGCAAACAATTGGGGTCTGTAGAATAGGTTTGGGTGTTTAGGTCAGGTCAGGGTCTGGGTCTTTACAGTATTGGGTAGAACTGAGTTAATTATATTAGTCTGGCCCTCTAAAATTAATAATAATAATAATAATAATAATAATAATAATAATAATAATAATTTATTAGATTTGTATGCCGCCCCTCTCCGAAGACTCGGGGCGGCTCACAACAAGCGATAAAACAATATTGTACAGGCACAAATCTAATATTAAGAAAAAACTAAAAACCCTATCAATTTAAAAAAGCCAAACAGCACATACACCATCCCAATTTCTCATGCGGCCCCATGGCAAAATTAATTGCCCACCCCTGGTATAGGAAGACCCAATATTTCATTATTGTATTTGTTCCCCCTCCTTCCACCCCAGGGTGTTATAATTGTTGGCTTCCTCTACATATTAGGAGAAGATCTGTAAGTGGGAAGGAATGGTCAGGATGGCTTTGTAAGATGGAAAACAGGTAGTCCTCAACTTACGATCACAACTGAGCCCCAAATTTCTATTGCTAAGAGAGTATTGCCCCATTTTCTTGCCACGGTTAAGTGAATCATTGCAGTTGTTGTGCTAACAACATGATTGTTAAGTACAGTAAATCTGGCTTTTCCCATCGACTTTACTGGTCAGAAGGTCACAAAAATGATCACATGACCCTGGAACACTGCAACCATCATAAATATGAGTTGGTAAATGTCTGCATTTTAATCCTATGATCTTGCCGCTTCGTTGTAAGTATGAAAAAAATGCTCATAAGTCACTTTCCCCCTAGTGTCGTTGTAACTTTGAATGGTCACTAAATAAACTGTTGTAAGCTGAGGACTATCAGTAATGTGTTCTTGAACTTCCACTATATGGAGGCAATGTTCACACTCATGCAGCAGCTATTTCCTCCCTACCCATGGAATAACTCTGCTCACAGTTGCTCATTTATTTATTTATTTATTTTATTTATTTATTTATTTATTAGATTTGTATGCCGTCCCTCTCCGAAGACTCATGCCCTTATCACCTCGAGGTTTGACTACTGCAATGCTCTCTGCTTGGGGCTACCTCTGAAGAGTGTTTGGAAACTTCAAATCATGCAAATGCAGCCGCAAGAGGGGTCATGGGCCTCCCTAGGCATGCTCATATTTCATCATCACTCCGCAGACTGCATTGGTTGCCGATTGGTTTCCGGACACAATTCAAAGTGTTGGTAATGACTTATAAAGCTCTACAAGGCATCGGGGCAGATTACTTGCGGGATTGCCTTCTGCCGTATGAGTCCCAGCAACAGATTAGATCCCACAGAATTGGCCTTCTCCAGGTCCCATCAGCCAGACAATGTCGCTTCGCGAGGCCTAGGGGAAGAGTCTTCTCTGGGGGAAGGTGGTGGTTCTGGCCCTCTAGAATCAGCTCCCCCTGGAGATTCGCACTGCCCCCACCCTCCCTGCCTTCCATAAGAGTCTTAAGACTCACCTATGTCACCAGGCTTGGGGCAATTAGTCTCAGCCCCTTGGCTAACGAAATGAGATACTGTATATGCTGTATGATTTAACTGGTATGATTGTTTTTAAATATTGGATTTTTAGATTGTAATTTTAAATTTAATTAGATTTGCCATTGTACTGTGTTGTTATATTGTATGCTGTTAGCTGCCCCGAGTCCTTTGAGAAAGGTGGCAAATAAATCAAATAAGTAAGTAAGTAAGTAAGTAAGTAAGTAAGTAAGTAAGTAAATAAATAATAAACAAACAAACAAACAAACAAACAAACAAATAGACAGACAAACAACAAACAAACAAACACATACATAAAAACAAACAAACAACAAACAAACAAACACACACACATACACATACACACATACATACATATATAACATAAGGTTATTATTGACGGCTTTTCTTGCTGTCTTGCCGTCTTGCCGACATGTCAAGAAAAGACAGCACATAAATCTAATAAACAATAATGTAATAATAATAATACGGTACCACTGGCTTTCCATGGTCTGATAGGTCTTTACCCTGGCACTGGCAACTGAGGTCCTTTATAACACCAAGTAAAAAATACTTGCAGTTCATAAGTTAATAACATGGTTGTTAAGTGATTGAGATTGATTTAAGATTTGTTTGTGTGAACACTACTAAGCCAGTTTATTAGTAGTGGTTAACCAGTTAAATATACAGTAGGTTTGAACTACTGCGTATGTGCTATGTTTTCTCTGGTCCGTAGCTGGGGCAGACCAGTACTGTTCTGAATTTCACAACATTTAAAGAACAACAATAAAGCAATAGCCAGCATTTCTCAATTCACTACGGGTAGTCCTCAGTTTATGGCTGTAGTAGAGTCCAAAATTTCCATTGCTAAGCAAGACCGATATTAAGCACATTTTTGTCCCATTTTACAACCTTTCTTGCTACAGTTGTTAAATGAACCACTGCAGTTGATAAGTTAGTAACTTAGTTGTTAAGTGAACCTGGCTTCCCCATTGACTTTGCTTGTCAGATGATTGCAAAAGGTGATCACATGACCCTGGGCCCCAGAGCAATGGTCATAGGTACAAACCAATTGCCAAGCAGCTGAACTTTTGATCACATGACCATGGTTATGCTGCAAAGGTCATATGTAACTGTGAAAAATGGTCATAAGTCACTTTATTCAGCGCCATTGTAACTTTGAATGGTCACTACATGAACTGTTGTAAATAAGACTACCTATAATTGATTTCCTAACAGGTCAGCTTCAGAAACCAAGCAGAAAAATACACACCTCCTATAGCCATGTAATTAGTATTTGGACCCCTTTGGGCAGATACCATGATATATCAATAAAGATCCCGCATGTGTTCCAATTTTCACTTGGAAAGTATCGGTGGGTGGGGTGCCCGATAGATTAAAAGGAAGTTAAGGAAAATAAGAATTTCTCTATTTGTTACAAGCTTGCCAACGGTTACTAATTTGTATTGCTACCCTGAGTCCCACAGCCAGTCTCTATTAGCTGAGAAATGGGCCTCCTATCTTTCTCCCCAGTTACTGAGGACAGTGTAGGAATTAATGAACTAATTCATCTATGTCTCAGCAGCAGTGGTGTCACCTTTAACTGGGGAAAAATCAGAAGCCTATGTTTGAGGAGTTTCTCTCTCTCTCTCTCTCTCTCTCTCTCTCTCTGTGTTTGTGTCTCTGTGTGTCTGAAATGACACTTTCTTCTTTGTAGCTATTTGCTTTGAAGTTTCATTAATAAGAATAACTATACAGTGGTACCTCATGATACAAACTTAATTGGTTCCAGGAGGAGGTTCGTAAGGTGAAAAGTTCGTAAGACGAAACAATGTTTCCCATAGGAATCAATGTAAAAGCAAATAATGCGTGCAAATCCTTCAGGAAAATCCCAAACTTTAGAAGGGAGGCGAACAGAGGGAAGGGAGGAGCAGCTAAAGGGGCGGGTGGAAGAAGCAAGGCTAGGCTAAAGGGTGAGTGGGAAGGAAGAAAGGCAAGGGGGGCGCCCCTACCTTTTCTTTCTTCAAAAGATACCCTTTCAGTGCCTGTGCAAGCACGCTGTTCTCCTACTTTTTAAAATGCAAACTCTTTCCCCCTCCAAGCCGCCCCTCCCTTTTCTTTCTTCAAAAAAGGGAAAAAAAAGAAACCCCTTCATCCCAGCAGCAGCGGCTTGGGTTCGTTAGGTGAAAATAGTTTGGAAGAAGAGGGAAAAAAATCTTAAACACCGGGTTTGTATCTCGAAAAGTTCGTTAGAAGAGGCGTTCGTAAGATGAGGTACCACTGTATTTTGTTTTTCAAGTTGCAGAGTAGTTTTACTCAAGAACCAATTGGCTATGACAATGACGGTGAACCTTTTTTCCCTCGGGTGCTGAAAGAATGTGGGTGCCTGCTATCGCGCATACGTGAGTGCTCACACCCATAATTCAATGCCTGAGGAGGGCAAAAGCAGCTTCCCCTGCCTCCTGGAGGCCCTCTGCAGGCCCGAAGCAGCCTGTTTCCCAACTTCTGGTGGGCCCAGTAGGGTCATGTTTCACCTCCTCAAGCTCCTAAGGTTTCCCTGGAGCAAGGGGAGGATAGAAATGTCCTCCCCCACCCCCCCAGAGGTTCTCTGGAAGCCAAAAATGCCCTCCCAGAGCCTCTGTGTGAGCCAAAAATTAACTGGCCGACACACACATGCATGTTGGAGCTGAGCTAGGGCAGCGGCTTGCATGCCAGCAGATATGGCTCCGCATGCCACCTATGGCACCTGTGCCATAGGTTCGCCATCACTGGGCTATGAAGTTACATTGGCTATTTCAAAATGAGAGAATATATATATATATATTATTGCCATGCACTCAAAATCCTGATTGGGCTTATTATCAGGGGATGTCTTCTATTATTATTATTATTATTATTATTATTATTATTATTATTATTATTATTATTTGGATTTGTATGCTGCCCCTCTCCGTGGACGATGGCTAACAACAGTAATAAAAACAATATGTAGCAATCCAATAATAAAACAACTGAAAACCCTTATAAAAACCAGACACGGGGGAAACCATGTCTGTGTGTGTGTGTGTGTGTGTTTGTTTGTTTGTGTGTGTGTGTACATATATATTTCGCTACATAACCTTAGCTTCCAAACTTCATTTGTTAGGATACCCACAAAATTTATATATGTGCTACCCTATCCCAATGGCTCACTGAGGTTTATTCTACTTGTTTTGTATTGATTCGTCAATTCTACAAATTCATACGGATTTGATGCCAGAAGACTGACCTGCATTTTCTCTGGGTTGGTAAAAACATAATCTTAACCAGGGGACAGGTGCGATTCTACGCAGAACATCTATCTCTCTGCAGGTTGGAACTAGAGGAAGAAGCAGCTGAGGTCATGCAATTTTTTTTACCAGCTGTGTCCTGTTGTTTAAGGTGAAGAAAGAAAGTTTGGCCCTTCATATCTGCTGGCGCTACCAGATAAGTCTTGTTAGCCCTACCTGGTTTTTGAGAGAAAATATAAGCGAACTCTCAACCCTCTAATTAAGGATGGTTAAAAAATACATTCGATTTGTATTGGATGAATCTATTAAAATTGCATTTTCTGAACATATCTCTTTTCAGAATTTAGTGCACAAAAACACACTCATTAGCAAACAAAACCCAGAACTGAAATCCTCAGAGAACAGAATTGGGGAAGGGGGGGGGGAGAGAACTGGACTAAACACTGTGTGCAAACAAAAAAAGTCTAGATAGAAAAATGTGTATATCAAGACAAATGTGGGCAGAATGACTTCATTTTTCATTTGGACTGCTTTGACTGAAATGGCAAACTGATGCGGAAATAAGATGAAATGAATTTAAAGTCAGAAAAATGACTCGTGGAACAAAATCGAAGTTGACTGATATACTCTTTGCTTTTTTTGGATTAACTCAGAAGCCGAGTCTTTCCGAAAATATCTCAAACATTAAAATAGTATGCACACACACACACACACACACACTCTCTCTCTCTCTCTCACACACACACACACTCACGCACACAAAGAGAGAGGCATTCTTAGCTAAACTAAAAGGTTGGAGGCCTTAACAAACCAATTTTGCTTTGTTTTTGTTTTTTTAAATTAAAAAAAGTAATTGCACTTTTGAATTTCAGTAGTAACTCTCTATATGGGGATCCAATGTATGGACAATGGGGAGCAGGTGAGATCATGTTCATCATGAGGTCATCACATCAAAATTATTGCATTATTTTTGTCACATCTTACAATGTTAATGTTATATTATTTAATTTTTAATTTAATGTAATGTAATTTATTAGATTTGTATGCCGCCCCTCTTCACAGACTCGGGGCAGCTCACAACAATAATAAAACAGTGTACAATGAACAAATCTAATATTTAAAAGAAAATATCTAAAAACCCATCATTTTAAAAACATACAACACAAGCATACCATACATAAAACTATATAAGCCTGGGGGAAATGTCTCAATTCCCCCATGCCTGGCGATATATGTGGGTCTTAAGCAATTTACGAAAGACAAGGAGGGTGGGGGAAGTTCTGATTTCTGGGGGGAGTTGATTCCAGAGGGCTGGGGCCGCCACAGAGAAGGCTCTTCCCCTGGGGTCTGCCAGACAACATTGTTTAGTCGACGGGACCCGGAGAAGGCCAATTCTGTGGGACCTTATTGGCCGCTGGGATTCGTGCGGTAGAAGGCGGTTCCAGAGGTATTCTGGTCCAATGCCATGTAGGGCTTTATAGGTCATTACCAACACTATGAATTGTGACCAGAAACTGATCGGCATTTATGTTGCATTAATTCTAATATGACTTTACTGTGACATCTATGTCTCTGACTTGTAATGCCCCATGCTACTATTCTAGTAAAGGGACGTGTTCTGAAGATGGGGGTGAATCATATATCCTTATTCTTTTGATGCAAGCCAAAGGGGGAAAAATAAAAGTCTGTAAAAAATCTTTGCCCCTGATTTAAGGTCAGCTTTTATAAAGTCAATAGCTAGTTTCCACCTTGGGATAATTCTGTTGGCATCTCTGCTGGTTTTCACATGATTGTAATTAGGCCTCACTATGTGGTAGGAACTTAAGCATTCACTCCATAATCATTGAGGTTAATTAGCCTAAACATACCTTTCCCACATGGATTGGATTATGTTTGAATACAGGTGTTGCCTGACAAGAATGCCTTTATATATACACTGTATATATACAGTATATATAAAAAGAAATTTGAAGCCTTATTTAAATTTTTGCTTTTCAAAATAAGGATGCATATTTAGAATCTTCATGCGATTAAAGTGTAATTCTCTTTGCTCCTTGTGCTTACAAAATTAAGTACTTAATTCACCAGTGCTTAAAGAATTAAGATGCACCTTGTTTAGATCAGAGAGGAATGTTTATAAATTCCAGCACTTTTTAATGCCGTACAACTGTGAATGGTGTTTTCTTTTTCTTTTTTATTCTCTTGCTGAAAAACTTGATACATTATGTTATTTCAATACAATGGTATTTATCCGATATGATTACAAATTCTTGGCACATTGTTATATAAATAACTTAAAGGGTTGTAAATAAAAAACAGGAAAAAACCCTTGATGTATTGACTTCAATATTAACTATAATTCCCCATGTTGGTTGGGAATTCTGAGAGTTGATGTCCACAAGTCTTGATGATGATGTACGTCCATTGTGTTTGAAAAAGACCTTGACATTTAACAGGTTGTGGGCTATCCATGATGTGTATGCAGGTGGCTACATTTTTGGAGAAGGGCAGCATACAAATCAACCAATCAACCAATCAACCAATCAACCAATCAACCAATCAACCAATCAACCAATCAACCAATCAACCAATCAACCAATCAACCAATCAACCAATCAACCAATCAACCAATCAACCAATCAACCAATCAACCAATCAACCAATCAACCAATCAACCAATCAACCAACCAACCAACCAACCAACCAACCAACCAACCAACCAACCAACCAACCAACCAACCAACCAACCAACCAACCAACCAACCAATCCATCAAATTAATGCATACATACATACATACATACATACATACATACATACATACATACTTGCATTTTTTAATGTACGTTTGAACTGCTAGGTTGGCAGAAGCTGGGACAAATAACAGGAGCTCACTCCATTAAGCAGCACTAGGGATTCGAACCGCTGAACTGCTGACCTTCTAATAGACAAGCTCAGCAACTTAGCTCCTGAGCCACCATGTCCCTGAACAGATCAGTTATAGCAAGGCTTTTTTTTTTTATTTAAAAAGGGAATTGAATGAGCATGGATAAACCAGATGCTAAATGAAGCCTTGCTACAGGTCAGTTTATTTATTTATTTATTTGATTGTTATGCCACACTTCTCCTTTGACTCAGGGTGGCTTAGAACATGTTAGCAGTAGCACTTTTTAACAGAGCCAGCCTATTGCCCCCACAATCTGGGTCCTCATTTTACCCACCTTGGAAGGATGGAAGGCTTGAGCCGGTGATGAGATTTGAACCACTGACCTGCAGATCTACAGTCAGCTTCAGTGGCCTGCAGTACTGCCCTCTACCTGCTGCGCCACCCCGGCTCATTTATAGCAGTTGCATTACCCATGTTCACTCAATTCTTTTTTTCTGCAAAAGGGACATTTAGTTTTACGTTTTAGTTTTCGCAATATCATTGCGGAGTTGACAACAATGTATTTTTTGGGGGGCTTCATATCAGTGGTTTTTTTTTTAAACAAAAGTGATGTTGATGTAAATTTGTCATAAACTTCAAAAATCAAAAGTGACTGTGAAAGGTTTTAAGAAAGGTGCCTTAAGGTGCACTTAGATAAACTCTAACATCAGAAAAACATCCAAATAAAATGAAAAGACACTTTTCATTTTAGATATAAGCAGTGGTAGAATTCCCTGTCTCCTTACAATAATTTCTGTTGTGTAATTTCTGTCACTGATCACCCTGATCACTGATCCCACTGGAAAATACTGAGACTCATGATTAAGTCTCAGTGCTTCGCAGTCAGATGAAGCAAAAATCATTTTGTTTGCTTTGTGATGTTGTGGTTAGCTCTGGCCCAGCTCCTGCCCCAGGGACTGTGGATGTGGGGGAGACATCCACATGCTGCAGGCCTGTTTTGCCCCCGGTGGAATCTGATGATGAAGGCTCCTCTGACCAAGAAGACATGAGTGACAGGGAGGAGGAGAGTGTGGCAGACAGCTCAGAAGGAGATCAATTATCTAGCTCCTCCTTGGATTCGGAACAAGAGTTAATGATACAGCCACGTATGCGGAGAGCGATGCATAGGCAACAACAACTGAGAGATTATTGTCAAAGAAAATGAGGCCACCTGTGGTTGGGTGGGGCTGTGGTAATTACTGAGGCTGCTATAAATAGCAGCCTGTGGGTTTGGCCATTGTGGAGGATTATCTGATCATTGTGTTTCATGCCTGCTTTACTGACTTTGACCTTTTGTGTGCTGATTTTCCCCCCGCTTTGAAACTAAACCAGAGCAAAGTGTGTTTCACTTTGTGAAAGAAGGACTGTGAATTGCCTCACAGCTGCAAGCTAAGTATCACAGAACTGATAAGGGACTTGTACAAATTACCAGTTTGTTTGGAGACCAGTGCTCTTTGCTATACAAAAAGAGGGCTTGGTTTAAGTGAATTGTTTTGAATTTTCAAACGTGTGTGTGTCTGAAATTTGTACCTGTGAATTTTCGGGAGGAGTCTACCAGAGAGCCCGACAGAACAGATGTCTTCATCCATTTTTCATATACATATACCCTGCATACATGTAAATCAGCGGTGGGTCGCTCTCGGTTCGGACCGGTTCTTAGAACTGGTAGAAGTGGTGGTGGGAGGCAGAAGGGCGCATGTGAACCGGTGGCAAACTAATTCAGAACCCACTACTGAAGTAAATCATAAAGTGTGAGCTATTCTTACATCCATAGACTAGATAGACAGTTAACAAGGTCATATGTTTTGGTGAATATGGGTGAATATGCTATTATTGAACAAAGTGATTATTATATGGAAGGTTGGGAGAGATGAATGGGTTTTTTAAATATCTCCCAACTCCCCTGAACTCTGAGTCTGCCATGAAGCTGAATCATGAAAAATTAAGGACTGCAGTTTTCCATTAAAAAAATAAAGGCCAGTAGTGTCCAACTATAGCCAAGGGATCCGGCATTTTCTGAAGATGCTCCTGTGGTCATATGGCTGGCATGACTATATGCTGATGCATACAGAACACTATTTGTTACCTTCCCACTTATTTATTTGGTACCTATTTATCTATTTGCATTTTACATGCATTTTAATGCAAGGCTGGTATTTGCTAATAAACTAATAAATAATTAAGGGATTTGCTGCTAAAATGGTTTTATTTATTTGTTTGTTTGTTTGTTTGTTTGTTTGTTCGTTCGTTCATTCATTCATTCATTCATTCATTCATTCATTCATTCATTCATTCATTCATTTATTAGATTTGTATGCCGCCTCTCTCCACAGACTCGGGTGGCTCACAACAATAATAAAACAGTATGCAATAAACAAATCTAATATTTAAAAAGTATCTAAAAACCCATTAATTTAAAAACCATTCAACGCAAGCATACCATACATAAAACTATGTAAGCCTGGTGGAAATGTCTCAATTCCCCCATGCCTGATGGCAGAGGTGAGTTTTAAGAAGTTTGCGAAAGGCAAGGAGGGTGGGGGCAATCCTAATCTCCGGGGGGAGCTGGTTCCAGAGGGTTGGGGCCGCCACAGAGAAGGCTCTTCCCCTTGGCCCCAGAGATGAAACAGAGCCATGGAAGGTAAGGATAGCTATGAATTTTAACAGCTCAGACTCCAGGGTCAAAAGTCATCATGTGCCAGTCAGTGAGGACAACTTTTAAAGCCATAAACATCTGGGATAGCACATAAAAGAACAATTCACATTTCCCTATAAAAAAATATCAGGTTGCTAAGTCCTTCTCTATTGCTTGCAGAGAAGCCTATTTTTATTTAGGATAAAAGACTTGTGACTTAAGGACTGTTGGGGTGCATTTGTGCTAAAGTGTACTTTAAAAATATATATTTTAAATTATTTCTTTTGTTTATTAATTATCCTGAAGACAAATTATAAATCGAAAGAAAGGAAGGAAGAAAAGAAAAAAAGATGGAAAGAAGCAAAAACAGAAAAAAGTAAAAAATAAAGGAAGAAGAGAGAGAAAAGGAAGGAACGAACGAAGGAAGGAACGAAGGCAGGCAGGAAGGAAAGACAGACAGACAATTTTTCTATTCTACTTACAGGCTTCCCAAAGAATCTAGTTGGCCAATGTGAAAAAAATAATAATTAAAGGGGACTTTGATTCTATTCAGCAGGACTCCTATTTCTCTCACTGACAAAGCTGTGCTTTCTAAAAATAATATTGGAAAGGATTGATTTGAAAGGAGATTAAAGTAATTGTGTAAGTATTATTAGTTATGTCATATTGGGACATGAAATTCAATCATAATTTAGCCGGCATTCTATTTCACCCTTCAGGTGGAAGGGAAGACCTGATATCCTTGGGAGAGAGCCCTCCTTTTCATCACATTTCATCACATTCAGAAAGACTGACCCAGTCTTTCTGAATGGATTATCAAATCATAGCATGGCATTATTGCAAGGAAAATCCATCTGGTTCAGTTTTAAGCTGGGAGGAAGTCTCTGGAAATATAATGGAGGCTGGAAGCTGATTGGAAAGAAAGATTCTGTTTATTGATGAAGACAGAGGTAGGTTCTGGCTTCTCCTGTTGCCGGTTTGCTCAGGGACATGCCATGTGGGGTTGTGCATGTTGTGTATCGCACGGTCATCCTTTGAGTGTGCATTGTGTTTTGTGCACGCATGTGCAGTACTTAAAAAAAATTCTGCACATGCTCAGAAGCAAAAAACAAATGGTGGTACCTATGGCACTGCTGAGAAAACCAACTTAGGTGCATGGCAGGCCTGGGTCACTGCTGGCTCCAGTGACCCAGGCCACCTAGTTATTACTGGTTCTATAGAACTGGCCCGAACCGGGAGGAATCCACCTCTGGATGAACAGAGCCACCAGGGTTTGTGGTTCTGGTGCGGCTGACAAAATGGAGTTGAGAGTGGGTACCTTCTCTGAGCTTTGTATTTGAGCTTCCTGTTCCTGTGCAAGAACATGTCCTTTAATTGGCTGTTGTCAGATTCCTATGGGGTCATGCCTGGCTCTATAGGCAAAAGGGGGAAATGCAAATCCTAGGTGCTTGTCTGAGCTAATCCTCTCAACCTTTTTGGCTTCCTTAATCACTTATTTGGAGTTTCCTGTCTCACCCACTCTTTCTTTCTTTTTTATTTTTTTAGGGTAGAATTTTTTTATTGTTTTTCTCTACACCTTACAGAAATACAAATTCACATACCTTCAAATTGGAATACAATGCAATACAGTATCAATTGCCAAATTCTTAATCAAAATTCTTAATTTTTTAAATCTGTTTTGTTTGGTATACATCATTGATCTTGTGCTACCTCCTTTTCTAATTTTGTCATCCGGATTTCAAAGATTGTTTTCTGTTCTCATTCGGGTTCAAAACGCTATAAACTATCAAGAATTTCCCTTGACTATTTGCTTTTTTCTAGTAAATCTATGCCATAGTCACAGTGCTTCAGTCCATTTCTTATATTCTTACTCACCCACTCTTACTAAATGGATGATCAAATCTGCATTTCTAAAAGCTGACCTTCTCAGTTTTTTCAAAGGGGGGTCGGGGAGACTTGTGCTGGTTTCTGCCTATCTTAAGCCCCACCACCCAATTCTCCTTTAGGAGACATATTCTATGCTGCCTTTTTAATATCCTCCAAAATATTTCATTCTTTGGGGTGGGGGTAGATTCCCATAGCATCATAACCAGCGAAGGACTGCTGTCTTCGGTGATAACAGTGTGCCCTCCCGAGGCCGCCGCAGGCGTGTGTGCATTCAGTGGGCATGCATGTGCCTGTCAGTGCGAGGTTTGCCTTCTGCACATGCACAGCAAGCAAAATCTCATGTGAGTACGGGCGCATGAGTGGGATTTCGGCAATTTTCCCCAATCCGCGCATGTGCAGAAGCAAAACATTGGCGGAAATTGTCAAAATCTTGCCCATGCAAGCATATTCACATGAGATTTCACATGCTGCACATGCAGAGAAGCAAAATCTTGCATGGGTGCATGCGGGCGCATTTCAGGGACATGCAGCTGTGTGAACATCCCAAAAATCGCTAATGGAGTGTAGCACCTTACCGCTCCAGTAACTGACATCATAACAGACTTTGTATCCCTGCCCAATAATACAACCTCTGCAGATGGGGCCATATATGGTTCAGGAGGGTGAATGCTGCTTCAGAAATGATAGCATACTATTTTTTGAGCTTGGAAAAGCTTTCCGTGCTATCAGTGGATTGAAGTCTTAGCTTACTTTGCTTCCCAGCTTCTGGGCCCCCATTGTGCAGCATGGTAGTTCACAAAGCAACACAGTCCCCTAATACAGAACATCCAGCCAGCACATCAACAAGATGTGCCTTGAAAGTAATGATGATTTTCCAACATGGGGAACCTCCAAAGCATTAGAAATATATATAGTGAAACCTTGGGTAGTGAACACAATCCGTTCCGGAAAGCTGGTTCCAATCCGAAATGTTCACAATCCAAAATAATTTTCCCCATAAGAAATAAAGGAAATAGAATTAATTGGTTCCCAGCCCCTGTTGACTCACTAATATATAAGTGTTATAGGTTATATAGGCATGTTTTTTTTTAATGAGAACAGTTGTAATAAGTACATAAAGAGTTAAATAAACATAAAAACATTAAAGAAAGCATGCCTCATTCAAACTTGGAAATAATTTCCTTTTTCAATTCAGTTGTTGGCCGCTGCCTTTTCACTACAGCTACACTGTTACAATCGCTCTTAATCTTCTTTGGAGCCATTATTGAGGGCTATATTATTAAAATAAAGCACTAAAATCACTAAAAAAGAAGGAAGCAGCACGATAAAGATAACGATCAACCAAACATAACGGTGTCTCAAGCGTGAATGATGTTTGGTTTGAGATGCAAGGACGCGTGGGGGTGACATCAGCTGTTCACAATCCGAAATTTTGTTCACTAACCAGTGCAAATTTGTAGCAAAATTTGTGGTCACTAACTGAATTGTTCACTAACCCAAGCATTCACTAACTGAGGTTTCACTGTACTTAGTTGTGTGTCTTAAGGAGTGGGAAGGACACTCGGCCATTGGCCAAAATCAAGCACTTAATAACTTAAAGGTTTTTTTGCCAGTGATTGACCAGAAAGAACAGCAGCAGATTGACCCAATTTACAAAGTTTTGTGGGGCTCAGAAGAAAGATTTAGATGTGCCCTTAATCCCTTGACATCCAAATAGATATGAGTAGGTACAAAAATAATCAAGAGAGTCTAGATAGGTTGATCAATCAGGTTTGTTTCAAAACTACTTCTGAAGGCTGGAATATATAAGGCTGTAAATCTAAAAGTGCTTCCATTGTTATTAAGTCTGGAGAAGAAAAAAAAAAGCATGGACTAAGCTTTCTGGGCCTGTGTTTCTTCAAAGGGATCACGTCCTATGATTGAACATCCTGCACAGCAGAAATTATTGCAACTGAAATATTAGTTCTTTCTGAAAGAGGTTACAGAGGATACTTGTTCCTGATATGCTAATTCCTAAAGCAAGGATGTCCAATCTTGTCAGGTTTAAGACTTGTGGACTTCAACTCTCAGAATTCCTGCCCCTTATTTCCCAGAGATCTATTAGATCACACAGAATTGGCTTTCTCCGAGTCATGTTGACTAAACAATGTAGGTTGGTGGGACTGCGGGGGAGGGCCCTTTCTGTAGCTGCCCCGGCTCTACGGAACCAACTTTCCTCAGATGTTTGCACTGCTCCCAATGTAAGGGCCTTTTGAAAAGCTGTTAAGACCTGGCTTTGTCGACAGGCCTGAAGGCTGTGAATTTTAACATCAGACATGCCCAAATTATGTTCGACTGGTATGTATGTTGTTGTTAGATTGGATTTAAGATTTTTTATGGGGGGTTATTTTAGTTTAGGATTTATAATGGGGTTTTACAACTATTATTAATATTTGACTTCTTTTTTTATCATTGTATTATTATATTGTTTTTATTGTTGTAAGCCTCCCTGAGTCCTATAGGATTGGGCAGCATAGAAGTTGATTTATGGTAAATCAAATCAAATCAAATTAAATTATTAAATTTCTCAGATAGCAAGGTCGACTGAGGAATTTTGGAAGTTGAAGTCTACAAGTTATGAAGCTTGGACACCCTTTCCTAAAGAAAGTTGCGAGTGCTCCAACACTGGAAGTTTTTAAGAAGGTATTGGACAACCATTTGTCTGAAGTAGTGTAGGGTTTCCTGCCTAAGCAGAGGGTTGGAGTAGAAGTCATCCAACTCTGTTACTATTATCATTATTATAAGAGCCTCCTCCTCTCCCACCATTACTTGCTTCAACTTGCCTTCTAACATGGTTCCATCCTTGAAGCACAGGGCCTGCTTTATTTTGAACTGTGCCAATTCACTCTATTGCTTCTGCAATCTAGGTGGGAAGGAAATTCAGGTGGTTTTTTTTTCTTTTAAAGCTGGGGAGAATGGAGGCAACAGAGCACATGAAGAAACTCCCAATGAAGGAAAGGAAAATACAAGAGGCTGTTGCTAAGCTGAAGGAAAGCCTCAGGAGAGGTGTGCTACATGCTTTAATGCAAGATGAACTGAATACATTGCTTGAGAACATTGTAGCTCCTGGCCTCATTTATCATACTGACAAGGATACTGACAGCTATCTGCAGTGATTCATCAGAGTAATGGCTGACTAGCAACGAGAGCCTGCTAGCCGGGAGCTGCTGGGGTAGATGGGGAATCTGGATTGAAACAAAAAAATCCTGGCTTTCTGCATTTGCGCCGTTTCTGTCATGTTTTATTCATTGTGCTTAATGGGACACAAGCAGCTCTTGCATTGACTGGGGGTTATTGTACTGATCTTCCAGGACCTTGCAGTCTCAGCTCCCTCAATAGGCCTGACCTGAAAGGGAGGTGATGCCTCTCTTTCTTTTTAAGTATAGGTGTGTGAGGAAAAAGCCATGGGTTGTACTACAAAGCTTCGCGTGGCCACCAAAGTGTGGATAGAAAACCTGGAGTTAGAATATGATTTGGAATTGGGCTTTGGGCAGTAATGGGCAGCCAAACTTTTTACTGCCACACTGTGGGCGTGGCTCTTTTTGTGGGTGTGGCTTAATGGTCATGTGACTGGCTAGGAGTGGCTTGCCAGCGATGTGACCAGGTGGAGTGGCTTGAATGAACATCATCGTTCAAGTGAACTGTTAAGTCCTCGACTTACAACCTTACCAGTATCGCTCGCTGGGGTGATAATTTGCTTCGCATTTCCCACACTCTCCTTCCTGAGTCATCCCCCTGCCTCAGGCTGGGTAGCTAGGCAAATGGGTGCTGCCAGAAGCATAAATTCTGCCAGCGCCGCTTCCCCTCACGCCTTCTGCTTGCACCTCAGGCGGGAGGTGGCCCTGTGAGGCTGGAGGGAAGCCAGGCAGGAGAGAGGGAAGCTCGTCTGAGGCCAGGAAGGAGGAAAGAGGAAAAAGGCAAGAAGCGCAGACGCAGCAGCAGCAGGGGAAAAAAGGAAAGCCGAGCCGAGACCAGTAATCCAGGAAGTGACAGCTGGAGCTGCACACGCATCTTCATTTCTGCTGGTGGAACTGCATTCCACCCGGTCCTGCCTGCTGCCCACCTCTGGCTTTGGGGCAATTGGCTTTGGGAAAAGAATCTGTTAGATCTATTAGAAGAGTGCTTTTCAAATGTAAGAAAGGTGGACTTCAACTTCCAGAATTCCTGAAATTCCACCCCCAGTGAAAGTTTGCCAGCTGCTAGTGCTACCGGTGCGCTCCCGATGATGGGCGTGGATGCACATGTGTTTGGCAGGCATGCACATACATGCTGGTGTGAGATTCGGCTCATGCATATGTGCAGGAAGCAAAACCTCACATGAGAACGTTTGAACGCACAGGATTTCACCAATTTTAGCAATTTCTTTGCTTCTGCCATGCACAGAAGAAAAAAACGCTGAAAATTGGCAAAATCTCATGTGTGCAAGCATCCTCGTGTGAGATTTCACTTCCTGTGCATGCGCAGAAGCCGAATCCTACACAGGGTTATGCAAGCATGCATCGGAGATGTGCAGCTCTGTGCACATTGCAATTTTCGCTACCACACTATAGTGTGGCCCGTACCAGGTGCAGCCCACTGCTGTCCACCCCTCTTAAAATGGCCAAGTTTGTATTAGATGGATTATAGCTAAAACCCCCAAAGACCTATTATTGGCAATCAATCAATGAATAAACGAATAAACGAATAAACGAATAAACGAATAAACGAATAAACGAATAAACGAATAAACGAATAAACGAATAAACGAATAAACAAATAAACAAATAAACAAATAAACAAATAAACAAATAAACAAATAAACAAATAAACAAATAAATGATCTATCTATCTATCTATCTATCTATCTATCTATCTATCTATCTATCTATCTATCTATCTACCTACCTACCTACCTACCTACCTACCTAATCTATCTATCTATCTATCTATCTATCTATCTATCTATCTATCTATCTATCTATCTATCTATCTATCTATCTATCTATCTATCTATCTATCTATCTACCTACCTACCTTATCTATCTATCTATCTATCTATCTATCTATCTATCTATCTATCTATCTATCTATCTATCTATCTATCTATCTATCTATCTATCTATCTATCTATCTATCTACCTACCTACCTACCTACCTAATCTATCTATCTATCTATCTATCTATCTACCTACCTACCTACCTACCTACCTACCTACCTACCTACCTACCTACCTAATCTATCTATCTATCTACCTACCTACCTACCTACCTACCTACCTTATCTATCTATCTATCTATCTATCTATCTATCTATCTATCTATCTATCTATCTATCTATCTATCTATCTATCTATCTATCTATCTATCTATCTATCTATCTATCTACCTACCTACCTACCTACCTACCTAATCAATCAATCAATCTATCTATCTATCTATCTATCTATCTATCTATCTATCTATCTATCTATCTATCTATCTATCTATCTATCTATCTATCTATCTATCTATCTATCTATCTATCTATCTATCTACCTACCTACCTACCTAATCTATCTATCTATCTATCTATCTATCTATCTATCTATCTATCTATCTATCTATCTATCTATCTATCTATCTATCTATCTATCTATCTATCTATCTATCTATCTATCTATCTATCTACCTACCTACCTACCTACCTACCTACCTAATCTATCTATCTATCTATCTATCTATCTATCTATCTATCTATCTATCTATCTATCTATCTATCTATCTATCTATCTATCTATCTATCTATCTATCTATCTATCTATCTATCTATCTATCTATCTATCTATCTATCTATCTATCTATCTATCTATCTATCTATCTATCTATCTATCTATCTATCTATCTATCTACCTACCTACCTACCTACCTACCTACCTAATCTATCTATCTATCTATCTATCTATCTATCTATCTATCTATCTATCTACCTACCTACCTAATCAATCAATCTATCTATCTATCTATCTATCTATCTATCTATCTATCTATCTATCTATCTATCTATCTATCTATCTATCTATCTATCTATCTATCTATCTATCTATCTATCTATCTATCTATCTATCTACCTACCTACCTACCTAATCTATCTATCTATCTATCTATCTATCTATCTATCTATCTATCTATCTATCTATCTATCTATCTATCTATCTATCTATCTATCTATCTATCTATCTATCTATCTATCTATCTATCTATCTATCTATCTATCTATCTATTGCATTTATATGCCGCTCACTCCAAACGGACTGTGATGGTATCTAAGCACTGATATCACTGCAGTGAAAAATGGAGCTGGATTATCTGCAAGGTCACAACTCTCTGAGGCTGACTGCTATCCTATCAGATTGAATAGAATAGACGCTTTTGAGATCCGTTCCCTTAAATAATATGATCTAGTAGGACCTAGAAGTGATGCTTATCTGGTGATCTTGCAGGCCTCTACACTTTTAACTTTCCAGAATGATGATGATGATGATGGTGATGATGATGATGATGATGATGATGATGATGATAACGATAACAATAACAATTGTTTTGTTGTTGTTGTTGTTGTTATTATTAATAATATTATTATTATTATTATTAATTAGATTTGTATGCCGCCCCTGTCCGAGGACTCAGAGCTCTTTCCCCAGGCACCAGGGTAGTGTGAGATTGACCAGAGGTTGATTTGTAGGAGCATCCCAGAAGCTGAGGCACCCTTTGTTGAGTCTTTGTTACGGTTTTTTAAATAATTGTATGATTTATTATGATTGTGAACCACCCAGAGTTCTGCTCCAAGATGGGTACCCAAACAAATGTGACAAACAAAAACATTTTTTTCTAAAATGGTCATACATAAATACCTCAAGAGTGACAATATATAGTTGATAATGACGCAACCCCCCCCCCGATATGAGCTTTTCATTGATTGTACATATCAAATGATTTTACACATGACTCAATGTCCATGGCTTTACATCATCATTTTTTGATCATGTTGAGTCCTTCCTAGCTAATACTTTTTTGGTGGTGTGGGGATGTGTGGAAAACCTCAAGCTGCTAAAGACAACATTAAGCCTACTTTCTGCTTGAGTGTGTTAATGGATGTGGATAAAAATAAAGCCATAAAATACGATCTATATTTTTCACTTCTCTTCAAAACCAGTGTACAAAAGACAAGTTGTGCTTAAGCCTTCTGGCAGTTTAAAGAAAAAAACACACCAAGATTCATACATTTCACTGAAGTTCTGCTTATTTCGGAGGCTGCGTCTTGTTACTTTATACTGTATATATATGTGTGTAAAACCATTTGCTATGTACAGTCAATGAAAAGCTCATAGCCCAGCAAGCTGTTATCATTAAGGAAACCCTTAATTTTGAAACCATTCATTATTTAGCCACAGCCCAGCAGCTTCAAGACCCCTATCAGGATCAAAGAGGCTGTTTGTTTGCATGCTGTGAAAATTCATACTGAAGTAGAATATTTTCAAGATTGCAAAGTGATTCTCGGACCGAGGAAATTCAGAAAAGAAAAGAAAAATCCATTTTTTAATCCAAGCATTCTCAAATACAAGCTCCTCTACAGAACAGAGGCATTTGCTGTATGGTACATAAGGAGAGCAATGCAAATTGCCCTCAAAAATTTAGAGCCTTCCATTTTCCTGAAAGTTTTAGTTTTACATAACTCCTGACACCATGACAATTCATCTTTCCTAACCTAGCTTCCCATGATCACCTGCAGCTGGAAGATTATCTAAGTCCCACAACATGCAACAAATAGTGCAATAAATCAAGGTAGATCCTAGGTGCCCATCAGTTATTTTTTATTTTATTTTATTTTATTCTTTGTCCAATATACAATACATATGGAAGAGAGTAGGCATTAAGTAATATATATAAAGATAGAAGGAAAAAGAGGATATATATATGATATAAGAGATAAGGAGAGAATATATATGATATATGTATATATATATATGAAGATAGATAGATAGATAGATAGATAGATAGATAGATAGATAGATAGATAGATAAGGTAAGGGAAAACAATTGGACAGGGGACGATAGGCACATCAGTGCACTTATGTACGCCCCTTACTGGCCTCTTAGGAACCTGGAGAGGTCAATTGTAGAGAGTTTAAGGGAGAAATGTTGGGGGTTGGGAGTTGACACTATGGAGTCTGGTAATGAGTTCCACGCTTCGACAACTCGATTGTTAGGGTTCATCTAGATGACATCAACCCCAAAAAATGCTTCTACAGATGTCAGTATTGGGGAGGGATTTTCCCCTTAGCTCCCTATGTTATTTTCCATGTTATTCTAACAGATGTCCCATTCTGATCTGTGCCCCATTCTTTGCCTCAAAGAATACAGAGTTGAGGAATACAACATACCGTTATTTTTGGTGTATAAGACGCACCTTTTTACTTCAAAAAGTATAATAATAATAATAATAATAATAATAATAATAATAATAATAATAAAAAAGCTAGAGAAATTAGTGAAACACGAAGATCTAAAAATCGAGCTGCAACGACTCTGGCATAAGCCAGTGAAAGTGGTCCCAGTGGTACTTGGCACGCTGGGCGCAGTGCCAAAGGATCTCAGCGGACATTTGAAAACCATCGGAATTGACAAACTCTCCATCAATTGCAAAAGGCCGCTTTACTGGGATCAGCAAACATAATTCGCCGCTACATCACGCAGTCCTAGGTGCTTGGGAAGTGCCCAACTGGTGATGAAATATGAAATCCAGCATAGTGATCTCGTTTGCTGTGTTGTATTGACATAATAATAATAATAATAATAATAATAATAATAATAATAATAATAAAAATAAAAATAAAAATAAAAATAAAAATAAAAATAAAAATAAAAATAAAAATAAAAATTTATTAGATTTGTATGCCGCCTCTCTCCGAAAACTGGGTGTGTCTTATACATTGAACGTTGCATGGGGGGGTGGGGTGTTGGATGGAGGTCAGCAGTGGCAGTGGCAACTTTCCCTTAGTTTGGCAGTGACGGTTTTCACCAAGCCGAAAAGCAGCTCGGGGGAGTGGCGGGGGCTGAGCAGGGGCCGCCTCTCCCCGGCTGAGGCAGCTTCTCTCAGAGGGTCCTTTGCTGACCGCCACACCATCCCAAGGTGCCCACAAAGGCAGGAGATTGGGTTGAGGGCTGATGGAGCTAAACCCTCTCCCACCGGACCATCAGGGCTGCCCCACGTGCACATGAGCAGAAGCCAAATCTCACACGGGGTGTGCATATACCACGTGCACATGAGCAGAAGCCAAATCTCACACGGGGTGTGCATATACACACTGGGGACGTGCAGCTGCATGCACAGCTCCCATTTTTCCAGCTAAAGTCTGCATAACCAACAGCCCATTAATATCTCAAACCAGTGGTGGATTCTGAATTAGTTTGCCACCGGTTCATGCATGCACACAATGCTTCTGGGCATGCGTAGAAGCATCCTGGGCAGGTGGACGGAGCCTCTGACCACCACCATCACTACCGGTTCTAAGAACTGGTCCTAAACAAGAGCAACCCATTGCTGCCTCCAACCCTGTGCATTTTGCAATTACAGTGGTACCTCTACGTAAGAATGCCTCTACTTACAAATTTTTCTAGGTAAGAACTGGGTGTTCAAGATTTTTTGGTCTCTTCTCAAGAACCATTTTCTACTTACAAACCTGAGCCTCTGAAACTGTAACCAGAAAAGGCAGGGAGAAGCTCCCTGGGGCCTCTCTAGGAATCTCCTGGGAGGAAACAGGGCCGGAAAAGGCAGGGAGAAGCCTCTATGGGGCCTCTCTAGGAACCTCCTGGGAGGAAACAGGGCCTCCACTCTCCCTGTGGTTTCCCCAATCGCACACATTATTTGCTTTTACATTGATTCCTATGGGAAAAATTACTTCTTCTTACAAACCTTTCTACTTAAGAACCTGGTCACCGAATGAATTAAGTTTATAAGTAGAGGCACCACTGTACATACAAATTTAAAAAGCAACTTCCTAGAAACTCTTACAAGCATAACAGTTTCCAGAAGGAGCAGCCATGTGAATCTGTGCACTTCAAACTCTCAGTCCTTGCATTGGGCAATGCTAATCAGTTCAGTGTTCCATAGTTGTGAGTCTGTGTGCTGTTTCTCTTCTCCTCTGTTCCTGAATCACTTTATGGCACGGTGAACAAGCTTAGAGGAATGGGCTGAAGCAATATTTAGACACCTGGGGAAGAAAAGTTTCAAATATCTCTTTAGTACAAAGAAATTCAATGGAGGAGAAATGGGCAAAATGTACTTCGGAATGCATACAAATGGTCCTTGACTTACAGCAATTCATTTAGCAACCATTCTAAGTTACAATGACATTGGGTAAAAAAATGGCTGACCTACGAACATCATAGCATCTCCACAGTCACGTGATCAAAATTTGGATACTTGGCAACCAGTATCTCCAGTCATGTGATCACCTTTCCAGCTGGTTTCCAATGAACAAAGTCAATGGGGAAGCTGAATTCACGTAACAACTGCAGTGATTAACAACCATGAGAAATAAGTCTTAAATTGGGCTGGACTCTTTTTAACCTATGCCATGTTCAACAATAGAAATATTGTGATTGTGAGTTGAGCGCTACCTGTATGTCTTCCTTATATGCATCTGTACCACAAGCCTGAAAAGTTAGTGCTGCTTTTGAAGTAATCCAGACCTTTGGCTGCTTTTCCAGATGCTAAAGCTTCATTTCATACATGAAGCTACATGTACAATATACACTACTCAAAAAAAATAATAAAGGGAATACTTAAACAATACAATATAACTCCAAGTAAATAAAAACTTCTGTAAAATCAAACTGTCCACTTAGGAAGCAACACTGATTTGCAATCAATTTCACACGCTGTTGTGCACATTCAACTTTGTACATAACAAAGCATTCAATGATAATATTTCATTCATTCAGATCTAGGATGTGTTATTTGAGTGTTCCCTTTATTTTTTTGAGCAGTATACACAATAAACAGGACAGGCTTGAAGAATATAGGAACTGGAACTTCTTAATCAATCAATAGCAAAAAAGATCCAACTTCTCTTTTCCTCATTTGATCTTTTGGAACTATTCAGTTATGAGGATGTGTTCTGATGGTCATTTTATCTGAGCATAGAAAATTTCTGATTGGATGAAGTTTGGACCTACATTCCCCTGACTTCAGAACTGATTGTTGAAGGTTCAGATATTCCTTGACTTATGACCACAACCGAGCCCAACTTTTTTGTCATTAAATGAGACATTTGTTCCTTGAATTTTGCTCCGTTTTATGACCTTTCTTGCCACAATGGTTAAGTGAATCGCTGTAGTTGTTAAGTTAATGACACTGACTTTTTAAAATGAATCCCCATTGATTTTGCTTGTTAGAACCCTAGGACACTGCAACTATCATAAATATGAATCAGTTGCCGGGTGTCTGAATTTGGATCTCGTGGCCCTGAGGATGCTGCAGAGGTGGGTTCCTGCTGGTTTGGACCGGTTCTATAAAACTAGTAGCGGGAATCCCCCCCCCCCCCGTTCACCGACTGGCTGGCTGGACATGCCCATGAATCAGTCTTCCAGCTTGAAATCCATCCACCAGAGCCAAATATATATGAAAACTATTTATTTATTTATTTGTTTATTTATTTATTTGTTTGTTTGTTTATTTGTTATATGTTTATATGTTTATTTATCTGTTTATCTATCTATCTATCTATCTATCTATCTATCTATCTATCTATCTATCTATCTATCTATCTATCTATCTATCTATCTATACGTATATACTTGTATGCTGCCCCTCTCATACAATGCAAACAGTATACAAATCTAATAGTTAAAAATATAGCTAAAACCCCCATTAATATAAAAAACAGTCAATTTACTCAATCATACCCCCATATAACATTAATGGTCAGAACAGGGGGGCGGAGCAATGCACATGTGCAATGCACATGCGCAGACCAGTTTAACCTGGAAGCAGTGGAGGTTGTGCACGAGTGCATCATGCGCGCGTGAGCAAAATGCACATGTCTGTCGTGATCCCGAACCAGTAGGGAAGGTAAGTACAACCCACCCCTGGGATGCTGTAATAGTTGTCAGCAGGGAAGGACTGCTCTTCTTACTCCCTTGGAAGAGCTCCCTTGGAAGCCGTCATGGGCGCGCAAGCACCCATCAGTCATGCATGCGCCCATCAGCACAGCAAGCCAAATCTCACACAAGGACACATGCAAGAGTGAGATTTTGGCTATTTTTTAGCTATATTTTTGCTTTTGCGCATGTGCAGAAGAAAAATTTGGCAAAAGTAGCTGAAACCTCGCTCTTGCATGCGTTCTTGTGTGAGATTTGGCTTGTTGCACATGTGCAGAAGTCAAATCTCAGGCGGGGCACATCAGGGTTGCGCAGCTGCGGACATCATTTGAGATTTTCCTACCGGAGCTGGGCATCTGGAAGCACCGGCTGCTGCCTGTCAGTGGGTGTCAGTGTGAAAAACAGTCATAAGTCACTTTTTTCAATGATGTTGTAACTTTGGAGAATTATTAAACGAATTGTTGTCATTCAAGAACTACCTGTATTCATATCTTTCTTTCCGTTTGGTGGCAACTTCGAAGGAAGAGCCATTTCTGGTTTCATAATAAGACAGCTTTTCTGGATTTATGATCAATTTCTAAATATATATTATGCGTAATCCCTATGCTCCTAGCGGGTCGCTCGGGGTTCTCCAAATCATTTCAAACAGAAGGCATGGACATGCGTTTATTCAAGGTGCCCGAGGTCAGGAGAGCTCTTTTATTGTGAATAGAGGGTGGGATAACATACATGTGACAAACCAGGTCCAGTACAAAATGATTGCACAATACTGCAGCAAAATTCATCCAATGGGAAAGGTACTGCACAACAGGTAAGTGAGGTAGTAATATGAGGAAATTCCCTGATTCATGCTGTTTGTGCGACATGTGCTTGGTGAGGGATGGAGAAAGACCGTTTGCACTCAGCACAGGTACGTATCAGGAAAGACTTAATGAACTCAATCTGTATAGTCTGGAGGACAGAAGGAAAAGGGGGGACATGATTGAAACATTTAAATAAGTTAAAGGATTAAATAAGGTCCAGGAGGGAAGTGTTTTTAATAGGAAAGTGAACACAAGAACAAGGGGACACAATCTGAAGTTAGTTGGGGGAAAGATCAAAAGCAACGTGAGAAAATATTATTTTACTGAAAGAGTAGTAGATTCTTGGAAGAAACTTCCAGCAGACGTGGTAGATAAATCCACAGTAACTGAATTTAAACATGCCTGGGATAAACATATATCCATCCTAAGATAAAATACAGAAAATAGTATAATGGCAGACTAGATGGACCATGAGGTCTTTTTCTGCCATCAGACTTCTATGTTTCTATGTTTCTATGTTAGCCCTGCACACGGCTCTCCGGCCATGCCCACGGCACACCCAACTGCTGAGGGTCAAACAGCGGGTAACATATACGTGTCTTATGGCAGTGGCCTGGACACTATATTGCATCTGGATGGGTGTCAACAGGCTCAAACTCAACCCTGACAAGACGGAGTGGCTGTGGGTTTTGCCTCCCAAGGACAATTCCATCTGTCCTTCCATCACCCTGGGGGGAGGGGAATTACTGACTCCCTCGGAGAGGGTCTGCAGCTTGGGCATCCTCCTCCGAGTCCTCAGAGAGGGGCGGCATACAAATCTAATAAATTATTATAAATTATTATTATTATTGCAACAATATTAAATGTATAAATGGTTAAAAATACTGTCATATAGGTCATTCCAAAAGTTCAATGATTTGTATCTTTTCTTTAACTGGAACAGTTGTTGCCCCGGATTTAATACTGTACTCTTTGATGCTATGAGAATAACAGAGGAAGACTAACTGATGCCATTTCCATGGCAATAAGCAAGGACCTTGGTTGAATTACCCATTTATGTTCATCGGAGGGTATATATATAATTTGCAGTTTTTCTAATGTATCTCCCTTCTCCTGGACAGTGAATAAGCCATGGAATTAGTGACAGTTTACCTTCTAATCAAAGTGATCAAACATCCCCAGTGCCTACCCAGGGATTAAATTCAAGCCCCTCTCTAGCAATTAATGGTGCTTGTATGGATGAAAGGGTGTTAGACAGAAGATATTAACTGCCAGAGGTAGTGAAGCTGAAAAGTCATTATAGGATAGCTCCTGTTTAAATCTGCCCTCTCTTTTCCCACTGACATTTATTTCTGAATAAGAATGGATGAGACCAGGCAGTTAGCTTGTCCAGGAAACAAGGTACAATATCTACATTGGGAAGAGTTGGGTGTGATTAATCTCAGCCTTAATTTTCTATCATTACAATGGGATTAATAATGAGTTACCTACATCACTATTCTGTGGAGTAAATGATCCAAGGTAGATCAGGATTTACAGTGACAAATCCAAATGGCCTACTACATGGGGGTAAAAAATAAAAATAGATCCAAAGCTGTTATTTAATAACATCATTATCCTATTCTTCTCACAAAGGGCTTAAGCCATATATGGCGCTTTTTAATCAGTATCTTCCTAACCATCTTTGAAAGCAGGTTAGACTGACAGATAAGAATGAGATTCTAGACAAAAGTGACCCAGAAAGTTTTGTAGGCGAGCAGGTATGTGAGCTCAGGCCAAGTTTAATGCCACATCTGCTATACCTTATTGCCTTTCAAATTAATGGAGATAGATGTGATATAAAAAAGCAATGTCGCAGCATTATGCTAATGAAAAATAACATTTTGCTGATGAAAATATGGATAATATGCTTGTCAGATTCTTTTGTCAAATCAGGGATAATAGTCTGATCAGCTGTATTATAATTACAGCATGATGTCTACTGTTTAGCAGATGACAGATCGATTTGTACTTGAAGGGGAAAAAAAGCCAATGCAATCTTGGGCTGCATCAACAGAAGGAAAGTATCAAGATCTCACGAGAAGTGATTATACTGCTTTGCACAGCACTAGTGAGACCACACTTGCATACATTACTGTATAGGAGTGGGGACTAGAATATTTCTGAGATTCCTTCTAGACTTATGATTTTATGTTCTATGAAGCTTTTCCTGTCCCATTATAAAAGCCAGGAAAATGGAGGTTCTTGCAGCAGAAAACATTTTTATTTTATTTTATTTTATTTTATTTCATTTCATTTCATTTCATTTTATTATTTTATTATTTTATTTTATTTTATTTTATTTTATTTTATTTTATTTTATTTTATTTTATTTTATTTTATTTTATTTTATTTTATTTTATTTTATTTTATTTTATTTTATTATTTTATTTTATTTTATTTTATTTTATTTTATTTTATTTCATTTCATTTTATTTTATTTCATTTCATTTCATTTATTTTATTTTATTTTATTTTATTTTATTATTTTATTTGTATGCCGCCCCTCTCTGTAAATACAGAACGTGTAACTGATTATGAACAATCCAAAATGAGGCTCACAAAGATATGAGCAGGAAGGATGTATACTTAGGATCTAACCACATAAGAAGTTAATGATGTGATTAGCAATAATCTTATTAAGTTTTTAAATATTAAACAGGAGGCAACTTGGGGATGGGGAAATTGTCATCTGCTCTATAGCAGACGTGCCAGCATTCTAGATTATACCCAACTGCTATCTCTAGAAGAAATGGTCCCTGCTGCCATTAGCATTACAAGAAACTTTTGGGTTCCCCCCCCCTTAATTGCTAATTGCTAGGAAGCAATTAATACAACCCCCACTTATGCAATTTTATCTAAATGATTATTACAACCCCATCTTGTACTTCATTTTTTTTTTACTATCGCCATGATTACTAATCATTTGTTAGCTTCAGATGCAGCTAGTCTCTTTTATGTAGAGTCATTAAAGATAAATTACATTCACCAATCCTTTCCTACTTGGGTATCTTTACATGGAGGTACATTAAATTCAAGTTATCTCAACTATTATCATTTTATTTAGCAATTCATTCTCCGCAGAGTCCGGAGACTCAGTTTTACTGTGAGGAATGAAAAGACTTCAATAGATAGAAAAATAGAATAGAAAAGATTTTAATTAATATGATTGAGTGGGTCCAGAGATATTTCACGAGAGGAGTACTCCACTCCTCTACTCACAATAGAATTTCCTATGCTACCAGGTTTGAAATTTTGGGCTTGGACAATCTAGAACTGCGCTGCCTGCGGTCTCATCTAAGAATAGTACACAAAATTGTCCATTACAACGTTTTGCCTGTCAACAACCTCTTCAGCTTCAACAACAATAATACATGGGCAAACAACTGACGCAAACTCAAGGTAAACTACTCCAACACTTGATTACAGAAAATATGACTTCAGCAACAGAGTGGTCAACACCTGGAATACTGTACCTACCTCTATTGTTACAGCCTCAAATCCTCACAGCTTCAACCTTAAACTGTCTACCTTGGACCTCACCCCATTCCTAAGAGGTCTGTAAAGGGGGCGTGCATAAGTGCACCAGTGTGCCTACCGTCCCTGTCCTATTGTCCCCATTTATTTGTATTCATTTCCTTCATTCATGTCCATGTTTATATACATACCTGCTATCTTGTACACTACTTCATAGTAGTGGCTTTACAGCCCTCTCTAAGCAGTTTACAGTCTTACAATCTGGCTCCTCATTTTAACAACTTCAGAAGGATGGAAGGCTGAGTCAACCTTGAGCTGGTCAGGATTGAACCCCTGGCAGTGGGCAGAGTTAGCCTGCAATACTGCATTCTAACCACTGTGCCACTATGTTTCCTAGTACCATCTCTTCCTCCTGTTCTTCAAGGCCATTTCTTTTTCCCTCTACAGATTTTGTGTCATAGCCAGGAGTGGGCTACTGCCCGGATGGTGGGAACGCAAAAATGGAGCTCCACCCCAGAGCACCCAATTTGCACTGAAAGATATTGAAAGAAAATGCAGGGCATCCTGCATAAGCCACCCCCACTGTTTGGTAGTAAAAAAATTGGCAGCCCTTCACTGGTTATAGCCACTTATTATTACAGATTTAGCAAGACTTTATGCAATTTTTTTCCTTCCTTCCTAATTGTTTTTCAGTTTTGTCCATTTTCTCAAACAATAAAGAGTTTGAGGCTGGAAGGAATCTAATCCAGTTGTCTGGATTATTACCACCTGAATATAATTAGTAGATGTATATCTTCTTAAGCACACTTTGCAATCTGCTGAATCCAAGATGAGAGACAATAATGCTCATTGAATGAATGTTGGTTGAATGGCAGATACAATCGGCAATTGATGGTGGCCATTAGTACAGTTAATCCTTGATTTACAAGTGGTCCAAGTTCAAAGTAATGATGCACCTCCCCCCAAAGGTACTTACAACCTGGATTCAAAGTTCTGATGGTTGCCACTCCCTCCTGCAGTCATGTGATTGTATTTTGGATGTTTGGCAACCAGTATTTATGATACTGTATATTTTTGATAGAAACTGGTGTTTTCTTCTTCAGGCAAAAGATAATGGATTCACTTAACAACCATGGAGTTTGCTTAATGGCTGCAGATTTAAAGGTGATAAAATTGGGTTAGTCATGTGTTGATCTCCTTAACGATTGGCATGACATGCATATAATTCTGGACTTCAATTATAGTTGTAATTCGAAGACCACTTGTAGTTTCCCAAGTCTGCTACGAGAGGCGGATTCTTCTTCCAAATTTTTACGATAAATAAATTCTCAGAAAAAAAGAAATCACTAAATTCAGAAATGGTTTACTGTGATATTAAATGTGATATTAAATGCCAGTCAATTTTACAGTAATAATTCAGTGGAAGTATAAGAGAGAACATGGTTGAATAGACTGCTATAAGAAAGTGAATTTTCTTCTAAAACAAAGACAAATGGGTTTTGCTCCTGCAGATCTGTTTTTCCTTCTTATTGCAGAAGAGAAGAGAGAAAGAAAGAGCAAGACACAGATGAAAAAGAAAACTGATTTATTCCATTTGTGAATCTGGAGACATATTTCCCTCCTCCAGAGAATAGCTTCTGTTTTTGTCTTTCTGTCTCTTATTCATGCCACAGACTCCTGTAAGTTTTTCAAGGTGATTTCTAAATTGTCATGTTATGTGACTTGTAATTGTATTTTTCCTGACAGATCTTTAGGGAATCTTTACCACCTCTTTAATATATCTATATATAACTCTGAAATATAATCTTTTGAAAATTAAAAATAAAATAAGCACATTGCGAATGTATTTTCTCTTCAATGTGAGAAGATCAGCAACGACAAAGGTTTGTTTGCCTATATACTAAAACAGGTATATATTAAAATATTGTAGCTTTATATCCAGGATAAACATTGTTTAGAATTTGAAATTCAGGATAGAAGTTTTCATAAAATGAAATATATAATGCATGATTTAAAATGCAAAACACATAATTACTGACATGTGACTCCAAATGGATTGTCTATCCTAACTAGAAAACTACTTAACATTAGAGAGCTCACATTAGAGAAACATCTTTCAGCTGTGGCGAGGGGGGCGTTTGCCCAGGTTCGCCTGGTGCACCAGTTGCGGCCCTATTTGGACCGGGAATCACTGCTCACAGTCACTCATGCCCTCATCACCTCGAGGCTCGACTACTGTAATGCTCTCTACATGGGGCTACCTTTGAAAAGTGTTCGGAAACTTCAGATCGTGCAGAATGCAGCTGCGAGAGCTATCATGGGCGTTCCTAAATTCGCCCATGTCACACCAACACTCCGCAGTCTGCACTGGTTGCCGATCAGTTTCCGGTCACAATTCAAAGTGTTGGTTATGACCTATAAAGCCCTTCATGGCACTGGACCAGAATATCTCCGGGACCGCCTTCTGCCGCACGAATCCCAGCGACCAGTTAGGTCCCACAGAGTTGGCCTTTTCCGTGTCCCGTCAACTAAAAAATGTCGGTTGGCGGGGCCCAGGGGAAGAGCCTTCTCTGTGGCGGCCCCGACCCTTTGGAACCAACTCCCCCCAGATATCAGAGTTGCCCCCACCCTCCTAGCCTTTCGTAAGCTCCTTAAAACCCACCTCTGTTGTCAGGCATGGGGGAATTGACATGTTCCTTCTCCCTAGGCTTATAAAATTTATGTATGGTATGCTAGTGTGTATGATTGGTTTTAACTTGTGGGGTTTTTTAAATTAATTTAAATATTGGATTTGTTTTACATTGTATTGCTATTGCTGTGAGCCGCCCCGAGTCTGCGGAGAGGGGCGGCATACAAATCTGATTAAACTTAAACTTAAACTTAAACTTAACAAATTCTAACTTATGTCTTTTTGGCATAATTATGGGCTAAGGACTTTTCTGTGTAGATTTTAGGTACTTTTGCACTTCTTTTGCTAATGATATGGATCCATATCCCAACCAGCCACCTTTACTTCACTTATTCAGTCAGTTCCACCATTCCAGAATCCTGGAATTCATTTCTATAATTTCTGAAACTTCTATAGTAAATAAATAAAGAGGCTCGTTATATGAGAACTCCATTAAATTCAAATATACTTTTGTTGCAAATCATAAATGTCTTCCTCACTGAAAACTCACAGACTAGGACAATTTCTTTTGTATTTTCTAAGTTGTCATGGCATTGTTTGTGCGCATGTGTATTCTTTGATTATTACATTGGTGGGGGGGAACGGCATTCCGGTAGCAAAAATGAAGCTGTGCGCACAGCTCTGGGTAACCAGCAGGCGGATGCATGCGTTGGAGTGAGATTTGGCTTCTGTGCATGTTCAAGAAGCAAAATCATGCGAGAGGACATGTGGGTGCATGAGATTTTGGTGATTTTCAGAGATTTTTTGCTCCTGCGCATGTGCGGAAGCAAAAAAAGTCATCAAAATTAAGTGCATCTGCACATCTTCACACGAGATTGGCTCCCTGCGCATGGGCAGAAGCCAAATGTCACTCCAATGCGCACCTGCTGGTCACCCGGAGCTGTGCACGCAACCGCAATGGTAGCAAAGGTAAGCAGGAACTTCTGCCTGCCTTTCACGCCCACCAAACCACACCCACAGAACCAGTAACAAATAATTGAATCCTACCACTTGTCTGAACTGATTTCCAGAGGATCTGTATGTTAGTCTAAAGCTCCAGATTGGTTAATGGGCATGTACATTCCCTTACTTTATTTTCTGATAAAACTGTTTCCATATTTGGTCTCAATGTCGTTAAGTCAGAAAGAGTTCCTTCAGGCAATGTCAGGATTTAGACAGAAGCCACAGTACTATATAGCAGACGAGCAAAGAAGCAGTTCTCCAGAAAGGTGTAGATTCCAGCAAGCGTTCTCTTTTTACTTTCCTTTTGTTTGTTCCCTGGTAACTCGCTATGCATACCGATGGCATGACACAAATGCTAAATCCTGATTCTAGTAGTAGGTCACACCACAGAACTGCTTTCTGAAGCAAAGAAATGTTTCACCTGCAGTTCTTAGACAAGCCCCAAGATGGAGTGAATGATCCAGCGTAACATTTGTATTGCTCCTTTAATTTGAAGAGATGTTAGTCAAGTCTGGTATATAAAACATTAATTTCGCACTTAGGATTCACCCTCGGTTCAAAATATGATCCATTAAGAAGAAAGGTGCACAGAGTTTTGAATTTCATTCATGATCTTTGGAAACTTTTCTGAGTTTGGATGAAAGACGATGAATGAGACCTTGCAATCTTTTGATCCAGAAAGACATGGGTGTCTAAAACAACATGCTTACTGTGTTTGGGAAATACAACAAAGTTTCCTGTTATGTCCAATAAATTAAATAATGTGTATTTGAATATATCACACTGATTGGTTCCCGGGGCAGCTTCCAATACTAGCTGCTGATTGGTTAGTAGGAATTACCGCCAAAAATAAACGGCTGTCTCAGCCAAGCCTCCCCCTTTTGAGACACTATAAAAAGAGCGGCTCACGGTTGGCACATGTTGTTGTGATTAGTGTGTATTGGGTGTTACTTGCTACTGTTTCAGCTATTGTTAAAATAAACCATTTAAGCTTCAACGGACTCTGCCTATTCACTGATCTAACATTTCCTATTTCTGAAATATGTATTGAATGCAGTGACATAAAGTCTAATTACTGGAGCTGCCTTATGGAAGCTGGATGTGTGATTTCAGTGACACCGACTCTTTAGCAACTCAGAAAAAGGCAGAGAATTTAGCATTGACTCCATATCCCATCTTTATGTGACACTATTACTGCTATGGCATTGTCTTCCCGGCTGCTAATCCCAGGATCACTTCCATCTACTGTACTTGTATTATCAGGCACACACAGAATCATTGTTCTCCGCTCACCTCTTGGCAGAATGTAGTCAGCACGATCTAGTTAGCTAGAGCTAAGATGATTAGGAGACTGGAGGCTAAAACATATAAAGAACGGTTGCTGGAATTGGGTATGTTTAATTTAATGAACTCAGAGACGCGGTGGCTCAGTGCCTAAGATGCTGAGTTTGACGATCAGAAAGGTTGGTAGTTTGGCAGTTCGACTGCCTAATACCACATAAGGGAGTGAGCTCTCGTTACTTGTCCCCGCTTGTGGCAACCTAGCAGTTCAAAAGCACGTAAAAATGCAAGTAGAAAAATAGGGGTCACCATTGGTGGGAAGATAACAGCATTCCATGTGTCTTTGGCACTTAAGCATGCTGGCCATATAACCACGGAGACGTCTTCGGACAGTGCTGGCTCTTCATCTGTAAAACAGAGATGGGCACTGCCCCCTAGAGTTGGGAACGACTAGCACAGTGATGGTGAACCTTTTTTCCCCTCGAAAGAGTGTATGCACATGCTATCGTGCCTGTGTGAGTGCTCACACCCATAATTCAATGCCTGGGGAGGGCAAAAACATCTTCCCCCAACCCCTGGAGGCCCTCTGGAGGCCAGAAACTCTCTGTTTCCCAACTTCTGGTGGGTCCAGTAGCCTCATGTTTCATTCTTCCCAGGCTCCAAAGGCTCCCCTGGAGCTGGGGGTGGGTAAAAACATCCTCCCCCATCCCCCAGGAGGCTCTCTGGAAACCAAAAACACCTTCCCAGAGCCTCTGTGTGAGCCTAAAATCAGCTGGCCAGCACACACATGCAGGTTGGAGCAATGGCTAGGGCAATGATTCGCATACCAGTAGATATGGCTCCACGTGCCATCTGTGGCACCCACGCCATAGGTTCACCATCATGGACTAGCACATATGTGCAAGGGAAACCTTTACTTTTACCTTTAATTTAATGAAAAGAAAGACTAGAGTTGACATGATAGCAGTGTTCCAATGTCTAAGGGGCTACCACAAAGAAGAGTGTGTCAACTTATTCTCCAAAGCAGCTGAAGGCAGGACAAGGAGCAATGGATGGAATCTAATCAAAGAGAGACCCAACTATTTATTTATTTATTTATTCATTCATTCGTTCGTTCGTTCATTCTTTCGTTCATTCGTTCATAGAAACATAGAAACATAGAAACATAGAAACATAGAAACATAGAAACATAGAAACATAGAAACATAGAAACATAGAAACATAGAAACATAGAAACATAGAAACATAGAAACATAGAAACATAGAAACATAGAAACATAGAAACATAGAAACATAGAAACATAGAAACATAGAAACATAGAAACATAGAAACATAGAAACATAGAAACATAGAAACATAGAAACATAGAAACATAGAAACATAGAAACATAGAAACATAGAAACATAGAAACATAGAAACATAGAAACATAGAAACATAGAAACATAGAAACATAGAAACATAGAAACATAGAAACAGAAACATAGAAACATAGAAACATAGAAACATAGAAACATAAAAACATAGAAACATAGAAACATAGAAACATGGAAACATCATAGAAACATAGAAACATAGAAACATAGAAACATAGAAACATAGAAACATAGAAACATAGAAACATAGAAACATAGAAACATAGAAACATAGAAACATAGAAGACTGACAGCAAAACAAAATAAAAACAAAGAAGTTCCAGATGAGATGTTGATATTTGCTTTGGTAGATAGGTGGGGATTTTTGTTAGATTTCTGTAACTCCAAATCTTACTCTGAATAGCAACCTTAAGAAATAAATGGGGCTGGGAGAGAGATAGGGAAGAAGGGGCAGGTCCAAAGGAGATAAATAAAATTAATGTCTAAAATGGATTTAATCTGAGGGCCCCTTGGTTGTAGTCAGGTGAGGGTTGCTATTTGCTGCCACTACTGGTACGCTTCCTTTGGAGCTCTGTGTCCCTACTGCTGCGCGCAAGCATCCGAGCAAGATTTTGCTTCTGCGCATGGGCAGGAAGCAAAATCTTGTGAGGGGATGTGCACAGGAGAGAGAGAGAGATTTCATAGAAACATAGAAACATAGAAGATTGATGGCAGAAAAGGACCCCATGGTCCATCTAGTCTGCCCTTATACTATTTTTTGCATTTTATCTTAGGATGGATCTATATTTATCCCAGGCGTGTTTAAATTCAGTTACTGTGGATTTACCAACCACGTCTGCTGGAAATTTGTTCCAAGGATCTACTACTCATTCATTCAAGCATTTATTTATCTATTTATTTGTTTATTTAATTTGAATTCTATGCCACCCAATCCTGAAGGACTCAGGGTGGCTTACCATAAACAATATAAATACAATACAATAAAATGCAGTCGAATACAAAATTTAAAACAATAAAACCCTCATTAAAATCCCCCATGATAGAACAGTCACAACAACATGCATACATCTAGGCCTTCAGCAGTCAGGATTCAGGCCCGGCTACAGCACGTAAACGGCTTTGGTCGCACTGATGGATGATCTCTGGTGGGCCTGGGATAGGGGTTTATCCTCTATCCTGGTGCTTCTTGACCTCTCAGCAGCTTTGGATACCATCGACCATGGTATACTTCTGCACCGGCTGGAGGGGTTGGGAGTGCGAGGCACCATTTTATCTCTCCGGTCGGTCACAGTCAGTCTAGGTTTTTCTTTTGTGGAGTTCCTCAGGGGTCAGTCCTCTCCCCCTTGCTATATCTACATGAAACCGTTGGGGGAGATCATCTAAGGACATGGGGTGAGGTGTCATCACTGATGACACCCAGTTATACATCTCCACCCCGTGTCCACTCGGCAAAGCAGTGGAAGTGATGTGCCAGTGCCTGGAGGCTGTTAGAGTCTGGATGGGTACCAACAGGCTCAAACTCAACCCTGACAAGATGGAGTGGCTGTGGGTTTTGCCGCCCAAGGACAATTCCATCTGTCTGCCCATTATCCTGTGGTGGTGGTGGGGAAATCATTGACCCCCTCAGAGAATGTCGGTTGGCGGGCCCCAGGGGTAGAGCCTTCTCTGTGGTGGCCCCGACCCTCTGGAACCAACTCCCCCCGGAGATTAGAACTGCCCCTACTCTCCTTGCCTTTCGTAAGCTCCTTAAGACCCACCTTTGTCATCAGGCATGGGGGAACTGAGACATCTCCCCCGGGCATATACAATTTATGAATGGTATGTCTGTATGTATGTTTGTTTAGAAAATGGAGTTTTTAAAATATTTTTAAACTGTAATTTAGATTTGTTGTAAATTGTTTCACTTTGTTGTGAGCCGCCCCGAGTCTGCGGAGAGGGGCGGCATACAAATCTAAATAATAAATAAATAAATAAATAAATAAATAAGGTCCGCAACTTGGGCGTCCTCCTTGATCCACAGCTGACTTTTGGCTGTGGCGTGGGGGGCGTTTGCCAAGGTTCATCTGGTGCACCAGCTGCAGCCCTATTTGGACAGGGAGTTCCTGCTCACAGTCACTCATGCCCTTATTACCTCGAGGGTCGACTACTGCAACACTCTCTACATGGGGCTACCTCTGAAGAGTGTTTGGAAACTTTATTGGTCTCTGGGAGGTATGCAGCAAGAAGCGGTCCCATAAATAGTCTGGCCCTGAGCCCTGTAGGGCTTTATAGGTAATAACCAACACCTTGAATTGTGGAGCGTAGGCAGGGATGAGCTACTGCCTGGATGGGGGGGGGGGGACACAGTGGGGTAGTGAAAATGGAGCTCCACCCCGGAACACCAAATTTGCACTGAAAGATGTTGAAAGAAAATGCAGAGTGTCCTGTATAAGCCACGCCCACAGTGTGGTAGTAAAAATCTTGGTAGCCCTTCACTGAGTGTAGGTGTTATATGGATGTACCGAGTTATACCCATGACTGCTCGCGCAGTTGCATTCTGGACTATTTGCAGTCTCTGAACACTTTTCAAGGGTAGCCCCATGTAGAGCGCATTGCAATAATCAAGATGGGAGGTGATGAGGGCCTGAGTGACTGTGCGTACAGTCTCCTGGTCCAGATAGGCCCACGACTGGTAAACCAGGTGAACCTAGAGTCAGGGAGAAATTTTCTGATGGAACAATTAATCAGTGGAACAACTTGCCTACAGAAGTTGGGAATGCTCTAATATTGGAAGATTTTAAAAAGAGATTGAACAACCATTAGCCTGTAATGGTACAGGGCAGTGATGGTGAATACCATTTTATGTGATTGCTCTAGCAGATTAGAAAGCTTGGCATCTAGCAATCTACCAATAACAGCAGATGCAAATAAAAATTAATTCTAACTTGTGCCTCTCTGTTCATGGGGGAAAAGAAATCATGGCAGGAGTAGGCGAAGATTACATTGATTTTTGAGCCTTCCAAGGCGGGCTTCTAATTTTTTAAAACCTGTTTTAGAGATATGGCAAGTTTTGAAATGTGCCAGGTCTTTTAAGAATAGAGTGTTGTTTTCTGGAACTTCCTGGAGTGGCACTGCTGCAAAACAGAACAAATTTTTCATGTTGTAATCCATGTGATTTATTTATTGATATGTTTTCAGTGGAGAGCATCATGTTTAAGCTATAACATGTAGGGTAGTGTAATTAGGATTGGGAATGGATAGCCCTTCATACAATCATTACAATCCACCATGCAGAATCTGGTGGCTTATAGATTTCGTCTCTGTTTTGCATAGCATTTGTTCAATAAATCCATGGGTGTATGAGAATGGTACTAATGAGCAAAATACAGCTTCCCAAACTAATATCTTAATGCCATCTATAAAATAAAAATGACTAAGATTCAGTTAAAATCCCAAGAAGAGTATTTCACAGGGAATCAATTACCTGAGTTCCTCTTCACTGAACAGATCAAGAGGGGGCTGAATAGTCACTCATATCCTGAATGCTTTAATTTGGGTACCTGTTTAATTTGAACAATTAAAATATTTTGTCACATATACCTTCACACCTAATTAAACGTAGCTATTATGTATGTACACAATAAATTATACTCTTCATTTAATTTAATTTATTTATTTCAAATATCACGAGAATCCAAATATTCCTGGTAGTTTTACTTCACTACATTTCTATGGTGCATGTGAACTCTTCCTTGTCTTTTAGGTTTTTAACTGACTGAAAGTTGTATTTTTATCTTCAGAGAGATGATAGTGGTGCTTCTCTAGCCAGAAAATTGATAAGGCTAATTAATAGCACAGAATTCTAATGTTGTGTTTCCATGTATCAGATTTGGCAGTTTCAATTTTCAAACCATAATTTCATAGAAAGAGACTTCTCTGAACCAACTTATTTATTTGCATCAAACCATCTGATGATCCTTCTGGTACAGAAATGGGTTCCTTCCAGTTCAGACTGGTTCTATATTGGGAATTTCCCCCTGCTTGCCGAACTGGCAGTGATGGCTGGCTGGACACCCCCCAAACTGGCTCTCTTGGTGGGTGCTATGGCACCACCATCTTGTTTTTCACTTCTGCGCATGTGCAGAAGCTTTATTTTTAGCACACGTGTGCGCCTGCACATGCCCAACAAAGTGAGGAGTCATAGATAATAAAATAAGATAGGATCATACTCATAAGTACAGGTGATAAGTCATAAAATATCAATAGGAGAAGGTAGTAGGAAAGAAGGTAAGAAAGATTACAAGATGAGAAAGGTGAGAAAGTGACAGGGATAATAGTGATCTAGCTCAGTGTTTTTCAACCAGTGTGCCGTGGCACACTAGTGTGCCGCGAGACATGGTCAGGTGTGCCGCGAACCTCAGAGAGAAAGAAAGCAAGAGAGAGAGAAAGAGAGAAAGAAAGCAAGAGAGAGAGAGAGAGAGAAAGAGAGAGAGAAAGAGAACAAGAGAGAGAGAGAAAGAAAGAGAGAGAGAGAGAGAAAACAAGAGAAAGAAAGCAAGAGAGAGAGAAAGAAAGCAAGAGAGAGAGAAAGAGAACAAGAGAGAGAGAGAAAGAAAGCAAGAGAGAGAGAGAAAACAAGAGAAAGAAAGCAAGAGAGAGAGAGAAAACAAGAGAAAGAAAGCAAGAGAGAGAGAAAGAGAGGGAGGGAAGGAGAGAGAGAGAAAGACATAGAGGGAGGGAGGGAGGGAGAAAGAGCAAAAAAGAGAGGAAGGAAAAGAAAGAAAGAGGGATGGAGAGAGAGAGAGAAAGAAAGAGGAAGGAAGGGAGAGAAAGGGAGGGAGGGAGAAAGAAATAGAGTGAAGGGGAGGAAGAGAGAGAGAGATAATTTTTTTGTCCAAACTTTTTTTAGCCCCACCCCCGCTCAATGTGCCCCAGGGTTTCGTAAATGTAAAAAATGTGCCGCGGCTCAAAAAAGGTTGAAAATCACTGATCTAGCTTAATTACATGTGTAAAAATCTTTAGGCATAAATGCATTACAGTGCATAACTTCATCCAACTCTGATGTCAAGGAGAAATAAGATGTTATCACTGGTGGTATCTTGCTTCAAATCATCGTGTTGGCTCTCCTAGGGCTTTGTTTGGCTACTCCATGGGCAGTGGGGAAAGGAAGGGAAAAAAAAAAGAGCTATGTCAGGACCTTTTTTCTGTTAATAGACGTTTTTCTAAAAAAACAACAACCAAGACTGCAAGGGTATAACAGCAATGTAGTAATATAATACTTTTGGGCACTTCAGATTTAGAGTTTCAGATTGTTAAAATAAAAGTAGGCACATTAAATCTAGCAGCATTATTGCATTTGTTTTGGAGAGGATGAGAAGGAAAATGACCATGATTTTGCAAAACTATGATTTTGGTGACATGAGATTGAGAAACATATTACCTATTTCTGAGCAAAACACTTCATAGGCTTCCAGCTGTTGTTACATCCAGTGCAGGGATGAAATCCAGCAGGTTCTTACAGTTTCTGGAGAACCAGTAGTGGAAATTTTGAGTAGTTTGGAGAAGTAGTACGGGGTCCGACTCATGAGGGGGGGCACGCACCTGACATGGTATTCCTTTCCGAGCAATTGAGCAATGGTCTGAGACTAAGGGGCTTAGAAGCAGTGCCTTTGTCATGGTCAGACCATTTTCTACTACGGCTTGACTTCCTGGCTCCAATCCTTCCCCGCAGGGAGGCAGAACCAATGAAGATGTTCCGCCCCAGACGCCTGATGGACCCAGAGGGCTTTCAGACGGCGCTTGGGGTTATTCCAGAGGCACTCATCCACAGTTCGGCGGAGTCTCTTGCGGAGGCCTGGAATACGGCTGCTGCGGAGGCTCTCGACCGGATTGCACCTTTGCGACCTCTCCATGGCGCTAGACCCCGTAGAGCCCCATGGTTCAACGAGGAGCTCCGGGAGTTGAAACGCCAAAAGAGACTTCTAGAGAAGCGATGGAGGAAGAGCAGGTCTGAATCTGATCGAACACTTGTAAGAGCTTTTATTAAGACTTACAAAGTGGCGCTCAAGGCGGCAAGATGCGCGTACCATGCCGCCTTGATTGCATCAGCGGAATCCTGCCTGGCCGCTCTGTTTAGGGTGACCCGCTCCCTTCTTAACCAGGGGGGAGTTGGGGAGCCCTTGCAGAGTAGTGCCGAGGAGTTTAACACGTTTTTCGCTGATAAAGTCGCTCAGATCCGGGCCGACCTCGACTCCAATTGTAAAACAGAGTCGACTGACAATGAGTCAGTCGAGGTGACTGGGGCACGTACTTGTCCACCTGTCTGGGAAGAGTTTGATCTGGTGACACCTGATGAAGTGGACAAGGCCATTGGAGCTGTGAGTTCCGCCACCTGTTTACTGGATCCGTGTCCCTCCTGGTTGGTCTCGGCCAGCAGGGAGGTGACACAGAGCTGGGCCCAGGAGATTACCAACGCTTCCTTGGGGAGGGGAGTTTTTCCATCACTCTATAAAGAAGCGCTTGTGCGCCCCCTCCTCAAGAAGCCTTCCCTGGACCCAGCCGTACTCAACAACTATCGTCCAGTCTCCAACCTTCCCTTCATGGGGAAGGTTGTCGAGAAGGTGGTGGCACTCCAGCTCCAGTGGTCCTTGGAAGAAGCCGATTATCTAGGTCCCCAGCAGTCGGGCTTCAGGCCCGGTTACAGCACGGAAACCGCTTTGGTCGCGTTGATGGATGATCTCTGGCGGGCCCGGGACAGGGGTTTATCCTCTGTCCTGGTGCTCCTCGATCTCTCAGCGGCTTTCGATACCATCGACCATGGTATCCTTCTGCACCGGTTGGAGGGGTTGGGGGTGGGAGGCACTGTGCTTCAGTGGTTCTCCTCCTACCTCTCTGGCCGGTCGCAGTCGGTGTTAGTGGGGGGTCAGAGGTCGACTCCGAGGTCTCTCCCTTGTGGAGTACCTCAGGGGTCGGTCCTCTCCCCCTTGCTATTTAACATCTACATGAAACCGCTGGGTGAGATCATCCAAGGACATGGGGTGAGGTATCATCAATATGCCGATGATACCCAGCTTTACATCTCCACCCCATGCCCAGTCAACGAAGCGGTGGAAGTGATGTGCCGGTGCCTGGAGGCTGTTGGGGCCTGGATGGGTGTCAACAGACTCAAGCTCAACCCGGATAAGACGGAGTGGCTGTGGGTTTTGCCTCCCAAGGACAATCCCATCTGTCCATCCATTACCCTGGGGGGGGAATTACTGACCCCCTCAGAGAGGGTCCGCAACTTGGGCGTCCTCCTCGATCCACAGCTCACATTAGAGAACCATCTTTCAGCTGTGGCGAGGGGGGCGTTTGCCCAGGTCCGCCTGGTGCACCAGTTGCGGCCCTATCTGGACCGGGACTCATTGCTCACAGTCACTCATGCCCTCATCACCTCGAGGTTCGACTACTGTAATGCTCTCTACATGGGGCTACCTTTGAAAAGTGTTCGGAAACTTCAGATCATGCAGAATGCAGCTGCGAGAGCAGTCATGGGCTTACCCAGGTATGCCCATGTTTCACCATCACTCCGCAGTCTGCATTGGCTGCCGATCAGTTTCCGGTCACAATTCAAAGTGTTGGTTATGACCTTTAAAGCCCTTCATGGCACTGGACCAGAATATCTCCGAGACCGCCTTCTGTCGCACGAATCCCAGCGACCGATTAGGTCCCACAGAGTGGGCCTCCTCCAGGTCCCGTCAACTAAACAATGTCGGTTGGCGGGCCCCAGGGGGAGAGCCTTCTCTGTGGCGGCACCGACTCTCTGGAACCAACTCCCCCCGGAGATCAGAACTGCCCCTACTCTTCCTGCCTTCCGTAAACTCCTCAAAACCCACCTTTGTCGTCAGGCATGGGGAAACTAAACATCTTCCCCTGGGCACGTTGAATTTATATATGGTATGCTTGTGTGTGTGTATGTTAGTATAGGGGTTTTTCTTAAATTTATAATATTTTAATTAATTGGATTATGTATTGGATTGTCTTTTCACTTGTTGTGAGCCGCCCCGAGTTTTCGGAGAGGGGCGGCATACAAATCCAAATAATAAAAAATAAAAAAATAAAAGTAAAGTAGCAAATACTATGTCTGGTGGACCCAGAGTTGGGTGGGAATGCAGATTTTGCAGTATCCTTCCATTGGGGTGGAGTAGGAATGGGGATTTTGCAGGATCCTTCCCTGTCACCAAGCCATGCCCACAAAGCCACACCAGTGATCCTAGGTGTTAGGTCTTATTAATCTGTGTATCTGAGTAGAGATACACAGGAATTTGTCATTTAATTGTGAAAGGAGAGAGGCCAATTGGCAGGCCTGTCTTGTGGTAAAATCAATAACATTTGAAGAAATGAGCCAGCATGCCTCAGATTCATGCCTCTAAAAATATTGATGTGGTAGGCAGCAGCGGGTTCCAACTACCCACATACTGGTGTACTGCTGATTTGGGCACTCATGAATGTATGCCATGTGCGCCCAGTAATGGGCAGCCAAAATTTTTACTGCCGCACTGTGGGTGTGGCTTATTTTGTGGGTGTGGCTTAATGGTCATGTGACTGGGTAGGAGTGGCTTGCTGGCCATGTGACCAGGTGGGAGTGGCTTGAACGATCATCATTGTTCAAGTGAACTGTTAAGTCCTCAACTTACAACCTCACCAGTGTCGTTCTCTGTGGTGACAATTTGCTCCACGTTACCCACGCTCTCCTTCCTGGGTTGCCCCCGCCTCAGGCTGGGTGGCTAGGCAAATTGGTGCCAATCAGCTGTTGAGAGAAGAGGGAGGAGGAAATGTGCCCCCTGCAACACCTGTTGGTGCTGGTCTCCCTGTCGCTTTCTGAGGAGGAGGGTGGGATGGTCAGCTGGAGCTGGGCACACAGCTTCATTTTTGCTGGTGGAACTATGTTCCACCCCGTCCTGCCTGATGCCCACCCCTGTGTGGGCCCATGTGTGCATCCGCTCGTGCAATTTTGCTTCCATGCATGCACTAAAATCTCATGAGGGGATGCTCATGTGCATGGAATTTTGGTGAATTTTTGCTTCTGCGCATGTGCAGAAGCAAAAAAAATCACTGAAATTTCATGCCTGCAAGTACCCCTTTGTGAAATTTTGCTTCTGTGCATGTGCAGGAACTAAAAGAAGGCCCACAAATTCAGAAATAAAAGATGGCACTGCCTGCTGGACTGGCAAAGACGGCACCGGAGCAGTTGCGTGAAAATTGCACAATCTGGCGGCTGCTACCAGAACAGAGCTTCGGGGTGCACTGGTTGCAACCTACTACCGGCCGAACAATCAAGGGATGCTGGCAAAATTCTCCAAAGCAAAGTTAAAGACAGTGCAAGCACCTCCCCTCATTCTACATGGGAGATGAGAAATAATTTTACTAGTACAGTAGTCAGATTCAAACTCTTTTGGGAAAAATGGTTTAAATATTCAGCTTCTTAGAGTTGCAAGAGTCTTCGGAGAGGGGCGGCATACAAATCTAAGTAATAAATAAATAAATAAATAAATAAATAAATTTGAAGAACTTTTAAGCATTCCCATTTTGATGCTACAAGTGTCTCCCCTCTTTCTCTATCTGCTATTATAATCAGATTTACAAGGAACACAGTAGGTAACAGTTTAATGCTTCGAATCATGTGGAAAATCAATGATCCCTTTGGAGACATGCCATCTCTGTTGCTTTGCCTGTCTTTTGAAAAAAGCAATTTAACAGAACATTGGAGGAACTTTGGAGATCTTCTAGTTCAACCCTCTGCTCAAGCAGAAAATCCTATATTCCCACCCAACCACTTAAATAAAGACCTTATGGTCCTTCACCCTGCTAGCATAGGCACAATTATACATTATTTAGGGTTTTTTAAATAAAAAAAATAGAATGGAATAACAGAACAATAGATTGGAGGGGACCATAGAGGTCACCTAGTCCAATTCCTAGTCCAAGCAGGAGACCCTATACCAGTGATGGTGAAACGTTTTTTCCTCAGGTGCCGAAAATGTTTATGCATGTGCTATCGCGTATGCGCTAATGCCCACATCCATAATTCAATGCCTGGGCACGGGCGAAAATGGCCTCCCCCGCTCTCCGGAAACCCACTGAAGGCCTGAAACAGCCCATTTCCTGAACTCTGGTGGGCCCAGTAGGCCCTCTCCAGTTTCCAGAGGCAAAAATGGCCTTCCCCATCCCACCAGAGACTCCCTGGAAGCTGAAAATGCCTTTCCAGAGTCTCCGGTCGAGTTGAAAGTCAGTTGGCTGGCACACCCATACACATCTGAGCTGAGCTACATTAACAGCTCACGTGCCAGCAAATATGGCTCCATGTACCACCTGTGGCACCAGTGCCATAGGTTCGCCATCACGGCCCTATATCACCATTCCAGGCAATGGTTGGCCAGTCTTTTCTTAAAAACCTCCGTGATGAAGCACCCACAACTTCTGAAGGCAAGCTGTTCCACAGGGTAATTGTTCTCACTGTTAGGAAATTTCTCCTTATTCTAGGTTCCTTCTTCCTTTTTTTAAAAAAAATAAATCTTTTTATTAATTTTCATAAAAGGACGCACAAACTTACAAACATTAAACATATAGTGTGGGGAGGTATCTTCCCCACTTATCTCAAAAGTGTGAATGCATATATAGAAAAAAGAATACATAATTGAATACATAATTGAATACTAATAAACAAAGAATAGCTAATAAAAAAGGAGTAATATTCTAGGTTCCTTCTTCCTTTGATTAGTTTCTATCCATTATTATCTGTGTTATATTTGATTAAGTTTTTGCATTATTATTATTATTATTATTATTATTATTATTATTATTAATTAGATTTGTATGCTGCCCCTCTCTGAAGACTTGGAGCGGCTTCCAACAACAATACAGTGTACAAATCTAACTGTTAAAAACAAACAGCTATAAAAACCCTTATTTAAAAACAATCATTCAAATCATAACCATATATAAAACAGGACAGTCAGGGGAATCAGTGGGTTTTCAGGAGTTTACGGATGGTTATTTGTTATGTAGTGGTCTTTTTATTGATTTAAAAGATTTCTGTAAAACATTCAGAACTGCAGGTGAATTGGGATGAGAAACATACATTGATTAAATCAAACACCAGTAGCTTTGATCTTGCATTTTTTGTTCTAGATTTGTACCAATGGTCTCTGGTATAAAATAAAAGTCTCGAGCAGTGATGGCGAACCTTTATTTCCTCAGGTGCCAAAAAAGCATGCATGCGCACTATCATGCATGAGGGAGTGCCCACATCAATAATTCAATGCCTGGGGAGGGCAAAAACAGCTTCCCCCGCGCCCGGAAGCCCTCTGGAGGCAGGAAACGGCCTCTTTCCCAACTTTTTCTGGGCCCAGTAGGCTCCTGTTTTGCCCTTCCCAGGCTGCAAAAGCTTCCCTGGAGCAGGGGGAGGGTAAAAATGACTCCCCGCATCCCCCCAGAGGCTCTCTGGAAGCCAAAAATGCCCTCCCAGAGCCTCTGTGTGAGCCAAAAATCAGCTGCTGGCACACACATGCATGTTGGAGCTGAGCTAGGGCAACGGCTCGTGTGCCAGCAGATATGGCTCCGCGTGGGTTCACCATCATTGGTCTAGAGACAAAAATGTGCCTTGCTCCGCATCTTTTGATGTAATTGTCTTCTACCCCTATTTCAGCAGGAGATGCATACATTATGATTGGCACTTGTGGCAAGTCAATTTCCAATGTTCTTTGTAGCTGCTAGCATTATTACAGAGAACCTTACTTGTAGCCATGTGAGATCCCTCTGTGGAACAGCAGGCTGTCAGTGCTGCCAAAATAACCAAAGACAAGAAAAACGAAATCCAAATAAAGCTGACAGAAGCCTGAATCAATTTGATTAATATACCTTGATTAAGGCTAACCAATGAATGGTGACAAATGATCAGCTACGAAGAGATGTTTTCACTAGCTAGGTAGAATAAGTACAACATAATAAGTAAATGTTATTTATGTCAAAGATCATCTGTTCATGGTAACTTGACTGTAAAAAAATATGACATTAGTAATCGGGTTGTCAAATTGTGGAACTCATTACTGGACTCTGTAGTATCATCCCCTAACCCCCAACATTTTACCATGGTTGACCTCTCCAGATTCCTAAGCGGTCAGTAAGAGGTGTACATAAGTGCACTAGAGTGCCTTCCGTCCCCTGTCCTATAGTATCTCCTATATCTTGTATTTCTTCTCTACTATATCCTCTATAACCTTCATTGTGTATTATTGTGTATTGGACAAAATAAATAAATAAATAAAATAAAAATAAAAATATGATGCTGTCAAAAGTGAAGCCTTTTAAATAAGTCTTACTGAATAAATGTTCTTTAACAGTTTAACCAGCAAACGTTGGTGATATTCAGTATAATGTTCATATACTGAAAATGGGAACAAATCAAGAATCCTGCCCCCATAGAAGCAGTTTCCTCTATTCTTTGCTTATCAAAATATTCATGGGAAGAAGCAATCACAAACCTCCCCATGTTCTTAAATGAGGACAAGCAAGCAGGGGAAGATAGACAAATTGGAGCCTTTAATGAGACGGGAAGAGAATTTTTATTTCAGTAAGACAATTGATGCATGGCAGCCTCTTTCTGTTTTTTTCAGGGGAACAATGAGAAATAGTTTTAATAACTTTTAAAACCATCATAAAAATAGTATTGCAAGGCAATTCCATACTTCAACCTAATTGGTTTGTCTCCCGTGCTGCTGCCAGCTGTTTCTTAAGCCCCAATTCTGAAATTGCAGCCTGGATTACAGTGGGCTGGCAAGTAGGGTCAGGCCTTTTTCGTTCCCAACCACTGCAAGGTTTCTGTTTCTTATGGAAAAAATTCCTGTCAATGAGAACAATTAATCAGTGAAATGGCTTGCCTCTAGAACAGGGGTTCCCAATTTATCAGACCACTAAATTCATCATTTAAAATCCCATGGACTACCAATATATATTTTTTAAAATGATAAATAATATTTAGTGCAATATAAAAAATGCAAATAATTTTTCTGTGCACCACTAAAATTTTCTCATGCACCACCAGTAGTCCGCGGACCACCGGTTGGTGACCAGTGCTCTAGAACAGTGTTTCCCAACCTTGGCAACTTGAAGATATCTGGACTTCAACTCCCAGAAGTCCCCAGCCAGCGAATGCTGGGAGTTGAAGTCCAAATATCTTCAAGTTGCCAGGGTTGGGAAACACTGCTCTAGAAGATGTGGGTTCTTAAGAAGAGATTGAACAGCCATTTGTGACCTACTTGAAGAGAGGGTTGAACTAAAACTCCCTTCCAACTCGGTTATTTTGGAGTTCTGAAATTTTATTTTCTTGCTCCTTGGCCTTCCCATTATTCTCCAGCATAGCTGGCAGTTGCCACGTTTGATGACCCCTGGACTAAAGGGATACAGTGGTACCTCTACCTAAGAACGCCTCTACTTATGAACTTTTCTAGATAAGAACCAGGTGTTCAAGTTTTTTTTTGCCTCTTCTCAAGAACCATTTTCTACTTACAAACCTGAGCCTCTGAAACTGTAACTGGAAAAGGCAGGGAGAAGTCTTCATGGAGACTCTCTAGGAATCTTCTGGGAGGAAGCAGGGCCGGGAAAGGGGAGGAGAAACCTCGGTGGGGCCTCTCTAGGAATCTCCTGGGATGAAACAGGGCCTCCACCCTCCCTGTGGTTTCCACAATCACATGTATTATTTGCTTTTACATTGATTCCTATGGGAAAAATGGCTTCTTCTTACAAACGTTTCTACTGGTCACGGATTGAATTACGTTCATAAGTAGAGGTACCACTGTATTTAGCTCAGATTAGGAGCTGTTCCTTTAAGAGATTGCATTAGGGCAATGTAGCTGGAGATTGCACCCTGGGTAATATAGTCCATGACATGTGACCCCATCTGTGTGTTCTAATTGGCCATCAAGCTATATCTAGGCTGCTTCAATACTCTCCAACAGCCATTTTTAAGTCTTAACAAAGGACCACGCAGCAGCCTGCAGATAGGAGAAATGAATCTCTTTTCACCTACATGTAATGGGGACAGATTATGGACATAAGATCTGAGGAATTTCATCTCTTAATAGGACTATGATATGGAGATGTATAATTTACCCGTTTGTGTGAAGTTTTATTGGACTGAGAAAAGCATTTCTAAGCTTGGACCAGAGCAGTACCTGCCTTTTCTTTTTGGAGATTCTTCTTCCATTCTCACTAGCTCTCATGCTTTTCCTTTTCCAGATTTTTGCAAACTTGGATGCCTTCTTTTTGACATAAAAGTTGTGGCCTTTTCTTTTTCTCATCCTAAACTTGTCATAGTTCTGATGCTGTAATGATCAGAACAACAGGGAGCAAGCTGTTCTTTTGTCCCTTTGTTCCATCTGTAGATGCATGGAAATTTGTGGTAAAGGAGAACAGAAGAGCTTCACAGAAGCAACTTGAGTGTTTTTAATGAGGAAAGAGAAGTTTTGCAGCACAATGAGCGGCGGATGGTAATGGAAGAAATCAGGATTCATCCTGGCTGAGAAGAAACCAATATTAGATTTGTTTATTAAAGGACTAGGAGTCACTGGAGCTATTTAACTATTTATTTAAGTATAGCTGTAGTGCATTCAGTTTGACAGCCATTCAAAACTGCCGCTCACGGTTTGGCCAATCAGCGAGTGGCATGCAAATTTAGTCAGTGTACTTGCATACACAACATTGTAAGTTGCATCATGAAACAATTGAAGATAGTTCACAGACCTAAAAGGCTTCGATTGATGTCAGTATTACAATCAAAATTAAAATAAATAAAATTATATCTGGCTGGCAGAAAACAGCTGTTTGGCAGCCCAGGACAAAATGGCCGCAGAGGGCAGCAACTAGCTGCTGGAGGGGAGTGAACATGCCAGGCACTGCAGCCAATCAGTACTTGAGTTGCACTATAGCACTGGAGAAAGAGGGAGGGAGGGAGAGAGAGATAGAGATGAAGATAGAGATAATCTCCCTTTTTACGATCCTGTAATCCCTTACTCTGAGGTAGAGTTGGAACAACTGAATAGAACAAATGGAAACAATATACTATATATGGAACCAATGCTCAATGGAATACCATAGTCTGCTGCTTATATGTGTTACAAATACAGGACATATTAATACCCTGTTGCAGTAAGCTATGGCTCCAAAATGAATGATAACTATCAGATAGTCCACAGTGGGATAGATGTGCTCCAAATAAAATAATACTATTAAAAATGATTTAAAATGGCTGCCTAATTTCCCAACATGCCTTTCTGGTACAGTATCTACAATTGGAGCACCTGCCAAGAACAGACGCAACCCTGGTGGCCTTTTGCAAAGCTTTAAAAACTTGGTTATGGACCCAGACCTGGGGCTCACAATGCATAGAGAGCCCCTTACTTGGCTTTATTGTTAATTGATTGATCATCACAGCTGCTGGTTATACTTATGTATTTTGTTTTTAATTGTTTTATAATTTTAGAACGGTAAATCTCCCAAAGCCACTTGGTTGAGTTGGGAGGCTGTAGAAATTCATTCATTCAATCAATCAATCAATCAATCAATCAATCAATCAATCAATCAAATAAATGATTTATGAGATCACCCACAGGAAAAGAAGAGAAGGAACTAGTGTGAATGAAAGGACAGCTAGCTGAAGCAAGCTAAACTATACATAAAAAAAGCTTTTCTCAGAAATTAAGTTTCATTTTCCAATGTCCCAAAGCTGGCGTTTAGTGGTTTACTTCCTGCCACACATTTTCTACTTATTTGGTGGCAATATATCAACATTTAACAGATACTAAAAGGCAAAATGGCAAAGAATATCAGTTATTTTCATACCTGTCTTTTGAGTTTTCCCACTGGCATTGAGATGGATATTGACTGAGGCAAATTCTTGATTGGCAGTACAGTTTTATTCATTTTTACATAAAAATACACATTGAATTCCATGGAAATTGCTCCCAAGGGAGTATTGATAATAACCTAGCCTAAATAGCCCACTGGTCACGGTGCAGAATTGTAATGTTGCATTTTGATTTAGTTTTCATAATAACATAAGGGCTCCTCCATTTTTGGGGCACATTTTCAGAAGACTTTTAATTGCCCAGTTGCCAAATTGTTAATTGATTAACGTAATGGGATGAAATGGGAGAGACATCATAGGATACATTAAAATAAATTCCATTGTGTCTCACCTACTCTTCTCTATTCTACTGAACTGCCAATATATTTATATCTGGTTTGAAATACCAGGATATGTATGTTTTGGGTATAAACCCCAAACATGTACATGTCAAGCAGAAGCATTTCAGAGAAAGGAGAATGTCAAAAGTCAATAGAACTCTCTACATCTCTGGGTTTATCCCTTGGCCATACATCTGGATTTATGGTGACATCTGTTCTACATAATACATAGCTCTTAAACCCATTTGCATTCTAAGTTTTCTGAAGAACTTTGGCAGTGGACGAGAACTTTGGCAGACGCCAAGTGGACGAGAAATGGATAGAAGCATTAGGTATATCAGCTTTGTCCTATAAGCCTCCTCTGGAGTTTGTTTCAACCTGTAACAACCAGCATGCTCTGAGTTTCAGTTTGGAAAATATCTTATCTTTGTAATTTTTCACTCTGATAAATCTAGCAGGAGTTACTAAAACCAGTAAAATATGGAGATTGCCCTACCTTCACAAAAGGTTCTCCCCTCTGTACTGAAAAAAATATGAGAAAACCTCACTTTGCCACCTCACTTTGCCTACATTTGATCTTCTTTCTAATAAATTTTATTAATCATAATTCTGAGATGATTCAGTGACATTTTGAGTGGCAATGTGTTGATTTTCAGGTTCTGAACAGAACATTTTTGCCAATTCAGGCAAATCTCTTCAGCAAAGGATCATGGGAAAGGGCTTGAGGAGAGGATAAATTTATTCCTGATTGTATTTTCCCAAACTGCCCCCCTTTTTTTGTGTGGCAAACGTAAAGCAAGGTCAAAGAGAAAGCTACAAACCCTAATTTGGTTCACAGATGTTAGAAGGGGTATTGGTATACACTGATATGCCCTTTCTGAAGGGGTGGAGCTAGTCTCCAAGTGAATGGGTTAAGACTGATGTATTTAGGACTGAATTAAAGGCTATAAAAGGGATTGAATTCCATTATTACCCTTCTTTTGATGAAGTGATGGTTTTGTATGCTCTTCTCCTGTTATGCTTAAGAGATCAGTAGATGTAACATACTTCAATCACAGGCTCTAGAGTAGGGTGAGCCTTGAAGGCTAGCTACGCTGATTCTCAAGGCCCTGCTGGACCAATCAGCTGATTTAACTCTCCAATTAACATATGCTTGACTGGTAGCAGCGGGGAGCTGACAAGCCAACGTTTGTAGTCTAGTTGATGATGAATAAAAGGTTAGGCCAAAGCCTGCTGTTCGACAAAGGAGAAATGTCCTGTTGTCACGGACTGAATCAAAAGAGGGCTAACAATGGGGGTCAATCCCTTTTATGTGATTCAGTCCTAAATACGTCACTGGGTGGTATTAACCCATTCATTTGGAGCCTAGCTCCAACCTTCTTGGAGAAAGACGTTGACTAAGCAATTTGAATTTCTAGCAAATGTGAACCTTTCCTCCCCAGTAGTCTGGTAGTCAGAAAAAACCACAGAATTAAAGAAAATTCCTGATCTCCACCCTCCCAAGACTGAAAAATCTGGAAAAATTATCTATTACTATCACGTATCTTCTGAGAACGAGACAGAAAAAATTGGACACCATTATCTTATAACTTAAGGGCATGAAGACACATCTGTGTGAAACTGAATCTGGGGCTTTGATATCTGTCTTTGCAGATGTTTAGATTTGCCATTTTGTACTCACTTGGTGAGACAAGTGCCACATAGGAGTTTTCTATTCTTCCCTTTCTTTCCTCAGCCTTTACATTTTTTTTAAATCACACCCATAAATGGTGTCATTTGCAGGTATTTTGCCCAGGTAAACTCTTTTTCTAAAGGGAAGTTGCATTCCCTTAAATATAATGCAAAGATGATTGGAATATGTCTCCCCCCCTTTTCCTTCCAAACTCTCTCTCCCCCCCCCAATAACAGACTGCATGAAAAGGGCAGTTTATCTCTGAGCAGAAGTCTAACTGATTTCTTCTGAAAGGTATTTAAATCAGATCGAAGGTGAGAAGAAATTAGCCCTTGGGCCATGTGGTGTTGCCCTTTCTGGCCTAAAACCATTAGAGCCGAGTGATATGTTAATGAGATCATTTCATGAAGCAATTAACACGCTTGTTTGAATTGTTGCTTTAAGGACTTTTCTCAATTCTCTTTGCTTTGACATAATGGTGACCGAGGGCCTTGAAGTGGAAGCATTATCAAGAAGCTTGGCTGCCCTGATCCTTTGAGTCTGAATTAGTGCCTCATGCAGTGCTTCTCCGAATGCTTCACACACTCCTGTCACAAATGTATTTTTGTACTGTATGACAGATTCCTAGTATAAATTATTATTTTCCCAACTTACTACATTTTTTTGTGCATTCTCTTTTTTCATGTATAGTACTTCGGTTTATATAATGCTTTGGTTTAAAGGGGCTCAATGCAGAGATGAGTTCCAATTTTTTTTTTACTACCACTCTTTAGCGGTGGATTAATTTTGCGAGCATGGCTTAATTTTGTGGGAGGGGCTTGACAGTCATATGACCGGGTGTGAATGGCTTGACAGTCATGTAACTGGGTAGGAGTGTTTTGGCAGTCAATGATTTGGTGGGAGTGCCTTTGCGGTCATGTGACTGGGTGGGGGTGGCTTGGTGATCACCGTGGCTGGGTGGTCATGTGACTGGGTGGGCGTGTCCAACTTGACATCACTTACATCTAGGGTTAGGGTTAGGGTGCCTGGCCTCTCCTTGGCTCAAAGTCCTCAACAAGATACAATTTCCCTTTGCCTATTTACTACTACTAAACATCCAAAATATGCCATTTAATCCTATGTATATATGCTATATCAGTGTTTCCCAACCTTGGCAACTTGAATATATTTAGACTTCAACTCCCAGAATTCCCCAGCCAGCAAATGCTGGCTGGGGAATTCTGGGAGTTGAAGTCCAGATATCTTCAAGTTGCCAAGGTTGGGAAACACTGTGCTATATGTATACATGCATATTATATACAGGCACACAAAAATATTTATCTATCTATCTATCTATCTATCTATCTATCTATCTATCTATCTATCTATCTATCTATCTATCTATCTATTTATTAGATTTGTATGCCGCCCCTCTCCACAGACTTGGGGCGGCATACAAATCTAATAAATTATCTACTATATATTCTATATGTACAGTATATGTACACACACACACACACACACACCTCTTCTAAAACTATACACATTCAACCTCACTTACTGCCCATGGATTGGCACTGACCGATCCTGTTCCATGATGTCATCATGACATCACCAGTGGGTCGTTACTGGTTCTATAGAACTGGTCAAAACAGAGAAGAACCCATCCCTGGCTCAATGGCTCAGTGATTAAAGAAACTGGTCAGCTGGACAATCCTAGTTCAAGACTTGTTCCGTGCATTTTGGCATATAGTCATGCTGCCCGTAGTGTCATAGAAGCATCTTTGGACAATGCAGTCTCTCTCAGCTAAGAAACAAAGATGAGCACAGCTCCCTAGAGTAAGACATGACCGGACAAGGGGCACCTTTATCTTTACTTTTGTTTAAGTTGCAAATCAAGTCTCAACATTTCAAGAATATTGATGTTGGAATGTGAAATCTACAAAATAGGTTTTGGAGTTGCAAATGGCCTGAAATCAAATAATAATTCAGGCTAAACAAATTTCTTCGCCCATGATATTATATCCGGTAAGTATAATCTTTTGCCAGCAACCTTTCTGGTTCAATATAAATAATAAAGACAATGCAAGGGAAATGTTTTTCGAAAGAAACAACTGAGAGTCAGCAAGATTATTCCCTCAGTTTACAGACACCTTATTGTCAAAATTTGGGTTACTACTACTGGGACCGGACTAAAGATGAAATACAACTTATTTCCCAAGTGGGAAATTCACATTCAAATTCAGATGTATTGAGCTGGGTAAAACAGCTGAAATTAAGACAGAAGGAGTGACCTGCAGGTATGGCAAAACACATTTAACTCTAGACCTGAGGGAAAATATACAGTTTAGTTGCAGTCAAAGATTTGCAATGCTCAGTATCAACCCAACCCAAATACAGTAGGGGATTTCATAGGGAGCTGTTCTACTAAAAATACTCTCTCACATTATTTCCAAGTAAAAATAGTACTTACTTCTCCTTCACTCCAGGCATCAACCTAGTTTGGAATGATCCTAAACTGCATTGATTGCATTTTCGGGGGAAAAAAGAGAGAAAGGATAGTTTCTTAGCAGCATCAAAACAATTCTGTCAGGTGAAGCTTTTGTTTTCTGTTTCCATTCTGATCCTGGTTAATTTACCATGTTTGCTGTTTCCACTTTTTTAAAAAAAGTGGGAACAGAGCATTTTAGAAGCATTTGCTAATTGCAGGGATGCTATAAATCTAATTTGGCTCTTTCAGCTGACAAATAATTTGGTCGATACAAGAGGATGCTGTTGCTGCTATTGATTATAAATAGCAAAAAGAACTACAGTCAAATAAATAAATGTTTATGCTGGGTCTATTATAGACAGTGCAGATTGAAGCAAATACTCAAAAGAATTTTAAACTGTTTTGCCTTTTTTGCGTTTTCCACTACATGCATAGGATTCCGAGGACTCCCAGATTTCCTAAAATACAAGTAGTCCTCAACATATGACCACAATTGAGCCCAAAGTTTATGTTGCTGAGAAATGTGTTAAGTGAGTTTGCAACTTTTCTTGCCACATTTTTGAAGTGAATCACTGCAGTGGTTAAATTAGTGACATGGTGGTTAAGTGCATCTGGCTTCCCCGTTGACTTTGCTTATCAGAAGGTTGCAAAAGGCGTTCACATGATCCCAGGACACTGCAACCATCATAAAGGTGAGCCAGTTGCCAAGCATCTGAATTTTGCTCATATGATCATGGGAATGCTGTGAGTGTCACTTTTTCCAATGCTATTGCAAGGTTGAATGGTCACTGTTGTGGTTAGCTCTGGCCCAGCTCCTGCCCCAAGGACTGTGGATGTGGGGGAGACATCCACATGCTGCAGGCCTGTTTTGCCCCCAGTGGAATCTGCTGATGAAGGCTCCTCTGACCAAGAAGACATGAGTGACAGGGAGGAGGAGAGTGTGACAGACAGCTCAGAAGGAGATCAATTATCTAGCTCCTCCTTGGATTCAGAACAAGAGTTAATGATACAGCCATGCATGCGGAGAGCGATGCATAGGCAACAACAACTGAGAGATTATTATAAAAGAAAATGAGGCCACCTGTGGTTGGGTGGGGCTGTGGTGATTAGTGAGGCTGCTATAAATAGCAGCCTGTGGGTTTGGCCATTGTGGAGGATTATCTGATCATTGTGTTTCGTGACTGCTTTACTGACTTTGACCTTTTGTGTGCTGATTTTTCCCTGCTCTGAAACTAAACCAGAGCAAAGTGTGTTTCACTTTGTGAAAGAAGAAGGACTGTGAATTGCCTCACAGCTGCAAGCTAAGTATCACAGAACTGATAAGGGACTTGTACAAATTACCAGTTTGTTTGGAGACGAGTGCTCTTTGCTATACCAAAAGAGGGCTTAGGTTAAATGAATTTTCATTATAAAGGACATTGCTTTGAATTTTCAAACATGTGTGTGTCTGAAATTTGTACTTGTGAATTTTTGGGAGGAGTCTACCAGAGAGCCTGACAGAACAGTCACTAAGTGAACTGTTGTAAGTGTCAGGATGAAGCCATCATTTTGAGTTAGAGACTTTGGCCTGCCAAAAGTAGAATAGTACTGTGGGAATTGGGGAGGGGTGGTTGCATGATGGGGAGAGATACTAACCACAACAAATTCTTTCCAGAGATTCAAGGTCATCCTTTGTTCAGCATCAGCTGGAAGTACATAGGAGGATCGTGGACATTGAGGGAACCGGAGTGGTCCATGTGATGAACTTGTGGGTGTGGGGACGAGGGATTAACCTTAACCTTGGTGGAGAACTGTAGGAAAAGTTAGTATCAGGTTAATTTCAGCGTTCCAAATAACATCAGATAAATAAATCAGAGTCCAATCCTTGGCCTTCTTCCAAGTTCCAATTTATTAACCAAGCCATGTTGTTACGAACTGTAGAACGCTGGCCCCTCTAGCAGCCAAATCAGATGAGGCACTGTGGGAATCAGGGCCAGCATCAATGCAACCTGAGAGCTCCGAAGGGGAAGGGAGAATGGAGCTGTCCGAGGTAGAGGCAGAGGTGGAACCTGGGCCATCTATCAACCCTCAGATGGAGAGTCAACAGCCCCCAGGTCTGGAGGTGGCTGATGAGGAGGAGGAGGAACAGCTGATGCACAGATATGTAGAAGGCAAAGGAGAGAATTGCAGTGGAAATCTATCGGCCAATCCTTGGGATGGAACAGCCACAGCTGCTAGCGAAGTCCTATCCTAATTTTGGGGATAATTTGAGGTAGGGGGTGGAGATGAATAAATGTGGCAGACAAGTATTCATATCCCTGCTGGACAGACTTTTTAGCCTGCTGTGTGTGTGAGAGAGATTTTTTTGCTGGGGCTGTTGCACTAATAAAGGAATCATAGATTTAACCATCAAAGCAGGCCCAGCCATCTATTGCAATTTATCAAGTTCACGATCCCCTTTTTTTTGTTAAGCATAAGGTTAGTTTGGATTAGATTAACAGAGTTGGAAGGGATCTTGTAGATCAGTGATTTTCAACCTTTTTTGAGCCGCGGCACATTTTTTACATTTACAAAATCCTGGGGTACACCACCAACCAAAATGACACAAATCTAATAAATAAATAAATACATACATACAAACATACATACATACATACATACATACATACATAACCCCCTCATATATACAATCCTATGTAACGTCCCCTTATAAATACAGTCAATCATCAATCATCCCTCCTCAAATTTATACCACTGTCTCATTTCTGGGTACTTCTCCTGTCTTTCCCCCTTTTCTCTCTCATGTTTCTCATTTCTCTCTCTTCTTCCCTTTTTCCCTCATTCCTTCTCCCTCTCACTTCTCCTCTTTTTCCATCCCTGTTTCTCTCCCCCCTTTATGCGTGTGTGTGTATACACACTCGAACCATTTCCAAAACCAGTTGAGGGCTGGGTTTTTTTTCTCTTATTCTTTTCAAAAACAGGTGTGCGCTGGGGGTTTTTTCTTATTATTTGGGTGCTTTTTACAATATGCTTCAAGAATCACCTCTCTCTCTCTCTTTTGTTTCTCTCTCCTCTCATTCTCTGCCTCAATCATTTTATCATTTCTCATTTTTTCTCCCCTTTTTGTTCTCATTTCTCTCTCTCTCCTTTCCTCTCCCTATCTGTCTCTCTTGCTTTCTCTCTCTCTTGCTATCTCTCTTTTTCTCTCTTGCTTTCCTTCTCTCTCTCTCTCATTCTCTCTCTTATTTTCTTTCTCTCTCTCTCTCTTGTTCTTTCTCTCTCTCATGCTTTCTCTCTCTCTCTGTTGCTCTCTCATTCTCTCTTATTTTTTCTCTCTCTCTCTCTTGTTCTCTCTCTCTCTCTTTTTCTCTCATTTTCTTTCTCTCTATCTTGTTCTTTCTCTCTCTCTCATGCTTTCTCTCTCTTGTTCTCTCTCTCTGTTGCTCTCTCTCTCGTTCTCTCTCTTCCTTTCTTCTCTGTGGAGGCCGGCGAAGGTTTTTCTTAGTTTGAATGTTCTGAGCAAGCTGGCAGGGGGATGGGAAGCAGCCCCTTTACTGACAGCCTGGGACGGGACTGTGAGAGGGGTGGGCGTTCCCACAGCGCTCGGAGCTGCTAGCGGACGGATCGCCAGCATCGCTGCAGCCACCAGGAGGAAACGGGGGAGCTGCCTTTCTGGAGGCAGTCCAAAGTGGCGGGATTAGTCATCTGTTGTCCTCCTGATGCTGCTGACGTGGTGCCAGGGACAAAACGCCCACCCACTCCTGAGGGAAAAGATGGACTGATTGGAATGGGAATTAGCATCTCTCCCGCCGCAGACAAGGCAGAAACTCGCTGGACGCGGAGCCCAAAAAAAGCACCTCAGGAAGGCAGAAGCGAAGCACCCCCACCGCCCGCTCGCTTTCCAACACTGCGCGTGTTGCGCCGGGCTCTTTGCCTGAATCTGCCTCCTTTCTGAGGCTCGAGCGAGCCTCCTTCGCCGGCAGCCGGGGGGGCGGCTTCTGCAAGTGGGAGTTCCAGGGCTGAAGCCTCAGCACTGGAGCTCCCACTTGCAGGAGCCGCCTCGCGGCACACCTGACCATGTCTCGTGGCACACTAGTGTGCCGCGGCACACCGGTTGGGAAACATTGTTGTAGATTATCTAATCCAACCTTCCTAGTCCAACAAGGAAACCTTTCACCAACGTTTCTTTCGCCCTTTTCATATCTAGGATCTCACCAATAGTGTTAGTTAGTTACAAGTTGAATTTACCTACTTTAACTATTTAGGTTAGTTAGTTACAAGTTGAATTTACCTACTTTAAATATGTAGGAAACTATTTAAACTGAGAGAAACAACAACCATTATTTAGGAGAATTCCTCCCTGGTCTTCAGTTCTAATATCTGACTGTTTATAACCTTACTTAAGTCAGATGGATATCCTCTACATTTTATTGTCCAAATCTACTCATTTATTTCCTTTCAACCTCTTTAATGGATGTTTCAACTTATCTATCCCTACAGATCTATCTCCTCTGCAGAACTGCTGGGGTGTAGCTATTCTATACTTTTCCAGTTTTTTATTCAAGGATTATTTAATATATTTTGATACTGTAATTTCCCCTTCATCTATCATATCATAGGGAAAATCTCTCTTCCTTAGAACAGGCTGAAATATAGATGCTTTCTCTAAGGAACAGGTATCAGAAGTATGATTAATGATCTGTCCTTAATAACTTGCCCCTGCTGCTGAGTTTACTATTTTATCAGCCCAAAGTCTCCATTATAATATTAAGTTCTATCCTAAGATAGAATAATTGAATGGAGGTCATGGATTCTACTGCAGGGAGCAATGATTCACTCTTCATTTTATGGGTATAGTGGTTATCCATTATTACTGGGAAATAGATGTGAAGAAATTACGGTGTTAACTAGAGGCTGGTGGGAATTGTAGTCAAATAGATTTGAAAGACACTTGGGGGAGAGAGCCATATAATACTGAGCTCAAGGACAGAAATCATAGATTTATTGTTAAAGGATCCAGTTTTCGTACCCCGAGTGTCATTAAATTTACTTTATTTAGCAGGACTGAGCTACTCACACAAAGTTTTCAGTCAAATCTTTGACTGCCATGGCACAATCACATTCCCTAAAGAGACCAAACAACAAAAAAGTACATATAATATTACTCTCCTCCGCCACCTCCTCCTCCTCCTCCTCCTCCTCCTCCTCCTCCTCCTCTTCTTCTTCTTCTTCTTCTTCTTCTTCTTCTTCTTCTTCTTCTTCTCCTTCTCCTTCTCCTTCTCCTCCTCCTCCTCTTCTCCTTCTCCTTCACCTTCTCCTCCCCCTCCTCCCCCTCCTCCTTCTTCTAAAAAAATCCATGTTTTCTATAGGATCGGAAGTAACAGTTAGGGTAAAGGTTAGGGTTATGTCTAAAGTTATGAGGAGGCCTGTGCAAAAGGCTTCTATACTCCTATCTTAGACTCTGAAATGCTATACAGAAAATCAATACTACACTAAGAAACCAACTAATGCAGTATAATACAGCAATGCTTCAAGGACAAGTGAAGTCAGTTATATACTGCAGTTTTCTTTTAGCTTCCGGAATGCAGGCTAACCAAAAGCTAATCAGATATCTCATAACACGGGAGCTGCAGTTGGCTTTGAGTTCCCCACATGGGCTCATTAATTCTACTTAAAGTATTTTTAGACTGTAATTGTTTGAACAAAAAAAAGAGAGTGAAGAAATGAATGGTGAATGCATTCTCCAAGATGTTAGTGGAAAAATATTTCCTATGACTTCTTAAGCATCTTTTGAGACAGATCTTTAAAAGATCATTGGAATAAATAGGAGCATAAATCAGTGTACTGTTAGTCGATAGGCACAATTATATTCTGCTCAACCTGTTTGCATCTGGATCACAGTCTTTTAAAGATCAATATTTGGTGCTGACTTTATCTTCCATAGAGATAAACCCTATCATAAGTGTGACTTAATCAGGTTTTTTTCTTTTGATGGAGGTCTCAAAGTCAGCAAGAGAGAGGAGGACAAGACGAATGGAAGGGCTCTCTGCATGTATTTTTAACAAACTGTAGAAGAAATGTCAAATATCATTGTAGCTCACCTTCCTTTTAAAAAACGTGAATTAAGTCATGGGAGCCCAAAGCTGAAGGCAATGCTATTTAGATTTACAGACTGGTTACACTGAAATAAATCATATTGATAAAGACAGAGTACATCACTCTATAAGCAGAGTATGGCAACTGCTTCACTGTTTTAGGCAACTGATTTTAGAAATCCAGAACTTCAAGAGTTATTTATTTATTATTATTGCATTCTTGTTCTGCCGGGGTGTTTCAACCGCCCATAATTACAGAGTAATTAGTCCAGGAAGACACACACCACACAATAAAAGGAAAACCCAAAAGTTTTTATAAACAGAAAAACAGAAACAGCTCCCTTTTTAAATGTCAAAGGGATTTTCTGGTACACACAAGGCACAGGTTAAATGCAATCCAATTGCTTACCCAATAACTGGGAAATTGAGTCCAATTCTAAAGTCCAGAAAGTCCACACACAATCTTGAACAGCACAAAAACCATGATCTTGATGAAACAATGAATCAGATAAACTGCCATGAGGCTAAAACACCAGGCTGCACTTTTATCTGTAGCACTAATTACAGCAGCCCCACCCAACCACAGGTGGCCTCATTTTCTCTTGTAATAATCCTTCAGTTGTTGTCTCCTATGCATCACTCTACGCATGCGTGGATGTGTCATTAATTCTTGTTCAGAATCCAGGGATGATACAGATGATTGATCTCCTCTTGGGCTGTCTGCCAAACTCTCCTCTTCCCTGTCACTCACGCTTCCTTGGTCAGAAGAGGCTTCGTTGGCAGATTCCATCTGGAGCAAAACAGGCCTGCGGCATGTGGATGTTTCCCCCACATCCACCTGCACATTCCTTGGGGCAGGAGCTGGGCCAGAGCTAACCATAACAGTTCTTGATACCATGAATCAACATTTAAAATATTCTGCCTTAAATGCAGGCAAAACAAAATAAAAACAAAGAAGTTCCAGGTGTGATTTTGATATTTGCTTTGGTAGATAGGTGGGGATATATATCTGTTAGATTTCTGTAACTCCAAAATCTCAAGATGATAATCTATCTTACCTAGAATAGCAACCTTAAGAAATAAATGAGGCTGGGAGGGAGACAGGGAAGAAGGGGCAGGTCCAAAGGAGATAAGTAAAATTAATGTCTAAAATGGATTTAATTTGAGGGCCCCTTGGTTGTAGTCAGGTGGGGTTTGCTATTTGCCGTCACTACTGGTGTGCTTCGTTTGGAGCTCTGTGTCCCTACTGGTGCATGTGAGCATCTGAGCAAAATTTTGCTTCTGCGCATGGGCAGGAGCAAAATCTCATGAGGGGATGTGCACAAGAAGAGAGAGAGAGAGAGAGAGAGAGAGAGAGAGAGAGAGAGAGAGAGAGAGAGAGAGAGAGAGAGAGAGAGATATTTCATAGAAACATAGAAGATTGATGGCAGAAAAAGACCTCATGGTCCATCTAGTCTGCCCTTATACTATTTCTTGTGTTTTATCTTAGGATGGATATATGTTTATCCCAGGCAGGTTTAAATTCAGTTACTGTGGATTTACCAACCATGTCAACATATTTAAATGTTTTGATCATGTCCCCCCTTTCCCTTCTGTCCTCCAGACTATACAGATTGAGTTCATTAAGTCTTTCCTGATAGGTTTTATGCTTAAGACCTTCCACCATTTTAGTAGCCCATCTTTGGACCCGTTCAATTTTGTCAATATCTTTTTATAGGTGAGGTCTCCAGAACTGAACACAGTATTCCAAATGTGGTCTCGCTTTCACATTCGCATGCGCAGAAGCAAAAAATCCCCCAAATCTCCCTCTCATTCCCTCATGAGATTTTGCAAAATCTCTCTTGGATACGCGTATGCACCAACGACACAGAGCTCCGCAGGAAATGCACCAGTTGTGAAACCCTTGCTAACTTTTTTGAATCCCACCCCTGCCATTAGGTGTAAGATTATAAAGGACTGAACTCTTGACAATTAATGAACTTATTAAAAATTAAAATGTCTAATCTAAAACAAAATCCATTTTCTCCATCCCACTCTCTCATCCCGTTTTTACAAATGTCTCCAAGCTACTTATTGGCAAGAAGATTAAAAAGCAAGCACTCCGAAGTTAATCTTCATTAGCATCTTGAGTGCCTCTTTGCTTTGTCTGCTCATTATCCGGAGGGGGGGGGGATTTGTCAATGACAGCAAAACCTGTTCCTGAAATGACTGAGTCTTTGAACTTACCTAGTTGGGCAGCTAGTGAGTTTTTTTTTTTAAAGTCCACTGAAAAAAATAAAAAATCTAGTGGTTTTATTTTTTCCTTTCCTAATATCCTTCTATTTGTTTGGTATAAATGTTCTAATCAGAACGACCTTGCTGAGTGGGAAGATACCTCCTTCAATATGTTACAACTGATATTTGAAAGGAGAGGAGGGAGTGGGAAGTTACCCGTCTGAAAAAGCAGAAGAGCAATTTGCCATCCAGCAAACTAAATACACTCCCACGAAATACAGAAACAAAGCTATGAATTTGCAACATTGCAATAAAAAATGGTAGAAGGAGCATCAGATCATTAGATCTTATGTGAAAGTATTGCTCTCTAGGAAGACAGGGGTTGTGTCCAGAGGACAGTTAGGCTTTGTACCTGCCCCATATTCCTTGGGCGGGAAAATACTGTGTAATGATTGGTTGGCTCAGCCTGGCAGCCCAGGGTATATATATAGCTGCCAGGCTCGGCCCTGACGTTGTTGTTGTCTCGTTCCATTCTGTAACCGTTATTTCTGATCTAATAAAAGAACCGTTACTTGATCAGAGAGTCTGCAGTTGATTCTTCCCTGGATTCAACATTTGGCGACGAGGAAAGGTCACCACGACAGACAAAGGTACCAAGGTTCCCCTCACCCACAGTCAATCCGACTCCAGCCACGCAGAATTCAACAACAGGGTTAGGGGAGATCCGGAACATTGAAAGATCTTGTAAATAGTTCCCCGCTAAGGTAAAATCTCTTTTCAATATCTCTTTTCAGTTTCATCATTTCTGAACTAAACTAGTTATAACAATCCTTTTCTAAAAAGGGATGAATGAATACCAAGAATTTATCCTTCAGGCTCCTAAAAATATTTCTAGCCTTTTAAACTTATTCTTCACTTTCAGGGAAGGGACAGGATAGGAGGCTTGAGCTAATATTTTGAACCCCTATTTCTCAAAGTCTACATGATCACTTTCTGTAAAGAGATTCTATCAGACTAATTTATAGGATTAGAATCTTGCATGACATGGTTATCAAGGGGCCGCTGGAACTGGGATTCTCAATTACTGTATTTTTCAGAGTATAAGGCACACTTCCGTCCCCCAAAAGAGGGTGAAAACTTGGGTGTGTCTTATACACCAAATGTATCCCCACCCAGCCACTCCCACCCTTTGGCTTCTACCTCCCAACAATTTGCCACTTTGCAGCAAACAGCCCAGAGCTTGATTAGCACAAACAATGGTTTATTGGCCTCCCAACCATTAGCTGATTCAGGCTGCAAGCAGGCTGCAATAGGCTATATCAATCCCTGTATCCTGAAACTATTAACTATTAACTGCTTGTGCTAAAACTGAAAGTGAAACTAAAACTGCAAGGAGGCAAATTGCTGGGAAGTAGAAGCAGAGGCAGACTTTTATTTTCTTGTGCTAATCAAGCTGTGCTGAAATTGGCTATTTGTTGTTTTCTGCAAGGAGGTAAGTCAATAATATAGAAAGTTCAAATTATTAGACTTATTTTTAAAAGATTGCTTTATTCTTCTTCTAGACAACTTAACAAAATGAAGATGCTTTTTAAAATAAATGCTTGATCTGAAGAGATTTATTTAGATATAAACACACATAAGCAAACATAGACAAACATTAAAAAAAAGTCAGATGCATTGTGATTATTACATATTATAGTGATTCCATACTACCAACACATATTATTATTAATATACAGTATATGCAACAGCATTTATAGATCTTACTTAGGTATCCCTCTTATTCCTTTATTTTGACTGATCCTCTTTCTCTTTCTATCTCTATCATTTGCTTTGTTCGACTATTTTTTGGTTGGGATTTTTTTTTCTAGCCAGTAATAAAATTTGCTCCAGCTCTTATAGTATTCTATCTCATCTCTTTCTTTTAGTTTAACTATTTGTGTGCAAGTCATAATCTTTTCTATTAAATCCTCCTTGGAAGGTATATTTCCATGTTTCCATTGTTGAGGCACGCAATCTCTTGTGGGTCAATAACCCCATATGAATGTTGCCAACGATTTAATGATCAAATGAAGATAGGATAAGAGGAAAAAGTGTCAAAGGGGCACCCTATATTCACATGTGGACATCTGTCTCTTTCCTTTGCTGATTCAATCTTTATCCTAATAGTAACTTACTAATGAAAATTGTGGCACCTACTTTCTTCTATATGTTTAAAAAATAACAACTGCTCTTACTTGTTGGTGCTTAGCTACTATTAATTCATATATTCATAGAATGAGGAGAGACATATAACTCTGGTTGCATCCCTTTAGACAAGTTTTTGGTGTACTGTAGTTATTGTTTGCAATTCCTTATAATCAAAATGCAAAAAAAGAGAAAGAAAGAAAAGGAGCTTAAGATTTTACTGAAATCAATATCAGTGAATGAATGGCGCTTCAAGCATGAGACGAATAAACCGGATCTGAAGTACCTCGGGCTGCAAAGGGGTTTAGCTATTTTGTATCGACATGCTTTCCTATTTTTATTTTACTCATCCTCCCAAGCTAGCCTGTGAACCAAGTTATTAGTATTCCTGTCATACAGACTTAGGAATTTAAGCTAAGGCAGTGATTTAAAGAAGGCCACCCACCCAGTCCGCAAGGAACTGGTATTTGAGCCTCTCATCTCTTGAGGTCTACACAAGATGCTTTCATCCATTAATTTCATTCTAATGACTTTCAGATCGTTGATTTTCAGAGAGAGGTGCTGCTAATAAAGGGGCAACTCTTTTTCTATATTTGCAGGAAGCGCAGTCCAACAATGTCAGCAAGCCTTTTTATATAATTAAGTGAGCTTTAGACAGTTTCAGATTTATCTTGCGCATTTTCTTTTTCATATCTTCTCTCAACCTTATTTTGCAGATTTGATACTTACACCACTAAAATTCTTCTTTATAAATTTATTTGTGTGTGTGTGTGTGTGTCAGGGATGGGATCCTGCCAGTTTGAACTGGTTTGCCCGAATGGGTAGCGGCTTGCTGGTGACTCACGGTGATGTCACTAAACTGAATTGGTCCATCCAAAAGGGCGTACCATAAGTGCACCATACCGTCCCCTGTCCTATTGTCTCTCTTATATCTCCTATATATTCTCTTCTATACCTATATTTTTTTCTGCTATTCTCTCATAGTTATATTTTACTCCTTTATTTTCTCCTCTATTCCCCCTTTAATACATTCTACCTGATTATATCCTATATAATCCTCATTGTGTATTATTGTGTATTGGACAAAACAAATAAATAAAATAAATAAAATAAATAAAATCTTTAATTTTTAAAAAAAAATTTACATTTTAAAAAATGTTTTCCTTCTGAGCATGTACAGAAGCAGAGTTCTGGTGCTGTGCTTGGGGTCACTATATATATTTTTTTTGCTTTGCTTTTCTCCCAGAAAGCATCCTGGATTGGAAGGTCTTTTGTTTTATAAATTGGGTGGCCCAGTCTTTCTTAATCGGCACAAAATCTGCTGGGTGGAGGGCGGGTGGAGGGGGCTATTAAGGAAAGTTGGGGTTGCTTTCTGCCTCTAAAAAAGGTGTTTCTCAACTTACCCCTTTTGGAAATATAATAATCTGTCTTTTTAAATATTCCTCAAAATATTTCATTCTTCTAGGAGGGCGTTGGCTTCCCACAATAGCTTTATGGCATATCTTGATGAGCTCACGAAAAGTTTCATTTGGAGTTTGGTCTACGAGAGATACCCAGAACTCTCCATTTTGACACAAAGGCTCCTAATATGTATAGGAACCTGATGTCTTGAACTGGCAACTTACATTTTCTATACTGTAGTCCAACAGTTCCCTTAAATTGTTTTCCTTTCCCCCAGCATCACTCTTTCTCTTTCCTGCTGTCTGAAGTAATATCCAATATACAAGTTACAAAAGTAATTGCCACTTCAGGTCAAATTGGCAATCCCTCTTGCACCAAAACAAAATAAAACACCATTTAAGAAGGCTATGAACTTAATGCTGCAATGGAAGAACAGACTAGAAGCACCTCTGGTTATCTGACTCTTTTAATGAGAAATAGCAAAGTTGGTTGATAATTATGCAGAGAAAAACTTGGTTGTTAGCGGGGTCTACCTATTTATTTATATTTTAAAAACCAGAAAACTGAGACTAACAAGCAATTTAGTTGTTCAGAATGATGTTAAGGATTAAGGATGCCTCTGCGTACATGCTTGGTCAGAGCACAATAACTCATTCCTTGCTTTTCATAGGAAATACAGTGGGTTAATTTTTTTAGCAGCATTATTTAATTCTGGAGGCAGGGTTGCATATTTATAAATGCATAATGGACACAATGTTCCTATGCACATTGTTCCTATGAAGCTTCAAATTGTCTACCAAGAAGTTTTAGATGCCTCCCACTCTATAATATAAAATTTGTGGTGCAAATTATATATTCTACACAATACAAATATTTATAGCTCTAATCTGGGGGCCTATGACTATAGAAAATACACAGACTCTGCAAAGAACGTACTGTGCTGCAAAAGAGAGATGCACCAATTTAGTTGTTACCATTTATTAGATGCTTGGGTGTCAATTTTTTACTCTTTTATTCCAGCTATTCAGTTACCTGTAATTTGTGATATGCCTTTTGCTTTTTCCCTGAGGTCCAAAGAAACTAAATAATCTGATACAGAAACAAGCAAAATGGAATCTGTATGGTGTAGCAGAGAGGAGGTTGGATTACCCAGAGCAGCTATCTTTAAATCAGATTAAATTGAAGTAAATTTTCTAAAACCAAAGCAGATCAAGAATTATCTCTTAATATTTAAAGTCATGCACAAAAAATACTTTTCAGATGAAGCAGAAGCAACTCTTGGGCCTGGTTAAGTCTACAACAAACCCACACTGCATATAGGACATTAATATAATTGAACATGTCCAGAGATATTTCACAAGAAGAGTCCTCCACTCCTCTGCTCACAGCAGAATACCTTATGCCACACCACTTTCGGTATGACCTAAGCATTGTTCATAAAATTATCTGCTTAAATGTTCTACCCAGTAGTGGGATTCAATTTTTTTTAGTTCCGGTTCTGTGGGCATGGCTTGGTGGGTGTGGCTTGGTGGGTGTGGCAGGGGAAGGATACTGTAAAATCTCCATTTCCTCCTACTCCAGGGGAAGGTCATTGAAAAATCCCCATTTTCTCCCAATCAGCTGGGACATGGGAAGCAGAGAATAGATGGGGGCAGAACCATCACAGCTGGTATTTACCGGTTCTATGAACTACCTCTGGTCCTACCTATCATTGACTACTTCAACTTCAACTTCAACAATAAATGAGCACACAATAGATACAAACTTAAAGCTCCAAATTTGATTGCAGACAATACGACTTCAGCAATAGAGTGGTCAGTGCCTGGAATACAGTACCTGATTGTGGTTTCATCCCCAAACACCCAAAATTTTAACCGTAGACTGTCTACTGTTGACCCACCCCCATTTCTAATGTACAATACTGGGAAGCCATCTATTGTTTTACAGCCTGAAAGGTAGGCTTTCAAATTGCATCTTAAAGAAATTCCTTGCCTTTGGACCTTCCAACATCTATGAAAAATAATTATGATTGACAAGTGAACTTTGACACTCACATTGATGTCCTTTTCAGAGACTTATATGTGTAGGAGTGTTTAGAGACATTTTGTTCAAGCAGAGATGGTCCAAATGCTTAGAATAACATTAGCGCTGGAATAAAATGGGAGGGTTTTGTAATATAGGCAGTTCTTGACTTACAACAGATTTATTTAGTGACTATTCAAAGTTACAATGGCACTGAACAAAAGTGATTTATGACCAGGGATGGGCGATGACCCAGAACACTGGGAATGCTGTTCCAGTGGTGGAAATGGAGCATGTAACCTCTCTCCGTTGCTGCTGGCTGTGCACGCACCATACATGTGCAAACGGCGTGATTCTGGTAAAAATTACTGGGGTTTCTTTGCCCATGGCTTGTTTTCTGTTTTCCCACGCTGGAGGATGCTTAGGGCATGGGAGAGAATAGAAAAGGCCGTGCCATTGGAGTGGAAGCAAAAAAACGGCAAGTAAGTTGACAGCCGCCACTCGTCCCATCCGCTTGCATGCTTCACCACGAGGGGAGCAAAGCAGGCAAGTGGATGGGACAAGTGGCGAGGCAAAGTGGGCAAGTGGAGAGAAGCGAAGTGGGCGAGCGGTTGGGACGAGTGGAGCAAGTGAGTAGACAAGCCACTCATGGCATAGCTGCCATGAGCGGTGCAATGGTGCGAGCAGCAGCTGTCAACTGACTTGCAGATGGGAGCAAACCAGACAAGTGGACAGGATGAGTGGAGCAAATGTGCCACTCACGGCAGAGCTGCTGCTCACGGCTTAGTGGGGTGAGCGTCGGCTGTCAACTTACTTGCAGACGGGAGCGAAGCGGGCGAGCATGTGGCAGCTCTGTTCTGATCAAAGCAAAGGAAAAAAAGGGAACAGTTATTAAATTTATTATTATTTATTAAATTTATATGCCACCTCTCTCTGAAGACTCGCTACTTCTACTGAGTTGGCAATTATAATTTTCTGCACATGCATATATTTGCATTTGCTGTTTTGTAGACACATCATACTACTAGCTGGTATTCAATTCGCAATTTATTTTTACAAGACCTTCCTCACAGGTATCGCCATCCCCCTGTACATCTGAGGCTTGCTTTCTCAGTGAAAATTTTTGAATTTGTCTCTTCAACTTAATTGTTACATTCAGTTCACTTTTTTAAACTATCAAGAGTATCTTAAATTTTCTTTCTGTCTTTTGGAGTATAAGTGATCTGTCCCGGTTTCGGGTCATCTGCAAATCTGATCAGCAATTTGAACCACTTCTTTCAATTTGTCTGTCCAAAGAGAGGAACCGTTCTTTCTTCAAAACATTATTTGACTTCAATTTCCCAACCAGTTAGACATTCATTCAATTGTCATGCTACCCAGTCACCTTTAACTAGCTTACTAATCATTTGTTATAAGGTACTGTGTTAATAACTTGCTGAAATCAAAATACAGAACTGTCTACAACATTCCCACAATGTGCTGTGTGTGGAATCATTTCATCACACCAAATGTATTTCAACAACATAGTTTCAGTGTGAAAATGCAATGTGAATGTTCACAGGTAAATTTTGTTGCTGATGTTGCTATTGTTTCTGCTGTTTCGTAATACGTACCATGGAATATGTTTCCTATATTATGATTAGAGTGGCCAATATGTGGAGAAAGAAACATTATGTGCTTTCATCTGATACTGGCTCTGTTTGCTTGGATTTTGCTGTAGAGTTTGCAGACAGTGAAGCAATTAGGTATTAGACTGGGAATGGGGAATCTCTGGTTCAGGTCCCCAATTCAATCATGAAATTCACTGGGTAACCTCAGAACTGTTACCCCTCTCTTAGTTCAACAAAACTTTGTAAGTTTTAAAGCAGACAGTTGCATGTTTTGCTAGCTGTCATGGATAAAGTGGGTAATTCTTTAAAAGGGAGGTAACTGCAGTCACAAAGAATGCAGCACCTTTTTGAATGAGTCTATCACATGGCTGCTCAAAATATAGAATTGTCCATTGAGCTGGTGCAGGGGAAGCTTTCCTAGTCTGTACAGCCAAATATTTCTTACTGTTATTGAGTTTTTTTATATTCTGGGATATTCCTTACTATATTCCTAGAATAGAATAGAATAACAAAGTTATTCTAAGAAACACAGACCAATTTATGAAAGGCATTAATCCTACTACTTTCACCATCACCAGATTAAAGGCCTTCTGGTAGTGCTGGGAATGGTGGCCCACCACTGCTTCTGACCATTTTTCACAATTGCGACCATTTGAGCATTCCCCATGGTCATGTGATCAAAATCCAGCCAGTTGGCAACAGGCATGTATTGATGAGGATTGCAGTGGTCATGTGACTGCCTCTTGTAAGCTTCTGACAAGCAAAGTTTCAATAGGGAAGACAGGTTCAGTTAACCACCCTCTTACTAATTTAACAATTGCAGTGATTCACTTAACAACAGTTGCAAGAGACAACTTAAAATGGCAAAACCCACTTAACAAAACAAGCAAAACTCGCTTAGTTCAGATATGTTTTGGGCTTTACTGTGATCATTAAGTCGAAGACTACATGTGGTTTGAAAGGGATTTCTCAAAATCATCCCTCTACCTCTTGCACGTTAATCTTTGTGCGGAAGTGTTTGTTTTAGGTGAAAAAGAGCATAGAAGCTGAGAAAACTGCCTTCTATTTTATAAAAATCTTATTGGATTTTCTAGTCCTACATCACTGAACAACCATACTAAATATACCAAAGATAGAGACAAGGACTTTAGTATGCAAAAGCATATGTTCTCTGTTTGCGGCGCAGGCGGAGTAACAGTCGGACACAAAGGTATGGGTATAATGGGGTCACTTTATTAAACCAAACTCTAAATTAACTATTTAACCAATTAAACCACGTGACCTGCAGGGGTGCATAAATCAAATGGGGGCGGAGTTAACTTTCAAACAACCTCAACTGAGCAACTCTCAGGCGAAAGCTCCTTGCCTGGGTGCAGGGTCATGGTAAAATTACACCTGCCCCCTGCCCCTTGCCACGCCCCCATGGCGTGTGGGATGGCTCGCCACTGGTCTCTGGTAAGCCCCAGCCAGCGAGCCTCAGGAGTGACCCCCTCCCCGAACCCAAGCCGGTCGAGCCCTGTAATCCGAGAAGGAGATCGCCCCTCACCTCACTAGAGGTGCCCCTAAAGGAGATCACACAGTTGCTGCTTATGCCCATTTCCGCCCCCTATCGGCCTTATCCCCCAGTGACCTTGAGGGGGGGCACTAGTTGGTGAGTCCACCCCCTAGCCACACTCCCACGCACAGAGTGGAGTAGGCGAAAAAACAATCACAGCTCGGCCAATTTACTGTGACTGCAAAAAATTCCTACTCGGCCCCCCTAAGGGCGACCCATCATATGCACCCTGTAACAGAGGGAGGGTGGGCAGGTGTCCCACGACGCCGGGCGAAGAGGAACTGCGCCACGAGGCAGCCCCTTTTATAGGGCTGCCTCCCTCTCACCCGGAACCAATCGGTGCCCTGTGCACCCAACAGCCGTCACTGCGGCCCCCGTTGATGACGTGGGGGCCGCAGGCTCCGCCCCATAATGGCGGCCTCCTTCTCCAAGCCACGCCGCAACGACCGCCGGCTGGGTAAGTCACCAACGGGCATATTACAAGTCTTTTACAAGGGATTATGATTAAGAATATCCATTTGGTTCATTAGATTGCAACCAAAAACATATTTAGATCTTGCCCAATATATTACATATATATTGATACAAATTGCTCTGTTTATATTCAGTAATTCAATTCAATTGGATGTTCTTTTACGGCATTTCGGTTGTGGACAAACAAAAAAGAATCAGATATTACTCTAAATCAGAGGTGCCAAACTCAATTTCATTGAGGGCTGCATCAGGGTTGTGTGTCACTTTGGGAGGTTCGAATGGGCATCTCTAGGATGGGAATCACCAGTTCAATGTCATTCATTTGGGGGGAGGGGGCACCTGTGGTGGTCTGAGCGCTCTGCCAGAGAAAATAGGCTCCTGAGGCCCATTTTTGGCTGCAAAAGCCTCTTGAAACCCTCTGCCAGGGAAAATGATGTGTGGGAGGGCTGTGGGCAGCCGACTTGAGCTCCGTTTTTGCTAGCAGAGGCACCACAGGCCGATCGTTTACTGTTTCCAGGGTGGCCTCATGGGCCAGATCTAAGCACCCCGCAGGCCGGATCCATCGCCCTGGGCCTTCAGTTTGACATTCCTCCTCTAAACTGTTGTACGGCCTTGTCTTCCTTGGAAACAGGTAGAGAGGCAGTTATTTAGGGACATCATGAGTTAACATATAATATGTAAATTTCCTATATTTTCTGGACTATAAAAAAGCTAGCTTGACTTGTCATTGCTGTCTGTGACTATAAAAACAAACAAAAAACCCAGAGAGAGAGAATATTTATTACTGACAGAAAAGTCAAAGATTAGGGACTCCTTTCATCTGGTGAAAGTAGTAGGGTTTATGCCTTTCATAAGTTCGTCTCTGTTTCTTAGAATAACTTTGTTTCTATTCTATTCTGTTCCGTTCCGTTCCATTCCATTCCATTCCATTTCAAGCCTTTCATAAATTGGTCTGTGTTTCTTAGAATAACTTTGTTATTCTGTTCTATTCTATTCTATTCTATGAATATAGTAAGGAATATCCCAGAATATTAAAAAAACCCAATAACAGTAAGAAATATTTGGCTATACAGACTAGGAAAGCTGCCCCTGCACCAGCTCAATGGATAGTTCTATGTTTTGAGCAGCCACGCGATAGACTGTCTGCAAACTCTACAGCAAAATCCAAGCAAACAGAGCCAGCATCAGACGAATGTTTCTTTCTCCACATATTGGCCACTCATCATAATACAGGAAACATATTCCATGGTATTCTGAAACAGCAAAACAATAGCAACATCAGCAATGAAATTTACCTGTGAACATTGACATTGCATTTTCACACTGAAGCTATGTTTTTGAAATACATTTGGTGTGATGAAATGATTCCACAGCCCCTTCTGGGAATGTTGTAGACATATATCACAGTGATGTATTTTGATTTCAGCAAAGTACTAAAAAGACATACTTAAAACAATATTAATAAACTAGTTATAGGTGACTGGTTAGCATGACAATTGAATGAATGTCTAACTGGGTGGGAAATTGGAGTCAAATAATGTTTTGCGGAAAGAACGGTTCCTCTTTTTGGACAGCCAATTTGAAAGAAGTGGTTCAAATTTTATTTTTGCCTCTCTTGTTAATGATTTGGATGAATAGATGGAGAGATGCTGATCAGATTTGCAGATGACCAGAAACTGGGACAGATTACTTAAACTGCAAAAGAGAGGAAAAAAAATTAGGATGCTCTTGATAGTTTAAAAAAGTGAGCAGAATGTAACAATTAAGTTGAAGAGGCAAATTCAAGATTTTTCATTGCGAAAGCAAGCCTCAGATATACAAGTAATATGGGTGGACACCAACACTTTGGAGAAAGATCCTGCAAAAGTAAATTGCAAACTGAATGCCAGCTAGTAGTATGATGTGTCTACAAAACAGCAAATGCAATTTTATATGCATGTGCATAAAATTATAATTGCCAACTCAGGGGAAGTAATTGTTCCCTTTTTTTGTCTTTGCTTTGATCAGATTTCACCATCAGCACTGCATGTGGGAATCTGGATGCCACACTTTAAGAAAGAGTCAAAATGTGTTCAGAATAGTACAGGAAGTATAATCAAGGAACTAGAAATTTGGTGCCATGAAAGGAAATGAAAGAAGGTGACTATGTTTTGTCTTGAGGAAAAAAACCTGTGGAGAGTTACAGTATCCATAAAAGGATGTCTTATAGAAGCTTGTTCTCTCTCTTGTCCCAGAGGGCAAATGTAGAATAGCTTTAAGATATAGGAAAATCCCAGCGACCAGTTAGGTCCCACAGAGTGGGACTTCTCCGGGTCCCGTCAACTAAACAATGCCGCTTGGCAGGACCCAGGGGAAAAACCTTCTCTGTGGTGGCCCCAGCCCTCTGGAACCAACTCCCCCCAGAGATTAGTATTGCCCCCACCCTCCTTGCCTTTCATAAGCTACTTAAAACCCACCTCTGCGGCCTTTACAATTTTATGCATGGTATGTTTGTATGTATGTTTGGTTTTTTATATTAAGGGTTTTTTAATCGTTTTTAGTATTGGATTATTATTGTACGCTGTTTTATGATTGCTGTTAGCCGCTCCGAGTCTTCAGAGAGAGGCGGCATATAAATCAAATAAATAAATAAATAAATAAATAAATAAATAAATAAATAAATAAATAAACAAACAAACAAACAAACAAACAAACAAACAAACAAAACAAACAAATAAAATAAAATAGATTTTTAGTGAATGTTACAAAACAATAGCAATAGCACTTAGCACTTAGATTTATATACTGCTTCACAGTGCTTTACAGCCCTCTCTAAGCGGTTTACAGAGTCGGCATATTGCCCCCAACAATCTGGGTCCTCATTTTACCCACCTTGGAAGGATGAAAGGCTGAGTCAACCTTGAGCCTGGTGAGATTTGAACTGGTGAACTACAGCCAGCAGACAGCAGAAGCAGCTGCAGTACTGCACTGTAACCACGGCTCTGTGGACGGCACCACGGCTCTGTGCCACCAACAACAGCAGCAACAACTACCCTTTGGAATAGAGTAATTGGAAAACAGAGCCAGTTTCCTCTGATAAAATGGTCTCTCCTTCACTGGGGATGTTTAAATGAAAGCTGGACAGCCATCTGTCCAGATACTCTAATTTGAACTTCTTCCCTGAATAACGACAATCTTCATAGCCTAAATGGCCTCTTACAACTCTGTGATTCTATTATTGCTTGATGTCCTCCAAATAAGAGGGAAACTAAGCTTCTTTATCCACACAGTCGGTCTGTACATTTTCCCTTGCTTAATTCTGTTATCTTAGCAGCCAAACACAGCTTTGTGAGAAGATCCTGAAGGAACGATAATCCTATAAGCCTGTGGTAGTAACACACTGATTTCCATATCAGAGCCCTGGCATCCTTTTCCTGGCAAAGCCCCACTCCTACCACCATCCCCAGAATAATACAGTATTTCCGCATGAACTTCAGAACCGATATTCTATGCTGTTGCAGAGGAGGTAGCCACAATAAATGGCAGAAGACTTTGATGAACAAAGTCCATTCCATGCGCGGAAGCAAAACTCTCCAGAACATGGCATCTCCATGCGTGATTTCGCTACCCGCACGGGTACAAAAGTGTAATTCCACTCAAACTCATGGTACCCACAGAGACATGGAGGGGGCCCAATTAGGCGTTCTCACTAGTAGGCCACCCACTGCTGGGTCATATTTAAGCGATTGTCCACTAGGATTCCAAGATCCATTGCACAGTTTCCACTTTTAGGTTTCACCTAATTTGTACTTGTACCTTTGGTTCTTCCTGCCTAATCCTTATTTTTTTCTGCATTAAATTTCATTTTGTTGGATAGAGCCAGGCGTGAAATTCACTTACCTTCCCTACCAGCTTGCAAATGTGTGTGTGTGTCATCTGCACATGTGCAAAGCCTTCTGAGCATGAAAATTGTCAAAAAAAGACATCTGAGTGGATGGGCAGGGCTAAAAGTGGCTGAATTTCACCCCTGGATAGAGCCCAGTATTCAAATCTGTCAAGATCCATTTGGATCCTGAGCCTATCATCTGGGAGGTTGGCGACTCCTGCCAGCTTATTGCCATCTGCAGATTTGATGTGTTCCCTTTCTATTTCCTTATTTCTAAGCATGAATAAAACCATGCGGTATGTTTTGTATGATGTTGTTTTTTAAATATGGATGAATTTCCCTTAGGCCTTATGAGCTTGACAGAGGAAGTTGCCTTGTCAGCAGGCTCCTCATTCATCTAATCCAGTATTACCAATATAGCCTGGCAGTGGCTCTCAGAATTTTTGGCAGGAATTTTCTAGCTGTATCCAGAGTTATGCATGCAAAACACACTACTTCAAGCAAGCTTTATGCTTTATCACTGGGTTATACCCTCTCCTATAAAGACCCTTTCTACCTGTCCACTTTATGCTAGAGGTACTCGCAACAAAAACATTTTGAAATTTGGATTCAGCAGAGAGCCTTGTAGAAAACTCTGAATTTGGAAAGAAAGCAGAGTAATTAAGTTGCAGAACGTCCCGTTAAAAAGAATAAAATGATCCTAATACAGTTGCCTTGCAGAGTTCTCTATAGGCAGAGTATAGCCTGAAGCAGCTACCAATAAATACCAACAGTCATTTGTTCTATTGGAAGGAAAAAGATGATTGATAAACAATACACAAAGATTAAAAAATGCTATTTCTGTACATCTTAGAGAGAGAGAAAGACCTACAAAAGAGTGAGAAATAGAAAATTATTTTTATCTCTTAACACAAGCCAGGTGAGAAACACACACAGGGGCAGTGGGTGGAGATCCTTCTCCCCATCTATCCCCATTTGCTCATAGGTGGAAATAGATGATGCAATCTCCAAAGCACAATTTTCTCCTGGTAGAGTAAGTTTGCTTCTTTGTTTGAATTCCTGGCTTGGAGAGTTCCTTTATAAATTAAGCCGCGATATTGGATTATATCAGATATTTCAAATGTGCTGCAGCCTGAATTCTTCTGGGCAGCCTACAATGGCTTAATAATTTGAAGTTGCTGTTGCAGCTTCTTGCCTTGCTGACTTGTCTCGTGTGCAGGCACTGTGCCAGTGTTGGTCATGCAGGCATTCAGAGGGAACATTGTCAGTGACACCACTATTTGTTTGTACTAGTTGCTGCCAGAACAAATCAGAGGTGAGGATAGCAGACAGGTAGAGTCTGCAGCTGTGGTGTTACAGTATTTCCTCATTTTACTGTAGGCAACATATTTCTGTTTCTGTTAACCATGTAATTTAATGTTTGATTGTTGCGAATTACAAATAGTAAATTGTTTTTTTTATCTAAGTCTTTTATTAAGTGTATTAACTTAATAAAGTGTATGTTGCATTTTTGCAATGTGGCTACTGATCAACATGTTTTAGATACTGTGGTCTCCCATATACATTTGAATTTGAAACTTCTGCTTTATATACACTTACTATGCCTTATACAGCAAAGAGACAATCTACTATTAAACTATTGTGATGAATGGATGGATGGATGGAATGAAGTAGCTGCATTGGGATGTCCTAATTCAATTCATACTATGGAAAAAAGTACTAGACAAACTGAGAAGCAAAATAAGAGGGCAAGGTTCTACTTCCCTTGATTTGAAGAATCTGCATGGACTCTTGCTGTAACTAAGAATCTGCAGGTTCACAGAAGCAAATGATATGAACTTAATATTGTAACCAAACTGTGAAGAAACCAAAAACTGATGATATCATGTAAAAGAAGTTTCCTATTTGGCCATAGGCAAAGACAATTTCCATTCCTAGTTGGCTTTTCTAGTGGGGAAACTGAAGAAGTGAATAGAAAAATGAAAAAAAAATTATGATATCCATCCAGCCATCCTATCTATCTATCTATCTATCTATCTATCTATCTATCTATCTATCTATCTATCTATCTATCTATCTATCTATCTATCTATCTATCTATCTATCTATCTCACAAATAACTCAAGGTAGTGAAGATATCCAACATACCACCCTCCTTCTATTTTCCCAACAACTACCTTGTGAGGTGAGTTGGGATCAGAGAGACTGATTGGTCCAAACAACAACAACAAAAGAATAAAGAGGAATGGTATGAAATATCTACAATTTGGGGAGAGGCATGTAAACAGAAAATGCGTGCAACTAAAATAGCCTCGGGGATAGAAAAGAGCTACATCTTCCCATTGCTGCCTGTCTTACTTCTTCTCTTTAAAGAAACAGAATATGAATAAAATGAATACAATCAAAGCAAATTTCTGCAGTTTTCTTGCTTGGTTTGTGAAACAGAATTTGAAAAAGAAAGTAGGAAATTGACAAGGAGGAACAAAAAACAGCTTGCCATGTTTGATGGACAAACTGACCAGAAAATGTCCCATATTTGCATTGTCTGCCCACTTAAATGTCTAAACCAAGAAAACTCTGCTTTAGTTTTTGAATGTGGACCTTTAGAAAGTCCAAAGTTACTTATTACTGTAGAAAAAGGCAATGGCAAACCATTTTTGCCTTATGTAGAGCATGCCTCTGTAAACCACCATGAGTCAACCTTGCTTAAAGACAACTTAATTTCTTTTTTCTTTTCAATAACCATCGAGGGAGAGTGTTCCTCCTGCTTTGGAGCGGTTCACCTGAACTGGTAGCGACTGCTGATGATGTCACTGAACCAGGTCAGTTGGTGCTAGTCCATCGGTGCTGCCATCTTTTTTTTTTTTTTTTAAATCTTCTCTGCATGCCTAAATGCCGAGTTTCTGGCACTGTGTGTGCGATCGCCATCTTGTTTTCAGCATTTTAATATTTTTTTGCACTGCATATGCGCGTGCACTCTTTGCGCACGGCCACACGGCACGGGAGGAAGCAAAGCAGCAGTAAAGTAAGTTGGAACCTACCCCTGATAACCATGTAAGGCCAGAACAGGAGGCTATAATTCTATTTCCTTTTAAAGTACATTTCCCACGTAAAACCCAGATGCATGGATACTAAAATGATGCTAAGAAACATCAAGTTCAAATTATCAAGAGAAAATACATATGCTGACGTAAAATCTCAAAGTGGGTCAGTTTAAACTTTTAACTACTGAATGCAGTGGAATGTACGGTAGACATTGAATAGAACTTCTGCTTTTAGCTGACAGTAGAACAGCCTCAATAACACCTGCCATAGGATTTGCTTATGAGTTATTCATATTAGACCTGAATACATTAAATAAGTATTGAGGCCTTGGGAAATGGGAGACACAACCCACACTTCATTTTAAAAGTTTTGAGTGGTTTCTATTCAATACTGAAAGCAATGCTTTATGCTTGGGGTGATGGGTAACCTTGATTGATTGCTTTTAATATTTCACAACTGGCAAGGGCCACAGTTGAAGGGATAAGTGATACAAAGTTGCTGTGTCATGACAATTTTCTGCATTTCCTCCCTTTTCAATAATAATCTGTTTAGCAGGATTTAGAAGGGGTTCTTGGACCCCAATAAGAGTTTCCAAAGAGTGCCATCCATATATTATGTGAGTTAGACATGATGATACATTTAGGAGAACCAAATAATCCACAGTTCAAAAGATTGATGTACTTACTTATGAAAAGTATGTAGTAATTGCTCATAAGTCATAACCTTTCTTCCTATTTCACAGTAGGCCTGAAACTGCAACCCTGTCTATATTTTCTGATGCCCTATAATTATCATACCAGATGAAGCAAAATATCTAAAGAGTTGCAATCAACTTTTGAAAAGAGATGATTAAAATGAAATGCTTCGAGATCAGGATATTTCAGAAAGCCAAACAATAAAATAAATTTTCCTTAAACATAAGTGACATAATTAGTTAGCAATCACTATGTTTGTTTCACGTTCTCTGGATAATCTTCCCTGGGTGAATTCATTCCAGTTTAAATATTTTAGAGACTAGATTCTTGTTTTCTGATGTATTTTTTAATCACATTGTTTGGAAGGTTTTTGCCTTTTTCACTGATATTTGCATAGTTGTACAAACAAAAGTTGCCACTATAACTTAATTGTATTTTTCAGCATATTCCTTTGTGCTTTATTTACATAAAAGAAAGGCACTTGTTCTCCTTTTGGGCATCTTTTCAAAGATGATGGGCCGCCTCTCCTCATGAACTATAGGTTGATGCAACTTCGGGGATTGGAGAGAGGATGCCCATGGGACTCACCTTATCCAATTTCCCTCAGGGATTGGAGGGTGAGCTCCTCCCACACACTTATGGGTGGGGCTCAGATCCAGGTGAAGGTGGCTATCTTCACTTGGTTCAGCAAGGAGTTATGCCCAATAGTTGCCTATGAATGTTTGGATAGGAATTTCTGCCCCGTTAGTTGTTGGCCTCTGCAGGTCCTGTGTTTATACTGTCATAACGTTTGAGTTACGTTATTTAAATTGACGTTAATTTAATAAAGTGACCTTATATTAAAATCCCTCTACTGTCTCAGCATCGTTACTCCGCTTCCGGGGCAATAGAAGAAAGTATATAACACCTGGAAGGTGGCCTGACCTTGACTTTATTCTAGATTCTAGAAAATGATTTGGATATTTTGAAAATACCTAAATGAGTTTCTTTTTCCTCTTGGAGATTTCTGAGGTGAACTAAATTGCAAATAACTAAACTTTATTGTAACTAACTATTGGATTATGGATTTGAAATATTCGAGGAACCTAATGGATTAATTTGGATTTGGATTATTAATACGATTTGACAGAACATTCTATAAGGTGATAGAAGAAAAGGGAAAAAAACAAAAGTTAAATAAGACTTTAAAATTTGGACAATTGGGAAGATATGTAATTGGAAAATCACAAGGCTGTAAATTACTAAAGAATTTTTAAGATTATAAATTTAGTGGATTTGGAGGGAGAACTATGGGATTGATTGAATTTTATTAAGTTGGAGTTTTTAAATTTTGAGACATTGGAACCAAAGAGGCATACTGAGTAATCTTTATTCAATTGTTACAAAATGGATCTACAAGGTATGATAGAGGCAAATAAATAAATAATTTTGATGCACAAAAACATGAATGAAATTATAAAGAATAATAAGGAGACAAGGGGATTGTCCAAAGATAAAGAAATGAGTGTAGATGCCTCTCAACAATTGGGGGAAAAAGATGAACGTGATATTCAGAAAATAGATGAAAAATTAGAAGAAGCAGTGGAAGGAAAAAATCAAATGAGATGGAAGATAATAAAGATAATGAAGGTAAAGGATTAATAAGTAGGAATCAATTAGATAATTCCTTAAAAGTTTATAAAAGAATAGAGAGAGAGAAAAAGAAAAATCTCTTAAAAAAAAAAAAAAGAGAGAGAGAGAGAGAGAGAGAGAGAGAGAGAGCCAGTCAGTCAGTCTGTCAGTCAGTCAATGGTAGCATGTCTTTGCTGAAGGCAATTTATAACCTTTTCAGTGACCCGATCACGTTAAATACAGTTTATGTGCCCTCAAGGTTCAGATCTGCTGATGTGCTAAGATTTTTTTTTCACAGCTCTGTATTTACTTTAAGGCAGGGAAGACCAGCTTCGTCTCATTGATCCAGTATCTCTCAGTGAAGAAGACAAACCGGCTTTTCTTAAAGAAAAGGAAATAAAGAAAAAGGTGCTTCCATTCCATCCTCTCCAACATCTGTTCCAAACAGCTGGTACAGCATGAGTCCAGCAGATGGCATTCTTTCTCTAGTTAAAAGCAAAAGCAAAATTTTCCCCCTACATTCTTTAGTCACCTTAGGGGCTCTGGGTTTAGGTTAGTTTTTCTGTTTTTTTGTTTTAAAAGATGGCACAGCTTCAGGCTACAGCAAGCCTACCTATGTCTTATTTGGCAGATAAAGCTGAGGTAAAAACAAATATATAAATTGAGCTGCTCCTGTCAAGTATTTTTGATAGGAGTCACATTATAAACTCAGAAAGCTCACATGAAAAAAAAAAATCCCCCAGAGTGCCTTGCTCCACAAAGCAAATCTCAATATAGAGATTGAAATCTATATCTGCATCCAGATCTCTGTTCAATAAGGAAGAAGCTTACAGAAGCCATTCCCCCTGTATTTCAGTTGGCCCACTTGAAACTTTACAGCAAAGGGTCGGCTGCTTCTTTAGAAGTACAGTTTGAATGAATTGTTTACAAGGGTGTTGGATTTTACTAATGCTTCTGTTGCAGGATAAGCAATGGAAACCATGTAAAGAGGAAAATCACAAAAGTTGTTTCTTGGGTAGGTCCCTGGCTGGGTGAGACTATTGGCAAACCAATATGTGTGTTAAGGAAGTCATTCTCTTTGCCTGGCACTGAATTCTCTCTCTCGACGCTGAAAATAAAATAAAAGGTTTGGCCTAATCCAAAATACAAGCAAACATAAAGGGCCAACTTTTCTCCCACCCCCCCAGAAACCTCTCAAAACCGTAAAATAATACCCATACTTTTTAAAAAGAGGATTCTGGCCCATTTTCTGAGTTTCATGACGCAAATAATTACTGACAATTACAGAGAGTTTGAAGAGACACAGCGCCTCAGAGAAAAGTGAATTCTGCATTCCGCCAGAGTCATTGTTATAAGCACATTGTCTACGGGCTAGAAAAGTCAATCAGAGAAAGAATTTCACTTGATCCTGTGGTAGATGAAGGGGATCTTTAATTCTGAGTAGCTTGCTCTGCTGACTTGGGAACCTTGATGGGTTGTCAGATCATAGCTACTGTCTTACTCAATGAGAAGAAAGTAAGTGAGAAAGAAATTCAGAGAAAGAAATTAGAAATTATTGTTCTTCTCAGTGCATTTTGGCAGGATCTCATATGGGAATCGGGGACTAGAAGTTTTATTATGACTGAACCTGATGTTTCAAGCCTAAACCCTAGAAAATCCTCGACTTACGACTACAATTAAGCCAAAAATTTATGTCGTTAAGTGAGACATTTATTAAGTGAGTTTTGTTCCATTTTGTGACTTTTCTTGCTTCAGTTGTTCAGTGAATCACTGTAGAGTCCCTGGAGAGGAGCAGAATATAAATCCTGTTATTATTATTATTATTATTATTATTATTATTATTATTATTATTAATAGTTGATAAGTTAGTAAACCAATGGTTAAGAGATTCTAGCCTCCCCCTTGACTTTGTCAGAAGTTTGCAAAAGGGGATCACGTGATTTCAGGACACTGCAAATGTCAGAAATATGAGTCAGTGGTCCAGCATCTCAATTTTGATCACCTGACTCTGGGGATGCTGCAAAGGTCATAACTGTGGAAAAATGGTTATAAGTCACTTTTTTCAATGCCGTTGTAACTTTGAACGGTCACTAAAAGAACTGTTTTAAGTCGATGACCACCTGTGAAGTAGACCCAGGACAGGGTTTTTGAGCAATCGGTACTTTTATTCAGCTCAGAGAACAAGTGACAACTCAGCAAGGTAAAGTGACAATTCAGCGAGTACCGACTGACTCTGCCTGGAGAAACCGCTTCTTTTATACTTTTGCGGTTCCCGCCAAAGCTAGAGCCGGCCGCGTCTGAGCCAATCAGGAGCGACTTCCTGCTTGGGCTCAGACAGCGCTGGAAAGAGGAACAAACTATTTACAGAGTTACAAGGTAGCCATTTCAGGATACAACACCCCTCCCCTCATAGTTGGACTCATCCATCAAGAAAGCCATGTGACGAAGTCGTCCAATCGGTGAGGCCTCCGAGGCTCTCGCGCTGACCTGCGCAGTTCAATTTCTCCTTCGCCACTGACTGTGGAGGATGGCTCGCCGCTGTTCTCCCGGTGCGGCGGACTTGGCCTGGCAGGCCCAACGAAGGCTTCGGAGGACGAGGATGGCTCGGCGTCGCTGGATGGTTCCCCCTGGCCCGATAAGTCTCTTTGCGTGTTTCTTAGTTCGGGCAATGTACTAAAGTCTGTTGAAGGGGGAGAGTCCATGTCAGCGGTTTGTGGCAATTGATTTTCAGTTCGTTTCCGAATGTGGTCTATGTGTCGTTTCCACAAACGACCATCCTCTAGTTTAACAACATAAGTCTTGGGTGCGTTTTGCTTAACAATAATTCCCTTCATCCAGTTTACATTTCCATCAAAACATTTTACATATACATTTTGTCCCAAATACATTTCTCTTTCTGGTTTCATACACATTTGGTTATTATTAACACAGAACCTTGGATTTAACCTGTCTAATGGTGACCTCAACTTCCTTCCCATCAATAACTCTGCAGGGCTTACATGTGTGTGCGAGTTAGGGGTAATGTGCTGGGTTAGTAAGAATTGGTCCAAGTTTTGTTGCACATCCCCAGGGCCTGACCTGTGCAATGCCTCCTTTGCCACCCGTACGTAACGTTCTGCCAACCCGTTAGCCCAGGGCGAGTAAGGCGAGATGAGGGCATGCCTGACCCCTAGGCCATCTAGGAATAATTCGAATTGCCTGGCTGTTAGCTGTGGCCCATTGTCAGACACTAAGAGATCGGGGCAACCATGGGATGCAAACAGTCTGCTCAATACCTTGATAGTGGCACTTGTGGTTATGTTGTTCATTGCTATTATTTCCAACCATTTGGAGAAGGCATCAACCACTATTAAAAAATACTGAGACCCAACTGGGCCAGCAAAATCAATGTGGATCCTAGACCAAGGACCAGCAGGCTGTTCCCACTCAGCCGGAGTTGTTTTGGGGGGACTGGGCCTTGACTCTTGGCACGGGTCACACTTTGAAACCCAACTTTCAATATCAGCATCTAGCCCTGGCCACCATAAATGCCCCCTTGCTAGGCTCTTCATCCTGACAATCCCAGGATGGCCCACGTGTAACATTTTGAGTACCTTTTCCCTTAGGCGTTTGGGGATGATCACTCTATCCCCCCACAGCAAACAACCTTTTACATATGATAATTCAAGCCTTTTGTTTTTAAAATCACACAATTCAGGTTTAACAATATCATTTTGCCATCCCTTTAGAACACAGTTCACCACTTGTTTAAGGATTTGATCTTGCTGCGTGTGTGCAGCTACCTCTTTTGCCGTGGTTAGTGGGTTTTCCTCGAGTTCTATCATTAGCACATCTGTGGAAGGAACAGGGTCTTCCACTAAGTCTGCTATGGGGCATCTGCTGAGGCCGTCTGCATGATTGATTTCCTTCCCCCCCTTGTGGGTGAGCTCATACTGATACCCTGAGAGGAAAAGAGCCCATCTGATTAGTCTTGGAGACATAAAAGGTGGAGTGGGCTTGTTGGGGGCTAGCAGGCCTAGTAGGGGTTTGTGGTCAGTGACTAGCTCAAAGCTTCTTCCAAAAATGTAATTGTGAAACTTCTTTACCCCTGCCACTAATGCTAGAGCCTCCTTGTCTAACTGGCTATAATTCCTCTCTGTGCTGGTCATGGTTCTTGAAAAAAATGCTATTGGGGCCTCTGTCTTATTAGGTAGAACGTGAGCTAAGACTCCTCCTATGCCGTACGGCGAAGCGTCGCAGGTGAGCCTAATGGGTAGTGAAGCACTATATTGGACTACTACACTTTTCGAAGTTAATAAATTTTTTATTTGAGAAAAAGCTTCACGTTCAGTTTTCCCCCATGTCCAGCGGGCTTCCTTCTGGAGTAAACGATGGAGAGGCTCTGCTACTGTTGCCTTCTGCTTTAAAAAAACGGAATAAAAATTAAGGAGGCCCAAAAATGCCTGCAACTCATTCTTATCTCGTGGCTCTGGGGCTTCTCTAATTGCTCTCAGCTTCTCTGTTGTGGGGTGGATACCTTCTTTATCTATTTTATACCCCAGGAATTCAATACTGTTAGTTCCCCAGACACATTTATCAGGCTTGATTCGTAACCCTTTGTCCTGTAGCCTCTTAAGTACTTCCCTTATTCTTTTGTTCACTTGTTCCTGGTTTTCCCCTGCAATTAAGATGTCATCAAAATATGGAATTGCCCCATTTACCCCTGACAATAGGCGTTCCATGATGCTCTGGAATATTCCTGGGGCTATGCTTACCCCAAACTGTAACCTCGTGCATTTGAAAGCCCCCCTGTGCGTTACAATCGTTTGAGCGTTTGCTGTTTGTTCATCGACCGGAAGTTGCTGGTAAGCCTGCGCCAGGTCGATCTTTGCGAACCTTTTTCCCTCCCCCAGGGAGTGTAAGAGTTGTTGCACAACCGGGATGGGGTAGGGGTGGTGTTGGAGTGCCTTATTCAGGGTTGATTTGTAATCAGCGCAAACTCTTAAAGAGCCATCTGGCTTCAGGGGTGTCACTATGGGAGTTTCCCATGGCCCCTGTTCCACAGGGACCAAAATACCTTGACTAATGAGTTTGTCCAGCTGTATGTCTAGCTTGGGGAGAAGCGGAAGGGGGACCCTGCGAGGTTTCAGTCTAACCGGTGGGACCTTGGGGTCAATAGAGAAAGATATAGGGGGTCCCTTATACAATCCCAAGGTGGGGCTGAACACTTCAGGGAACTCTTTCACAAAGTTAGGCATATTATCACAGTTTACATTACACACACCCGAAATTTCGATCCCCAACGGTTCCATCCACGCTAGACCCAGCAGGGAGTGTTTGGCCCCCGTCACAATAAGCATGGGAAGGGTACATTTAACATTCTTAAATGCAATAGGTACATTTGCTGTTCCCAGGACCGAGATTACCCCCCCTTGGAAGTCTCTGATCACCAAAGAGGTTTGAGTTAGGTCAGCCTTAGACACATTAGGCATATATAGCTTAAATTTTTCCCAGGGCATGATGGTATATCTCGAGCCCGTATCCAGCTCCATTGAGCAAGGCTGGTTATTTAGTAACAATGAGATAACAATTTTAGCCCCCTTTTTGGTTGCCGTGTTATTCACGGAAAATTGAGAGTTACCTCTATTGTAGTCGCGGTTAGCGGCTGAGTAGTTCCTTTGACCCGAGTTGCGGAACGGTCTCCTTTCTCGCGATTGGGGGGGCTGGTTTTGAGGTCGCTGGTATTGTTGTGTGGCAAAAGTTTCTTCTGGTGCCGTTGCCCTGCATGCGATGGCGATGTGGCCTCTCCGGTTGCAACGGCGGCAAGTAGCGTCTCGGAAAGGGCATCGATGGCGCTGGTGATTTCCCCGGCAGCCCGCGCAGGGGGCTGGGTGAGTAGCTCTAGGGTGTCTCGGCTGGTCTTGCAGGAGGAGGCAGTTGTCCCCGTTGCTAGTTGGCTGGCTGAGGTCGTCTGTTCCCATGGCGCTGGGAGACTCGGCGTCGATTTTGGCAATGATTTCTCGCCTTCCGTGCTCTTTTAATTCTCTTGCCGCTGCGTCGGCTGCTTCCGCGGTCTGCGCTAATTTAATCACGGTTTGTAGAGTCGGCTCTTCTTCGGTGAGGAGTTTATTTCTCACTGTGTTGCTCTTCATGCCGAAAACCAAGGCGTCGGTGAGGCGAGCTTCCGGGTCTTTAAACTTGCATTGAGCAAGTACCGTTCGAAGCCGCGTTGTAAATTGGCTGATCGACTCGGTTTCTCTCTGAGCCATCATGTGGAATTGATGCCGGTAAACCATGGCTGGTCTGGTTGGTTTGAAATGGCTCGCTAGTTTCTGTTGAAGGACGTCCCACGCTGTGGTTCTTGCTTGTTCTGGTTCGGTGAGAGTTTGGGCAAGTCTACGGATCTCTGCGCCGCAGTAGTTAAGAAAAATAGCCCGTCTGCGATCGGCTCCGGCGTCCTGCATTCCCGCCGCCTCGAGGAAGATCTCGAAGGTGGCCATGTACTCGTCCCATGTCATTTTCTCGGGATCGAAGAGTTCCGGAGCCTGGCCGATCTGGATTTTGTCCATGTTGCACGCGAAGTTTCTTCCGTTCGTTCGTCGCCAGTGAAGTAGACCCAGGACAGGGTTTTTGAGCAATCGGTACTTTTATTCAGCTCAGAGAACAAGTGACAACTCAGCAAGGTAAAGTGACAATTCAGCGAGTACCGACTGACTCTGCCTGGAGAAACCGCTTCTTTTATACTTTTGCGGTTCCCGCCAAAGCTAGAGCCGGCCGCGTCTGAGCCAATCAGGAGCGACTTCCTGCTTGGGCTCAGACAGCGCTGGAAAGAGGAACAAACTATTTACAGAGTTACAAGGTAGCCATTTCAGGATACAACAACCTGTACTTTGAAAATGGGAACTAGTAACTTGTTGACTGGTTTAATAAAAATTTCTGTTCAGTGCTGAACATTAGGTTGCATTTGCTTTCTTTCTGCTTTCCCAATCTGTTTACAGATTACTGAAGGTTGGTTTGGTAATGTAGTTCTTCTTCGACTTCATGGAATGTGGTGCTTTTATTAAAATAAAACTCCTTCTTTTCTTAGTATTCCAGTGTTGGGCTTGTAATCTGTCCCCACACATTGCAGAATCACTTGAATAGTTCCTTTTGGTTAAAAGGGGAAAACTGAGCCAATTTATTTGAAAACTTACTTCTGCGGAACGGAGAATCCTGTTGTGGGGGCAACATTTATTTTATTATTTATTTATCTATTTATTTTGTCCAATACACAATAATACACAATGAAGGTTATAGAGGATATAGTAGAGAAGAAATACGAGATATAGGAGAGACTATAGGACAGGGGACAGAAGGCACTCTAGTGCGCTTATGTATGCCCCTTACTGACCTCTTAGGAATCTGGAGAGGTTAACTGTGGATAGTCTAAGGGTAAAATGTTGGGGGTTAGGGGATGATACTATGGAGTCCAGTAATGAGTTCCACGCTTCAACAACCCAATTACTAAAGTCATATTTTTACAGCCAGGTTTGGAGTGGTTAATATTAAGCTTGAGTCTGTTGTGTGCTCTTATGTTGTTGTGGTTGAAGCTGAAGTAGTCTTTGACAGGCAGGACATTGCAACATATGATCTTGTGGGCAATACTTAGATCATGTTTAAGGCGTCGTAGTTTTAAGCTTTCAAGACCCAGGATTGTAAGTCGAGTTTCGTAGGGTATTCTGTTTCGAGTGGAGGAATGAAGGGCTCTTCTTGTGAAGTATCTTTGAACATTTTCAACGGTGTTAATGTCTGCAGTGGGTTCCAAACAGATGAGCTGTATTCGAGGATGGGTCTGGCAAAAGTTTTGTAAGCTCTGGTAAGTAGTGTGAGATTTCCAGAGCAGAAGCTACATAGGATTAGATTAACAACTCTTGAGGCCTTCTTAGCAATGTTGTTGCAGTGGGCTTTGGCATTTAGATCTTTAGTTGTTAGTATCCTGAGGTCCTTGACTGAGTGGGGATTATCTGTGATAATTTGTTTATTAAGTTTGTATTTGAAGTTCTGATTCTTTTTGCCGATGTGTAGGACAGAACATTTGCTGATTGAGATTTGGAATTGCCATGTGTTGGACAAGTCAGAAACTGAGTCTAGGTCTTTTTGTAGGGTAGTTGTAGCTACCAGCTTCTGCCTGGTAGCATCCCAAAAGTCCAGATAGAGAGAGCATGAGTGTGGAAATCTCTGGAAAAGTTATCTGACAGGAATGTATGGATGTTGATTGTAAAAAATGAAATTGCTATATAAACTTACTGAATAAATAAATAAACAGCTCCTCCCCTTTGTTATCTAAGGAACTGCATAGCAATAGCAAACAAACAGTTAAGACATATGCCTTTTAAAGGTATTGGGAAAAGAAGTTGTCAGTGTTCATTGATCTGAAGAAATTTGTAGATCCATTTACAAATTTCACTACCTCAGGCATATACAGCTTTATTAATAAGGCAGATGAACTAAAATATTAATTCTCTTGCCTCTATAATTTTTTAATGCATCATAGCCTTTCCCTCTCCAAAGATCTTTGATTCTGAAACTGAAGCAGAATATCTCACTAATGTTTTACTCCTCCCTGGCAATAAAATTCATTCTGCAGCTTTTCCATGACACTCAAATCAAACTGCCTTTTTTCTACTCATGATAGCCTCCTGATCTCTTAATTTTATGTAGAAATGTATAATAGATCTAAGAACAAGGAATGAAAGCAAATCCTTTGAGAAGGGGCTTGAAGACTGCCTAGCGGAGTATTATATATACAATAATTGAAAAAAAATCAAGAATTGGTTGTATGCTATGGAAATAATTAAATATGCATTTAATTCCCCGGGCCTTAATAATTTCTTGTATTTTGAAGTACTCTGTGTATTGTATTTTCATATGGGGTCCTCTTTTTTCTTCTACCATTTCTTCTATATAGAACTAAATCTCTTGCATCTGAATAGCTTTAAAGCTATGTGAAGAAATTTATTTATTTATTATTCATTTATTTATTTTGTCCAATACATAATACACATTGAAGAGAATAGATATGTAATAATATAAATAAATAAAAGAATAGAAGAAAAGATATAAAAGTATAGGTGAACATATTTGAAAGGAAGAAAAGATAAATGAGATAAGGAGAGACAATTGGACAGGGGACGGAAGGCACACTGGTGCACTTATACACGCCCCTTACTGACCTCTAAGGAACCTGGAGAGATCAATCGTGGATAGTCTAAGGGAAAAATGTTGGGGGTTAGGGGTTGACATTACTGAGTCAGGTAATGAGTTCCATGCTTCGACAACTCGGTTGCTGAAGTCATATTTTTTACAGTCAAGTTTGGAGCGGTTAATATTAAGTTTGAATCTGTTGTGTGCTCTTGTGTAGTTGTGATTGAAGCTGAAGTGGTCATTGACAGGTAGAACGTTGCAGCATATGATCTTGTGGGCAATACTTAGATCGTGTTTTAGGCGACATAGTTCTAAGCTTTCTAGACCTAGGATTGATAGTCTGCTTTCGTAGGGTATTCTGTTTCGAGTGGAGGAGTGAAGGGCTCTTCTGGTGAAGTATCTTTGGACATTTTCAAGGGTGTTGATGTCCGAGATGTGGTATGGGTTCCAGACAGATGAACTGTATTCAAGGATGGGTCTGGCAAAAGTTTTGTAGGCTCTGGTGAGTAGTGAGATTGCCAGAGCAGAAGCTGCGTAGGATCAGGTTAACAACTCTAGAAGCTGTTTTGGCGATATTGTTGCAGTGGGCTTTGGCACTTATATAATTTGATATTAGTATTCCAATGTCTCTTACTGAGTGGGGGTTGGCTGTGAGATTTTGTTTATTCAGTTTATATATGAGGTTCGGATTCTTTTTGCCGATAAACCTATAAGTCACAGGTAGTATAGAAAATAGTGAGGGAGGGTTGATGGGAATTGTAGTTCACCAACATCTGTTGATTTCCTCTAAATGGTAGAACATGAGATGTGAAGGTTATTAAGAATGACATAAGGTAACTTGTTTCTCCAGTTCTGTTCTCCATTTGTGTCTCCCTTCCTGGCATCTAATGAAGATTTAAATGTGTTGACTATACTCCTTCAGTGGCATGTTCTGCTATAAAAGCTATAAAAATCTTTGTGTCCATCTTTGCAAAAGTGCAATCAGCATCTCTGTCCCAATCACAAGAGTGCCAATCTAGGAACCATTTTTGGAATTCTAGTTTCTGCAAGAAGTGAAAACACTATTTTTATTTCATTATTTATGTTACTATAAACAAAGGGAAAAAGAAATCTTGATGAGTGCAAAAGATTCTGAGATATAAGATGGTAGCTCGGCTAACAAGAAAGTGAGCCTGAAAAGTTTCTGTGGATGCTGCAAAGTCCCTGAGAGGAATGATGTCTTCAAAGGGACTTAGAGCAACCCCAGCCGTGGGGGGTCACTCACGAACGCGAATCCTAGAAAGAAAACTTGGACACATTTCTCTCCAGGTGAAATGACACAGTATTGAGCTGTGGGGGAATATGCAAATTGGGCATGATTATACGTACATGTCAAGTGATATAAAAACATCCAATAATGTAACTCTAAGATATGACACAACTTTCAAGTCCTTCCTATCTATATATGGCACGTAACTAGTTTCTACTGAACAAATGTCTCTCATGGCCAATTTCCTGGGCCCCTTTGTTGTTAATACGGCTATCTCCTGTTTACCACAAAGCAAGGTCTTTTTATCGCAGTGTTCGTCCTGTTTACCCCAGGGAATGTAAATTGCGTCTTTTGATCACACAGTTCTTTTTCTGTTGACACATTCTTGTTATTCGAGGAGAGCCACTGAATCTTTTTATGGCCAGTTACTTCCTAAGCAGAGTTTACCAGAAATGCAGACTCACTGTGTGACCTACGTGCAGTCCTGCTCCTGACTAATGGAATCGGAGTGTATAAGGCATTTGTGGTTAGAAGTCCAGATATCAAATCCTATCCTAACATGCTATGGCAGCTACAAGTTTCACTGCTAATTAAATGGTGAGGCTTGAAGAGCTAGAAAGAGGGGAAATGACTGGATTTGGTTGTAAGAGCTATCAAGTGACAGGAAGAGACCGAAGGAGACTTCTGTGCATACAGCTGCCATCAATGGCATTTTAAAAAGAGCTAGGAGAGAGAACTGTCCTATTTAACTATATACTCTTACAGACTATACTCAATCTGTATAGTCTGGAGGACAGAAAGAAAAGGGGGGGACATGATCGAAACATTTAAATATATTAAAGGGTTAAATAAGGTTCAGGAGGGAAGTGTTTTTAATAGGAAAGTGAACACAAGAACAAGGGGACACAATCTGAAGTTAGTTGGGGAAAGATCAAAAGCAACATGAGAAAATATTATTTTACTGAAAGAGTAGTAGATCCTTGGAACAAACTTCCAACAGACGTGGTTGATAAATCCACAGTAACTGAATTTAAACATGCCTGGGATAAACATATATCCATTCTAAGATAAAATACAGGAAATAGTATAAGGGCAGACTAGATGGACCATGAGGTCTTTTTCTGCCGCCAGTCTTCTATGTTTCTATGTTTCTATGTTTTGAAATGAACTACACCTTTAAGGAGCCTGTTCAGCCTGAGGGAGAAGGCTCTGAGCAAGATGGCCTAAAGGCCCAAGGAAATTAAATTCAAAGTGTTCAGTGTCTTGGTGGGGTTGGTGGACATTCTAGATTCAAAGATTGTCGAAACTAAAAGATTGGTTCCAAGCTAAAAAAAACTGAGCATATTATTCTTAACTACAGGTTTATATGCTAAGACAGAAGCCACATTTATTTAACTCCCATCACATCTTGCTCTTATTAATTTCCACATTTGCATAAAAGATGTAAGCCTATCGGTTGCTTTTGGAAAATTAAAACAATTCCACATATTTAAAGATTTTCTGTAGAACAAAAATCCTGTCTGTATAATCCATGCAGTGGTGAAATCCATTTTTTTGCAACTGTTCTGTGGGTGTGGCTTGGTGGGCATGGCAGGGGAAGGATATTGCAAAAATCTCCATTCTCACTCCACTCTTGGGCAAGCCAAAGATAGTATTTGCTGGTTCTCTGAACTACTCAAAATTACCACTACTGGTTCTCCAGAACCTGTCAGAACCTGCTGGATTTCACCATTGAACCCATGCACTTCCCAGATTTCTGTCATTCCTATTAGTATTCTGTCAATCATCTAACCAGGCACACTTACAAACTAAAGCCCTTGTAGTCTCTGGATTCAATCTCATCATCCTTCAGTATTAGGTACTGACAAAGCCTTTACACACATATTAAACCAATCTCATAGCCACACCATAAGCAACCTGGATCCATAATTTCTTATTACACTATCTACAACTGCAGCTTTACAACTCTTCAATGTTTCAGGGGCATTTATGACATCCATTTCATTTTTTTTCCTTGGGCAGTAATATTTATATCATTTGCTTTTAAATCAGGGGTGCCAAACTCATGGCCTGAGGCACGGATGCATCACGCACTGGTCATACCTGTTATGTCCTCACATACATAGACCATAGACCTTGAGCAGTTGACGGTTCTTTATTGCAGGTTAAAAAAACAGGTAACATGTATGAAAAGAACGAACAGCCAGGCTGGTCTTACCTAGCCGCTTATATCTGTATATCCCAGCCGACCAGGCTCAGCTAGCCAATCAACTTACAGTATTGTTCCGCACCCCAATTATGGGCAGTTACAAACCCTGATTGTCCTCAGGACACAACACCCCTTCCCACCTAGTTGGTACACACAAAATCCTCTAAATATGTGGGTCGCTTGTGTGACCTTAAAGAGCGGCGGAGTTCGACCTCTGGTGGGGAAACTGATGACTCTGTTTCTCTAGACAATGTTTGTGGTTGGACTTCTGTGTGACTTTCCTGATGTAATGATTTCGGTATCGGTCCTAAATGTTGATTATCCAGGGAGGGAGTCATCTCTGTGTAGTTGGGTAGTGTAGTGTCGGTGTCTGGTTTAGCAAAGGAGAAAAAAGTCATGATATGTTATGTGATGATGCCATGATGATGTGAGTTTGACACCCCTACTTTAAATATATTCAACTTAGTACATGATGATAATGATGATGGTGATGGGTTTTTTTTTCAGTCAAGTGCTCAAAGTGGTATCATCTCTGTACAAAATCAACCATATAGAAATCTAAAACATTTTTTCTAGCATTCCCATCCTTCTGTTTGATCTCAAATCATTTGATCACATTTAATTTTAATTCTGTTCTGCTGGATTCTGGCAGTTGTCTTCAATCACCTTTGAATGAATGTTTTATTTTCATCAAAATCACTCTGCATTTTCTCTGCCTATTTAAATTTTAACTATTCCTTGCTCTCTTTGACTACATTATAGTTATATTAATAGTAACTAGGGGTGACATGATAACAGTGTCCCAATATCTGAGGTGTTGCTATACAAGGAAAAAGAACTCAACCTATTCCCCAAAGCTCCTTAAGGCAGGACAAGAAGCAATGGATGGAAACTAACCAAAGAGAGAAGCAAATTAGAACTAAGATGGAATTTCATCGCAGTGAAGTAATTCTAATTAAACAGTGGAATGATTTACCAGAAGTTGTGGGTGCTCCAATACCAGAGGTTTTAAAGAAGAAATTGGATAGCAATTTGTCTGAAATTATATAGGGTTTCCTGCTTGAGCAGAGAGTTGGACTCAGTGAAGGGTTGCAAATATTTTTTACTACCTCACTGTGGCCGTGGCTTATTTTATGAGTGTGGCTGACTGGCCATGTGACCAGGTGGGAGTGGCTTGATGATCATGTGACCTAGGGGGATGGCTTAAAGGTCATGTGACTGGCTTAAAGGTGGCCAACTTGATGTCACTCACATCTAGGGTTTGGGTTAGGGTTAGGGTGCCTGGCATCTCCTCACCTCAAAGAGATACAATTTCCCTATATATTTACTATTACTGAACATTCACAATATACTATTTAATTCTATATATATATGCTATAATGCCATATGTGCACATACATATTACCCACAGGCACCCAAAAATATACATTATCTACTATATAAACTGTATGCATATGTAAACATGCACACACACACATACACGGCTCTTCTAAAATTATACACCTTCTACCTCATTTACTGTAATAGAAAAAACAAACCCAGAGCCCAGAAGGGCAAAAAAGAAAAAATAATATTTTTTCCCCCCAGTTCTGTGTACCTGACCAAAATTTTTCTACTGGTTCTGTGTACCTAACCGTACCTATAAGATCCCATCACTGGTTGGACTAGGAGATCTCCAAGTTCCCTTACACCTCTGTTATTCTGTTATTTTATTATGTAAGTATAATTTTATCTGTATATGCATTATATAGTATATCTCTGAGACCGCCTTCTGCCGCATGAATCCCAGCGACCAGTTAGGTCTCACAGAGTTGGCCTTCTCCGGGTCCCGTCAACTAAACACTGTCGTTTGGTGGGACCCAGGGGAAGAGCCTTCTCTGTGGCGGCCCCGACCCTCTGGAACCAACTCCCCCCAGATATCAGAGTTGCCCCCACCCTCCTTGCCTTTTGTAAGCTCCTGAGAACCTACCTCTGTCGTCAGGCATGGGGGAATTGAGATTTTCCCTTGCCCCTAGGCTTATAAAATTTATGCATAGTATGTCTGTATGTATGATTGGTTTCTTAAATTAGGGTTTTTAAATTAACTTAAATATTAGATTTGTTTATATTGTCTTATTATTGTTGTTAGCCGCCCCGAGTCTACAGAGAGGGGCGGCATACAAATCTGATAGATAAATAAATAAATAAATAAAATAGTACTTCTATCTCCTCTGCACTTTACTTACTGCATATCTTACTGCAAGCATTTTCTGAGGTGTGTGTTTTTTACAGATGTGCAGTATCATTACAAGGAAGAGATTATAGATAGATTTTTATTGGCCAAGTGTGATTGGACACACAAGGAATTTGTCTTGGTGCATATGCTCTCAGAGTACATAAAATAAAATATACATTTGTCAAGAATCATGTGGTACGACACTCAATGATTGTCATAGGGGTCAAATAAGCAATGAAGAAGCAATATTAATAAAAATCTTAAGATACAAGGAACAAGTCACAGTCATACAGTCAACATGGGAGGAAATGGGTGATAGGAATGATGAGAAAAAAAAGTAGAATAGAAGTACAGATTTAGTGGAAAGTCTGACATTGTTGAGGAAATTATTTGTTTAGTAGAGTGATGGTGTTCGGAAAAAAACTGTTCTTGTGTCTAGTTGTCTTGCTGTGCAGTGCTCTGTAGCGACGATTTGAGGGTAGGAGTTGAAACAATTTGTGTCCAGGATGTGAGGGGTCAGTAAATATTTTCCCCGCTCTCTTTTTGACTCGTGCAGAGATGAAAGGCCAGGCGAAATATCGCCTGGACGAAAATTGCCGATGGCGGGAACCAACTCGGCTCCCCCATCAGCTGGGGGGCGTTCCCCGCGATAGCGTGGGAACGCCCCTGAGCAATCAGCGGCCGCTCGGGCATTCTGGGAAAGCCGAGGGGCGGGGCATGTGCCCTTTATCAGGGCTTGCTTGCCCTCCCCTGGCTTCCCTTGCCGACGAGCTCGCCGCAAAACGGACCAGCAAGCCTTTTCTCCCGCTAGGAAGAAGCTGAGGACGATGCCTTTTCGGAACCCCTGGGATCGCTAAGGATCGCCAGGGGCAGCTCAGGTTTACTTTGCTTGGGGAAAGGGGAAAGGTGGTCGGATGGCTTACGGGGGCCGGTGGCTCCGCCCCCCCCCACCTTGTGTGGGTGGCGGCGGGGCGCACGGAGGCTTCGCCTGCTTGCCTGCTGGGATCGTGGTTCGGACGGCCCAGTTGGCGATGGTCACAGAGCTTTCACCAGGGCGAGTGCTGGGGAGGGAGCGGCAGCAGCACCTTCCCCCACGTGGTTTGTGTTGCGAGTGCAGGGGTCTCGGGCGGGCCGCACACAGGGTGGCGCCGGGGTGTGTGCCACGTGGCTTGCACGCACACCGTTCCCAGCATGGCAGGTTGCGCCGAGCTTTGCTTTTGTAGGGGGTGGGGGCGGGGCAAGGCCTGACTTCAACATGCCGGCGCCCTTCCCTCCCCCCTTCACTTGAGGCATCTCAATTAGACACCGATCTGCAAAAGTGGTGGGTTGCTTCCATTCATTCCGGTTCAGCAAACTGGTAATGGCCGTGATGTTGTATGAAAGGAGAGATTAGCACTCCCCTGGATAAGGATGGAAGAGGCCCTTGTGGTCTTTGCAACACGCGTAGGGTTAAGGCTCTACCACTTACTTCATGGCATTACTTCACACACACACACACACACACACACACACACACAAAGAAATCATCTAAAATAAACATTCTTTGTTTGTTTGTTTATATTACATTACATTCTATATATTGCCCATCTCACTGGGGCAACTCTGGGCAAGTCATGATTTGTCTTCAGACTATTTACTTCATTAGGGAGATTATTTGATGAGGTATGGAATAAACTATCATTTGTTTGGTGCTATTTTAGATGGTCAGTCATAACAAGTATGCCATAAAATTATTATTAAAATGATTTAATAGATTTAAGTCAGTAGACTTGAATCGATTGAGCTTAAAATGAATGAATCAAAATGATCTAATTTTTTAAGTCAGTATACTTGAGTGGATTGAGAAATTAACTGATTTAATTTATTTAAACTGTATATTTGAAGGGGTTTAGCATAAACTGATTGATAAAATGATTTATTTATTATGTCGGTATAGTAAAATTGATTGAGCTCGAATTGAATTATAAAAATGATTTTATGGATTTAAGTCAATAGACTTGAATTGATTGAACTTAAAATAAATGAATCAAAATGATCTAATTTAATTTGGGCTAGTATACTGGAATGAACTGATCATAAGAGGAATGAATTAAAACGAGCTAATTTATTGAAACGATTATATGGGAATTGGTTGAACATAAAGTGATTAAAAAAAAAATATGATTTAGGTTATTAAGTCAGTATATGGGAATGGATTGTGCTTAATGAATTATAAGAATGGTTTAATTTATTAAGTTAGTATATTTGAATTGAGTGAGCTTAAAATGAATTAATTTGAAATTAAACTGATTTACTGAGGGTCACAACACATGGGTTGTGATATTACAGCGGGGGTGGTGGGGGAAACCCCCCCCCCCTCTGCCCGCCCCACCAATTCCACAGGGCAATCCGAGCATCCCCTTAAGGCAATTTTTAGCGTACACAAATTTGGAGAAATAAGGCTCCTGTACGCCAGTTAAATATTGGGGTAGGCCAAACAAGCCACTAGGTTATGAGCATTGGTTAGAACGAGACATATAATTGAACCATAATGTGGTGGACATAGAAATGGTATGGGGATTAAAAATTTCATATTTGAAATGCTTTTCAGCAGCCCGGTCTCACTACCATTTGATAACAGTTCTTTCATACCCAGTGGATAATGGCGCCCTCCTATGGCATTTTCTCACAAGAGGGACAATAACAAGCAGGGATAGTAGCCATGAAACCAGGTTAGGTGGTGTTTGAGCAACTGGATCTATGGAAAGACTGCTTTGTCAGTGAGAATGGCTTGTAGTGATCAAAAGACTGTAGCATTACTATAGACCTTGGCCCCTTTTGTTCATCATAGCTTCAGGGGACTTAGCTGGCTTTTGACAGCAACTTTGCAGTTAAAACCTTGGCTTCTGCTCATAAGCGGGTTTAGAAGAAACACTACAACAAATGATGAGGGTTTTCTGCTACTTGGAAGGCTGTTAACCTTTATTACACTTTTATCAAGCATTATAAATTTCTGCACTTCATTTGGAACAGCGCTGCTGAATATAAAGGATTTGTTTCTTCCTATGTAAGGATCTCCTACCGAGAGCACTGTGTAGAAATATATCTTGTCCTTTCTTTGAAGCATTGTGGAATGGGGACCTAAGAAGCTGTTTGGCAGACAGGTCTGGCATATGTTTCTTTATCACATTGAAAATAGCAATTAGGTTATTGGGCGGTAAGTAAACATAGCCTCATGCTGCTCCCTTACCCTCAATTTAAAATAAATAAATAAATAATTGCTCTCACACTTTAAGAAGGGTGACAGTGTTAATATAAACTGTTATGGCAGGTGAAACATGTTCTACACCTTACATAGAAAATTTGTTTATTAAAGCTTTTGTTGAGAATATATACATGTTATCAGGCCAGAGGTTTACTTTGGTATGTTTTCCTCTTCACTTTCAAGTTGGCTTAATGGCAATCCTCCTGGTCAAATATGCCCTGAGGAATTATCTTTGTTAATTTTATGGCCATACTTAACTAGTGATGTACTGCACTAAAGGAGTACTTGGTAACAGGGGGGGTTTTCTTATGTGCTTGCTCCTGGGTATTTATTATTGTTATTATTATTATTATTATTATTATTATTATCATGATGTGCCAGATCCTGGAGCAGTTGCCATGGAAGTCATTATGTCTCCCCGAATGGTGCTACTAATATTCTGAATTTTTGCCACATTTCCAAATGTGAAGTTATTGTACTGGAGGCTACAACAGTACGGGTGTAGTTGGTAGCAAGCCCCCCCCCCTCTTTCTGGACAAGCAAAACTGAAAGATACTATTAATACCATAACTACAGCCTGCAGATCCCCATGTCATTACCATGCTGAAGGTTGGAAATCTCCCAAATTCTGGCTAATCCTCTCATGAGTAAGACAATGAGGAACTGGATTGAGGGGGCAATAGCCTGGCTCTGTTTAAAAGTGCTATTGCTAACATGTTGTAAGCCGCCATGAGTCTAAGGAGAAGGGCGGCATAAAAATCGAATAAATAAATAAATAAATTAGTCGGCTTATCTCAACCCCCTTTAGTTTTTTCATAAGAAATGGTATAGTCACTTACCGGAATGGGGGGCTTGCAAGAACGCTAAGCATTGAGGCCATCTGAATCAAACTCACGTTTGAGTTGATTTTAAGCTTAATATAATTATTAAGCATTATATTAATTGTTTTTAATGAATAATTCAGAAAATGTTATTATCATAAACAATATTGAAGTCGTGGTGCCAGGATGGTACCATTAATATTATGGTTATATTGATTAAGTCATGTTGGTAAAGCTAATCCATGCGCTAACGGTAAAGAAAGCATTGGCATGGGCCTTTGCTTATCTTCATAAATTTCTTGCAATTATTTTACTCCCTGGGTTAGCAAGCAAGGCCACGGAACATATTGGCTAATCCCCCTGGCATTTTAATACTGGAGGAGGGGTATTATGATTTCCTGAGAGGAATACAGGAACATGGGACTGCGACTATGGTGTACAGCTGGCCCATCAGTGGAGTGAAGCGAGCCAGCAACAGGAGGCCCAGTCTGTTAACAGGGAGTATGTGTGCATGGGCAGGCGGTTGGCAGCCACATGGCATAGGCTGGGGCGCAGGGTACCCAGAATTGGAGGACGGCGCCATCGCTCAAGCAAAGGAATGAAGGTTGGACCACATGGTTACATGCCATCATGTAGGGGCAACAGGTGGGCTTAGCTCTCCTAACAAAAGACCTTGGCGTCAAACTATTTGAGGATAGGGGGAATGACCAAGAGATGGTCCAAGGAAAGGACTCAGATTGGGGAGAAATTAGTAAGCTGCTATACATTGCCCAGTTTCAGGGGCAACGGGCATTGGATGAGACCCAGATCCTCACCCAACGAGGCGAGGCTGTTTCACACGACAGCCATAAAAATGGCCTTTGGGACATGGTAGGTCTGCAAGGTGCTGTCATGATCTCATAGTAGTGGATCATGCAAGGTTCCCTGGGCCAGCAAACTGATGTTAAATAGCGGCTGCGGCAGCCGCGTTGGTTACACATGGTGGCTGACCAATAACGCAGATGGTGGATTGATCACTGGCCTGGTATATCAAACAAGGATAGATGCCGAGGTATGACGGACTCAGTGCAAGTAAAACGATGAAGCCAGGGAAGGGTGCCTTTTAAAATAACAGTTAGGGGCCATTACAGGAGGATCGGCAAGATATCGGGTGGTATTCCCTCAACAATACTGAATGCAGGTTTCAACAAGTTCTCAGCAAAGTAATGAATCCGGTGGCAGATGGAAGTCAGTGGCTTTCATAAAGTAGATTCAGAGCACCTGCGTACAAGCACTCTTGGGATCGGGTGGCTAACACTGTCTTTGTATCCTTATCGTTTCTCTAGGTCCTGGCCCTGCTCCACGTTGTTACGTGCGAAGTGCGAAGGAGCTGCCCTTCCGTTGCCCACAGTAGTGAACTGCAGCCACAGCGTGGCTTGGTGGCTGAACATTGAGCTGCAACATTATCTTCAGGAATGTGGAGGTTGCTGAGTCGCTGGGGCTTCAGCGGAAAGGCTTGAGCTCGGAGGTCTTCGTTTGAGACGGTTCTCTTCCGTTGTGAAAAGTCGGGAGCAATGATGGGCCGGACCCAGATTGTTGGTGTTGCACACAGGTGGCAACGACCTGGTGATGGACTTGGCTCAGTGGCGTCAAGTCATGGCAGTCCCCCGGGGTTGGCAGAGCATATGGAACAGATTGTTGGTGTTGCACACGGGTGGCAACGACCTGGTGGTGGCGAAGGACTTGGCTCAGTGGCGTCAAGTCATGGCAGCCCCCCGGGGCTTGCAGAGCATATGGAACGGATTGCTGGTGTTGCACACGGGTGGCAACGACCTGGTGGTGGTGAAGGACTTGGCCCAGTGGCGTCAAGTCGTGGCAGTCCCCCGGGGCTTGCAGAGCATATGGAACAGATTGTTGGTCTTGCACACGGGTGGCAACGACCTGGTGTCGGTGAAGGACTTGGCACAGTGATGTCATGTCATGGTGAACCACCGGTCGTACGGGGCCTACGGCCGTGGTGTGTGGTTCTGGTGTATGGTTCTGATACCCCCACAGGGAGGGGACGCGGAGTTGCCGTCACACCAACAGCTGTTGACGGGACCAGGTTATGGGTTAACATGGCAGGGGGAGGCAAAGTGATCTGACACACGGGCATGTGTTTTTAAACCCCCCCCCCTAGCTTTCACTGGGTCAATTTAGGAAGATGTCAGGAGTGGCAATTTTTACACAGACCTGCAGTGGTGCCTGCGTGAGCTGGGGCAGGCTTAGGGGGGGAGCAGGGGGCCAAGATAGAGATCTGACCCCCTGCTGTGGCAGAAACGGGGCGGAAAGGGTATCAGTAGCAACTGTGTGTTCTCCTTTGGGCATCTTTTGTAAGATGATTGGCACCCCCATTGCACAACTCACGCTTCCTCCACGGACGGAGAGGTGCGAAGGGAGTGCCCTTGGGGCTCACCTACGTCATTTCCGGTTCCGGGTCATGCAAGGTGAGCCCTCCCACATGCTGGGCGTGGCTTTCGGGTCAGGAGTAGGCGGGACACGCCTCACCCTGACCAGGCTTGGAGTAACGCCCATTTAAGTTGCCCAAGTATGTTGTGTTCAGGAAACTCCGCCCCATTTAGTGACCCCTGCAGGTCTTTCTGTTAATATTTAATAAAGTGACCCATTTTACCCAGCTTGGTGTCCGAGTGTTCTTTTCCCGTCCAAGGCAAATGAAAGGCCAGGCGAAATATCGCCTGGACGAAAATTGCCGATGGCGGGAACCAACTCGGCTCCCCCATCAGCTGGGGGGCGTTCCCCGCGATAGCGTGGGAACGCCCCTGAGCAATCAGCGGCCGCTCGGGCATTCTGGGAAAGCCGAGGGGCGGGGCATGTGCCCTTTATCAGGGCTTGCTTGCCCTCCCCTGGCTTCCCTTGCCGACGAGCTCGCCGCAAAACGGACACCCACCCACCCTCCGCTCAATCCAGGATGTTTTTATAGGTCGCCTGGTTTGGGGCCGAGTAGGAATTTTTGCAGTCTTAGGGCATTTGCTACAGATTGTTTTTCGCCTACTCCATCCTGGACGAGGGTAAGGATTTGTGGTTACGGGGTGCATCTGTATGTAAATAGGTTCTGATTCAGCAATTGGATGTTTATATTCTTGGTCACTCTATGGCAGAAACGGGGCGGAAAGGGTATCAGTAGCAACTGTGTGTTCTCCTTTGGGCATCTTTTGTAAGATGATTGGCACCCCCATTGCACAACTCACGCTTCCTCCACGGACGGAGAGGTGCGAAGGGAGTGCCCTTGGGGCTCACCTACGTCATTTCCGGTTCCGGGTCATGCAAGGTGAGCCCTCCCACATGCTGGGCGTGGCTTTCGGGTCAGGAGTAGGCGGGACACGCCTCACCCTGACCAGGCTTGGAGTAACGCCCATTTAAGTTGCCCAAGTATGTTGTGTTCAGGAAACTCCGCCCCATTTAGTGACCCCTGCAGGTCTTTCTGTTAATATTTAATAAAGTGACCCATTTTACCCAGCTTGGTGTCCGAGTGTTCTTTTCCCGTCCAAGGCAAATTATTGTCATCTAACTGGATAAATCTTAGAATGTGAAGTTATTGTGTCACATCCTGGACCTTTATTCCTAGCACACACGAGGTAAATGGGATGGGTTAGCACCCATTTATTTATCCAGTCTTTAAAAAAGAACTTTATGTACCTTTCTGTACTTCCCACTAGTCAAATTCTTCATCTACATCAGGACTCAGATTTACAGTCCAAGGGGAAATACATATGACTTTCAAGTAATTTCCTGTGAATCTCAAGTCCCAACAATATTTAGAGGAATTAGTAAATCTTACGGGACATGCAACTCTCAACTACTAAAATCCAGCCCATAAAAAGGCAATAATGAATCCTCACAGGGAGTGCAGCTGTGCACCAGGTTACTGTAAATGTACAAGGCTACAATAAGAACTGCATTGTTACACAATCACATGACCATTTTCTTTAGCTTCTCTGCTACTTCTACATCCTGGAGGAAGTCTTCCCGTTTCTTTGCATCAAGGCAAGATAGCTGAGTATTTTGTGCTGACTTCTGAAGAATAAACTTATTGGCAAGAGAAAAAAAAAAATTTCCTGGAAGGATCATGCTTAGCAGAGTTTGCTATCTGTCTGGTCCTTATCACTTGGCAAGTTTTGCAATATGATTTTGGAAAACACACCTATAACCAATGTTCCCTCTAATTTTTTTTCGGGGTGGGCGGAAAAGTATAGTGTCTGAGCGGCAGTCCCCTTGGGATTGGGTGGCATAGAAGTATATATAAATAAATAAATAAATAAATAAATAAATAAATAAATAAATAAATAAATAAATAAATAAATAAATTAATAAATTAATTAATTAACAAATAAATGAATAAATGAATGAATAAATAAATAAATAAACAAACAAGCAAGCAAACAAACAAACAAACAAACAAACAAACAAACAAACAAATAAATAAATATATATAAATATAAATAAATAATAAATCCCTTCTTTTTTATTAAAAGAAATTAATAATAAAACAAAACCAAACTCTCTTCCTTCCTCTCTTCCTCCCTTTCTCTCTCCCTCTCGTTCACTTTTCTCTCCCTTCCTTCCCTCCCTCCCTCCTTCTTTCCTCTCCTCTTTCCCTTCCTCTCTTTCCCTTCTTTCTCTCCACGTCTCCGGCAGGCAGCCGGCTTTGCTGACCGGCACAAGGCTCAAGCCAGCTGCCCGGGAAAGCCCTGTGCCGGCCAGGAAAGACGGCATTCCGGGAAAGCAGCGCACTTTTCAAATGCGCTGCTTTCCTGCTGCAACTCTTTCCTGGGCAGGGGGGGGGAGGAGGCCACTTCCCCCCCACCAGGAAAGAGGTGCAGGAAAGCAGTGTGTTTAAAAGGCGCCCTGCTTTCCCGGAAAGCCAGCTTTCCTGGCCGGCACAGGGCTTTCCTGGGTAGCTGGCGGAAGAGGAGGAGAGGGGGCGGATCAGGCAGGTGGGGGGCAGTGCTGAGAGGCCAGGGGCACGAGAGGGCCGGAGGCATGGTGGGGAGGCAGGGGCGGAATAGGGTGCCCCTGGAATAGGGTGCGCGGGGGGTATTTTGGGGTGCGCGTGTGCTCACGTGCACAGCTTACGGGGAACGCTGCCTATAACTACTCCTTAGTTGGATGAATGACAGTAGTTTGATTTTACTATTTTACTATATTATTTTAATATTTTCCCACTTATTTTAACCCAAGTGTTCCCTAGAGCAGTGTTTCCCAACCTTGGCAACTGGAAGATATTTGGACTTCAACTCCCAGAATTCCTCAACCAGCAAATGCTGGCTGGGGAATTTTGGGAGTTGAAATCCAGATATCTTCCAGTTACCAAGGTTGGGAAACACTGCCCTAGAGTAACACCAAATTGATTCACTTGGATTTCTTAGCAGAAGTTGATAGTTTTAACATACAGTGTAATTTTCCTTCCTTTCTGTCGTCTGGGTTTCTCCTAAACTATTTGTATCCTTCAGTTTATATTCCAGTCATGGGAATCTTTTCACCAGTTCTCCATTGTAACTATTCAATCATAATTACTTCCCTGTATTAAGAGTTCATCCTCATCTTGTTATTTCACATATTCTAAGAATTAATAAATAGTCAAAAACCCTGAACGCAGTCTGTATTCTTTTTTAAATTAAATGGTTTAATAGGCTCATTAAATCATCACTCCTACTTTTCCCCATACAAATACGTTTTTACCATCAGAGTTTTCATTTGCCAGATGAATTTAAAACTAAACACTTTTTAAACCAATCCTTATGAGATGCAGTTATCTTGTGCCAGAACTTAATCATCAACCAAACTCAGACCATGGCCTCAGAAATCAATTCTTTCCTGTTTAGTAGTACCAATATTTGCATAGTCAATACAGTGATACCCTGTCTTGCAAACTTAATTGGTTCTGGGATGAGGTTCTTAAGGTGAAAAGTTTGTAAGACGAAACAATGTTTCCCATAGGAATCAATGGAAAAGTGATTAATGGGTGCAAGCCCAAAATCCACCCCTTTTGCCAGCCGAAGCGCCGGGTTTTGCGCTGCTGGGATTCCCCTGAGGTTCCCCTCCATGGGAAACCCCACCTACGGACTTCTGTGTTTTTGCGATGCTGCAGGGGAATCAAAGCAGGGGAATCCCAGCATCGCAAAGACAAGTGCTTCGCTGGCAACGGAAGTCTGGAGGTGGGGTTTCCCATGGAGGGGAGCCTCAGGGGAATCCCAGCAGCGCAAAAATGGGTGCTTCACTGGCAACGGAAGTCCAGAGGTGGGGCATCCCAGCGGCGGTGGTGGGTTTGTAAGGCGAAAATAGTTTGTAAGAAGAGGCAAAAAAATCTTAAACTCTGGGTTTGTATCTTGAAAAGTTTGTATGACGAGGCGTTTGTAAGATGAGGTATCACTGTACTCTTCTTTCACTCTTTCTTAGGCAGAAAGGAACTAATACCAGAGGGCCCAACTTCTATCCTATAGGTTCAAATCAACAATATTGTAATTGTAACTTTGCCTTGCAATATTGCTACAATAGATAATTGTCATCTAAACTGGGTTAGTCTTAGAATGTGAAGTTGTTGTGTCACATCCTGGACTCATATTTCTAGCATACATGAGCTAAATGGGACTAGTTAGCATCTATTTGTTTATCTCCTGCACAGCAATGTCGAATCACCTTGATATTTCTGTTTGTCTTTTGAAGGTTGCAGCTAAAGCCCCCATATTCTTAAATGATCTCTTATCTCCTGATCTGCCTTCTTCTCCAGAAGATTCAGTCTGTCTTCTTTAGAAAAGGCTCAAAGATTTTTTAAAGAGTTCCATTCTTGAGAAATACAGTAATACCTCGTCTTATGAATCTAATTGGTTCCAGAAGTAGGTTCGTAAGGCGAAAAGTTCGTAAGATGAAACATTGTTTCCCATAGGAAACAATGTAAAAGCGATTAATCTGTGGAAAAAGAAAAAAAATCGCAAAATGGCGCTCTGCTGGGCGCTGCCGCCTGGCTGTCACCTTTTAAAACAGCCAGGGGGCTTCTCGGTGTTCTCCTGAACCCGAACTTTTCCGGTTCGGGAGGCCGCCGAGAAGCGCCGCCGCCCAGCTGTCACCTTCTGAAACAGCTGGGGGGGGGGGGGGGCTTCTCGGCATTCTCCCAAATGCCAAAACCGGAAGGTTTGGGTTCGGGTTTGGGTTCCGGAGGCCGCCAAGAAGTGCAGAGTGCCGTTTTTGCAATTGGCTAGAAAGGAGGTGGGGAATCCCAATAGGGAATTCCATGGGCGGAGCTTTGAAGAGGCAAAAAATTTCCAAACCCCAGGTTCATATCACGAGGAGTTCGTATCATGAGGGGTTCGTATCACGAGGTACCACTGTAATTTATTTGGGTATATTTGTTTGTTTTGGGTTACATTATTGCCATTGAGCTTGTTGCATTTTGCTTTCTATGTCCACTCCTACTGGTCCAACAAATGCAGCTACAGTCAGTCTAAATGGTCCTGTCAGCCTCCGCACTGCCTGCTTGCTTCGACTGCCATCAAAATAGGGGGAGGAGGGAGGTTGTCTATTTGGGCAAGGGGGGAAAGCTGTGCTGAAGAAGGTGTCTCTTCTTGTGTCTGATTAGGGGTCTAGGGAGGAAAACTCTCTTCACATACGGCCAGGCTGGTTGGACATGTTTACAGCCTACTCAAGGTCAATGGTTTTGGCAGACCACATGTGGAAGCCCAACCTAGACATATACCCACATGACATCTTGGGCGTTAGGACTGGATGATTTGCCTGGGGGAATTCTGAGGAGAGGGTTTGGGGATCATTTCTATATGCTATTTATGCACCTTTTGCCTCAGATCTTGCTTTTATTTTGTCGCTATCAGTTCATGTCTAGTAAAAGTACTCTTTCTATTATCATGGCATTGGGGTTTTTCTTTCCTGGATTTGGAAGGAAGCACACCTGACAGGTTCTTCTCCACAGAGAGGCTGTGCTAAGGGTCCATTGGGCTTTGCCTTATTTCTCTCTCCTCCAATCCAACGGACATATTGCTATCTGTATGGTTGGCCATACAGGAAAGGGATAGCATCTCTTTATTGTCCATGCCTAACCTGTTTGGGCATCCCACCAACCAGTGGTGGGTTGCTCCGGGTTTCGACCAGTTCTTACAACTGGTAGCATTGGCAGCAGTTCAGTCTACCCACCTGGGACTTTTCTGCGCATGCACGTTCCAGCTATGGTTGTGCGAACTGGTAGCAGAATAGTTTACAAACCACCAATGTACCAAGCTCTTTAGATAAAAGGAAACTGTGGCGGCCCCGACCCTCTGGAATGAACTCCCCCTGGAGATTAGGATTGTCCCCATCCTACTTGCCTTTTGCAAAGTCCTCAAAACCCACCTCTGCCTTCAGGCATGGGGAAATTGACTCCCCCGGGCCATTTCCTGTTTTACGCAAGGTTTGTCTGAGATGTATGATTATTTTTTTATACTCAGGGTTTTAAATTGCTTTTTATTGTTGGATTTGTACCATGTTTTGTGATGTGAGCTGCTCTGAGTCTACGGAGAGGGGCGGCATACAAATTGAATATATAATAATAATAATAATAATAATAATAATAATAATAATGATGATGTGAGGGGATTAAAAAAAAAGAAGATGGGAAAACTGCATCAATTTCAAAATAAGCAGAGGCAATATCAGAAGTAAATGAGTAAGGCCTATTTAGTCCTAAACATACATCAGCCAGGACAGTGAGCAGCAGTGACATGGTTTGAAGCTCCGCTTGAGATTTGGCTTAATATCCAGAAACACCTTTCCTTGGCTTGGAATTTGGTCTGGAGTTTGGCAGCAACTCTGCCTTAAAGTTTGAAGACAATCATCAGAGAAACAGTAAGTGGTGGGCTGCTACTGGTTCAAACCGGTTGGCGAACCAATAGCAGTGGGAAGCTCCGCCCATTCATCCAGATGTCCTCAAAAACACTCTGCTCATACACAGAAGCTTCTGTGCATGTGAAGAAGTGTTGCACATGTGCAGAATGCCCACACACTCCAATTCTCAATCCAGTAGTAAAGGTAAGTGGAACCTCACATTACTTAATTGAGCAATTATCCATCAGGAAACAACAATCTGGTCCCATATTAAGGTTTTAAAAGTTTAAGGACCAGAAATGGCTAAGGAAACCAAGGCTTAAGAACTTGTCCAACTGAGACAAGCTGGTTCATGTGACTGATCAAGTTTTTATCCTATCCGGAATAAACTAAACAGACCAGGGAAAGTGGGAAGAAGAATTAGAGTTCAATATTTGTACAGGGAAATATGGAGACATGATTTTGGGGCAACCACCATTAGGATAGTAACAATTTGAGAAGCATGTGCTGAGCCGAGGGAGACAGGAAATTATTAGAAAGATACTGAATGCCCTTGACTCCCTTAGATAAAACAAGGAAAACTTGTTTTAAATTTAAATAGGGAAGGGAAAACTCATGTAGACTTGAAATATTCTGTTTCTACTGCCTATCTTAGTGAAACATACTTATAGTCTTCCTGTGAAATCAGTTTCCTGATCTGATCTACCTTGTAGCGCTGACAATTTGGGAAACTTTAAAATACAATCAGAAAAAGCCTCCACAGCCTATGCTTGTGTCATTACCATAAAGAATCCTGACACTGTTCCATTGTTTTAACTGATAAACATCTTTTTCCAGGAGGTTATTTGCTTCTTTGACACCCCCCCCCCCCGCTTCTCTATATTTGCACTTGCTGAAAATTTATGTTAGGTTGCTTTTGGAAAGGAATCCAAACTTTCCATCAGCGTTGCAGATTACAATTGCTCGGTTGTATTTGTCCCATTGAAAATCTTGGTCCTAAGATGGGAAACGCCTTTCCATTTTGACCTTGGTCTCAAAATGTAATAGATCAGTTTGTAGCCATTGTCTTTTAATTTGAGCCCTACAGTAGTACCTCTAGATATGAGCTGCTCCACATGCGAGTATTCCAAGTTACGAGCCGAGACGCGAGCAAAATTTCTGTTTGACACACGAGCTCAAATTCGGGATACGAGCTGAGCGTCCACTAGGTGGTGCAATAATTCCATGTTTCCACTTATCTCGGAGCGAAAAACAAGGTCTAAAGGCATTCGTTCGAGATGCAAATTGATCGACATACGAGCTCTGGTCTGGCACGAATTAAACTCGTAGGTCGAGGTATCACTGTATATGCTTCAAAATCTCCAAATCTCAACTTGTCTGGATTCCATTTTGAGCAATCCCTTCTTATCCAATTGACCACCATATATTTTTTTAAACTCAAACTTCAGAACCCAAGGACAAAATGTCATATTATAACTCAATTAAACTACTGTAGTCACTGCTGACTTGACATATGGGGAGTATATCCAAATATAACCTATATATTTTTTAATGTTACAAGGAATGTGGAATATAGGGAGTTGCCTTGAGTTACATTAACTAAATGCCTATTTCACACTCCACCTGCTTTCAGTCTGCGTTTATTTATTGTCCAATGTTCTCTTGTAATCGTGTAAATTTTCCTACCAACATAGACTTTAGAACTGCTGCCATCTGTATTGACATTTATGACAGTATAGCAGCTTTCTTGTCTTCATTACTTAGTTCTCCTCCCGTTAAGTGTAAGTGCTTTTGAATCTCAGTGACTTTTGATTTCTTTCAGGAAAATTGCTGTCCGAACTGGAAATCTCATTATGCACAGCATGACTCACTGCTGAATAGCCATACAAAGCATTGCTTTGGCAGACAACTAAAATGGTGCAAAATTGCAGAGAAAGTTATAAGTCAGGTATTTTAAAGATGCGAAAGCCGAGAATAATAATTGCCATGGCAATTAAATGCCTCAGTAAACAAAAATGTTTGTATTTGATGTTGTCTTAAAGTCAATAATAATTAGTAACAACAACTAAAGAATCAACAGCTGTGATTTCACACTGTTGTCTATATAACAATACAGAAGTATCTCTAGAATTCATTCCAGAATGGAGCTCGTATGTCGATCAACTCGTATCTGGCTTTAGACTTTGCTTTTCCCCGCGGAGATAACCAGAAGCAAGGATTCTTGCGCCACCTATTGGAAGCTCGGCTCGTATCCCGAATTTGAGCTCGGGTCTGGAACAGAAATTTCCCTCCCGTCGTGGCTCGCAACTTGGAATACTCTCATGTGGAGCAGCTCGTATCTAGAGGTACTACTGTAATGTATTATACTCAGGGCTCGGATGGGGGGGAACGCAATGGGGTAGTGAAAATGGAGCTCCACTCCAGAGCACCCAATTTGCACTGAAAGATGTTGAAAAAAAATGCAGGGCATCCTGCATAAACCACGCCCACAGTGTGGTAGTAAAAATTTTGGTAGCCCTTCACTGATTATACTCATATGCTGCACAACTCTTAACAAGAATTAAGGGCAATCCTCAGGTTATGTCTTCAGTACTTGTTCAAAGTTATGACGGCATTGAACCAATGGTACTTAGAATGGATCCTCACAGTTCCTGCCATTAAAGCAAACTATCTCACTGCAATTTCTAACATTCCCTAACCAGAGTCAACGAGGAAGCTAGCTGGAAGTCAGAAATGGCCATCATGAAATGTCCTCACTTAATGATCCATGTGGTCTTTATTTAACAACATAAGTAACTCAAGGACAGTTCAAACTGCCTAATTTTAGCAGGCACCACAATATAGACATCCTTTCACAATGTCTCTAAATTATGTCAGTAATGTCTCCCAAAGAATTAAAATGTATAATAATGTATTTTTTTTCATTATTTCCTCTTTTTGTTCGTTTTTCTAGGGTATGTGGAGTGAAACATAAAGACGAGCAAAAGAGATGGGGATATTTTCTTTAGAAATTTGCAGTAGGGAGTGAAAGTAGTTCTTGCTTTATTAAAAGTCTAAATTGGTTAAGACAGTCTTTCACATTAAAAATGCCTCACACAGCCCCTTAACAGTGCACAATTTTGCTTTTCTTACTTCAAATCAGCTATTCTTTCTGAAATTGCCTGGTGATCAAACAATGTGGCACAGTTATAGGATTATTCTAGAAAGTTCTGCAAAGAATAAAAGAAGCTCTATATGAAGCAGAAGGAGAGAGGGAAGGAGAAGTAGGTTTAGAAGAAGAAAGAGGAAGGTAAGGTAAGAAGGAAGAGAAGGAAGGGCTGGATGAGAAAGGAAGGGAGGATGGTAGAAAAGCAACCTTGAACTAATAAAGCAATAAGATAAATATATAATATATATGTAAAGATTTTATAAAAGAATGAAACGAGGAATGAAATGATAAATATGAAAAAAAAATGACTGTATGGGAATAAAAATAAAAAACTTAAAAAAGCTATGAGGCACAGTTATAGGATCTTTCTAGAAAGTTCTGCAAAATATAAAAAAAGAAGCTCTCCATGAAGCAGCATTTTTAATGTTAAAGGAAGGGAAGAGAAAGGCACCCCACTCATCCACATTATACATTTAGTACGATTATAATTTCTCCTACACCCACAGTAAAATTTAAAAAACGTTCTTCCATTCTTGCTGAATGATATAATAGAAGGACACATTTTTTTTCTTCTTAAAAGCAAAGAAGAAAGCAGGATTCAGCATAGCACAAAGGCTATGATTGTAGCTTGTAGCTTAGTGTGGAAATAATAACACAAGGAGTCCAAATCTTTAATCTGTAATGGAAGTATTAGCTGACTCTCAGACAAACAAAAATGAAAAAAGTACTCCTTAGTTGTACCATTTCATATTTTCTCACCAACAAACCAGTATATGAAATCATTATCTAAAGCCCCAGTCAGGTACTATTTCATGGAAGAAGATCCATGGAATCTGATGGCATTTACTTCTGAATAACCATTCATACAATTGGGATATTAGAGTGTACTTTAGATTTAGATTTCTGCATGTTTTTGTATTGATTCCTGTTGTGAACCACCTTAAGTCTCAGGAAAAGGGAGGCATAGAAATGTAACAAACAAACAAACAAACAAACAAACAAACAAACAAACAAACAAACAAACATGCAGTACTAGAGGGAATATCCTAGAAGATTATTTAAATTATACTTTGCCTTCAGACAGATAACATCTTTGTTAGGAAAGACCCACAGCTGGTGGTGACAGCATTTAAACACACAAATATGAGCACACAAATGAATACACAGGCAAAGCACCACACAAAAACACAGAGTGGTTTCTTTTTCTTTGTCAGTTCCTCTAAATATCCTCCAAACAGATGTTTTGTTTTTGTACCGCCATTTTATTTTCTATTGTTTTAAGAAGGGGGGGGGGGGGGAAATGAAGAAAAAATTGCTGAGAGGCAAAGGTAAAATATGGACAAAGAGTTCATCTAAATTGCTTAGCATATCAGTCATGAAAATCCTAAAAACAAAGCACATTAATTTTGACAATAAAAGTATTTTAATGTGCTTTTGAATTTTTCTGCTGAATGCTAGAGTTCTTTATCCTTTTTTTGGGGTGTGTGTGTAATCTTTAAATAATATTACACATATGGCATATATACATAGGATAAAATAGTATATTTTGTATCTTCAGTAGCACTAAATAGACAGGGAAATTGTATCTTGTGAGGCCTTTGAGGCGAGGAGAGGCCAAGCACCCTAACCTTAAACCTTGATGTGAGTTACCCAGTTACATGACCACATAACCACTCCCACCCAGTCACATGGCCATGAAACCATGCCCACCACAACATGACCACCAAGCCACACCCACAAATTAAGCCACACCCACAGAACCAGTAGTACAAAAATTAGAAGTGGTAGGATTACAGGATGGGTGACTGGTGGCTTTGTCATTTCACTCCCACTGTGATCTCATTTTATATCCTCTCCCAAGCTGCAATTTAACAAGAGAAGCATGTAAGACTAATAATATCATTAATATTCCATCTATTTTGGCAATTAAGAACTCACCCATAAATAGAACTTAATGGGAGCCATTCAGTTTCAGCCAATCAGTATATTATGGGAAAATGCAGGGTTCATTTTTATCAACTGGTATACATTTTGCAAAGACTGAATTTTATGGGGTGATTATAAAGAATTTTCAGATAAAGCAGCATGTTTCTAATTAGAATGAATTTGCTTAAAACATTTATTCAAATATTAATTCTTTTTTTAAAAAAAATAAATTCCTAGAGAATACATTGCATGCATGATTAAAAAATCAAGTGCACAGAAAAAAATGATATATTTAATTTAGGTTTCCTATAATTGGTGAATTTTGTACATCAATATACTACTGTATTTTTCAGTATAAGATGCACTTTTTTCCTCCCTAAAAGAGGCTGATAATTTGGATGTGTCTTATACTCTGAATGTAGATTTTCCCCCCAGTCCTAATTAGTTGTTAATGATTTTCCCAGCTTTTCATTGTTACTCTCTGCCAAGAATGTATTCCAAATCCTGCCATTGTAGGCTTTTAAAAAAAAATTGCTTTACTTGCTCCAGATATTTATTTCCAACTCTAACCAGGTGCTATGAATGTATCCAAGCTCTTTCATTGTTACTCTTTCTGAAGAATGTTTTCCAAGCCTTAAGTTTTTGCAGGTTTTTTCCCCATTGGTCTAACTTGTTCCAAATGTTTCTTTCCAGCCCTAACTAGGTGCTAATAATGTTCCCAGCTCTTACCACTTTACAAACCCTTTCACTGTTACTCTCTCAAATAATTTTTTTAAACCCTTAACCAGGGGATAAAATAATGTGCTGAAGCTGACCAGAATAAGGACGCTAGCCAGATGAATACCTGGTAAGCCAGATTCTTTTCCCTATTTTCCTCCCCAAAAACTAAGGTGCGTCTTATATTCCGGTGCGTCTTATACTCCAAAAATACTGTTTCTTTGTTATTTATATCTATTGATGTTATATGCTGCAACCAAACTCAGATTTAAGTAAGTGATGTTGCACACCTGGACAACACATTTATGTAAATACAAATGTAACAGGCCTTTTGACCATAGGCCAGCAAACCTTGGGTACCTCTGACGTGGTGCATTACATGCAACAATATATTGACTTGCAAGGCAATATGTAGTTTAGATATCTTAGTTTGCATAGAAAAGTAGGAGCATGTTTGAAGGAAAATTGAACTGTGCTTTTACTTGTGGCAAACTCAAAATATGTTCCAAACTCACAGGCACTTTTGTTATTTTTAACAGGGAAAGCTGCATATGGCATGGGTACAAAAAAGGCCTTTAAGCTAGTTAACCCCTCTATGTAATTTACACCATTACATGAAAACTTTAATTGACGAAGTCATTTTGGAGGCAGATGTTATTATCTGTGGACCCATCTGGTGTTGATTATAGGATTTAGAAGATTGTGACTTGGAATGTAAAAAAAGTAAATTATGAATTAACAAATTAAATGGAAGAAAGAGAACTAATAGCAATAGCACTTAGACTTATATACCACTCCACAGTGCTTTACAGCCCTCTCTAAATGGTTTACAGAGTCAGCATATTTCCCCCAAACAATCTGGGCCCTCATTTTACCGACCTGAGAAGGATGGATGGTTAAGTGAACCCTGAGTAGGTGAGAATTGAGCAGATGTAGCCTGCAGTACTGTATTCTAACCATTCCTCTACCAGGCTCTTAGTTTTATACCTTTATATATCTCTAAGTTATATATCTGTAGTAGAATGTATAAAAGTGATTTGATCTTGTAGAATATAATTAATGAATTATGAACATACAGTGAACTGAAATTGTAGGTTTAATTATCAATGAAAGAGATAAAATAGAATGCACAGTCTATGAAATGGTATCACCTCAATAGAAATTCATATTATTATAATAATAATAAACCTGGGGGACTCAACCGCCAGCCCAGCTACCTCCTCGAGCAGCACAGCCATGGCTGTTGACACGCAGCTGGGAGGCAGGTACCTGAACCCCTAAGTCCAACTTCACAAGGAGGCACTCACAACCCGCAATCTCAGGAGCAGAGAGTCTGCGCAGGCTAATGGACTCCTTGGCTATAATAGCCACTCCCCCCCCGCTTCCCTGGAGTCATGGCTGATGCTGTACCTGAAATCCGGCTGGGCATATTTCAGAGAGGGGAACTCCCCCCTCTGGTCCCCTCTTATACTTAAGAACCTGGTCATGGAACAAATTAAGTTCTTAAGTAGAGGTACCACTGTACTTAAAATGAAAAGAGAAAACTCAGAGTGATTTTTTTTTGAATTAAAGAGTTGTTTTGGAAGTAGCTGAAGAGAGCAAAACAAGCAGTCTCCAGCAGAGTGAAAAAAATTAAGAATCAATATGATGAAATGATTGTGATGAAACTGAAATGAGAAAATGTTAGAATGTTCTTGAGATTTGAATGGGAATAATAGTCATTTGTTGAACTGAAATACACTTGATGCATATTACTATCGAAGGAAAAAGTGGTGAAAAAGAAGTTGTAACACATATTGTGAGAATGTTGAGAAGTGGTAAAACTGTGCAAGTACAAATAATGTAACTAGAAAAATGTTTAAACAGAGATATGGTTGCTTAGACAGTACTGGGCAACATTTTAATCTATGCGAAGGCTACCTAGGCTTGATAATTGAAAAAATGCTCTTATTATTTCCCCCTACAAAGGGAAAGGTAGACAGAGTGGATGGAAAAGCTACAACAGGAATTAGATTGTCTAGTTTGCCTGTTTGACGTAATGGAAGCATGAGAAGTGACAGTGAACAAAATTTGACAGCACAGTGGAGTTTAAAGCTTATAGCTTTATACTTAGTCATTCAGGGAATTAATAATGGTCGTTTAATGTATTTATGATAAAATGTATATTGGATGTTTATGAAAATGTTAAAGTCTGTTGATTGGGGACATGAAGCTATATGGAAATTTGTATGCAGGTGTTTTTGTTGCCCGGCTATCGAGAAGGTTTCTAGAAAATTTTAAATAGATTGTTAAATAGATGCCACAAGGAATATATATTTGAAAACTCAGGTATAAAATTAATGTTAGTTCGGTTTTACAGGAAAAAACCAAAATGAATGATTGCAATCAATGTTCCCTCTAATTTTTTTTCAGTGTGGGCGGAAAAGTATAGTGTCTGAGCGGCAGTCCCTTTGGGACTGGGCGCCATAGAAGTATAAATAAATAAATAAATAAATAAACAAAGAAAGAAAAAAAGAAAGAAATAAGAAAAAAATTCCCTTCTTTTTTATTAAAAGAAATTAATAATAAAACAAAACCAAAATCTATTACTATTATTACTATCTTCTCTTTTTCCATCCCTGTCTCCTCCCCCCTTGTGTGTGTGTGTGTATGTGAACTCTTGAATCATTTCCAATAACAGGTGGGGGCTATTGGAAATGGTTCAAGAGTTCACACACACACACACATACACACACACACACACGGCTGGTTTTCTTTCTCTCTGTTATTATTTGGGTGCTTTTTACCATATGCTTTAAATCAAGAGTCATTTCTCACTTTCTCTCTCCCCCTCTTGCTCTCTCTTTCTTTTTCTCACTTTCTCTCTCCCCCTCTTGCTCTCTCTCTCTTTTTCTCACTTTCTCTCTCCCTCTCTTTCTATCTCGCTCTCTGTTGCCCTCTCTCTCTCTCACTTTCTCTCTCTCTTTCTTTCTCTCTCTCTCTATTGCTTTCTTTCTCTCTCACTTTCTATATCTCTTGCTTTCTTTCTCTCTCTTGTTCTCTCTCTTGCTATCTCTCTCTTTTTCCCCTCTCTCTTTCTCACTTACTTTCTCTCTCCCTCTCTCCATCTTGTTCTGTGTGTTGCTCTCTCTCTCTGTCAGCGAGGGGGCTGCGAGAGTGCTTTCTCCGAGCGCTTCGGGAATGCCTGCCCTGCCTCTACTACAGCCCCCTTCCTGAAAGCTTGGGACAAAAGCGCTCCCAGCAAAGGGGCTGTGAGAGGGGTGGGGCGGGCATTCCTGAAGCATGCGGAGAAAACCCTCTTGCAGCCCCCTGGCTGGGAGCGCGGATGAGGAGGAGAAGCCGCAGCCGCTACCGCTGCGGGAGAAGTCGCACCCCAATTCGGGAGGTGAGAAAGCCAGAGAGGGGGCAGATCAGGTGGGCGGGGGGCAGCGGCGAGAGGCCAAGGGCGTGAGGGGGCCAGAGGCATCATGGGGAGGCAGGGGCAGCTGCAGCTCCACAGCTGGCAGGGGGATGTGGAGCCCACGCAGCGCCTCTGCACTTTCGTTGCTCCCCACCCCCAACTCCAATGCCCAGCTCCTTGCGCACCCTTGGGTATTTTGGGGCGTGCACATGCATGCGCACGCAGCTTACAGGGAACAGTGATTGCAATTATAATAATAAAAAACTAAAGTACGTACATGATTCTGTACAGGAATGGGTTCTAACTTACCTCACTGCTGGTTCACTTCCTTCCATGTCGCGTGGGCATGTTCCATGTGCATGGGCAGTGCCAATTTTTTTAAAAATCCCCCAAAAAGCTGAAAAGAAGATGGCGACCCATGTGCAGTGCCGGAAATTCAGGTTCTGTGCATGCACAGAAGAAACCCCTCTTAAAAAACCATTAAAATAATAATAATAAAAAAAAGATAGCAGCAACTATGGTCTGGCACTGACTGAACTGGTTCCGTGACAACATTGTGACATCACCAAAGAGTTGCTACCAATTCAGGTGAACCAGTATGAACTGGGAGGAACCCACCTCTGATTCTGTATATCTTGGTGTAGACTGTAGAGAAGTAAGTATGATTCCTTCTTCATGAAGGAATCCAAAAGCAGATGAGACAAGGTAAACAACAACTCAGAAAAGAAGAAGGCATGAGAAAGAAACTCAAAACAACCCCATCTTAATTTTGTTTGCTATAGGATAGGACAAAGGAATACTTTGGTAGGATTTCAGAATACAGTTGTATTTTTGAAATCCTTGCTTCCTTTACTAAAGATGATGAAATCAATGGAGAAATTTTAAGATGTTTAACGCTGATAAAAAGCTATCCTGTGACCTGTTGTGAAGAACCATGCTTTTAGATGTCCAAGAGAAACTTGCTACGTATAAATGTACTTCGGCATGTTTTGTTATATTGTGTGAAAGTGACAGCACTTTCAGGAGAAACATAAAAGTGGGCTGAACACAATCAACATGGAGTACTTGACAAATGTTGGTAAAACAAGATGTGAGAGGTCAAGGATGAATGGATGCTGAATAAATGTTGAATGAATACAAAAGGGAATGACCAGTGCAAATGGAATATCTTGAGAAGGTTTGATCATAGCAACACAATGAATAAATTAGTTAAGTCATGCTTAGATGGAATTGATTAAATCCTCAAAAAGAGAGAAGTTAGAAATTTAAAGAGTAAGGAAAACAGATTATTTGCAAGGGCAGAAAAATCTGGAAAGGTAAAATACATGATATCAATAATTTTTTAATGTTCTTTTGCTTTGGATTTAACTTTTTCTATTTATTATGTATGTTTTGCTGGGTATGTATGTATATAATTGGAAGAAGAATATTCTTAATTACAGTACTGATGAAGTACTGCTGTATTGTTGTATGTACACACACACTCTCTCTCACACACACATGCACACATGCACACACACACACACTCTCTCTCTCAATCTCTGTTCAAATAAAATTTACCAGACAGAAAAACTGCGGGCTTTCTCTCCAGGTAGTATTCAATAAATTTGAATGAACAACCACAATATCATCCCAGGAATTATGTTAGCCCTCCTGAGAAGGCTGAATTCATTGTAAGATTTTTCTCTCTTTCCAAGTAATGTTCTCCTGGAAACTCTATGTTTATCTTCTTTGCTAAGGGTTCTCTTCTAATGCTGCTTTGGAATATGCTCCTGCACTTGGAGATGCCAAAGAGGAAAAATAAGTATAGGGAAAATTAGGTTAGATCAGGCAGCTGGGTAATCTTACTCCTAAAACAGTATTTAATCTCTAAAGTAAATGTTGCATTCTGAATATTGTTCCTGATGTGGAAATCCTATTCTTAATTCCAAATGCAGATGAGTTTGAGTTGGTATGAAAAATCAAAGAGCCATTCAGTATAGCCTTCCCCAGTTTGGCTCTTTTAGTAGTTGGACTATCCCCGGAAGACAGCAACAGTATCTAGTGATGATCTTTTTTGGTTTGTTTGTTAAATAATATAGGACCTGGTTATTATTTAAATTGGCCTCCACTAGAAAATCCAGGATCTGTAGAGCTAGATTAGTATTTTTTGTTTTAAGAAAGCAACAAATTGGAAATAACTTTAGCTTTACTAGGAGATTTGAAAACAACAAAATCCGAACGTCTCCATGACTGAATCTCTACACTCTCTAGGAATTGAGCTTTAATCTGAGGGAATGTTTAATTGTGAGTTCAGAGAACAACAGTTTTTTCTCCAGGAAAGACCTCAATTTTTGCCACTGATGCAGTAGAACAATGCTTCCTTTGATCCCACCATCTTTGAAGCTTCATTACAATTGTAAAACATTGTTCGGGCTTGAGGAAACTGTACATCATTGTAGAATATTACAAAGCCAGTTCGGCAAATAAAATAGGTTTTCTTTTTGAAGCAAAGTAAAACCATGAGAGCTTGGTCATATTAATTATGTATCCATTTGGTTCACCTTTACAACTGGATCAGTCCCTTGTGGATAATTCACAAGCTCTCAAGAGAAGCACTTAGAGGAGAAAGGCTTTTTAGACCTTATTCTTCTCAAGCAGGGACCACTTGATGCTGAAGAAAAGATGTTGGATGTTCTTCCCAAGTCTTTGAGGAGCCTGGGCCACAGCAGTACATTTAGGGTGTTTTAGCTCTTAGCAGCTTACTTTCATGTTTCTCTCTCTCATACACATAACATTCTTTTCTGATTTGTTTGCTATTTTCAATTATTTATCTCTTCAAAACCCAAAGAGGCTCTGCTTGTTCTTGCAATCATCAGTTTCTGTGCCAGACTCAGAGCAAAACAGAAAAGGAACAAAAAGCCACTTTGAATCTAGGTAAACATATTTCTGTCCATCTTCCTATTTCATTTGTTCACTTATTTATTTTAATTAAAGTAAATCAGTTTAGATTGCCTTTCATCCCCACATACTTGAGATGTTAATTAGTCTTTACAAATCTGCCTAAGAATTCTTTGCATACATGTGCAACTGAAAGGGGGTGGGGTGAGAATGTGAACATAATTATGCCTTTGAAGAAATATTAATTATCTAGAGTGCATTATTTGAGAACTTAGTAAAAGCAAAACACAACTGCTAATGTACTGATTAGTCAGTACTAATAAAAAAAGAAAAAGACCATATTTCATGGGCTAAATCTTTTGAGTTCTTCTGTTGCACATTTTAAGAATGAGGGAATTGCATAATAAAAAAAAAAGCTGGTTATGGATCAGAGACAATCCACAAAATGAATTTCAGAACATTTCACATACTTTCTATTTATCAAACAGCAACATAAATACTTTTATTATTTACATGAAACTGTTGGTTCAGGATGAGGTATCTTAAGTATACAAATGGCATTTAATAATATACTTAATAAGATCCATGTACCTGGACTAAACCAGGAATGCTATGGAAGCATTGACTTATTGTCTAGATGCTAGTAGGGTCTGTATGTATTAGCTTTGAGAATGAATTAAGAAAAACAAACAGGAATACTAGCATTATTTTTATTATGAGGTTACTTTAACAGAGTCTTGCAGACGTGAAGTACCTGTCCTGTCCCTCACTTTTACTTTCACTAAACTAGAGAGAGCCTTTTTAATGATAATTTTATTACCTCTTCTTCTTTGGACTCAATTTTTATTAGACCATTGTCTAAGCCTCATGTCTTCCTCCTTCTTTAGGCATCATTTCTTTCCCAAATATGCCCATGTTACACCAACACTCCGCAGTCTGCATTGGTTGCCGATCAGTTTCTGATCACAATTCAAAGTGTTGGTTATGACCTATAAAGCCCTTCATGGCACCGGACCAGATTATCTCAGGGACCGCCTTCTGCTGCACGAATCCCAGCGACCAGTGAGATCCCACAGAGTGGATCTTCTCCGTGTCCTGTCAACTAAAGAATGTCACTTGGTGGGACCCAGGGGAAGAGCCTTCTCTGTGGCGGCCCTGGCCCTCTGGAACCAACTCCCCCCAAAGATTAGAATTGCCCCCACCCTCCTTGCCTTTTGTAAGCTGCTTAAAACCCACCTCTGCCATCAGGCATGGGGGAATTGAGACCCTCTTCCCCCTAGGCCTTTACAATTCTATGCATGGTATGTATGTTTGGTTTTTTTATATCAATGGGCTTTTAATTATTTCTAACATCAGATTACTATTGTACACTGCTTTATTGTTGCTGTTAGCCGCCCCAAGTCTCCAGAGAGAGGCGGCATACAAATCCAATAAATAAATAAATAAATGTGAGTCCCACATACCTCAGTTATTGATTAGGATTAAATTTAATGACTTGCGGAGAGAGGGGGGCAAGGTCTGATGGCTGCTGCAGCAAGGAGCCTCTCCGCTGTCCTGGAAAGGCTGAAAATCCCTGCTGCTCAGGGGTTCTGGTCCTTTTGGACCAGACCGGATCCTTCCTGAAGGGAAGATGATTCAGGGGATGCTACCAGGGGTCTGGTAGGGGCCAGCATGCCCCACCAGCTGAACTGGCTCAGTCTCTCACCGGCGATGGTATGAAGCCAGACAGATAGCCATGCCTGAGCTGACACAGCCATGAAGACAATGCAACGCTGGGACGGGAAGATGAGTGGTAACATCTGGAAAGAGCTGGAGGAGTACTTACAGAGAGAAGAAAAGATTTAAAGCTGGTGCTGGTGAGTGAGAGTGGTCAAAAGGGATTTTGGATATTTATTTTTCGATTTGATCTTCAATGGAGCTAAAACTGCCAGAAATGGAACTGGAAGCGGCTATTTGGCGATGGGGTGAATAGAGAAACCTTCAGAAAGTAGCAAATTGCCAAAGATTGGCTTTATAAGATACTTAATTATTTATAAATTTGTCTTTTTAAATTGGGAACCTTAAATTTATTTTGTTAAGGGCAGCTATAATAAAATGAGGGTTTAAAAAGCAGGAATGAATTAAATAAGAATATAAGAAATGGACTGAAGCACGACGGCATAGTTTTGGTAAAGAAACAGCAAATAGCCAAAGAAATGTAGATAGCTAACAGCATTTTGAATTCAAATGAAGGCAAAAAATAATATCTGAAATCCGGATGATACGATTTGAAAAAGAGGTAGCACAGGATGAATGATGTGTACCAGAATAAAATGGACAAATAATTAGGGAATTTTGATTAAGAATTTGGCATTTGATATTATATTGTATTGTATTTTAATTTGAGGCATGTGAATTTGAATCTCTGTAAGGTGTGGGAAAAAATAATTATACCCCCTCCTCCCCCCCAAAAAAATTAATGACTTGCCTCCAGAAGTTGTGGGTGTTTCAACACCAGAGATTTTTAAGAAGAGATTTTACAAATAACTGTCTGAAATGGTATAAGGTTTCCTGCTTGAATTAAAAGATCTCTAAGGTCCCTTTCAACTTTGTTATTCTATTGTTCATAAATAGTCATAAAGAGCCATAACCCACTAATGGAGAGTGTGCCACATGCTGAAGCCATCAGAACTGGGGTTGTTACTAGTTTGATATAAAATAATTGCCAGGAATTGGATTGGAACTGGGTGGAGGACAATATGTGTGCATCATGTACGTTAATAAGTGGTACTTTCTATTAAGAATGGGACAAGCAGAAAGTGCATATCTAGCTTATGATTCATGACAGATTCAGAGAAAATGAAGTAAAGATATACAGAAATATGGTGACATTGAATTTGGGAGAAATTTCATAGCCTCAGATGATTTCATTTTCATTCAAGTCATTGAGTGCTAAATTGTATTTTTACATGGAAATCAAATAGAGTCATAATTGCACATAGAATGCATTTTCTATAAAATGAAGGAGGTTGGAGGACTAATTTAAGCAAATGAAAATTATTATTTTCAAGGAAAGCTTAAATTACAGAATAACTGAAAGCCAGAAAGCAATACAGATATGTAAGATATGAAATTCATTATTTAAAAAAAAAAAATCCACAAAAGACTGGCTTCAGTAATCCCAGAAACCTAAGGTTATGCTACATGTAAGCTTGTGATGGTTTTTTTAATAGTATATGATCCATAGTCATCTCATGAAGGTTGATCTTATTAAAAACAGGCAAATCCAGTTGTTGATGCTGTTAAGATATTTTAAAATTAAACATTTTTAAAAAATGTCAGTTACTTTTTATTTATATATAACACTCTGATTTGTAAAAACAGTCTCTGACTAGCTGTGTAAATGAAGTATTAAAGTTGGTAATTATTTGTGCTATAATTTTCAGAGATCTCAAATTTGACAGTAAATAATGCTGAGCCAAGAAGTATGATTGTTTTTTGACAGCTTTTCTGGCAGTATCAAGAAGCACCATATTTTCAGCAGCATTTCAACACTGAGAAAATAAGTATAGTACTTGTTCCTTTTTAACTGCCTGCTGTCTCTTTTTAACTAGCCTTTTAACTTCACGGATACCATAAATTGGCTATTTGGTACAGGAACAAAATCTGATTCATGATGAAATCTTTGTAAACTGGTTTTACCCATGCGACTAATCTTTATAAAGTTATTACCCAGTCAGATCTGCTCCTGCATAAAATTAAAACAAATGAAGTAATGAAGAATCATCCTTGGAAAACTGCCAGGAAAGAGAAAGAATGAATAGTCAAAACAGAACCATTCTGTTCTGTTTAAAATTTAAAAGCAAATTTTGAAAGTAAAGAAATGGCAACAGGATATACTGAAAATGATGATTATTTACAGAATGAAAGTACACTAGTACCTCTAGATACGAGCTGCTCTACATGCGAGTATTTCAAGATACGAGCCACGAGGGGAGAGACATTTCTGTTCTATTCCCAAGCTCAAATTCGGGATACAAACCGAGCATCCACTAGGTGGCGCAAGAATCCTTGCTTTTGGTTATCTCGGAGGGGAAAAACAACTTGTTCCATATACGAGTTGCCTCGAAATACAAGCTCGCTTATGGAATGAATTATGCTCGTATCTAGGGGTACTGCTGTATTCTGCATAAAATATCACCCACTCACCACTGAGTATGCTTGCATTAGGATAGCAAGGAGAAAACCCCCCCAGAGAAATTCAAGGATAGAGAACAGAGAGAAAAAAAAAATTAAACTAAGCTTTTCTAAAATCCAAAGTGTTTTTATTTAAAATTACGGTACTACCATATGTAACAAAACATAATAGAGTAAACCATCTAAAATATAAAATTTCCAAATTTGCTTGCTACCCTTTTCTATGAGCCATGAAAATAATGGATGGAACTTCTGTATATAGCTCATTATTTCCATGCTTATTCCCACTGACACGGGCAGATAAATGTATTCTATTGCAGTCTTTCCATGAAAGATGGAAATGCTAAACATTTAAGAAAAAAATGGTGTTACTCTCTTTCACAGAGTATTCCATGGTAGATTTTGATTTTTGGGTGTCCCTAAGCCATTTTCAAAATGGCAATTTGTCTACAGGGTAGAATACTCTAGATGTTCTGTCGCCCATAGTTACAGGGTAATTAGTCCAGGAAGACACACACCACATGATAAAAGGGAAAACCCAAAAGTTTTTATAAACAGAAAAACAGAAACAGCTCCCTTTTTAAATGTCAAAGGGATTTTCTGGTACACACAAGGCACAGGTTAAATGCATTCCAATTGCTCATCCAATAACTGGGAAATTGAGTCCAATTCTAAAGTCCAGAGAGTCCCCACACAATCTTGAACAGCACAAATACCATGATCTTGATGAAATAATGAATCAGATAAACTGCCATGAGGCTAAAACACCAGGCACTTTAATCTGTAACACTAATTATAGCAGCCCCACCCAACCACAGGTGGCCTCATTTATCTCCTGTAATAATCCTTCAGTTGTTCTTATTTATTTATTTATTTATTTATTATTTAGATTTGTATGCCGTTCTCTCCTATGCATCACTCTCCGCATGTGTGGATCTGTCATAAGTTCTTGTTCAGAATCCAGGGATGATACAGATGATTGATATCCTCCTGGGCTGTCTGCCAAACTCCCCTCTTCCCTGTCACTCACGCTTCCTTGGTTAGAGGAGGCTTCATCGGCAGATTCCATCGGGAGCAAAACAGGCCTGCGGCATGAGGATGTTTCTCCCACATCCACCTGCACATTCCTTGGGGCAGGAGCTGGGCCAGAGCTAACCACAACACTAGATAACCATAATTGTAAAGATTATAAATGCTGTAATTTTCCTTCCTCCTTTTCTATCCAAGCATTTTGTTTTGCAAGAACAAAGGTCCCCTCTCCCTCTTTTTAACACACTTGCTGAAGCACTGCCCACTGCATAACAATGAAAAACCCAACTTAAAAATTGTAAGTGAAGCTCTGAGGAAGACTTTGAATGATTAAATATATATATTACAGATGGAGGCGAGTGATTTGGAGACCACCTCAATTCACAGCACAACTCTGTTTTCTAAATAAACGGGTATTAAAAACATTCAATTATTTTATAGGAACTAAAATTTTATTTGTACACTTGTAATAAACCAGGATGGTTTACTGATTAGAAGACACTGGACAAGAATTTAGCTGTCCCTTATTAATAAAATCTGGCTGGATGAATTTGAGTTAAGTCAATTTAAAAGCCCTAGGTAAGAAATCTACCAACCTACACAGAATATGTGATATATTATGGCCCATAACTTTTAAGAAAGAGGGTTTTATCCTACATTGGATTGATTCAAGATGACAATAGTTGCAATTAGTTGACTCATCCTATCCGAGTTGAAACCCAAGGTCTTCTGGAAAAAAAAAGATACAGCACAGTGTATGTGAATAGAACAAGAATATAAAATTGTTCTAAAACTCAAGTTACATTTGGCCATGACCAACACTGGTTTAATATTTCTAGTATGGTATCGTTCCAAATGGTAACAGTGACCCAAAGAGTTAAAAAGACAAATGAAGTGAAATTTTCCCATATCCCAATTGACATTCCTGAAAACTTTTTTCTTTTTAGATAGATCACTAAGTCTTCCAAAAATAATAATAGTAAAAATCCATCTGTGCAAATGAAGCCTCAAAGGTTAATTGCCACTTATGTTGATAGTGGATTGTAGAATGAAGAGGAGAGGAAAAGGAAGAAGAAAAATAGCAAGGAGGTTGAATGGATGTGGGCAGGGTGGAGAAAAGAGAATGAAATATACAATATTTGCATGTAAGAGAAGACAGCAAATATGCTTCTACGAAGGTATCGAGTCCAGTATGTGGGTTGCGTTCTAGACCCACCCACCAATTAAAGGGGATTTTATTTATTTTATTGTTTTGTCAAGTATAGTGTGACCAGACATCCTGCTTTCAGCAGAACAGTCACACTTTTTCATCATTTGTCCCGCGCCCCGTGCCCTTTGAAAAATGTCCCACTTTTTTTTCTCCCAACCAGCCCCCTTGGGAAGAGGTTGGAGGGAGGGGATTCCGAGCTCTCTTCTGCTGCCTCGCCCTCCTCACCTCAACCCAGCTTGGCCGGAGGTCTCTACGCTTACTTCCGGCTAGCTGTGCAGGGTCTTTGCTTGCCCATTTTCCCTGCCTCGCCTCCTCTCCCTCCTCTGCCTCCACCCAGGCACCATCGGGGCAGGGAAGCCGGGTGGCTCCTGTGCTGCAGACGTCCAGCCTGTCGGCCTCTGAGCCCGTAGGAAAAGTGGAAGCTCTGATCTCTCTCCAGGTGAAGCTGCTCCTGGGCTGGAGTGCCTACTGAGCCCCGGGGAAGGGGCTGGGTTTGTGAGGGGGAGGAGGAAAGTGAGAAGAGGAAAGAATGGAGAGAAAGAAAGAGAGGGAGGGAAGGAGGGAGAAAGAGAGAAAAAAGAAAGAGGGAGAGAAAGAAAGAGAAAGAGAGAAAGAAAGAAAGTGAGTGAGTGAGAAAGAAAGAAAAAAGAAAGAAAGAAAGAGGGAGGGAGAGAAAGAAAGAAAGAAAGAAAGAAAGAAAGAGAGAAATAGAGAGAAAGGGAGGGAGAGAAAAGAGGAAGAGAGAAATAGAAAGAAAGGGAGAGAGAAAGAAAGAGGGGGAGGGAAGGAGGGAGAGAGATAGACAGAGGGAGGAAGGAAGAGAGAAAGAAAGAGGGATGGAGAGAGAGAGAGAAAGAAAGAGGAAGGAAGGAAGAGGGAGGAAGAGAGAGAGAGAGAAATTTTTTTTGCTAATTTTTTTTGCTAAACTTTTTTTAGCCCCCTCACCCACCCACGGTCATTGGTGTCCCTCTTTCCCAATCTTAAAATCTGGTCATTTTAGTCAAGTACATATTGGTGGTATACAAAGATATAACAATTTTTATACACAGAGAAACATTAGGACAGGGGATAGAAGGCAGGCTGGTACACTTATGCACACCCCTTACTGGCCTCTTAGGAATTGGGTGAGGTCAACAGTGGATAGTCTTAGGGTAAAGTTTTGGGGTTTAGGTGATGATACTACAGAGTCAGGTAGTGAGTTTCAAGCATTAATTATTATCTTGCTATTGATATGAGTCCCGCATTGATATGAGTCCCAGCTAGCTTTTCTCCAAAGGAACATAAATAGGGAGAAAAGGTTTTCACCACTGATGCCTTTTTGGCACTGGTAATAGTGGGATGATTCCCCCACCCCTTTCCCCCTGAGCTTATTTGCATGATTAGAAACTGGCAAGCTGGGGTTGTGTATTTTGTGTGGCTCATTTAGAAGGTTGCTAGGCAACCTTCTGGCTCAGCTCTGAGGCCTAAGACCATTTCTGAACCACTTCCTTGAAACATTTCAGAGAAAAAATAATATGCCCAGCAAAGATAAAAAAGATGCCAGAGAGAGAGAGAGAGAGAGAGAGAGAGAGAGAGAGAGAGAGAGAGAGAGAGAGGGGTGGTGGTGGGAGAGATGGCCAAGAAGCCAGAATTCCCAGCCGGGGAGGCAGGGAGCCTTGGCCTCACCACGAACAGCAAAGGCGACCCCTCCCCAAATTTCTCCTGCCCTTTTGACTCAGATGAGCCTTGCCCACCTCCCCTCCCTTAAACCTTCCAAAGGGAGAGAAAGGATGGAACAACTCCTGAGGCAGGTGACCACCCACCCACAAATCTCTTGTTTCCCTCTTCTCCCTCTCTGGCGGCCCCTGGACAGGGGTTTATCCTCTGTCCTGGTGCTTCTTGACCTCTCAGCGGCTTTCGATACCATTAACCATGGTATCCTTCTGCGCTGGCTGTAGTGGTTGGGAGTGGGGGGCACTGTCCTTCAGTGGTTCTCCTCCTACATTTCTGGTTGGTCGCAGTCAGTGTTACTGGGGGTCAGAGGTCGACCTCTAGGTCTCTCCCTTGTGGGGTGCCTCAGGTCGGTCCTCTTCCCCCTGCTATTTAATATTTACATGAAACCACTGGGTGAGATCATCCAGGAGAATGGGGTGAGGCATCATCAGTATGCCGATGATACCCAGTTCTACATCTCCACCCCATGTCCAGTCAACGAAGCAGTGGAAGTGATGTGCCAGTGCCTGGAGTCTGTTGGGGTCTGGATGGGTGTCAACAGGCTCAGACTCAACCCTGACAATGGAGTGGCTGTGAGTTTTGCTTCCCAAGGACAATACCATCTGTCCGTCCATTACCCTGGGGGGATTACTGACCCCCTCAGAGAGGGTCTGTAACTTGGGCGTCCTCCTCGATCCACAGCTAACATTAGATAACCATCCTTCAGCTGTGGCGAGGGGGCGTTTGCCCAGGTTCGCCTGGTGCACCAGTTGTGGCCCTACCTGGACAGGGAGTCATTGCTCACAGTCACTCATGCCCTCATCACCTCGAGGTTCGACAATTGTAACACTCTCTACATGGGGCTACCTTTGAAGAGTGTTCAGAAACTTCAGATCGTGCAGAATGCAGCTGCAAGAGCAATCATGGGCTTTCCCAGATATGCCCATGTCACATCAACCCTCCGTGGCCTGCATTGGTTGCCAATCAGTTTCCGGTCACAATTCAAAGTGTTGGTTATGACCTATAAAGCCCTTCATGGCATCAGACCAGAATACCTTAGGGACCGCCTTCTGCCACACGAATCCCAGCGACTGATTAGGTCCCACAGAGTTGGCCTTCTCCGGTTCTGTCGACAAAACAATGTCATCTGGCGGGCCCCAGGAGAAAGGCCTTCTCTGTGGTGGCCCTAGCCCTCTTGAATCAACTCCCCCCAGAGATTAGGATTGCCCCCACCCTCCTTGCCTTTCGCAAACTCCTAAAAACCCACCTCTGCCACCAGGTTTGGGGAAATTGATTTCCCTCAGCTGTCCTGTTTTATGTATGGTTTGTTTGGGATTTATGACTGTTTTTAATAATAATTAATAATAATAATAATAATAATAATAATAATAATAATAATAATAATTCTCTCTCTCTCAATCTTTCCCTCATTTCTCTCTCACTCTCTCCCTTTCATTTCTGTTTTTCTCTTCCCTCTCCCTCTCTTTTTCCTTCTCATCCCTTCTCTCTCATTTATTTGTTCTTCCTCTCTCCCATTCTTTCCTTCCATCAGTTTCTAATTTTTCTCTTTTTCTTTTTCTCTCACATTCCGTCCCCCTATCACTTCCCTCCCCCCTCTTTTTCCCTCTATCTCTGTCTTTCTGGGGATGAGCCAGCAGCCTACCCCACTTCTTCTTAGCTTGTCATCCGGTTTCATGTAGAATTGCACCACTTCTGGGTTTTACAGCCGGCCAAACAGAGTTGCCTCTTCTGCGCTCTGTGCCACAATCTGTCTATGGCTGGGCTCTGCCCCACAAGATGCAATGACAGGACAATATTATTTTATTAATATTGATTGTTTCTTGCGCAGTTGTCTGCAGTTTAGGAATGCTGTGAGGCTGCCCAGGAGGCCGAAGGCTCAGCCCTGGGGATGCCCCCAAAGGCAGGAGATTGGAATGGGGGCTGATGGAGGGGGATGTGCCCCTGAGTTAGCCGGTCCCAGCGGAGACACTGGTGGTGGTGGCGGGGGGGGGGCATGGATGTGACATTCCCCGGGCTGCTGCTGTTCCTGGAAGGGAAACCACCGCTGCTGCCACTGTCCCCTCATCCTGCCCAGAGGGATGGAATCCATTGGGACACTGCAGCCCCCCGGTGCTTCTTTGTGAGGGCAGGGCTGGAGCAGAGGGGTGGCTGTGGGTGGCCCCCCACATCATTTGGGGGCTCAGTGCCAGCCCCAAAGCACCCTCCCACTTGAAGCCACCCCCAGATTAATAGGCTGAAGCGACTGGCATATCCTGAGCCTCGCTCGGGCAGAGGAGTTGCTCAGCTGCCTCCGGACCACCATACCCAGGCTCCCGCCACAGCCCCAGGGGAGGAGAACTTTTTAAAAAAGTGGGACATTTTTCAAAGGCCGTGGGAGAAATCATAAAAAAGCGGGATGTCTGGTCACCTTAGATTAGGGTCAATGTTCTTCTTCAATTCAATTTTTTTTCCCAATAGGTAAAAAAGTTTGTTGTTGTTACTTGCGAAGTCATGTCCAACCCATCATGACTCCATGGACAACATTTCCTCCAGGTCTTCCTGTTCCTACCATCCTCTGGAGTCCATTTAAGTTGACGTCTACTCCATCCAGCCATCTCATTCTCTGTAGTCCCATTCTTCTTTTGCCCTCAGTCTTTCCCAGCATTAGATTCTTCTCCAGTGAGTCCTTCCTTCTCAGTAGGTGGCCAAAGTATTTGAGTTTCATGTTGTGCTATTTCATTTTATCTCTTCTTGCATCTTTTTTTCTGAAGAGCTGCTGTTGAAACTATTCTCATCTCATGTCCTCAGAATGAAAATATAGGTTCAAACAAAACTTTACAATGCAAGTTATTTATCAAGTGGGCCATTCTAGTCCACCAAAGTTCAATTTAATGCATGTTATTTCCCCATTGACCATTTTGTTGACTCTTGATTTGTGCTTCTCAAATTTCATGTTCTGTTTTATAAATGCCTTTACAAAATGAGGAATTCCTTTGGCGGTAGCTGGAATGCTTCAACAATAGCCTGGCTGGTTCATTTTGGCAAGATGTGTAAAATGCTTAACATTTGAGTTCCTAAAATGCATTAATCTTTGATGCCTTAGTTATTACATCCATGGAAAATATTTTTTCCTTTTGATAAGATTGCTATGGAGTTGATATTACATTCATGGATGAATGGAAGATAGTCCCCTGTGAAATACCATGTAAGTCATTAGTTATCTTTATATATTTATTTGCATTTTGGGAAGTTAACAATGGTTTATATCTAGCCTGCAAGTTGTGTGCTCCTAACTAAGTTTTAAATGAAGTATAAACTCCATTGTTTGCTCCTGATATATGAGAATTAGCAATGAAGAAAGGTAATCAAAAATGCTATAGTTTTGAAATGCCAATCTACTTTATATTAATCCATATAGCAATAACTAGACCAAATTAAATATTAAAGGGTTTCCAAATGTTTTGGAAAAGAACAGGAAAATTTAGCTAGTGTGATATGATTAGCAATATGCCAGTAAAATGAATTAAACCAATTAATTAAATAGGCTAGAGTGAAATAAATGCTAAAAGAAATCTGGAAGAAAGAAATATTATTCTCTCGAATCTGTATTGCAGTACCTCTAAAAGAAGATTCTGAAAATACCATGGAGTATTAAAATAGTGATGTCTTAGAGCAATGTTTCTCAAAGTGTGGATCAATGGGGGAACCCTGAGCCCTAAAAGTCAATCTATGTTAAAAATAATACATACCAAACAGGGGTGAGTTCTAATTTACCTTGCTGCCAGTTTGCTTCCTCCAGCGCTGTGTGGCCACACCTTGTGGGTGAGGAGGTGTCACATACGCAGTGCCCCAAAAAATCTGATTAAAAAAAAAACCACAAGATAGTGACACATGCACAGTGCTGGAAACTCAGCTTTTATACATGTACAGAAGAAAAGAATACCCCCCGCCAAATCCAACCCACCCAATCCATTTTTTTAAAAAAAGATGGTGGCATCCATGGAGTGGCACAGACCAAACCAGTTCTGTGACATCATCATGACATCACCGGTGGTTTGCTATAGATTCAGGTGAACTGGTCCAAACCCGGAGAAACCCACCTCTGATATTGAAGTCCCATCAAACAGTTATGAGGAGCAGATAAAAGAACAGCAAACTACTTGTTCTTTTATTTATTTATTTATTTATTTATTTATTTATTTATTTATTTATTTATTTACTTACTTACTTACTTACTTACTTACTTACTTATTTATTTATTTATTTTGCCGCCCTTCTTCTTAGACTCAGGGCGGCTTATAACATGTTAGCAATAGCACTTTTTTTTAACAGAGCAAGGCTATTGCCCCCACAATCCGGGTCCTCATTTTACCCACCTCGTAAGGATGGAAGGCTGAGTCAACCTTGAGCCAGTGATGAGATTGGAACTGCTGACCTTCAGATCTACAAGTCAGCTTCAGTGGCCTGCAGTACAGCACTCTACCTGCTGTGCCACCCCGGCTCATTTTATCTAATTTGAGGGCTTGAGTAGAAAACAGATCACATTTTAGGCCAATGTATTCAAAAATATTGAAAATTCAAAAGGGTTTAAAAATGCTATTTTTACATGACAAATCAATATTCTACAAATGGATCCATTTTTATTTTTGTTGTGGAAAATATCAATAAGTATAACACACAGAAACAAAAAACTGTTTGGAGCTCCTCCATCATTTTTAAACGGGACGTGTTCCTGGGAGAAAAGAACATTGGATTGGATAATCTTTAAAATATCATTATCCATTCCTAAAAGCCAAGACTTGCAATGGTAAACATTCCTTAAATCACTATTTTGCTCAGAAAAAGATCAGTTGTATCCAATTCGACATTTATAAAATGCATCTGTACATTTGTGTTTATATACAGTAATAGAGCCAAGAATATGGAAATAATTCTCTGAAGACAGAAAATATGAAATCTGTTAATTTATCAATTTCTACAAAATCTGTCAACTTCACCAGCCATTTCTCCACAGCACATGAGTCAAATGTTTTCATCTCTATGCATATAGTCCTGGAAGGGTTCTTATGATTAAAAAACCCCTCACATTCTAAGCAGTGAAGGGCTACCAAAATTTTTACTATCACACTCTGGGCATGGTTTAGGCAGGAATTTTCTTTCAACATCTTTCAGTGCAAATTGGGTGCTCTGGGGTGGAGCTCCATTTTCTCTACCCCATTGTCTCCCCCACCCTGTCTGGACAGTAGCCCATCCCTGATTCTAAGCCACCTTAAGCACCCAGAGGAAAAGTAGGAAAGATATCATCTGAATAAATAATATATAGAATCTTCCCCTCTTTCTATTTTGTCATTAAACTGCTCTCCAGCGTGTACTTGCCCTTTTAGAGTGGGGAAAAGTGTAGACTACATTAAAGAAATAGTTTATCTAACACAGAGAATAAAAGTTGAAGAGAAGGACAACTCGGGATAGAGAATTGCCTTTAGATTGCTGAGTTCTGATACAATTTGGCTTATGACCCCAGCTTTTAAAATAAATAAATTGGTGAATCACCTACCAATTTGACCCTTACAACAAATTCTGTTCTGTTGCCCTCTACTCCTCTTTTCCCTTCTCTTCTTCTAAAAGTTAAACAGTAAACTGACCTTTTGAGTTATGAAACAGAAATCATATTTGGAGGAATTTATATAAAAAGAAGCATGTCCATTTAGTAGAATAATTAAAAGGAACTGTTATGTGTATTCATGTCTTGCACTAATAGGTTCTTCTTTTAAAAACCAGTATAAAAGTAAATATTCGTATTCATAGTAATATCTTTGCATAGTAATATCTCTAGAGAATTTAAAAGAGTTTGCCTGAAATCCCAGGGAGATCAGTAGCAAATGTAGAATTTTGGTATGCTGTTTTCATATGAGTTGAACTACAGTTCATATAATTCCTTCCAGCATTATCTATCATCTGCTACCAACTGAATTAACGAACCACCAAAACATTTTGAAGAGGAAAATAGCTGCTGTAGAAGGCTGCCTGGAAATATAAGAGACTATTTGTTATGTACACAGGACAGTTAGGCCTTGTACCTGCCCCATATTCTTTGGGCAGGAAAATACTACAAGGGGATTGGTTGGCTCAGCCTGGCAGCCCGGCATATATATAGCTGCCAGGCACTGCCATGTTGTCTGTTGTTTTAGTTCTGTAACCGTTACTCTGTGTTAATAAAGAATCATTACTTACCACAAGAGTACAGTCCTTCATTCAGCAAAGATTCAACACTATTGTAAGAGAGATACTTATTGGTTAGAATAACAGGGTACAAACTGGGAGATTGTAGATTGTAGTCCCACCTTCGTAGGCATAAAAGCTGGTGGGATGACTTTGCACCTGAACCCTTTCTCTTTGAACCCATGACACCAGGCTCATGTGACAAGCCACTCAGTCAATTGCTATAGCTACCAATGGATCAACACTTGATTGATCTTGATCTGAGGATATAATTTTATATAGCCCTGTAGTCAGGGGTAGGCTACTGCCTGAATGGGAGGGGGGGCGGAACGCAGTAGGGTAGCAAAAATGGAGCTCCACCCCAAAGCACTGAAAGATGTTGAAAGAAAAGGGGCGGCATACAAATCTAATAAATTGAATTGAATCGGAGAGGGGCGGTATACAAATCTAATAAATTGAATTGAATTGAAATTGAATAAGCCACACCCACAGTGTGATAGTAAAAAATTTGGTAGCCCTTCACTGCCTATAGTGCTTACTTCATATGCCTAAACCTATTCCATCTGTGAATCCAGCACAAGATTATAATCACAGCACTGCCTTAGATCACAAACATACCTCAGGTTACACTTCATGCAAAGTACTCTGTTTTAAGTTGCAATCCCGTAATATTGGTATAAATGACTTTACCTTGCTTTGTTTCTTTTTTTAAAATCAATTTCCCACCCAAAAGCCTTCTATGTAAAATAATTACACAAAACATCTGTATCAATCTATTTAACTATCTTGCCTCTTTCCTATTCTTTCACCATCCTTATCCCATCCTCAGAGAGCCTATTTAGTCTAATGATTAAGACCCTAAGTTAGAAAGCAAGAGATTGTTTGTTCTAATCATGCTTTAGCTTTTGTAATCCAGCATGGCAACTTTGGGCCAGTCACTCTCTCTCAGCCTAACTAACATCATAGTGTTGTTGTGAGAGAAAATAGGGGAAGGAAGGTATTTTGGATATATGTGCTGCCTTGGGTTGTTTGTAAAAATAAACAATAAATAAGAAAAGCAGACTATATTAGAGTTTGTTGCAAACATCAAAACCAGAAGCACACACAGATAACTGATTCAGCTGGATTCATTAACTTCTTCATAAACATAGTAACAGATGAATTTACAATACCATTAGCACCGTAGTTACAAGTAAACACAAGCAGAGTTAGTTTCATTACAGCAGAGCAGACAAGCACAGAGAATACAGAGTGGACTGAGCCATGCCTAACTTTAAGCTTAAGTTTCCAGTTATGATTCTCTGCACAGACTCAGAAGTATTTAACCCCCATTGGCTGACTTTTTTGCAACACCTATTCATTGGCTGACCTTGTTAACATGGGCTCTCCCAGTTAACTTGGGCTCTCTGCAGGCACTGTTAGGGAAATGGATGGACGACTCAAGATAATAATGGGATTGTAGACCTGAATAACTTTCAATATTAGAAAATTATTTCCATTAAATGAAATTAAAGTATTCCAGTATTTGAGGGGCTGACACAAAGAAGGGGGGGGCAATTTATTATTCATAATATCAGAAGGCAGGACAAGAAACAATGGATGGAAACTAATTAAAGAGAGAAGCCACCTGGAGTTGAGGAGAAACTTCCTAACAGGGCTTGCCTTTAGAAGTTGTGGGTGTTAGATATTTGCCTGAGTGACCTACCCAGACAGGGTAAAAGTCAAAAGTTCAGATTTATTTATTGCATGTTGATTGGTTGCCTTCTTTTGGTGCATAAAATGTATCTTTGTAAAACTGCCCTGTTGCTGGGCTAGATTGTATAAATAGGAGAACTGTCATTGTATAGAGCTCTCAATACTCCATTGCTTCTTGACTGAATTGACTTCCTTGTCCTGTTAGCGAAATAAACCTTGCTTGATTCAACCTTGCTTTGAGAGTTATTACATTGGCAACTAGGAAACCAACCCTCCGTGTACTATCATGGCTACTCCATCGGTAGTCCAGCCACCTGAATTCTTTGACTCAGAAAGAATGACCTGGACAGCCTACATGGCAAGGTTTTTAAGAAGAGACTGGACAGTCATCTGCCTGAAATAGTATAGTTTCTCCTGCTTGAGCAGAGAGTTGGACTAGAAGACCTCCAAGGTCCCTTCCAGCTTTATTCTGATTGATTGGTTGAAAAGATCCAGGTCTTGAGTATAAAAAACAATAGCATGGTTTACCAAGCTTATCGTCCAAATGTGACAATTGCTATATGCCAATTTAGTATTGCCTTATGGCTTTATTTTTGCTACTTCTCTTATTATTTTGCAATATTTCATATAGTGATTGATTACATTTCTACATCATGTGCTCCCTCAGCCATCACTTGTGTTGTTTTTGGGTGAAACATCGTGGCTAATATAGCTTTTTTGTTTGTTTGTAGTAATATCATGAATTATTTCAATTTTTCCATATTAGTTGTATAATTAATTAAAACTTACACACAGAGAAATCCTGTTCTAAAATTATTCACCCATTAGCAATATAAAATTTGCTTTGAAGGAATTAAATGAGATATAGAATTTGGGCAATTCAGTTATAATTTTAAGAAAAAGTACTAACTTTGGGATGTTCTTTTAAATTATAAGAATATCTGCTCACTATATCTTATATTTTATGCTATTTGATAGCCCTTGCTGTTGTATATATTGTACACTTAAACTGTATGAGTCTATGAATTTGCCTCAAATTGTTTGACCTCTGCCTCAAATTATCAAAATGATAAGACTATATAAAAATTAAAACAGAAAGAGAAGTTGTTCTAGTTATATTTATATCTATATAACTAAAATAAAATAATGCTACAATTAGCTACTTGTTTTATTTTTATATTATTTAAATAAAACAAAAATAAAACAACTAGCTAATTATAACATTATTTTTGAACTATCTGACTCACCTACAAGGTGGCAGCACTTAGCAAATTTGGCTAATTTCCAAAAGGCTAAACTTTTGAAATCTAGCTAGTACCTGATGGAAAATCACCAAAAACCCCCACTGCTGTAGACCAGACTGGGAAGTCAAACTACCATTCTGGAAGAAGATAGAAAGATAGGTTTGAATTGTTTCCAAAAAAGCCAGAGGAATGTGTTCCTTTTGTTATTAGGAGCTGAGCTTGACTTGAGAGAGGCTTTTATAACCCTTAACAATAGAAACATAGAAACATAGAAGTCTGACGGCAGAAAAAGACCTCCTGGTCCATCTAGTCTGCCCTTATACTATTTTCTGTATTTTATCTTAGGATGGATATATGTTTATCCCAGGCAGGTTTAAATTCAGTTACTGTGGATTTATCTACCACGTCTGCTGGAAGTTTGTTCCAAGGATCTACTACTCTTTCAGTAAAATAATATTTTCTCATATTGCTTTTGATCTTTCCCCCAACTAACTTCAGATTGTGTCCCCTTGTTCTTGTGTTCACTTTCCTTTTAAAAACACTTCCCTCCTGGACCTTATTTAACCCTTTAATATATTTAAATGTTTCGATCATGTCCCCCCTTTTCCTTCTGTCCCCCAGACTATACAGATTGAGTTCATTAAGTCTTTCCTGATATGTTTTATGCTTAAGACCTTCCACCATTCTTGTAGCCCGTCTTTGGACCTGTTCAATTTTGTCTATATCTTTTTGTAGGTGAGGTCTCCAGAACTGAACACAGTATTCCAAATGTGGTCTCACCAGCATTCTATATAGCGGGATCATAATCTCCCTCTTCCTGCTTGTTATACCTCTAGCTATGCAGCCAAGCATCCTACTTGCTTTCCCTACCGCCTGACTGCACTGTTCACCCATTTTGAGACTGTCAGAAATCACTACCCCTAAATCCTTTTCTTCTGTAGTATTTGCTAACACAGAACTGCCAATACAATACTCAGATTGAGGATTCCTTTTCCCCAAGTGCATTATTTTACATTTGGAAACATTAAACTGCAGTTTCCATTGCTTTGACCATTTATCTAGTAAAGCTAAATCATTTACCATATTACAGACGCCTCCAGGAATATCAACCCTATTGCACACTTTAGAGTCATCGGCAAATAGGCAAACCTTCCCTACCAAACCTTCCCCTATGTCACTCACAAACATATTAAAAAGAATAGGACCCAGAACAGACCCTTGTGGCACACCGCTTGTAACCTGACTCTGCTCAGAATACTCGCCGTTAACAATAACTCTCTGATGTCTACACTTCAGCCAGCTGCTAATCCATTGAACTATCCAGGGATTAAGTCCAATCTTCACTAATTTATCTATCAGCTCTTTATGTGGAACCGTATCAAAGGCTTTGCTGAAGTCCAGGTAGGCAATATCCACGGCACCACCTTCATCCAACACCTTTGTGACATAGTCAAAGAAATCAATGAGATTAGTCTGACATGATTTGCCTTCAGCAAAGCCATGCTGATTTGGGTCCAATAAGTTATTGTTTTTTAGGTGCTGATTTATCCTCTTTTTGAGTAGAGTCTCTTTGAGTAGAGTCTTTTTGAGTAGAGTCTCCATCATTTTAACTACCACTGATGTCAAGCTAACTGGCCTGTAGTTACCAGCTTCTTCTCTACTGCCCTTCTTGTGGATAGGCACAACACTGGCCATTCTCCAATCCTCAGGAACTTCTCCTGTTAACAACGATTGGTTAAACAAATCAGTCAGGGGGGTAATAATGACAGATCTGAGTTCTTTAAGAACTCTGGGGTGGATGCCATCTGGACCCATTGCCTTATTTATCTTTAATCGTTCAAATTCTTCTAAGACATCGGCTTCTAAGATCACTGGAGCTGAATCCGTACAGCTGGAAGCAATGCTATATCCCTCCATAGTATTATTTTGTAAGGTGTCTTTTGAGAAAACTGAACAGAATTTGTCAGAACAATCTGCCAGAATTTGTAACATTTGACTAATTAAATTACCTGTGCCTTAGCACAATTCCAACTGAGCTCTCAACACTATTAATCAAAAGCCATTGGGTAACTATTTTGTTTGATATTTATTGTTTTGTTTGGCTTTATTTTGCTCTCTCTCTCTCTCCTTCTCTCTCTGAAGCTCCGAGAGATTTAAGAAACACTTATTATTAACGTTTTGCATTTCAGTTTAGGAATAGTGTTTGGCGAACCCAATGAAGTTCGGGTTTGGCAAACTCACCCGAACTTTGCCGTGAAGTTTGGGTGAGTTCGCCGAACCCGAACCTGAACCCAAATTCGAACTTTTGCTTGCAGCAAGCCGCTGCGGCATCCTTTTCTGTAAAAATAAACCAGGAGGTGGGGAATTCCCCACTTCCTTTTGCTTCCTTTTATTTTTACAGAAAAGGATGCCACAGCGGTGCTGCAAGCAAAAGGAGGTGGGAAGTCCCACGAAGGGATTCTGGGGACGGGGCTTTGACGTCACGGAGACTCCTTCCTCCCCATTTCGGCTGGCCAGGAAGTAGTCTCCGTGACATCAAAGCCCCGCCCCCGCAATCCCTTCGTGGGATTTCCCACCTCCTTTTGCTTGTAGCGCCTCTCAGGCGGCAGCGTTTCGCAGTATTCAGCTGAACCCAAACCCAAACTTTACCCAAACTTTTAAAAAAAGTTCGGGTTCGGCATGCTGAATACTACAAAATTTGGCACGAAACCAAACTTTGCAGGTTCAGTTCGCCCAACACTATTTAGGAACAGCCATGTCAGAAAAGAATATAATTCTCACTCATTCTGCATTCTGAGGACTTAAAAAGAGATTGGACAGTAATGTGTGGCTCATAGGGAATACTGTCTCTTTTAGAAATGAAAAGGGATGTGATCACATCCTAACACTGATACAGACTTGCTATTATATTTGATGGGTTGTGGTCTTTATACTAATTAAGAATTAATTCCAAATCTGTCTAATCTCATCATGGTAACTAAATTCGGAATTTCTGATTCAGTTCCTGAGTTTCTGATTCAGCTATACAGTGGTGTATTCAAAACTGCAGCAGAATGGCTATCTTCATCGTTCTTCCATTGGTGTGAAATTTTGCTCATTCTACCTCCTAAGACAGAGGTCCCCAAACTTTTTACACAGGGGGCCAGTTCACTGTCCCTTGGGCTGTTGGAGGGCCGGACTATGGAAAAAACCCTATGAACAAATCCCTATGCACACTGCACATACTTTATCTTAAAGTAAAAAACAAAATGGGAATGTACTATTTAGAGGGGGGGAAGAAGTATGAAATTCATATATGTTTATGTTTTTAATTTTCTTTTGTTAACATCTGATTGGCTATACAAGATTTTCTTGGCTTATAGAAAAATGTATAAAGAAAGAAGGAAGCACTTTGGTTAATAAGTTAGAAAAATAAATGGTGCTGTACTTTTTGAAGGAACATTAAGGAGGGAATTTAATTTAAAAAATGAATGTAACTGGATGACAAAATTAGAAAAAAAACCTTTTGCAACTTTTTTGATGATTGATATTAGTTACTAACAAAATACCACATTTTATTCATGGAAAATTAGATGGTACACTGTATTGTTTGAATGTATGTTAAGAGAAAAATAAAAAAATTACCCCCCCAAAACAGTCCTTCCTTCCTCTATCCCTCCATTTCTCCTTCCTTCCTTCCTTCCTTCCTTCCTTCCTTCCTTCTTTCCTTCCTTCCTTCTTTCTTTCCCTCCTTCATTCCTCTGTACTTCTCTTTCCCTCCCTCTCTTTCCCTTTTCTTTCTTTCTTGCTCTCTTTTCCCTGTGCTCCTGTCAATTACCGGTGGGCCGGATAAATCGCCTCAGCGGGCTGCATGCGGCCCATGGGCCGTAGTTTGGGGACCGCTGCCCTAAGACATTAGTCTTTCGCCTGCAGTTTCATAGATATGATGCCACCATATCAGCATGTTGACATACTACTATTTCACAGATTTTTAAAACTGCAAATGAAGAATGTTGATTGCAGCTCTTTTTTATCGTAATATTATAATGGATATAACAGGGAGTCTTCTTGGTCTAATGCTTAGGGTGCAAGGCTACAAACCAGGAGATTGTGAGTTCTAGTCCCACTTCAGGCATGAAAGCTGGCTGGCAGACTTTGGATCTGTCATTCTCTTTCAGCCCAACTCACTTCATAGGGTTATTATTGTGGAGGAAAAGAAGTATTAGACGTGTTAGCAACCCTGAGGTATTTATCAAAATAATGAAAGCAGGAAATAAATAAAAATAAAACAAACAACTGCTCAGACTTTATTAATATTAATAATAACAGCAACATTTGGGAAACTTTACATTGCATGAATTAACAATATGGATGGAGGATGTAAATTATTTTCTTTCCATTCTGACTAGAGTTTGGGTGAGCTGCTTTTTGTTCATCTAGGACTAGAAGCAGACAAATAATTTTATTTTATGTTTTGCGCTCCCATTTGTTGGCTGGGGGCACATATTTGGTTTAAGGATTATGCTTCTTGTCCTGAAGATGTAAATACAATTATAGGCCAACTTCAAATTACTTTGTGATGTATTCTCTAGTAAAAACATTATGATATAGAGTTATCCCACACATAAACTACAAAGCTTTGTTGTGAGCCGCCCCGAGTCTACGGAGAGGGGCGGCATACAAATCCAAATAAATAAATAAATAAATAAATAAATAAATAAATAAATAAATAAGTAAGTAAGTAAGTAAGTAAGTAGGTAGGTAGGTAGGTAGGTAGGTAGGTAGGTAAGTAAATAAATAAGTAAGTAAGTAAGTAAGTAAGTAAATAAATAAGTAAGTAGGTAGGTAGGTAAGTAAGTAAGTAAGTAAGAAAATAAATAAATAAATAAGTAAGTAAGTAAGTAAGTAAATAAATAAGTAAGTAAGTAGGTAAGTAAGTAAGTAAGTAAATAAATAAATAAATAAATAAGTAAGTAAGTAAGTAAGTAAGTAAGTAAGTAAATAAATAAATAAGTAGGTAGGTAGGTAGGTAAGTAAGTAAGTAAGTAAGTAAATAAATAAATAAGTAAGTAAGTAAGTAAATAAATAAGTAGGTAGGTAGGTAAGTAAGTAAGTAAGTAAGTAAGTAAGTAAGTAAGTAAGTAAGTAAATAAAGCTTGTACCATATTATTCAGATTTCTGGTTTTAATATTATGGGCAAATCCACTTGTTTGAATATTTATAATAATAACATGCATCAGTACAAACTAATTTCTGTTTTAAATAGATGAAGTCCAAGAATAAATGTCATCACAGATGGACTTGCCAGTAGTAGTTGGAACTTGTATGTGTAGACTGAATGAAGGTGGATACGTTTCCACTTCTTTATTTTGTGTCCAGTCCATTACAGCAGAAATGCTTTCCTTTAGAGGGCAAAGCGAATCCCTTTAAATTCTGCTTTGAGGAGGACTTCCTCTGTATGAGGGATGCAATGGTAAATTAAAGCTTTATGATATTGATTTGATGGGGAGGCAACACCGCATTGATTTCAGAGACATTTTCCCCTGCAATAGCCAAGCTAGCTGAAGGAAGAGACAGCAGGAGGGAGTTGCAGCAATCAGTAATAAAGTATTCTCTATTTAGGTCAGTGACTTCAATCCTGATGAATTTTTTCTCCCCGTAATGCGATTCACCCAAAGAATCACGAAGATGGGGATTTTTCTTTACTGAACTATATCTTTTTCACATATAATAGATGTGCATTTTCATGTTTTGGACTTCCAAGCTTCATCTGAGATGTTAAAGCACATAACTTTGTGAAGCTGAAATTACATGAGAAAGAACAAAGTCTATTCTGTTATTTGTTGAAACTAAATTTATACTTTTAGGAAATGGTAATTGTGCCATCTGATTTCTGTGGTAACCACTAAAAATCTGAGAGACATAGGCTAAGTTGGACAACCAACATCTGAAAGGCCACAAGCCATATAAAATGAACAAACACATATAAACAAGGCAGTTTATGAGAGCCATGTTGAGCAAAATGGCAAGGTTAGAATTTGGGGTTAGAAAGTCATTATTTAGGATGCCTTTTTGGGAAAGCAAAATGTATTCGGGTTTTTTTTTTGTTCTGAACAGAGATATGCCAAATGGAGACTTATGACTCCAGAATGTTAATTCCTTGCCTAAAGAAGCCAAACTAAATATTGTTAGAGTAACCCATGCTTTTACAAAAGTGCGGTTTGTAATTTCTAAAGTTCAAAATATTTTTCATCCCCCAAAGAGCCTAAATCTTTTAAATTTAAAAGAATTTTCATTTCTCTGCTTTTTTTCCCCCCACTGAAAAAATGGCAAGAAATCAATTGACGGTTTTACAGATTGATATTAAAATACAATGTTGTTTTCTGGGAGCTATACAAAGGATTTGGGGACAGTGTACCAGTCATAAAGGAAAAGGATTCTTAAACTGTTTTGTTATCCCAAGTTAAAATAAGGATGAGAAAAGAAAAAAAACAATACGATGTCTCTTAGTAAACTGAAGTAAAGAATGGCTTGGTTCATTCTTGTACAACTTTGTGTGCTGGGAGAAGTAAGATCTTTATTGTTATAACTTGCAGTCAGAGTGAGGAAAAATAAATAAATATAGTAAAAGAGAAAGGAGGTAGAATTATAAAGAAATAGTCCAGATTCACTTAATGCCTATTTCATCTTCCTATCAAATTTCCAAACAATTCCTATGCCAATCACATCTTTCACCATTGAATGGTGATTCAAACTCAGTATCACTATCTACTATAATATATTGCTCATTCCTCAATAAAACTGAGTATTGCCATTATGGAATTGAGACGGCCTCTATTTGATTTAGCAAAATATTGTTTACTATAAATATATTGTGCAGAAAATTCCTATTTTAAGTTCCTAAACAGGGGATTGACAAAACTGGTAACATCCTAAAAATTAGGGAACATAAACTTATATATTAAAGAGAGAATAAATAATTGTGAAGTACATTTAACAGTGAATGTTAAGCATATTTTGCAATTAGTATTTTTTCCTTTTTAATTCCATGTCTTTCTAATCCAGTGATGGTAGCTATGTAATTAGGATTTCACTTTGCACTCTCTCTCCACTCTCCCTCCCTCTGTCCCTAAACACACACATGTGATACAAGTTCACATATAAACATAGAAACATAGAAACTTAGAAGACTGACGGCAGAAAAAGACCTCATGGTCCATCTAGTCTGCCCTTATACTATTTCCTGTATTTTATCTTACAATGGATATATGTTTATCCCAGGCATGTTTAAATTCAGTTACTGTGGATTTACCAACCACGTCTGCTGGAAGTTTGTTCCAAGGATCTACTACTCTTTCAGTAAAATAATATTTTCTCATGTTGCTTTTGATCTTTCCCCCAACTAACTTCAGATTGTGTCCCCTTGTTCTTGTGTTCACTTTCCTATTAAAAACGCTTCCCTCCTGAACCTTATTTAACCCTTTAACATATTTAAATGTTTCGATCATGTCTCCCCTTTTCCTTCTGTCCTCCAGACTATACAGATTGAGTTCATTAAGTCTTTCCTGATACATTTTATGCTTAAGACCTTCCACCATTCTTGTAGCCTGTCTTTGGACCCGTTCAATTTTGTCAATATCTTTTTGTAGGTGAGGTCTCCAGAACTGAACACAGTATTCCAAATGTGGTCTCACCAGCGCTCTATATAAGGGGATCACAATCTCCCTCTTCCTGCTTGTTATACCTCTAGCTATGCAGCCAAGCATCCTACATATAAAGTGCTTTTGTGCTAAAATCATTAAAATTCCAGTTTAATATTTAATTTCCTCAGCTTTATCAATATGTTTGGTTTCTTTGTTTCACATTGTTTCACTTAACTAATATCACTTAACTTATATTAGATAGATTCATGTTGAATTACTTTAAAAAATTAGTAATGGGAGATTGGTTATTGTTGTGGCCCGTCTGCATCCTGCTCAGCTGATCGAGAGGATCTGAGGATCGAGAGATAGGTGTGTTTTGGTATCCTAGGCCAGTGTACGTGGCACCTGAGTCTGATAGCGAGGAGGTCAGAGAGGATATTGAGTTAGAGGCTAAAAGTCAACCAGGGAATGTTGCACCTTCTGTGACTCAGGAGAAGAGGAAGAGACCCTTCTTGACCCAAAGGTGTGCAGGAGTATTAGCAGACAAGAATGGCTTAGGACAGTGATGGCGAATCATTTTTTCCTTGGGTGCCAAAAAAGCCTGTGCGTGTACTATAGTGCATGCGTGAGTGCCCACACCCATAATTCAATGCCTGGAGAGGGCAAAAACAGCTTGTCCCACCCTCTGGAGACTGGAAATGGCCTGTTTCCCAACTTCTAGTGGACCCAGTAGGCTTGTGTTTCATCCTCCCTGGGCTCCAAAGGCTTCCCTGGAGACAGGGGTGGGTAAAAATGCCCTCCCCCATCTCACTGGAGGCTCTCTGGAAGCTGAAAATGCCCTCTCAGAGTCTCTGTACAGGCCAAAAATCAATTGTCCAGCACACACATGCATGTTGGAACTGAGCTAGGGCAATGGATTGCGTGCCAGCAGATATGGCTCTGTGTGCTACCTGTGGCACCCGTGCCATAGGTTCACCATCGCCGGCTTAGGAGAAAGAGATCTATGTGTGAATAACTCCATAGAATACTTGGCCGCACCTTGTGGCCATATAAGAAGATATCTTGCAATGTTCTAGCATTAATGTCAAGGTTCAATAAAGGGACATGGCTTAGACATCGTGATTGAGAACTATTTCTGCTAAAGAAAGCATTAGTTGCAATTTGCCTCTCTGGGATTCCTGCCAAGACACTGAGTAATGGTGATTAACAGACTGCATCAAAGAAAACTTTTAAGGAGTTTTTGGCTTGCAGCCTGAGACTGTGATAAGGAGCCAGTAATTTGCCATGGAATGCTTCCCATATCTATTTCTACACTTAACCATTTCTGCTATGAACTATTTGACAATATATACTGCAAATTTGTATTTTTCGGCTGTGTGTGTGAATCTATTTCTTGGGGGGCTTCTCACCTTGACAGAACAGTACCACATGCTTAATTATTTTCCACCTTTCTACATGATCTAATTTGTGTATCTAGAAATGGTTTATCTGTATATCTGGTATTTTTTCCCCTCTTTCAACTTTACTTAATAATTTTTCAGAAATAACTATACCACAGGACTTCGAAGCAGGCACACTGTTTTGTCACTCTGAATTAGCCTAACAATAGTATTAACTCAGTTTGGGTTTTGAAATTTTGTCCTATCAAACATCTGTAATGCCTGCAGTCAAATAAAAACTACATAATGCATTTTTCTTTTTGACAGTCTGTTCACCTTTCATCGGCTAACTTAATATTGAAACTAATTCAGTGTGAATTGCTACAATATTAAGTGCTCCATGCATAAAGAAATACTGAGGTCAAAATAATTTATTATATCATAAGGGCAGTAGACAACTATGGCTATCAAGATTGGTCACAGCTGATTTCCACAATCTAGCTGCGGAATCCCTTTGATTCTCATTGCAATCTCCCCCCCTCTCTCTGTGTATGTGTGTGTGTATATGTATATATATATACAGTATATACTCAAAATATTACACAGGGTAAAACCCGAACTCAGAACAATCTACACACACACACACACACACACACACACACATACTATGCTTTATCTAGAGGCATGGCTTCCCTCTGACTGATCATTATACAGTGGTACCTCTACTTATGAACTTAATTTGTTCCGTGACCAGGTTCTTAAGTAGAAAAGTTTGTAAGAAGAAGCAATTTTTCCCATAGGAATCAATGTAAAAGCAAATAATGTGTGCGATTGGGGAAACCACAGGAAGGATGGAGGCCCTGTTTCCTCCCAGGAGATTCCTAGAGAGGCCCCAAGGAGGGTTCTCCCCACCTTTTCCAGACCTGTTTCATCCCAGGAGATTGCTAGAGAGGCCGCACGGAGGCTTCTTCCCGCCTTTTCAGGCCGTTTCTTCCCAGGAGATTCCTAGAAAGGCCACACAGAGGCTTCTCCCTGGCTTTTCTGGTTACAGTTTCAGAGGCTCGAGTTTGTAAGTGGAAAATGGTTCTTGAGAAGAGGCAAAAAAATCTTGACCACCCGGTTCTCATCTAGAAAAGTTCATAAGTAGAGGCGTTCTTAGGTAGAGATACCACTGTATAAGTGATCTCAAAATACAAAGAATGTCAGATATTTTCCAAGTACTCATCATCTCAGACTATAGACCAGGGCTGTCAAATTCGCACCTTGTGGGCAAGATGTGTGATGTGCTGGCTATGCCCATGCCTGGTTTAGCGAATGAGAATAAAAGTCCTGATATGTTACATGATGCTGCTGTAATGTTGCAAGTTTGACACCCCTCCTGGAGACAAAGGATTTTACTTCCTGTTGATACAGCTCACCTCCATAACACAGTTGTTGTATGGCAGAACACTTTTACCTTTCCTCCAATTTGGTAAAATTAACTATAGATTGTAAAAGTATATTGAGAATGAATAGTTATCTTGAAAGAGACACAAGATAAGAGAGGCAACCCCACCTTACAACAAATGCATAAAGAAAATAGTAAAATTTAGAATTAAAAGTTGAATTGGACTGAAACATATGGATCAATCTTTATACATTTACAATGACATCCTATTAATTATTACAAATGGAATTGAGGGCTTAGCAACATGGTTTTATTCTTGTTTCTGTTTTTAGTTTTACTACAGCAGGATACAATTCTCAAAAGTGGCACATTTAAACATATTTTTTTTTAAAAAACAACAAAGGCTGCATTTTTTGTCATTTATCCATTAAAGTGATTGTCCTAAATTAAATATTTCTGCACCAAACAGAAAATGGGAGGAGGGGGTTGTTTAAATTGGAATTCTCCAATATGATATTCTTCCTATACTGTCTTCCCCCTCTCTTTTTAGCCGCCCAGAAATATTGCCCAAATAAATGAAAATGATTAAATGGAACAGCATTAATGTGTAGCTCCATTACCTGCCTCACACACAAAAAAGCCCTTGTTACTTTCTCACTACAGGACTAATGGCTCTCGTAATGGGGTTTGTTTGTTTACAGTTTTGATTGTTTGCTGGCCAATCTATTCTTTATAAATTTAGCAGCACTGTCACAGAATGTCACTGTCCGCTTATTCTTCCCAATCTCTGATGGATAAAAACAAAATATTAAACAGAATTAACTCCTCTTGGATATGTACTTTGGAAAGAAGAATAATGAGACCAAAGGGGGATTGCTATTAGTTTGGGGGGAAGAATCTATTATTTTCTTCTCAAGCGATTCCTTTATAGAAATGGTGTTTTAATAAAGTTCTGCAAAATGACTGAAACTAGATGGGAGGCTTCAAAGAGAGCAGTCTTTTATTACTTTTTTGTCTTGGATTCCACAATTCTGTTTTCTTTTGTGCATTGGCTCCATTCTCGGTTTGTTTGTTTCTTAATTTATTGTGCTTCAGATACAGACTCTGCAGACCCTAAAGAAAGGATATAATACAGTGTCCAATTTATTTGGAAGCCCTGCGTCTAGAGAGAGAACTCGAAGACGACTCCCTGGATAGTTTTATGCTGGCATGTATTCTGTGCAGTCAGGCAGATGTGCTTTGTGAGTGATCTTTTCCTATAGCTTTATTGTATGTAGCATCCACTGCAATCTGGGATTAATCACTGAACTGCAGAGTGCTTTGTTTGCTTCTTGCCACTAATACTGTGTTGTTATCTTCTCAGTGTAACCTCTCATTTGAGCTTGAGGGTAATGGGAGTTTCCAAGAAGCCAGTATGCTCTAATGTGGTCATGGAATTGTATAAAGGATAGTGGAATGATGGCAGTACGGAGGGTTTAGCTTGGATTTCAGAACTGCCAAAGGCTTTGGGGTACAGTATATTGGTTCTCTGGTTTTAGATATGTATCCCACAATCATGTAGTGCAAAGCTATGGAGCTGACAGTTTTTCTGCCCCTGTACGACTAACTTGACAGTCCCTTCCCGGGATGTTTCATGTTTGTAGGCAGTAATGGGCAGCTAAAACTTTTACTGCCACACTGTGAGTGTGTCTTATTTTGTGGGTGTGGCTTAATGGTCATGTGACTGGGTAGGAGTGGCTTGCTGGCCATGTGACCAGGTGAGAATAGCTTGAGCAATTATTGTTCAAGTGAACTGTTAAGTCCTCAACTTACAACCTTACTAGTGTCGCTCACTGGGTTGACAATTTGCTTTGCGTTTCCTGCGCTCTCCTTCCTGGGTCGCCCCCTGACTCAGGCTGGGTAGCTAGGTGCTGCCAGAAGCATAAATGCTGCTAGCGCTGCTTCCATCCATGCCTTCTGCTTGCACCTCAGGCATGAGGCTGGAGGGGAGCCGGGCAGGAGAGACAGAAGCTTGTCCGAGGGCAGGAAGGAGGAAAGAGAAAAAAAGCAAGGAGTCAGATGCAGCAGCAGGGAAAAAAGGAGAGCCAAGCCGAGACCAGTAATCCAGGAAGTGACAGCCACCAATTAGCTGGAGCTATGCATGTATCATCATTTCTGCTGGTGGGACTGTGTTCCACCCTGTCCTGCCTGCTGCCCACCCTTGTTCGTAGGTTTATGTGTGTGTATGTGAAATTATCTGATGCCAAGCAGAAACTGGATTTGGCACAATTCCAAAATACTTCTAAATGTTCTTGGAAAATACAATATGTTATTTCTGGATCCATTCCAAAGCCATTTGTACAATATTGATATTGTCATTTCATCCATCTATATTGGAGTGATAAAATCTGTGAGAAGCTTGCCACTATGCCCACCTCTATATTCATTTATGAAGAGACAATAGCATCAGGAGTGAGCTTATTGGGTTCTTAAGATCAGCTAGGAGTCAAATCCAATCTGGAACAAAATGGAACTTTACTATTACTGTAATGGTGCATGGGAATGACTGTGGGAGGCAGAAGGAGGAGCCATAACCTAAATAACCATAATATAAAAGCTATTCTCAGACCATAGAGGCAAAAGATGCACAAGAAGCATCTCAGAAGGGATCATCCCAAAGGTGTTTTTTTAAAAGGCAACTGGACTTTGTTTTTCCTTGAAGATATTTCGCTTCTTACCCAAGATGCTTCTTCAGTTCTGACTGAATGAAGGAGGATGGAAGGATTTATATTTGTTAACAACCAAACTGCGAGGAATATAACTCCTTCCTCCTCCATTCAGTCAGAACTAAAGAAGCTCCTTGGATTAGAAGTGAAATATCTTCAAGGAAAAGCAAAGCCCAGTTGCCTTTTGCAAAAGCACATTTGGGACAACCTGGATGACTGAGAATCTCCACTGACACTCAGAAGAGATCCTTTCTACTTTTCTGGAAAGTAAAAATAAAGGAGGAGAGACTTGTAAGATTGTTGTAAACCTTAAAGGCAACGTTATTACTCATGGTCCGTGCTTCTTGTCCAGATGACTTTGAAGGGCCTTCAATCCTGCAAGTCACAAAGCATTTGTTTGCGTAAAGGAAGGAAAATAAATTCTAAATGATTCAGTTACCTTCATGAACTCAATTTTCTTTAACCCCCCCCCCCCAACATTAATCAGCTCAGGTAATGACTGAAAGGGAAATATGAAGAGAGAACCAAGAAGAGCCTTGAAAGACGGCATTTAAGAGGTGACTTGATTGAAGTGTATAAAATCATGCATGCGATAGAAAAGGTGGATAGAGAAAAATCCTTTTCTCTATCACACAATACTAGGATGAGGGAGCACTCCCGAAAGCTCATAGGTAAGAAAGTGAGGACAAATCAAGGTAAATATTTCTTCACCCAGGGGGTCGTTGATTTATGGAATTCACTTCCAGAAGAGACTGTGACAGCTGTCAGCCTTGATAGCTTCAAGGCAGGATTAGACAGATTCATGGATGCCAAGTGTATTGGTGGTTATTGAAACGGATGTTGATGTGCCGCCTCTATGTTGGTTGAGGCAGGCAGGATTCCCTTGGGTACCATTTGTTGGAGGTCAAGGGAAAGGGAGGGTTTTGCCTTCTCTTTCTGCTCAAGATCCCCATGTACGGTGGGCCACTGTATAACACAGAATGCTGGACTTGATGGGCTTTGGCCCGATTCAGCATGGCTTTTCTTATGTTCTTAAGAGGCCTAGGCTAGACACAATGGTCCAAAGTTCAACAGTTAAAACATTCCTTATGAATCCTGTACTGTCGTGCTTGTCCAATGTTTTCCTTGCTTGTGATATGCTGAAGAGAAAGGACAGCAAATTTATACTTATTACATGCTACAGGTGCATGATCAGGACAGCATTATTTGTTCACAGTTGAGGAAGAATAAGGATTTTTACCATGAGCAACATTTCAACATTTATGAATTTTGTTTGCTCCAGGTGGCTGTCCATTGCCCAGCTGAGCCACTGATGAACTAGACATTAACTGTTTTAACTCACAAATGTTAATACCAATAGTTAAATTCTTCACCCAGGAAAAATACATCGCACCAACTCTGTCTTAACCCTGGAGACTGTGATTTCTGCTAACCATCCATCATTTTTTAAATCTGTCTGTAGATGGAAGCAACAAAGTATAGGCTTCATTTTAAAAGGTTTATAAAGTACTTAATATTTATATGTGCTAAGAGAAATTGGGAAATAATTTGATACTCGACCTTAGTGTTGAATTTTTATTAACCTTCTCTCCACTTTTTCCCCATCATAAAATTATTGAGGGGATATTATAGAAAAAAAAATGCATGTGTTTTCACCACATGTTTTAATGAAATCTTCTTTGCTTGCAATAGTTCATGATTACTTTTGACATCTTGCTATAATGTATGAAGAAGATATCCCAAAGGAGTGTAGTATTTTCAGATTATATTTCCCATTTAATTTTTTTTTTCAGACAACAAAAGCAAAGAGCAGAGACAATGAAATGTCACAAACCTAGAGCTGGTCAATAACAATAATAGCATGCCTACGGTATGAATGCTAGACATTTTCCTTGGTAAACATTCCTGAATTTTTATCTGTTTAAAATATATAATGGAAATGTTGTCAGGTTTCTAAACAAAGCACAATTCTTCAGTATCACCTTTCAACATCATGCTTCTGTTTTTGCCTCATCCTTCTTAGAAAATAAATTTGGTTGAAAACTATGGAGCAGTGCTTTGTTTAGAAGGGACCCCCTGAGTAATTTTATTTATTTATTTATTTCATTTTTATGCCGCCCTTCTCCTTAGACTCAGGGTGGCTTACAACATGTTAACAATAGCACTTTTTAACAGAGCCAGCATATTGCCCCCACAATCTGGGTCCTCATTTTACCCACCTCGGAAGGATGGAAGGCTGAGTCAATCTTGAGCCGGTGATGAGATTTGAACTGCTGACCTTCAGATCTACAGTAGCTTCAGTGGCCTGCAGTATAGCACTCTACCTGCTGAGCCACCCCAGCTCTTTTGGGTTTCACTCAGGGGTGGACTACTGCCCGGACCGGGGGGAGATGCAGAGGGGTAGTGAAAATGGAGCTCCACTTCAGAGCACCCATTTTGCACTGAAAGATGTTGAAAGAAAATGCAGGGCATCCTGCATAAGCCATGCCCACAGTGTGGTAGTAAAGATTTTGGTAGCCCTTCACTGGTTTCATTTACCTTTGCGACCAGTTCAGAGATGTGCAGTAAAAGGGCAGACTAGATGGACCATGGGGTCTTTTTCTGCCGTCAGTCTTCTATGTTTCTATGTTTCTATGCACGAATCTGTGCATTTGCAGAAACCTCTGCACATGTGCAGATAATCCATTCGGGTGGGTAGGCGAGTCTTCCGCTGCTGCTGGTACCAGTTTGCCTGAACCAGTCTGAATTAGTAGCAAATAACCACTGGACCCCCTCTCTCTCTTTCTCTCTCTCTCTCTTTCTTTCTTTCTTTCTTTCTTTCTTTTTCTTTCTCTTCCTTCCACTCTTTTCTCTCTCTCCCTTTCTGTCTCTTCCTCCCTCCCTTTCTCTCTATTTCTTTCTCTTTCTCTCTCTCCATCTCTCTCTCTCTTTCCTTCCTTTCTATCTTCCTTCCTTCTTTCTTTCTTTCTTTCTTTCTTTCTCTCTGTCTCTATTTCTTTCTTCTCTCTTTCTCCCCCCCTCTTCTCACTCTTTCTCCCTTCCTCTCTGTTCCTCTTTCTCTTTCTTTCTCTTCCTTCCTTCCTCTCTCTTTTTTTCTCTCTCTCTTCCTTCCTCCCATTTTCTTTCTCTTTCCCCCCTCTCCCTCCTTCCCTCCCTCTTGCTTTCTTTCCCTCCCTTACTTCCTCTCCTTTTCTCTCTCTCTTTCTTTCTCTTCCTTCCTCCTTCTCTCTCTCTCTCTCCCTCTTTCCCTCCCTCTCACTTTTGAAGGTCATGCTGCACACCATGGCCAAGTTGGGGGGGAGGACAAAGAAAGAAGAGGAGGAGTGGAGGAAGGGGAAGGGGCTCAGCAGTGGAGCCAGCCGGGCCTTTCGCACCAAAGGAGCCAGCCAGAAGGATTGAGAGAAGGACTGGGAGGAAGAAGCAAACTTGCCCTGGGGAACTTTGAGCGAGCGCGGGCTCTGGCGCTGAGAAACAGTAAGAAGCCAAATGCACCGAACCACCTCTCTTTTCTTTTTTTTAAGTCACTGGACTGAATACACACACACACACACACACAAACCCCTCAAACTGAAATTAGAGGAATAAACATGGCAAAGTATAAACAAACCTCTCTCCTCCCTTATATCCGCCTCCCCTCTCCCGGTCTGTTGGAACGCACAAAAGTTTTGGAAAGTTTCTGCCCGTGCCATGGCTGAAGTGGGAAGGAACAGGTGGTACACGCAGGAGCCATTGGGGTTTGGGAAGTAGATAGGGGGAAGGAACTCAGGATCGTACCAGAAAAACCAGGGAAGAAAACTATTTATTAAAAAAAGGTCACTCACCATTCTCACCCTAGGTGAATGGGAGCCATTGGGGAGGTCGGGGCCACTCAGGTCAGCAATCATTATAAAGGGGTAGCCAGGAGACAACACAAAAAGCCAACAAAAACTTTTTAATGCACTAAAATCTACAGAAATCAGCAAGAAAATTTTGCAGCCGCCTTCTCTCCACCACCAAAGGGGGGGGGGAGAAGATTAAGAGTTCCTTAGCTCCTCGCGGCGCTGGCTGCTACGGTGACCCCCAAGCACCATCCTGGGCTCGCGCTCTGCAGAATACTCCACCCCCAAGAATTGCCTTTGACCAACCAAACCACGGTCAGTATGGCTTGGTTGAGGCAGGGGTGGGAGCAGGGAAAAGACTTTGCTACCAATGAGGAGGAGGGGGAAGGGCAGATTTGAAACATGCCTCTCCCCTCCTGCTCTTCCCCTGATGCTGGCCATCCCCCTCTTCATTCCAAAATTGGGACATTTTGGAAACACCATGGGGTGTGGAGCAAATGATTGAAAAGCGGGACTGTCCTGTGGAAAGCAGGACCTCTGGTCACCTTATACTAACCCTATCATTAGGTAGAATTCATTACAGGCAACAGGGCTAGAATAGTAACCATTTCCCAACATGTTAGATAAAAGTATAGCTTTTCTTTTACCTTCTCAACTTTTGCCCCCAGGGGGTAGTTCAAGACTTTATCCACTTGTCAGTGTAAAAATAAAATTTCAGCTTAGACCACTCCATGTTTGTAAAACAACTGGAAAAGAAGAAGAAGAAGAAGAAGAAGAAGAAGAAGAAGAAGAAGAAGAAGAAGAAGAAGAAGAAGAAGAAGAAGAAGAAGCAGCTCATATAGATTTTGATTTTAGATGGCAAAATTCCCTAGCTGGTCAAGCTAACCTGGACCCCATTTTTTAAAATTGAAACTTAAATATAGTTATAAATCAAGATTTCCTGGGAGAGAGTATATTTTTTTATTTGATTTATATCTGTCCTTTCCTCCAGTAGCTCAAGGTGGCATGTATAACACTCCCTCCTCCACTCTCCAACCAGCAAAACACCATAATGAGTTAGGTTGAAATGGGAGAGTTATCATTGAATGGCAGAGACTGGAAACTTCTCAGAATTCTGAGTTGGAGACAGAATGCAGAACCCCTGTTCCAATTTAGAAGTCATTCTTCAAAGCGTCTGCAACTGGGCGTCTATATCACTGTTGCCGAGTTGTAGATTTTGAAATCAACCCTTCCCCAGCCCAACAATAGTGCTGGTTTTTATGGAATTGTTGTGGCCCTGCTCCTGCCCCAAGGACTGTGGATGTGGGGGAGACATCCACATGCTGCAGGTCTGTTTTGCCCCCGGTGGAATCTGCTGATGAAGGCTCCTCTGACCAAGAAGCATGAGTGACAGGGAGGAGGAGAGTGGGGCAGACAGCTCAGAAGGAGATCAAGAGAAGGGCAGCATAAAAATTAAATAAATAAATAAATAAATAAATAAATAAATAATCTAGCTCCTCCTTGGATTCAGAACAAGAGTTAATGATACAGCCATGCATGTGGATAGCGATGCATAGGCAACAACAACTGAGAGATTATTATCAAAGAAAATGAGGCCACCTGTGGTTGGGTGGGGCTGTGGTAATTAGTGAGGCTGCTATAAATAGCAGCCTGTGGGTTTGGCCATTGTGGAGGATTATATGATCCTTGTGTTTCGTGACTACTTTACTGACTTTGACTTTTTGTGTGCTGATTTTCCCCCGCTTTGAAACTAAACCAGAGCAAAGTGTGTGTCACTTTGTGAAAGAAGAAGGACTGTGAATTGTCTCACAGCTGCAAGATAAGTATCACAGAACTGATAAGGGACTTGTACAAATTACCAGTTTGTTTGGAGATGAGTGCTCTTTGCTATACCAAAAGAGGGCTTGGTTTAAGTGAATTTTCATTATAAAGAACATTGTTTTGAATTTTCAAACGTGTGTGTGTCTGAAATTTGTACCTGTGAATTTTTGGGAGGATTCTACCAGAGAGCCCGACAGAACATGGAATAATGACAATTGCTGGCTGAAGGGGAGAAAAATAAACAGGGAGAGGATTATGATCAGGGCCGCCGATAGGGCGGTACTACTGGCAGTGGCATCAGGGGCCTGGACAAATTGACAAATAGGGGGGGCCCGGATGGTTTTGCTGGCCCCCTGGCGCCCGCAGTAATTTGTGCCCAGTGAGCAGCACCGACGCCGAGCTCCAGCTCCTCGTACCGGCACTCTCTTGGAGTGCGCAGTGAAGGTAGGAGGGAACGAGGGCTGGGCGGCTGGGGCGTTCCCTGTAGCTGTAGGCTGTGTACGCCTTAGCCAGCGCACCCCAAAATGCCCCCTCGGCCCCGCACACCCTTTTTCAAGGGCGCGCACGCTGCGGCCCCCCCAGCCCCCGCTCCTCTAGCCCCCTCGCGCCCCTGGCTACTCGCTGCTGCCCCCTGCATAACCCGCCCACCCACCCTATCCACCTCTCTTTCTCCTCCACCGGCTAAGGTTTTTCTTGCCGAAAAAAAAAGAAAGAAAACCTTTGCCGGTTTCCCCCCCCCTTAATTTGAATGTTCCGGGCGGGCTGGCAGGGACATTGAAAATCACTTTCACCAGCGTCTGGAGAACGAGAGAGAGAGTGAGAGTGATAGAGCAAGATAGAGGGAAAGTGAGAAGAGAGAAAGAGAGAAAGAGCGGGGGAGAGAAAGAGATAGCAAGAGAGAGAGAACGAGAGAGAGAAAGAGTGAGAGAAAGAAAACAAGAGAGAGAAAGTGAGAACAAGAGAGAGAGAGCAAGAGGGGGAGAGATAGAGAAAGAGGGGGAAGAGAGAGAAAGAGAAAGAAAGAAAGAAAAAGAGAGAGAGATGAGAGGAAGGAAAAGAGTGAGAGAGAGGAAGAAAGCAAGATAGAGAAAGATAGAGAAAGAGAGAAAGAAAGAAAGAGATGAGAGAGGAAGGAAGAGAGTGAGAGAGAGGAAGAAAGCAAGATAGAGAAAGAGGAAGGAAGAGAGAGAGAGGAAGAAAGCAAGATAGAGAAAGAGAAAGAGAGAAAGAAAGAAAGAAAGAGATGAGAGAGGAAGGAAGAGAGTGAGAGAGGGCTGTGTTTGACCTCAGAGGGCCGGGGGAGGGCTTTCCCAGGGTGTGTGGCCATGGTGGGCATAGCACGGGATTTGGGGGCAGTACAGTGATCCCCCGAGTTTCACGATCCCGATCATTGCGAATCGCTATATCGCGATTTTCCCTTCCTTTCTCATCTTTCTGCGGCGCTGCAAGCGAGGAGCCAGGCGGGCGGGCGAATGGGCAAGCGGCAAGCGATCTTGGGGTTTCCCCGTTGCCTGGGCAACGGGGAAACCCCATCTTCGGCTCCTCGCTGCTGTCGCGCTGCGGAGCAGATCAGCTGTTGGGTGGCCGAAGGGGTCTTCCCCGCCGCCCACACGCAAACTCCACCATCTGCGCATGTGCGGCCATGGAAAACAGGACGCGCATGCGCAGATGGTGTTTTTACTTCCGTGCCGCTACATCGCGAGTTTACGATTATCGCGAGGGGTCTTGGAACGGAACCCTCACGATAATCGGCGGATCACTGTAGTTTTAAAATGGGGGGGGGGGGGCAGACACTTAGGCTGTATGGGGCCCCAAAATTCCTGATGGTGGCCCTGATTATGACCAAGGGATTTTCTATATATTAAACACAGAATATAAAATAATAGAATTGGAAAGGACTTCATAGATTTTCTAGTGCAACTCCCTGTTTGAGCAGAAGGGGTGGGTTCCTACTGATTTCTCTGCCAGTTTGCTTCCTCCTATGCCGCACGGGTGTGTGACAACTCCACGCATGTGTGTGCATGTGTGCACATGCCCAGTGCTGAAAACTAGGCCTCTACGTATGTGCAGAAGCAAAAACAGTTTCTGCATGTGCATTTCAGACAAATGGCTGTCCAGATTCTTTTTGAAAGCCTCAGTGATGGAGAACCCATAACTTCTAAATGCACTTTGGTAAAAAGTAATTTTTACTGCATCAAAGGTGTGTGCAAATTCCATGTCTGACATTCTTCAAAATTATCCACCCATGGGAAAAGATTAAAATGTCTTAAAATACTTATCATAATTTGCAATGACACCAGCACAGCATTATTTTTCCATGCTAATGTTTTCATAGTAATTTGACCACTATAGTACACCCACTACAACAGTCTAGACTTAGCATTGGGGGAAAAAATACGTGGACCAGTATTCCCCAAAAAGTTGAAGCAATTATTCCAAATGAACTGTCTTGCTAAATAGGTGAGTGGTGTTGTGAGAAATAGAAGAATCTCAGAAACTTTCTCAGCTATGTATCTTCTGAAAAATTTCATTTCAGCTCTGAGAAAACAGAAATGGTTTTTTTTCCAACTTCTTAAGTAATTGTAGAAAAAGAGAATGGCATTATGACCATAAAATGTTCTGATGATTAGTTGTAAAATTGCTTATATGAAAAAAAGAGGACTGTGCTTCATTTAAAGATTCACTAAAGTGCATTGCTCGATGTCCATCAGAGAGGTTTTACCCGTGAAAAACACTGTTTTGCACAGAACAGTGGTCCCTTTTGGAAAGTAAAGAGATGAAAAAAGAGAGAACAAAAGAGAAAGTGAAGCCTAAATGTCTGGTTTATGCAGCTGCATTTGTAGAAATCACAAACCATATTGCAGTTATTTTCCCTTGAATTTAATTAACACCGATTGGCACGCTAGTACTGCCAGTGGCAATACTTGTTGATTATATCTGTGTAGTAAATGCTAAGTTTGAATAATGATTTTACCAACCTTGCCTCCTCAACCTTGCTGACAAAATAGGTTTTATTCTCTCATTTTCTTTCTATTATGTTAGTAGTGTCATCAACTGCATATTGATATCAAGATTATAATTATGTTTAGCTTAGCCTGGGAAACAGGTCACATTATATATTTCCAAAAATATACATTCTTGGGCTTCTTTGTGCAAATCTATTTCTCCCTTGTGATTATACTGACAAAAAGTTCTATGAATAGAATAGAATTGTTATTAATTTCCCCTGATACCTTTGCAGCCTAAAGGCAACTTTTTATAAAAATTTTAGATAACTTTCCAGTTTCTCAAATAATATATATTTTAAAATCCCTCCTGTAATATCTCTAATGGTATTATTACAGAAGTTACAACAAGTGCATATGGAAGCACTGTATTGCATTTGAAAGAATCTAAAAAAGTTGTGAATCTTTAAAAAGTGTTCAGAATTCCCATAAGCTATTGAACACATTCCAGAGAGTATTTAGCAATATTTTAAATTCAGTTTTAAAAAGCTCTTCTTTCTTTTTTTATTTATAAACAATGTGGGGGAGAAAAAAAGAATTATCTTGAAGCTTGGCATCATATATAGGTTTATAGATGAGAGGTTTACAAATGTTTAAATTTTCCATTATTTGTATTCTGCCATTGCCAGTTTTACTGAAGAATTCATAACAAGTCTTGTGAAGTTTTTGGTGCTTGTGAGCTTGTTTATTTTCTTACAGACATTTCATTACCTAACTAGGTTACATCATCAGTGCAAGCACTTTATATATATTTACTGTTAAGTAAATTTATCAGAATACTGGTAAGTATATCTGAATTTAGTAAGGGAACTCTATGGGATTTACTGCTCAGTAAAGTTTACAGAATTGCATTGTCACCAAATTGCTTAGAGGTTCAATTTGATTCAAAGAGATAAAGTAAAACAGCATTCCCTTCCCTCCCTTTTTATTCAAACTACTGCTAAATAAATATCCTAGAGAAAAGCAATGTCTCAACCAGAGCTACTTACACTGCAAACAAAAGTGAACAAGAAATTCCCCTCCTCTTGTCTTCTCTTTAGATATGTTTCTAGTAACTGTAAACTTATATCACAAAAAATTATGACATGTGCTTAACATATGTGTGCAGGGCCGCCGATAGGGCGATACTACTGGGAGTGGTGTACCGGGCCCGGCCATGAGGGGGCCCGGTTTTGCCCGGCGTCGCACATGTGCAGTACCGGCCCTCTCTTGCCGGCTGCCTGCCTCACCAAAAAAAAAGGCGGGCCCTCTGGCCCTCACGAGGCAGGACTGGAAGCCCCGACAGGCCCGGCGAAATTGAAAAATTATTCAGTTGCAAAATTGTTACAGTCGGCACAGCACAGATCAGAAAAAATGCCTAGTTTTCTCTAATCTGCCTGAAGAGCTTCATAGCTGCTCAAGATGAAGTTTGGATCAGACCTAATTTGGTATACATTTTGGTTATGGCGTTAGATTTTTTTCGAAATTGTTCCCTTCTAAGTGTGAGGGTAAGATGTGTTGCTTTGGAGTTGACATGTTTTTTGGAGCCGTCTCGCCATTTTAGACTTGAGAATCAAAAACACCATCCTGGATTCGAGAAGCAAGCATTGTGGGAAGTGGAATGATTTGAATATGCAAAGGAGAAGCTGGGTAATGCTATTATGGTCTTTTCAAAAAAACAAAACTACCATCATATTTTGACACTTGTACAGAGAAGATCTGAAGCGGGAGTTGGTTATTTTACATTGTACCTTCTAAATTATATTAAACGCATACAGAGTAATATCTCACCATATGTTTAATAGATATGATAACATCCTAGGAAAAAAAGAATAAATAATAAAGAGGGGAAAAAAAGGTGTTGCTCTTAGAGCCACGGACATGCTATTTGTTAAGAGACATTATACATTACACATTTAAAAGCTTAAATATATTAAGTTATGGAACTCAATAGCAGGTACGTGTATGAGAAAAAAATCTTGGATTTTTGGCACATTTGCTTCATAATGTGGATTTGATGATACTTGAGGGTATGTTCTTTTTTATAAAGCAATTTTAAAATTTTGCAAACTTTGGAAAATGCTATAAGGAGATAGGTGGAGAGTTTAATGAGAAGAAGAGGGAAGGGTTTTTTGCTCTTCCCTCTTCTTTCTCTTCTTTTTTCTTGCACTGTGCTTTTTACACCTATGGTGGAGTTTACGTAGTTTTAAACGTTATTGCATATAATTTATCTTCTGGTTACCTATTATTTATTGGTATTATTGTGAAAACAAATATTTTTCTAGTGTGATGCAGGAGTATTTTGTCTTTATCCTTTGTGCCATCTTATTGCTGCTTTTAATATTGTTGATGGCAAAAATAATAATATTTTGTTAATTTGGTGTATTTGCACTGTTCTGGTTATTTATTTATTTATATGTATGTAATATGTTGATGTCACTTGAATATATTTTCTGCATTATTAACATATTATTAATCTGTCAAACAAGTGTACCTTGTAGTGGCAGGGTTTAAATTTTTTTTTTGAAAGATAAATTTAATACATAATTGGCATGTTGCAAAATAAAGTAGTTTTAAAATGGGGGGGGGGGGCAGACACTTCGGCTGTATGGGGCCCCAAAATTCCTGATGGCGGCCCTGTATGTGTGTGCAGGAGAAGACTAGGTTGAGCCCAAGTGAGGGGTCAAATATGTCATCAGCTTCGGGTCTCTTCGTGTCCACAAAAGTTCTAAGTCCAACCCACCTTGAATTCCATTGATTCTTACCTATCACCAACTTGTTTTGACTGTTAGTAGTTCAGATTCTTGTAATTTTAGCATGCAATGAACCGATATGTTCATTTGAACTGCCTGGATTGCTGATTTTCTGTGCTTGAGAGTGTGTATTTAGCACATGTCCTTTGTTTTCTCCATAGTGGGTGGAGCTAGCCTCCAAGAATGGGAAGACTCTGCCCTTTAGCCAATCAGGACCAAGTCACAGGTATAAAAGCACCTGTGTTCCATCACCACCACCCCTCTTTTGACTCGGTCCTTGTCATAAAGGACTTGTGTTCTCCCATTCTTGGAAGATCTCCACCTTGAACTATCCTGTTTTTGTTGTTTTTTTTAAAAAAGAATGTTACTCACTGGTAGTTTTCCACCTCTTCCACCTCAATCACACTCTGGCACACTGCCATCATGCCATCTGTAATTTGTCATCACAATGATTTATCTCTTTAACGAGTCTTCTCTTGGGCCTCACCCATGAGTCCTTTGTGGACTAGTGATCATCCTGAGAGAATGGACCTCCAACAGTACAAGCATTGCCCAATTCCTTTTTCAGATCATAGCATATACCCAATAGGCAATGTCAAATTTTTCAACCTTCAATTTCCAAGCATTAGGGGTGTTCAATAGTTGCAACATGCCTTGAGGATTGTAAAGATATTTTGGCTAATTTAATATAATTTAGGTGTGCTTAATAAATAACGACATAAATATCATTACTTTTTAGACCAGCAATTCCCTAACAAACAATTCAGACCAACAATTCCCCCTGTTATCTTCAAAGAAGAACATTATTCTGTGCGCAGTGAGCCGGATGGAAGATATCTTTATTATTTCACTCCAGAGAAAGGCTCAAAAACAGGATAACCTGCTCAATTGATTGCAGATAATCTGGTGTATTTCATGAAGAAGAAAAGGCATTGACAAAAGCTTGAAGGCCATTGGACGAGATTCTACAAATGTTAATGCTGACTGTGAAGGTGGTGCTATGCACTGGGTAGAGGTCAAGCCAGAGCATCCACTCTGCTGGAGCTGATTGACTGATTCGAAGGTGTATATGAGCCACCTTTGACATGCAAACTGACTACAGCAGAAATAAAGAAGTTAATTGTTGAACCAAGGCAAGTACTACAGTCTCCCTGTCATGCCCAATCAATAGAGAGATGTGTGATACACAGAGCCAAACTAAAGTTGTGCAACTGCAAAAATAACAGTAGATTTGAATACTTGGGTGGAAAAACAGATATTTTTAGAACCCCTCACTGGAAAAAATTGCAAAAATTAATTTTCACCCCATTAAATAACACACCCTAATACTCAACAGTATATTCTGAATGTCTACTAGATCTAAGTTCATGATAGCCTTCTTAGATGCCAACCATAACTTTCATCTCTGCCTTTTTCCAATGAGCACCAATACTTATTGGAATCAAAACTAGATTTTATTTCCACTTCTTTATCGGCAAAGCTTCACACAGAATTAGCACAAACAGTTTATTTAAGTGTATGCATAGACAAATGGGTACATGGATATGAAACTACTCAAAAGCTAGCTGTCAGTGTTCCAAATAGCATCTGAAATTAAATCAGAGCACAAGGCAGAGTCCGAGGTGTTCCTACAAGTCCCATGGGTTTCTCCATCCAATTTAAAGTTCATTGCCTTGTTCCCATCCCACAAGTTCATCACATGGTCCAGTCTGGTTCTGCCAATCCCTTCTTTTTTATTAAAAGAAATTAACAATTAAAAAAACCCAAAATCCATTACTATTAAAACTAAAGCAACCAGCAAAACCAAAAACATAACTATTAATAAAAACAGGTGAGGGCTGGGTTTTTTCCCCTCTGTTATTATTTAAGTGCTTTTACCAAATTCTTTAAATCAAGAGTCACTTCTCTGTGTGTTTCCCTCTCTTTCCTGTCATTCTCTGCCTCAATCATTTTCTCATTTCTCTTTTTTTCTCCCCTTTTTTCTATCATTTCTCTCTCTCTCTCTTCCTTCCACTCTTCTCTCTCTCTCTTGCTTTCTGTCTCTCTCTCTTGCTTTCTTCCACTCTCTCACTCTCTCTCACTCTCTTCCTTCTCTCTCTCATCTCTCTATCTTTTTTTCCTTTCTTGCTCTCTCTCACTCTCTCTCTTACTTCCTCTCTTCTCTCTCTCTTTCTTTCTTTTGCTTTCTTTCTCTCTCTTTCTCTCTCTCCACCTCTTGCTCTCTCTCTCTTTTTCTCACTTTCTCTCTCTTGTTTCTTTCTCTCTTTCTCTCTTGCTTTCTCTCTCTCTCACTCTTTCTCTCTCTTGTTCTCTCCCTCTTGCTATCTCTCTTTCTCTCCCCCTCTTTCTCTCTGTCTCTCTTTCTCATTTTCTATCTTGCTCTGTCTGTTGCTCTCACTCTCTCTCGTTCTCTCTCCATTCTCAGAGCGGAGGCCGGCGAAGGTGATTTTTAATGTTGGGCGCCCGGGCACGCACACTCCCCATCCCCCTGCCAGCTTGCCCGGAACATTCAAAATAAGAAAAACCTTCAGTGGCGAAGGTTTTTCTTATTTTGAATGTTCCGGGCGGGCTGGCAGGGGGATGGGGAGCGCGCACACCCGCGCGCCCAACATTGAAAATCACCTTCACCGGCCTCCGCTGTGAGAAGAATGCCTGCCCTGCCTCTCCTGCAGCCTCCTTGCTGACACCCTGGGATGAAAGGGCTCTCAGCGAAGGGACTGCGAGAGAGGAAGGGCAGGCATTCCCAAAGTGCTTGGAGCAGCTAGTGGCCGGATGAGGAGGACGAGAAGCTGCAGCCACAACTGCTGCTGTGGGAGGAGCCGCACCCCAAGGCAGGAAGTGGAGGAGGAGAAAGAGAGGCAGATCAGCCGGGTGGGTGGGTAGCAGCAGCGAGAAGCAAGGGGTGCGAGGGGGACAGAGGCGCTGAGGAGGCGGGGGCAGACCCGGCTCCTTGCGTGCCTTTGGAAAAGGATGCACGGGGGGGGGGTGTTTTGGGGTGCATGCGGGGGCAGCTTAGAATGAACCATGCTGCCTACCAGATATTCATTTTGCTAGCGTCCTTAGTCTGGTCAGCTGCTGCACAGTATTTTATCCTCTGGTTAGTTAGGGCTTAAAAAAACCTTATTCAGAGAGAGTAACAATGAAAGAGCTTGGAAGCCACTAAGAGCTGGGAACATCATTACCATCTGGTTTGTGCTGGAAAGAAACTTATTCAGAGCAAGTTTGAGCAATGAAAAAAATCCTGCAAAAACTTAGGGCGTAGAAAACATTCTTCACAGAGAGAAACAATGAAAGAGACTGCAAGGTAAGAATGGGAAAATCATTAGCAGCTAGTTAGGGCTGGGGAAAAAAAGGTGTGTTTTTTAAAAAAAAGCTACATTCAGAGTATAAGACACACCCAAACTTTTAGCCTCTTTTAGGGAGGAAAAAGGTGCACCTTATACTCTGAAAGTACAGTACTTGATCTTTTGCAGATTTTGGCATTTAGCAGATTCTGAGACAGAAAAAGAATAGGAAACATAGAGGAAGAGCAGTATGGAGTAAGTACATCGTGTAAATCCCCTATGGGAGAGGGAGTTGTTTTATAGGAGAAATTTAATGTAGAAACATATCATGTGTACAAATAGATTTCCGCATTGGAATTGTTTTCACAACATGTAAAATAAACAGACCTTCACTGCAACTCCATATCCTGTGGCAGAATGGCATGTTTGAATTTCATCTAATTTGAAAGAGAAGTGAGTTTTGGTCATAGGATACTTATGGCACTGCTTCCACTGCCCAGCCCTTCCAAAACAATTTGAAGCAGACCTGCTTTCATCTTCACTCGTGCCTGCTGCAAAATACTGAAATAATGAGCTTCTAGCTGACTTTCAGAGAGACTGCAAAAGCTGTATTCAGTCAGTGTCCTACCAAGTTATTGTTGGTCCTTGAGGGAGGAAAAAAACCTTAACATCACTCTACATGAGGGAACTGAAACGAACTGTTACATTACTTCAATTCATATTGTGTATTGTTTGTAAAAACAATCCATGATGGATGGTAGCAGCACCAAACAGTTCAACCTCATGAATTAAAATATGAGAGCTTTTCAACACCATAACATGTCATCAGTTGTGCATCCAGGTGTTTTCTCCAATGCCTTTAAACATGGGGTTATTATATGATTCTAAGCAAAATCCATGCCCGTTGGGCTTCAAAGATTGGAACTATTTAAGGGCACTTAAAAAGAACCCCTGTTTTCATTCTCCTAGAATAAATAAAGTCCAAGCAACCTAGAACTTTCCCCATTTACTCTACCTAACTTCAAGGGTAAAACAGACAAAACTCTTGTGAATTTTATTTCTGCTAAAATGAAGCAACCTTGTCCTTACAATACTTAAAAGTGGGCTAATGCTCAGGAACCAAGAAGGAAGAGTAGAATTTTCAATAAATTCAAAACACCTAGAATATACCTAACTGCCTAACTAAAACTAACTCCCAGATACTAGACATATGATTAAATAAAGCATATAAGAAGCCTTGCTGGATCAGACCAATTATGTTTTTATTCCAGTATCTGATTACCACTGTAACAAATTATGGTATATACTTTCAAGAAGTCCACATGACAATCTTAAATTCTACACAAAGTAAAAGAAGTTAAGGGCTCTACTGGTGAAGTATTTTTGGACATTTTCAATGGTGTTAATGTCTGAGATGTGGTATGGGTTCCAAACAGATGAGCTGTATTCGAGGATGGGTCTAGCAAAAGTTTTGTAGGCTCTGGTAATTAGTGTGAGAGTGCCAGAGCAAAAGCTGCGTAGGATTAGGTTGATTACACTTAAAGCCTTTTTGGCGATGTTGTTGCAGTGGGCTTTGGCACTTAGGTCATTTGATATTAGTATTCTTTTTTAATTTTTATTTATTTATTATTTTGTCCAATGCACAATACATATTGAAGAGGATAGACATGAGTTATTATATATAAAGAAAGGATATAAAAGTCCAATACACAATGAGGGTTTTAGTGGGTATATATCAATATACACATAGTAAAATACATGATGAAGGTTATAGAGGAGATACTCATAGTAAAATATATCTAAGAAATAATAGAAAAGAAGATATAGGAATAGAATATATCAATGAAAGAATAGAAGAAGAGATATAGGAATAGAGGAAAGGTATATAGGTGATATAGGAGAGCAATAGGACAGGGGACGGAAGGCACTCTAGTGCACTTGTACTCGCCCCTTACTGACCTCTTAGGAATCTGGATAGGTCAACCGTAGATAATCTAAGGGTAAAGTGTTGGGGGTTTGGGGATGACACTATGGAGTCCGGTAATGAGTTCCACGCTTCGACAACTCGGTTACTGAAGTCATATTTTTTACAGTCAAGTTTGGAGCGGTTAATATTAAGTTTAAATCTGTTGTGTGCTCTTGTGTTGTTGTGGTTGAAGCTGAAGTAGTCGCCGACAGGCAGGACGTTGCAGCATATGATCTTGTGGGCAATACTTAGATCTTGTTTAAGGCGTCTTAATTCTAAACTTTCTAGGCCCAGGATTGAAAGTCTAGTCTCATAGGGTATTCTATTTCGAGTGGAGGAGTGAAGGGCTCTTCTGGTGAAGTATCTTTGGACATTTTCAAGGGTGTTAATGTCTGAGATGCGATATGGGTTCCAAACAGATGAGCTGTATTCGAGGATGGGTCTGGCAAATGGGTCTGGTAAGTAGTGTGAGATTGCCAGAGCAGAAGCTACGTAGGATTAGGTTTACAACTCTTGAAGCCTTCTTGGCTATATTGTTGCAGTGGGCTTTGGCACTTAAATCTTTTGTTATTAGTATACCAAGGTCTTTAACCGAGTGGGGATTATCTGTGATAATTTGATTATTCAGTTCGTATTTGGAGTTCAGATTCTTCTTCCCAATGTGTAGGACAGAGCATTTGCTAGTTGAGATTTGGAGTTGCCATGTGTTAGACCATTCAGAAACAGCGTCAAGGTCTTTTTGGAGAGTAGTTGTGTTATCGGTGGTGTTGAAGAGTTTTACATCATCGGCGAAGAGGACACAGTTGCTTGTGATGTAATCGCAAAGGTCATTGATGTAGAGAATGAAGAGTGTTGGTCCCAGTACACTACCTTGGGGAACACCGCTTTTAACTGGGATGGGGGTGGATATGGTGCTTCCTATTTTGACCACTTGTTGTCTGTTTGATAGGAATGCTGTAATCCAGCTGTGGAGGGATCCTGAGATGCCATAGGATTTGAGTTTTAGGAGTAGTTTGTCGTGGACCACTGAATCAAAGGCTTTGCAGAAGTCAATATAAATTGCATCTGTAGATTTCCCTTGATCTAGATGAGTTGTCCATATATTTTTGCAATGGAGGAGCTGCAGGTTGCAGGATAGTTTTTTTCTGAAACCAAATTGTTTATTAGAGAGCAAATTATTAGTTTCTAAATGGAGAGTAATTGATTTGTTTATAATTGATTCCATGACTTTGCAAGGGACGCAGCATAGTGAAATTGGTCTGTAGTTATCTACAAGAGAGGGGTCTCCTTTTTTGAAGATGGGGATGACCATTGCTTTCGACCAAAGCTTAGGAAGTGTGCTGGTTCTGAAGGATTTTTCAAAAATTATGCTTAGTGGTTCAGCTATGGCAGAAGAGAGCTTTTTTAGGAAGTATGCACATAGACCATCTGGTCCAACTGATAGAGAAGGTTTAAGGTCATGTAATGCTTTTTCAACTTGGTCTTCAGTGAAGTCTACTTGGGTTAAATCATTGAGGGAGTTTGAGGTGCGATTGATGAAATTGGGCGATGAGCCATTGCTGTTAACAAAGACAGAGCCAAAGAAAGAGTTGAAGAGGTTGGCTTTGGATGAATCATCATGATATTCTTTGTTGTTGGGTCCTTTGAGAGGTGGGATTGGTCTAGAGTCTTTGAGTTTATTGTTGACAAAGTTGTAGAAAGCTCTATTAGATTTGGTGCGTAGGAGGTTTTCCTCTTGTTTGCTGTAGTAGTTAAGGCATTCTGCTTTTATTTGATTGCAAATGCTTTTATATCGGCTTTTCAAGTTGGAAACTTGTCCTTTTTTTGTTTTTCCTCCAGACATATTTTTTTCTTGTTTGTAATTTTCTTATTGAGATGGGGAGGTTATTTTTTTTGTTTATGGTACATGTTAGAGGTACATGAAGTCTGATGATAATTTTCATTTCGAGTAGGAATGTGTTGTAGAGGTCATCAGTAGTGTAGCATTCCGAGAATAGAGTTTTCCAGTTTAATGTTTAGAGGTGGGCTTCAATGAGTTCGTAGCTCGCTTTTTTGAAATTGAATTTTGGTGTTGTATTATTTTGGTGGTTCATAGTGTGGCTTAAGTTGAGACTGAAGTTTATCATGCTGTGGTCACTGTTGGAAAATGGTTCTGTTATTTGTAAGCCATATATTGTACTTTTGCTGTTACAGAAGATGAGATCCAGACAGTTATCAAGTCTGGTATTTTTAGTTACTAGTTGGTCAAGTCCCAGATGGGTGACGGTATTATATATAGTAGAATGGATGGGTTCCGTGCTGCATTCATTTAAGGACCAGTTGATGTGTGGTAGGTTGAGGTCTCCGAGGAAGATAATGGGGTATGGGCAGTTGGTTGCCCACGTTAGTAATGTGGATAATTTGTTAGCATGTTCGATGTCGTAGTCCGGGGCTCTGTAGCAGAGTAAGAAGCGAATTGTGGTATTTAGGGATAAATCACAGACAATAGTTTCAGGTACCAATAAATCCTGTGCAACTTTAAGGATTTTTAGGTTCAGCGATTTTTTGTAAAATATAGCTACTCCGCCTCCTCTGCGGGATTCACGGTCTGATCGGAAAACATGGTAGTTTTTTGATGTGATAATGGAGTCTGGGTAGGAAGCATTTAGCCATGTTTCGCATATAAAAATTATATCAAAATTGGAGGTGTCAAGTAGAAGGAGGAATTCAGATATCTTGTTGACTAAACTTCTAGCATTTAATAGTTTACATTTGAGATTGGTCTTGTGTTGGGAATTGGAATTGGGGTGGTTAGAGTAGTAAGGGGCACGCTTTCCTATTCTTGGTTTGAGGTGGTAGGGTTGTCCATTTGTTGTTGTGGAATGGTGGTCTGGCTGGTGTCAGTTTGATGTTGTGAGATGGTAGGTTGAAAGTTAGACCGGAAGATGTGGGGAGAATTATGGGTTTTGGGTTTGATGCTTTCTGTGTGGTAATCTATGTAAAGGTTTGTTTCACCAAGTTCATAGCGTCTCTTGAGTTCTGCCCGTAGTTCGCGAGAGCGAATACGTTGGAGGAGAGAAAGATCTGGTCTGTATCTGAGTTTGTTGAAGGACTTGTTATTTCTGGCAATGTGGTTAATGGTCTTGATGAATTGCTGTTTTATTTGTTCAGTTTTGCATACTACTTTGCAGAAGCGGGGAGCTATTGAGCCATCGTTATACTTGTGCTCAGGTCCAATTCTGGTAACTTCCAAAATGTCTTCTTGGGCAAATGTTTGTGCATGTGAGTGATGTTGGTGGATGATATTTCTTATTCTTGTTATATCTGATTCATGACTTTCATCAAGACCAAAGAGGATAGCATTCTGGCGCTTTTGTTCACGTTCCATGGCATCCTTGACTAGGGTAGAGATATCAGTGGTAGAATTAGTGGGTTTTTGGAGTATTGGAAGTGGTTGAGGTTGGGGTGGTGGAGTGGTGAGTGGTATTTTGTCGGGTGGATTCAGTGTTTGGATATTTTTCTCCATGGATGAGAGTCTTGATTCAATACTTTTTTTGAATTCTTCTTGCGTTTTGAGAAGTCTTGGTTCAATACTTTCTATTAATGTTTTTTGGGTTTTGATGGCTTCTTTTAAGGTATTAATCTCATCAGACAAGCTGCTAAGTATATTTAGCTTGGGGGCGCAGGATGAGCACATATAAAGAAATGAAGAGTTTGCTTTTAGGAAGGTGTCAATATGTTTAGAAATATTGAAGCAGCTTTTATGAGCAGACTGATTGCAAGTCTGCCATTTTATGAAACCATCATGATCATTGATAATGTCTTTGCATTTAAAGCATTGATAGCTGTGATTATCAATTGTTGCTTGTTGTTCTTTTTGTTCTTGTTGTTGTATATTCTTTTTGATTGGCATTTCTGCTTTAATTTGAGCTGTTCTGTGTCAGCGTCTGTTTACCAGTGTGTGTGTGTGTGTGTGTGTGGGGGTGTTAGTGCTTCAGGAAAGTCTTTTGGTTACCCTGCCTGAGTTTCTGGCTTCCTGCTCAGTGGGCCTCTTTATGACTTTACAGCGTGTTGAGGGAGAGGCAATTAGGAGTTTGTAACTTTAAGAGAGAGGCAAATAGTTGAAACAGGCAAGAACAATGGCTTTTGAATGCCCAGTAACCCCCCTTCTTCCTTCACAGCCAGCACCTAGTAGTTTGCCTTATTAGCCCAAATGGTGTTTGATGAGGTGATTTAGAAGATTTTTCAGTCTCCCTTTGAATGGAGCGTTTACAGGTCCTTTTGTTGTTAATAGGACTCCTAGCGCTTGTTCAAACTAAGGGTTTCTCTCTTGGTTATTCTCTTGGCTTACAAGCTTCAGATGCTCCAAGCCTTGGTTGATAGCTCGGCTGATGGCAGGGTAAGCTTGGTTCTGCAGGGGGTTCGGGCAATGGCAAGAAGTTTGATGGTGCTAGGGTGCTGGAGGTCCTGGGGTGCTGGGCAGATTGAGGCTTTGTGGTGTTCAATGGGCAGTAGGGATCAATCACTTACGGTTTGATGTCTTGCCTTTGTCTTGCCTTGTTTCCTCGTGGAACTTTTCTCTTCTCTTCTCTTCTCTTCTCTGCTCTGCTCTCCCAGAAATGTTGATCGAAAATGTTTTAAAAATATTTATATTCAATAAAATTAGTTTTAAAAAGAAAGAAAGAAAAGGAAGGCAAGGAGCTGCCTCTGCCTCTGTCTTTTACTGAGTGGGGGTTATCTGCAAAATTTTGTTTGTTCAGTTTATATTTGAAGTTCTGATTCTTTTTACCGAAGTGGAGGACAGAACATTTGCTGGTTGAAATTTGAAGCTGCCGCGTGTTAGACCAATCAGAGACAGAGTCTAGGTCTTTTTGGAGAATAGCTGTGTTATCAGTGGTGTTGAAGAGTTTTACATCGTCGACGAAGAGAACAGAGTTGCTAGAGATGTGATTGCAAAGGTCATTGATGTAGAGAATGAAGAGTGTTGGTCCCAGTACACTATCTTGGGGAAACCGCTTTTAACAGGGACAGGGGTAGATATGGTGCTTCTTATTTTAACCACTTGTTGTCTGTTTGACAGGAATGCTGTAATCCTTCTGTGTAGGGATCCTGTGATGCTATAGGCTTTGAGTTTTAGAAGTAGTTTGTCGTGGACCACTGAATTGAAGGCTTTGCAGAAGTCAATATAAATTGCATCTATAGATTTTCCTTGATCAAGTTGAGTTGTCCATATGTTTTTGCAGTGGAGGAGCTGCAGGTTGCAGGATAGTTTTTTTCCTGAATCCAAATTGTTTGTTAGAGAGTAGATTATTAGTTTCTAGGTGGAGAATAATTGCTTGATTTATAATTGATTCCATGACTTTACATGGGACACAGCATAGTGATATTGGTCTGTAGTTATCGACAAGAGAGGGGTCTCTTTTTTGGAAGATGGGGATGACCATAGCTTTTGACCATAGTTTAGGAAGTGTGCTGGTTCTGAAGGATTTTTCGAAGATTATGCTCAGTGTTTCTGCTATAGCAGAAGAGAGCTTGTTTAGGAAGTATGCACATGGACCCTCTGGTCCGACTAATAGAGAGGGTTTAAGGTCACGTAATGCTTTTTTAACTTGGTCTTCAGTAAAGTCTATAAGGGTTAGGTCATTGAGAGAATTTGTGATGTGATTGATGAAATTGGGGGATGAACCATTACTGTTAACAAAGACAGATCCAAAGAATGAGTTGAGGAGGTTTGCTTTGGATGAATCGTCATGGTATTCTTTGTTGTTGGGTCCTTTGAGAGGTGGGATAGGTCTAGAGTCCTTGATTTGGTGTTGACAAAGTTGTAGAAGGCTCGATTGGATTTGGAGCATAGGAGGTTTTCCTCTTGTATGCTGTGGTAGTTGAAACATTCTGCTTTTATTTGGTTGCATATGCTTTTATAACGGCTTTTGAACTTTGCTACTTGTCCTTTTTTGTTTTTACGCCAGATGTTTTTTGTTTGTTTGTAATTTTCTTATTGAGATGGGGAGGTTGTTTTTCTTGATTGAGGTAGATGTTAATGGTACATAAAGTCTGATGGTTATTTTCATCTCGAGCAAGAATGTGTTGTAGAGGTCATCTGCAGAGTTACAATTAGAGAATAAAGTTTGCCAGCTTAATGTTGAGAGATGGGCATCAATGAGTTCATAGTTCACTTTTTTGAAGTTAGATTTCTGTGTCACATTATTTGAGTGGATCTTAGTGTGACTTATAATTCAATGCCCAGGGAGGGCGAAAACAGCTTCCTCCGCCTCCTGGAGGCCCTCTGGAGGCCCCCTGGAGTCTGGAAACAGCCTGTTTCCCAACTTCTGGTGGGCCTAGTAAGCTTGTGTTTTGCCCTCCCCAGTCTCCAAATGCTTCCCTGGAGCTGGGGGAGGGTAATAATGCCCTCCCTAATCCTCCCAGAGGCTCTCTAGAAGCTGAAAACTCCCTCCTAGAGCCTCTGTGTGCCAAAAATCAACTGGCCAGCACATACATGCACATTGGAGCTGGACTAGGGCAACAGCTCGTGTGCCAGCAGATATGACTCCACGTGCCACTTGTAGCACCTATACCATAGGTTTGCCATCACTGCTGTGGGAGCTGAAGTCCAAAATACCTGGAGAATGCAGCAGTCAGATGCAGTCCCAGAAAGCTTACCTTGGCATGTGCAGATAAAGTATTTTACATTTATATTGGCTCTGATGTCTGTGTCCTTTGTAGAAGGGCATTTGTGTGTACAGTATGTCATAAGAAGGAAACAATTGTTTAGCACTGCTCCCCCAAAGAACTTTATCTGACAATTCTAAATTAAGATTTGTTGTTTCAAGCTGCATTGTGAATCAATCTCTGGCTATGTAAGTTACCAAGGTGAAGTGCTTTGATGCAAAACATGAGCGGTATTTTATGTATGAAAATAGTAAGCCTTGAAAAATCAATTTCATACCAGAGCTTGATGATGTCCATTTTTACTTATCATGTTTGCACTACAGATGCTACAATTCTCCCCACAGGTTGTAATAAATCCGAGGCACATAGTTTGACAGCACCCAACAATGCCTTAGTTACCTAATTCAGTAGGCAACTTGTGAGAAAAGAAGCAATCAAAACTGACAATTTTCTTTTGGTTTATACTAGCACAAATATCCCGGTGTAATGGAGGCTACACTACTAGTGATGGGTGAACCCGATGGTATTCGGGTTCGGCAAGTTCGGACAAACTTTACGCTAAGTTCAGCCGAACCCGAACCGAACCCAAATCTGAACTCAAACTCCGAACACTACGTGATGTCAAATCTCCGCCCCTGGAATCTCATCGTTTTTTATTTTTATAAAAAAGGACGCCGCAGTGGTGCTGCAAGCAAAGGGAGGTCCTTTCACGTAAAAATAAACATGGAATCCAGGAAGTGATCACCTTGGCGTCCTTAGCAACCTGCCGGTATACGTGACATCAAAGCTCCGCCCCCGGAATCTCTTCGTGGGAGGGATTCCCCAGCTCCTTTTGTGCCTCCCTCCCATCCTCCTGACCGGCTGACAGCTCCCTGGTGTTCGCCTTCCTCCGCCACCACCGGCGCCTGGCTCCTCCTCCTCTTCTCAGCAGATGATAGCCGGGTGGTGGCTTTCGCAGTGTTCGGCACGAACGCTGAACACCACAAAATTCAGTATGGACCCGAATTGTGCAGGTTCAGTTTGCTATTCACTACCCATTTACAACAAGTCAGTGGGGCGGTAAATATAATGTGTATAAAGTACTCTAAGTACCCAGGATATAACTGACTACATATTTGGACCCGAATATGCCAAGACCTACACACCTATACCTGTGAAAATCTATGATTTTCATATATATATATATATATATATATATATATATATATATATATATATATGTTTTTTTCTGTCGAATATTAATCTCCCTTTATTTTCATTATCAGCAAAAATATGTTGCACACACACACATTTTTGTGTGTGCAATGAATGAATGAATGTATGCATGAAATAGGGATATGATAGTTTAAGACAAAATAGAATCTGAAATCAGCAACAAATGATTGCCACTAGGATCAATAAGGGAAAGCAATCCACTATCTTTCGAGAAAGAGAAAAAATTGATTATTTATGCATATCACGTCTTTACTCAGTTTCATATTGCTAAGGTTTTTTGGCCTTTTTTTGGCCTAACATTAATTATCAATTAATAATTGTTCCCTTTGCCTTATGAGAGAAAGAGAAAGATTCAGGGCCAGAGATGTCCATACTGAAGTCTTCCAATGCATTAGAAATGGTGTAGGACAGTGATGGCAAACCTTTTTTTCCTAGGGTGCCAAAAGAGCGTGCATGCACACTATCACACATACGTGAGTGCCCACATCCATAATCCAATGCCTGGGGAGGGTGTAAACAGCTTCCCCTGCTCCCTGGAGGCCCTCTGGAGGCTGGAAACGGCCTGTTTCCTAACTTCTGGTGGGCCCAGTAGGCTCGTATTTCACCCTCCCCAGGCTTCAAAGGCTGCCCAGGTTACTCTTGTGGCCCGTCTGCGTCCTGCTCAGCTGATCACAGATTCTGAGGATCAAGAGATGGGTGTGTTTTGGTATCCTAGGCCGGTGTACGTCTGTGGAGTCAGAGGCTGAAAGTCAATCAGGGACTGTTGCAACTTCTGTGAATCAGGAGAAGAGGAAGCGCCCCTTTTTGATGCAAGGGTGTGCAGGAGTATTAGCAGACAAGAACGGTTTAGGACAGTGATGGCTAATCTTTTTTTTCTTTGGGTGCCAAAAAAACCTGTGTGTGCACTATAGTGCATGCGTGAGTGCCCACACCCATAATTCAATCCCTGGGGAGGGCAAAAACAGCTTCTCCCACCCCCTGGAGGCCCTCTGGAGACTGGAAGTGGCCTGTTTCCCAACTTCTGGTGGGCCCAATAGGCTCATGTTTCACCCTTCCTGGGCTCCAAAGGCTTCCCTGGAGACAGGGGTGGGTAAAAATGCACTCTTCATCTCCCTGGAGGCTCTCTGGAAGCCAAATTCACCCTCCCAGAGCGTCTATGCAAGCCTAAAATCAGCTGGCCTGCACACAGATGCACATTGTAGCTGAGCTAGGGCAACAGCCTGTGTGCCAGCAGATATGGCTCCACTTGCCACCTGTGGCATCCGTGCTATAGATTTGCCATCACTGGTGTAGGGGGGGGGTTGGACTAGATGACCTAGAAGGTCCCTTCCAACTGTGTTAATCTGTTAATCTGATATGCACAGTGATTAGATTTGCACAAATGATAAACTACTGAAATGGATTTGGTGGACTTCTGGGAAAGCAGTGGCAGGTTGAAGATGACTCCTCAGAGAATGTGTATTTTGTGAACAGTCATATCAAACATGGCAGCGAATTTATGAATATCTTCCCCACCTGCCCTCTATTCTCGGTTGTGATTTAGTGAGTATGTCCACAAAATGTTCTAAAAATTATAAATATGCTTTTGGCATGAAGACAGCAACTCTGGTCTGGTAGCTTCATGTTTATAGAATACAGGCCTAACCTGTCTTGATTTTTGTTAGATAGGGTAAATGAAAGAGGCAGACAGAAGTGGCTTCAAAACAACAGCTCTTTATTTGGCAACTACAGTGATACCTTGTCTTACAAACTTAATTGGTTCCGGGACGAGGTTCTTAAGGTGAAAAGTTTGTAAGACGAAACAGTGTTTCCCATAGGAATCAATGGAAAAGCGATTAATGCGTGCAAGGCCAAAATTCACCCCTTTTGCCAGCCAAAGTGCCCATTTTTGCGCTGCTGGGATTCCCCTGAGCCTCCCCTCCATGGGAAACCCCACCTCTGGACTTCTGTGTTTTTGCGATGCTGCAGGGGAATCCCAGCAGGGGAATTCCAGCATCGCAAAAATGAGCGCTTCACTGGCAACGGAAGTCCGGAGGTGGGGTTTGCCATGGAGGGGAGCCTCAGGGGAATTCCAGCAGCACAAAACCGGGTGCTTCGCTGGCAACGGAAGTCCGGAGGTGGGCCATCCCAGCGGTGGCAGTGGGTTTGTAAGGTGAAAATCGTTTGTAAGAAGAGGCAAAAAAATCTTAAACCCCAGGTTTGTATCTCGAAAAGTTTGTATGACAAGGCGTTTGTAAGACCAGGTATCACTGTATTTACAACCCAGCAAAGGCTCTGCCTGACAGTCAGCCCTTTTATAGGGAGCTGCCAGACAGTCTAGCCAATCAGCAGTCAGTATTTTCCCTCCAGAATGGAGGACCTGACTGAAGCCCAGTCTGAGAATGTAGCAATTGTGTATCCAATTCAGTTGAGAATTTATGTTTGGTTTTTTTAAAAATCCTTTTATTTATCCAGAATTACTTGTTTGCTGCCTTGGATCACTTGTTGAGATAGGCAGCCATACAACTTGAAAATATGTCATGCAAATGTACTGCTGCAAATGCTTTCTTGATTCAAGAAGTGTTCTTTTAGGAGTTTAGTTGATGAGCCAGTGCTCTGGGAGTTGCAGACCTAAAGCACTTTTTTTAAGCTCCCCCCCCCCCCAAAATCTAAAACATGTACAGAACTGCTGGCAACTGGTTACTTTACATAAGCCTTTTGCTTGTGTTCCTATGTGTTATGAAACACTTCTTTGAAAGCCGCTCTGAGTCTCCGGAGAAGGGCGGCATACAAATCTAATAAATTAGATTAGATAAGAATTATTATGTATTTGCGTACTTATTACTTACTATTGTGGAAGATGTACTTCTTTTCCCAACATTCTGTTAATACTGTACTGTTATATCAATTCGTTTTGATCCATTTTTCTCCCCCTACCTTCCCCCCCTTTTTTTCTTTTCCTTGTTTTAAATGTATAATTAATAAATATTATTTATTTAAAAAAAGAATTATTTTTGAAACATGCTGTCTTAATTATTTGCATATCAGAACAAAATACATTATTCTCACATGGTGTATACTTTTAACCTTTTAGAGTATAATTCAGAGATGGCAGAAAAATAAATGAATAGCTAAATAGGTATTGTTATTAGAATTATATAACTTGTCTAATGTAAATATGATGAATATTACTTTTTTATTATTAAAATGTGATTACAAAGGGGATGTTTAAAAAAAATAACTGGCATAACTAAAAATTAGAAAAGGGATAAACAATGGAAGATTATAATTTAATATAAACCTGTTTATAAGTTTGTGAAACACAATAAATATGATTATTAATATTTTATTGGTAGTAAAAGGAGTGACATTTAGAATCTGTATTAGTATAAAAACAACATATTTAAATATTAAAGAATGAAAGATTATAATTCAACTATATATATATATATATACAGTGAACCCTCGATCATCGCGAGGGTTCCGTTCCAGGACCCCACGCGATGATCGATTTTTAGCGAAGTAGCGGTGCGGAAGTAAAAACACCATCTGCGTTTGCGCAGATGGTGTTTTTGCTTCCACTGCCGCCCGCCCTTCGCCCGCCCACCCCGTTGCTCGCGCCTGGGGTGCGCGCGCGTTTGGGGACTCCCTAGATCCGCTCCCCAGCTGGGGAGCGGATCTAGGGAGTCCCCAAACGCGCGCGCTTTCCCCAACAACGCGCGCGCTTTCCCCAGCAACGCGCGCGCGGTGGGGACTCCCTAGATCCGCTCCCCAGCTGGGGAGCGGATCTAGGGAGTCCCCACCGCGCGCGCGTTGCTGGGGAAAGCGCGCGCATTTGGGGACTCCCTAGATCCGCTCCCCAGCTGTTTGTCTTCGGGACTCATTGGAAAGTCGCGCGGGTGTTTTAAAACATCCCCGCCGACATGGGAGGCTCGCTAGCACACCCCCGAACCCCCAACCCGGGTTTGGGGGTGTGCTAGCGAGCCCCTCATGTCGGCGGGGATGTTTTAAAACACCCGCGCGACTTCCCAATGAGTCCCGAAGACAACGCGTTTGTCTTCGGGACTCATTGGAAAGTCGCGCGGGTGTTTTAAAACATCCCCGCCGACATGGGAGGCTCGCTAGCACACCCCCGAACCCCCAACCCGGGTTTGGGGGTGTGCTAGCAAGCCCCTCATGTCGGCGGGGATGTTTTAAAACACCCGCGCGACTTCCCAATGAGTCCCGAAGACAACGCGTTTGTCTTCGGGACTCATTGGAAAGTCGCGCGGGTGTTTTAAAACGTCCCCGCCGGCATGGGGGGCTTCCTAGCAGCCCCCCAAACCCGGGTTGGGGGTCCGGGGGGTGCTGGTAAGCCCCCCATGCCGGTGGCGACGTCGCGCCGCCCCCAATCTTCGGCTCCTCGCTAGCGGGCAGGCAGGCGGCTCCTCGCTAGCGGGCAGGCAGGCGAGAGCTAGCGCCAGCGAACAGCTTGTCCGCGCTCGCTCTGGCCGCGAGAATGAATGGTGTGGGCGGGCGAAGGGCGGGCGGCAGCGAGGAGTTTGCGTGGGCGGTGGGGAAACTCCTTGCTGATGCCCGCTGCTCGCCCTCTCGCCAGCAAGAGGGGGAAGACCCAGGGAAGCCGCCCAGCAGCTGATCTGCCGGGCACCATCTACGCATGCGTGCCCATAGAAAAAAGGGCACGCATGGGCAGATGGTGTTTTGACTTCCGGGTTGAAAAATCGCGAATTACCCTGTTCGCAATGGTCGGGGACGCAATAACCGGGGGATCACTGTATTACTAAAACTTTATAGCAGTGTCAATTGTACTAAATATGAAGAATATTGCTTTGTTTGCACTAAAATATAAGACATTTTGGTACCACACTGTTCACACAATAATGTGTTTGTAAAATAAAAAAAATAAAAAACGTATGAAAAAATAAATAAATAGCAATTTGAAAATCAATTGCAGTGGGAAAATTAATTGTATCACAGTTAAATCTGGAAGTCAATATATATGGTTTCAGATCAATTGTCAAGCTATGAAATGAATCCCAAATGCTTAAGATGTTAAAATCCTATTTAATAGATTAATTTACGTTACAGTGATCCCTCGATTTTCGCGATCTCGATCTTCGCGAAACGCTATATCGCGATTTTTCCCACCCGATGACGTCACTCTCTTCCTTCCTTTCTCATCTTTCTTTCTCTCTCTCTTTCTCTATCTTGCTTCTTCCTCTCTCACACTCTCTTCCTCCCTCTCTCATCTCTTTCTTTCCTTCTCTCTCTTTCTCTATCTCTCCCCCTCTTGCTGGCGGGTGGCGGGCGGCGGGCGGGCGAGCGGGGGCATCAGCGAGGAGCTGGGGTTTCCCCTTTGCGTGGGCGGCTGGGAAACCCCGATCTTCGTCTGCTCGCTGCTGCTGCGCCGAGCAGATCAGCTGCTGGGCGGCCGAAGGAACCTTCCCTGGGTCTTCCCCCTCTTGCTGGCGGGCGGGCGAGCGGCGGGCATCAGCGAGGAGCCGGGGTTTCCCCTTTGCGTGGGCGGCCAGGAAGACCCAGGGAAGGTTCCTTCGGCCGCCCAGCAGCTGATCTGCTCGGTAGCGCAGCAGCAGCGAGGAGCTGAATCGGGGTTTCCCCTTTGCGTGGGCGGCGGGGAATGCAAACTCCACCATCTACGCATGCGCGGCCATAGAAAAAAGGGCGCGCATGCACAGATGGTGTTTTTACTTCCGCAACCCTACATCGCAAAAAATCGATTATCGCAAGGGGTCTTGGAACGGAACCCTCGCGATAATAGAGGGATCACTGTATTCCTATCTAGTCTCAGAATTATTCATCATATTTGTGTTTTGTGGTCAGAGTAGCAGTGAGAATACATCATTTAAGAAGCTACTGTAGGGACCCCACAAGACTTGACAGAACAAGATCATTAGGCAAAATGAAGTTAAACTGTTTTAATTGGAGCAGCTGCAAGATAATGGAAATCAAATGAAACAAATGAAATGAAAATCATACTCTGAAGAGTTCTGAATTATTTGTCCTGGGGAAGAGGTGAAAGGAAGAAAATATGTTGCTGCTGACAATCAACAAATGTGACAATCTACTGTAGCACATGCCAATCAAAAATAACTTAGTGATTGAAAATGATGGCCATTAAACATAAGCCGTATTTTTTTTTTATGTTAAGCATCTAAACATGTTTGAAGTATCAAAGGAATTTAGAAACCTTTGGTTTCCCAGCCTAAATATTCTACAAAATCTGAATATTTCCATAATAATGCAATACTTAAGAAATACATTATGAGGTCGACGTTGTCCTCAGTTCAAGACAATATAGGTAATCAGAGGGAATTCTGGGAGTAGCAGTCTCAACATACCAGAAAGATACTTTTGGAGAAAAAGTCATCAATTTACTCTGACAAACGTATCTCACATTATATGTATAATATATAATAGAATCTAAATGCATTAAGAGATGATACATTTGCTGCTTTTCAAGATACTGTAAGACCTTACATTTCTCTTTATATTACCATCTTAAGTTGATAGAACGTCCTTTAAAATCACGTCTAGCAGGTACAGCTTTGCAAATAATCTGACCATTTCACAAACCAACAGTCAAAATTTGTTTTATGTATTTGCACAACACTCCTTTTAAACCTCTCAAAGAATTAAATATATGATATAGAAAAACACCTTTCATATTACTGAATATTTTTTTATATATAACATGAAAAATGGTACTAGTTTTAATAATAATAATAATAATAATAATAATAATAATAATAATAATAATAATAATAATTATTATTATTATTAATTAGATTTGTATGCTGCCCCTCTCCGCAGACTCGGGGTGGCTTAATACTCTGTGTGTCATCGCATATCTATAAGGCTATGTAGTACTACAGAAATAATTTGGTTTTTCAAAGTTTTGGCTTGCAACTCTTTAAAATCAGCCCAGCTTCTCTCAGGATTTTCCATAACATTGCGTCTTACTCTTTCAGCCTGCCTCTGCTGCCTCTTTTAATTAACTAACAGAATATTCTCAGTGAGCCATAATCTGAAATGATGAAATCCTGGCACAGAAACGGCAATCTTTTCTTTCTAATGACAAGTCAATGTTCATTCTTCTGAATACTGCCTAAAAGAATATATATTTGCCTATGTTGGTTTCCAGCCAAAATCAATGATGAATGTGTCATTCTCAATGTTTTCTCTCCACAGATGACAATGACAAAGACTTGAAATTTTGGGTTTAGACAACTTAGAACTATGCCACCTTCAGTCTGACTTAAGCGTAGTACATAAAATTATCTGCTACAATGTCCTTACCTATCAATGACTACTTTAAGCACAACAATACATGAACACGCAATAGATCCAAACTTAAGGTAAACCGTTCCAAACTTGATTGCAGCAAATGCCTGGAATGTACTACCTGACTCTGAATATTCTTCACCAAACCCCCAAAAACATTAAACTTAGACTGTCCACTGTCGACATTGCCCCATTCCTGAGAGGTCTGTAAGGGGAATGCATAAGTGTACCAGCGTGCCTACTGTCCCTGTCCTAATGTTCCCTTTTATTTGTATCCATATCATGTATTCATCTTTCAGCTGTGGCGAGGAGGGCGTTTGCCCAGGTTCACTTGGTGCACCAGTTGTGGCCCTATTTGGACAGGGAGTCATTGCTCACAGTTGTTCATGCCCTCATTACCTCGAGGTTCGATTACTGCAATGTTCTCTACATGGGGCTACCTTTGAAAAGTGTTCGGAAACTTCAGATCGTGCAGAATGCGGCCGCGAGAGCCATCGTGGGGCTTCCCAGATTCGCCCATGTTTCTACAACACTCTGTGGCCTGCACTGGTTGCTGATCAATTTCCGGTCACAATTCAAAGTGTTGGTTATGACCTTTAAAGCCCTACATGGCACTGAACCAGAGTACCTCCGGAACCGCCTGCTACTGCATGAATCCCAGCGACCGATAAGGTACCACAGAGATGGGAAGAGCCTTCTCTGTGGTGGCCCTGGCCCTCTGGAATCAACTCCCCCCAGAGATTAGAACAGCCCCCACCCTCCTTGTCTTTTGTAAGCTACTCAAGACCCACATATATCGCCAGGCATGGGGGAACTGAGACACCTTCCCCAGGTTTTTATACTTTATGTTTGGTATGTATGTGTTGTTTGGTTTTAAATGATAGGGTTTTAGATGTCTTTTTCTCTTTTAATATTAGATTTCTTCCACTGCAATATTGTTTTTATTATTGTTGTGAGCCGCCCCGAATCTTTGGAGAGGGGTGGCATACAAATCTAATTAATAATATTAATATTAATATTAATAATAATAATAATAATAATTCATAATCATGTTTATATTTATATCTATTATCTAATACATGCTTGATGAAATAAATAAATAACAATAAATGAGTATGATGATGACAAGGATAATAAACAGGAAGTTTACTGAGTTCTAGAGAGACCAAACTTGCTTACAAGAAAAACCAAATAAAGAATACAAAAGAGACACGAAAAGGCAAATTATTACTTAGCCAATAAATTGAAAAAAATAAATCATTTCATAACAAGAACTGGCAATGTTTAACAGGAAGAAAATTTAAAAAAGAGATAGAGGACAAATGCATACAGGGCCAGAACTGAGAAGACAGTAAGAGACAGCAAGTGCTACCTTTGCAAAGAAGCTGAAGAAACAGTAGACTACTTTGCTAGTTGCTGCAAGGGGATCACATAAACAGACTACAAACAATGGCATGACAAGATAGCAACAATAGTGCAATGGAAAATCTGCAAGAAATGCTTATTTTCCTGCTATCCAGAAATTATGGAGCCATAAAATAGGTAAAATAATAGAAAATGAAGACGCTAAAGTACTCATACTTTAGAATAAAAGCAGGTAGCACCTGTCATATAATATCTCAAACTTAACAACTCTCAATAAGAAAAACAAAATAATCTGGACAGAGAACCAGCGACAGCAGAGTAGAATAGAAAAAAATCACAAAATACAAAAACCTGCAAATAGAAGTAGAATTACTGAAAGCAAAGAAACCAAAGATAGCACCAATAGTAATAGAATCCTTGGGTGGCAACTGGAGAATCACCCGAATTACATCAACACTGACAACATCTTCATCAGTCAATTGCAAAAGGAAGCTTTGCTTAGAACTGTTTACATCACGTGATGGTACTTTTGACACATCAATCAACAAATGCCTGTCCCAAGTCCTTAGGAAGGATTTGATAGGTGGACAAAAGTGCCAAATTCTGTCTAAACATTTGGCTGACTATGTGATGAACCATAATAATAGTAATAATAATAATAATAATAATAATAATAATAATAATAATAATAATAACAGCAACAGCTAGAATTTTGGTATTTCTCTCTGCTAGCCTACGGACAAATCTGTTTTTCAAATTAAATCTCAGGGTGAATTGAACTGAATGGTTTTACCCTCAATCTGGAGTTCCAGATTTGAAGAAAACCATGCTTATGAATCCTAAATGTCAACATTTCCAAATCAATTCAAGTCAAATTGGATCTGAACTGGACAGGACTAATAGACTCCCCAGAGCTCTCTGTACGACTGTCCAATTCTAATTATGTTAAAAACAAGTTAAGGCTTTGTAATGAACATGGCTTTTCAAGTGTATTGTACATCCCAATGTGAATGTTGCAGTGTGGATTGATTCCTATGGCTGCACTTCTATCAAGTGCTTATTTGCATAGAAATTCTCATTGAGATCAGGATATCTATTTGTATGCTAACTTGTGAGAGCTTGCCTTTTCATAAAAAGTGGAAAATCCTGGGAGGTTAGAAGTTAGACATTTCCCCATAAATATTCATTTACAGATCTCTTATGCTTATGCTTTGATCTGCATAGAAAATAAACTTTTTAAAAATGTACCGGTGCTTTATCTTCAGAGATGCCAGTTTAAACATGTTCATATATATGTGTGCATGTAAAATTATCTCCAAATACATAATTTGAAAGAGTTTTATTTTTCTTTATTTTTGCCTATATTCATCTACATTATCACTAGAAATACCATTGCTTTAAGTGTTCTGAATGTTATTATCACTGAGGTATCCTTATCCTGCTTTATCTTGTCTAAGATTATCATTGTTTTGCTCCTTTCTTTTATATGCATCTTTATTCTTGAGTTGAAGAAGCCACACTTACTTCTGCTTTATCAATTTTAAATTCAGTAGATCTGAAGGCTGACATTAATTCAGACTGTTTTCTCTTTCATAGCAAGCTCTTCTAAAGCTGTTTTATTTTAAATCTTTCTGTTGACAAGTGGCATCTTTGGTTGATTTCCAATTGTGTTTTGACATCCATTCTTAATTCCACTCTTGCCATTCTTATAATATACCTTCCCCCACCCCCAAAGTTAAGGATTATTGTCCCTGTGAACCATTCTGTTTCTTTAACTTCAATTCTGAGAGTTGTTTATTTAAAGTTTTTGGCTCATTGCCTACTTCTAGTGTAGTCCAGACATGCTAACTGAACAGCAAAATAAAAGGCTTTATAATATTCAATAAAGCAATAATAAACCACCGCATTAAGTTATCTTCCACCCATCATGTCTGCAAAATGTAAGTTTATCTACATCCCTTAGCCTTTGCTGATACCTATCTGTTTACCTGTCATTTTCCCCTCTATAATAGCTGCAGTCGTCTTTGTAAGATCTTAAGGAAAAACTTGCTTGCATAAGGATTTTGTGTAATGGTTCATTTTGCTCTTGCATCTCTTTTCTTTGGAAAAATAATGCTATGATACCTACAGTATTTCAATCTGCAAGTCATACAGCTTGGTCTGCTATTTGGTGTCATATAGCTGTAGAGCTGGGGTGGCACAGTGGTTAGAGTACAGCACTGCAGGCTACTTCAGCTAACTGCCAGCTGTAGTTCAGCAGTTCAAATCTCACCATTGGCTCAAGGTTGACTCAACCTTCCATCCTTCTGAGGTGAGTAAAAATGAGGACCCAGATTGTTGGGGGCAATATGCTGATTCTGCAAACCGCTTAGAGAGGTCTGTAAAAGCATTATGAAGCGGTATAAGTCTATATGCTATTGCTAATGCTATTAAAATAGAACTGCCTTTGAACTTGAGTCTTTCATGATTCGTTCCTACTCTGCAGCTATTTTACTATTTTATCTAATCTCACTCTCTAGTGACAAATTCACAAATACACGCTCACCTCATGTTTTGGCTATCCTATAATCCAGTGTATAAAACACTTTAATGGTCACGCTGTTTTCTTTTAATCTAATTTTCTCTTATTAGATTTCTTCCATTGTTCCCCCTTCCCATCCTGTGTTGGAGGCACATTTAAAGGCACTTCCAGGTTGAAAGGATTAGCCAGTGGCATCACGGTTACCTGGGGTGGTGGTGGTGGTGGTGAGAGTTTCTTTCATGTCTCTGTCTAGGAGTTGGAGCAAATGATGGGAACTCACCCTGCCAGACAACAGCACTTGGGTTTTGAACATGGAGTTACTAATCTCCAACCTATCATCCCAATTACCTGAGCCACCACACTCCTCTTCCACAATTGTTGTTTTAAACATTTCCTATTTTTTTTACTTTCCACACTTATACACACCTGATTTGGAAGGTATAGACCAGATTAATTCATAATAGAATTCATAAAGTCTTTCTGTGGAGCTTTGGCCATCAGAAAAATCAGTCATGGGCAAGCTTGACGGAAATCTGATGTCATGTCTAATTTCTTTACATCATTTGCAATGACTTCATTTAATATTAATTCCAACAGAGTTGGAAGGGACCTTAGAGGTCTTCTACTTCAACCCTCTGCTTAGGCAGAAAACCCTACACTACATCAGACAGATGGTTAATTAAACTTCTTAATGAAAAACTCCCAGTGTTGGAGCATTCACAACTTCTGGAACCAAGCTGTTCCACTGATGTTTTAACTGTCAGGAAATTTCTCCTTAATTCTAAGTTACTTCTCTCCTTGTTTGGTTTCCATCCATTGCTTCTTATTCTACTCTCAGATGCTTTGGAGAATAGGTTGACTCCTTCTTCTTTGTGGCAACCCCTGAGATATTGGAACATTGCTATTATGTCTCCCCTGGTCCTTCTTTTCATTAAACAAGCCATGCTCAGTTCATTCTTCATATGTTTTAACTGCCAGTACCCTAATCATCTTTGTTGCTCTTCTCTGCACTCTTTCTAGAGTCTCAATATCCTTTTTGCATTGTGGAGACCAAAACTGAATGCAGTTTTGGTCTTGGCCTTACCAGGACCTTATGAAGTGGTATTAACACTTTGGGTGATCTTGGATTCTATCCCTCTGTGACTGCAGCCTAGAACTGTGTTGGCTTTTTTTGGCAGCTGCTGCACACTGCCGACTCATATTTAAATGGTTGTCCACTAGGACTCCAAGATCCATTTCACAGTTAGTACTGTTGAGCAATGTACCACATATACCGTGCCTGTGCATTTGTTTTTCTTGCCTAAATGTAGAACCTTACTTTTTTCATAATTGCATTTCATTTTGTTAGATAGAACCCATTGTTCATGTTTCTCAAGATCCTTCTGTATTTTGTGCCTATCTTCTGGCGTGTTGGCTATTCCTGCCAGTTTGATGTCATCTGCAAATTTGATGAGTTCCCCATCTATCTCCTTGTCCAAATCATTGATGAAGATGTTGAAGAGTACTGGGGCTAAAAAAGAGCCTTGGGGTACTCCACTGCATACATTCCTCCACATAGATATAGTGCCATTGAGCTCTACACATTGAGTGCGGTTGGTTAACCAGTTTTGAATCCATCTGATGGTGTTGCTGTCCATCCCACATTTTTCTACTTTATCTAATAGTAAGTTATGGTTGTTAAATTTTCATTTAATTCTTTTGAAATCAAGTATTAAATTATAGCATTAAGTTTAAGATTTAAGTGCAAAAGTGGTCTCTAATGCCACATATTTAGGAACTGAAAACTAGCTGTCCATTTATTAATTTAGAAGGTCACAATATAGCCTTGAAAAATATCAAATTCAATAATAATAATAATAATTCAAAGCTCTTCACAAAATCAAAGCTATCAAAGGAAACACATTTGGATGGGAATATTATTATATTAATACCGATAATTTGTGCAGAATTGTTTATATTATTTGCATAATTTGTTATGGTTTTCCAAATCATAGCCAGATAAGAATCTGAATTCCCACTGTTGATAGTTCTAACTATGAACTATCACTGTTTGTTTTCATAATGCGGTAAAACTTTTTAAAAATGAATGCAGTAAAACCTTTTTAAAATAAAAATCAAAATTTGCAGGAACAAGAATTCTGTACCAACTTTTACATGAAACATTTTCTGCTCTTTCACTGGATTGTAGCATATGTTCAGCTCTAATCTTAGGTCGCTATTTTTCCCTAAAGAAAGACACTGAGTAAATATTTCAGATAATTATATGTATTTGTGACTCTCTCTCTCTCTTGCTCTACAGGGTATATTTCCCTAAGCAGATAAAAGAAATTACCTTTACCTTTTGTAAGCTATAGAAAATTACTGTGCATTCAAAGAATCAGTTTATTACAACTATAAAACATGAACATATTTCCCCTGTCCCAACCCTCTAAATACACATTTTTGGGAACAATGCTTGCAAGGTAATATAATACTTATAATGACAAAAACTCTTGCCTTAAAGTTAAAATGAGACGAAGGGTAAATGTGTTTGTCTTCAACTGCATCCAGAAGAGTCTGTGTATGAATAACAGTAATTGATCACCAACTATTTGTTCTATTCTTAAAATTGTGCATTCAACTGCATTGCGAAACTGTGCCTCAGACAGATTCAGCTAAAAGTTCTGGGCTTGTAAACTCAAAATATCCAGAGGGCACCAAATATATTATTGCTAGAGAGTATATTCTTTCCCCCACCTTTTTGAATAAGAAAAACAAAACCGCAAAAAGATTTCTATATAGGTTTCCCATAAATAATATGAGTTGCCAGAGCATAAAAGTGGCAGCTGCTATTGCAGTCATACTATGCTTGTGAGCTTATTATAGGACTTCATTTGGCAGTATTGGAGCAGAGTGATGACAGAATAGGCCCCTGGTAGGCCCCAGTATAGCTTCTTTTCTCATATTATAAATGTGGCTGATCCTTCCGCCTTACCATGCAAAGCAAAAATCTCAATCTGCCACAATTCAGATCTTACACACTGGCAAAAAGAATCAGAAGACAAAATACAAACGTGGAGGAAACAAACTTGTAGATAACTCTCATTCTGTCAAAGACCTAGGAGTACCCATATCCAACAACCTAAGTGCTAGAGCCCACTGTAACAACATTGCCAAAAAGGCACTAAGAGTTTTTAATCTAATCTTCCCTGGCTTCTTCTCTGGCAACATTGCACTGCTAACCAGATCATACAAAACATTGTCAAAAGGTCTCAAAAGGTGGTCATGTGACCCAGCACATTGCAACCATCATAAAGGTGAGTCAATTGACATATGCTTGAATTTTTATCACCTTTCATGGGGATGTGGAGTTATGTCCTGATGCATGAAGATTTTGACTGCCAGGAAGGGACATAAAGACTGAAGTTCGGGTGAGGTCGCTGAACCCAAACCCAAACTTTACCCGAACTTTTTAAAAAGTTTGGGTTTGGGATTAGCATGCCGAACACTGCAAAGTTCGGCACAAACCCGAACTTTGCAGGTTCGGTTCGCCCAACACTACTGGTGACATCATGCAGTCTGTGACACTTTTTTGGATCATAAACTATCTGATGTCACCAAATTCCATTTCCACTTCCCAGTAATTGTAGTGTTGTTTTTTAAATTGGAAGAATCAGAAGTTTGGCTACGCCTATTATTTTGACAGAATTTCAAACTCTGGATTGATCAACACAATCAAAAGCTTTGAAGTCTATATAGCCTTTGTAACAGAAATAAAGGTCTATTTGATATTGCCTTTATGTCATCTGAAAGATAGCTTTTCTTCCAAGCCTTAGGGTAGGGTAAAATGAACACACACACACACACATATATTCCACTTTATAAAAATAATGAAAAAGAAAATTGGCCAATTCTTAAGAAAGCATTCATTACCTTACATAAAAGAATGAAATGTCATTGCTACAGTATTCTATCTTTTCATTTTAGCCAGTGTTCTGTTAACTGCTCTGTTTCTTACCATAATAGAAACATAATATTGCTTCATTCTGTGTCACAAAAACACAGTGCAGATCTAATAGGAGGTGGGTTTTAAGCAGCTTACGAAAGGCAAGGAGGGTGGGGGCAATTCTAATCTCTGAGGGGAGCTGGTTCCAGAGAGTCGGGGCCATCACAGAGAAGGCTCTTCCCCTGGGGCCCGCCAACCAACATTGTTTAGTTGATGGGACCTGGAGAAGGCCCAGTCTGTGGGACCTAATCGGTTGCTGGGATTCGTGCAGCAGAAGGCGGTCTCGGAGATATTCTGGTCCGATGCCATGAAGGGCTTTACAGGTCATAACCAACACTTTGAATTGTGACCGGAAATTGATTGGCAACCAATGCAGACTGCGGAATGTTGGTGTAACATGGGCATACCTGGGGAAGCCCATGACTGCTCTCGCAGCTGCATTCTGCACGATCTGAAGTTTCTGAACACTTTTCAAAGGTAGCCCCATGTAGAGAGTGTTACAGTAGTCGAACCTCGAGGTGATGAGGGCATGAATGACTGTGAGCAGTGACTCTCGGTCCAAATAGGGCCGCAACTGGTGCACCAGGCGAAACTGGGCAAATGCCCCCCTCGTCACAGTGGAAAGATGTTTCTCTAATGTGAGCTGTGGATCGAGGAAGACGCCCAAATTGTGGACCCTCTCTGAGTGGTGATGGACGGGTGATGGACGGACAGATAGAATTGTCCTTGGGAGGCAAAACCCACAACCACTCCGTCTTATCAGGGTTGAGTTTGAGTCTGTTGACACCCATCCAGGCCCCATGGCAGTGCATGACATATATTGCATTAGAGAAAGACTATGTATGCCTGTAATCTTGTGTGTGAAGTTGTTGGATGTCACCTGTGGTGGTCCTATTGGTATCAATGTGTGGACAAATTAGACATCCAGGTTTGTTATAGGAACTAGTTACTTGGGCCTTGTTCTTGCTTTTCTTATTTCTTGTAAAAATATGGATTCTATTTTGCACAGAATTACTGGACATGAGTTTGACATTCAGGATCAAAACAAGGATAAATTAATACTTATAATATTATTTCCTTGTTGCATTTATTCATGATACCATTTTGGCCACTGCTTTGTCAACATCTGACACTGTTTTATTAGATGGAGACATGTATACATGTTACTTTTATTTTCTGACTCAAAGGAGCTTACATTAACACACTTAGCATTTTCTTACTTTGTATTCGCCATAAACACAAAAGGCATAAGTTGGAACATGAAACAGGTTAAGGTTAATATCATATCTCACAATTTAATGATGGCACAAACAATTGACCAGGGAGTTAAATATTCATCCCTTGTTATCTACATGAGGTAGGTTGCTGCTAAGTTTTTATTCCACATTTATCAATGACTAAATTTTTCTTAGCCTTGCAATGATATTCAAAAAATGTTATTTTTTTCCATAGCCTTCAGATCATTTTGACAATAATCAAACAGTATGTTTGTGCAGTCCTTGCAACTAAGATCTTCAACAAAACTGATTATAATGCTGTTGTCAGGATTCTGACTGATGCCTTAATAAAAGGAAGAACCTCAAACAAAGTTTCAAGAAAAATCCAGTTGTTTATTAGGAGTGCCATGTTGGCACAGACCGAGTGAAACCAGGTCTAAATTCACTCAGTTCGTGCCTTGCCTTTGATCCTGTTTTTTACTCCCCTCAAGGTGTGTCATCAGTCACATTCCCCAATAAATCAATTTTTCAGGTTGTAGAATTCACTCCCTTTGGCCGTTGTGGGTCTCCGTGGAGATGGCCTTGACTTTGGACAGGTACGATGAGTTTTGTTTTGACTGAGGTGCAAATTCTTCAATACAGCTATCAGGCATGATTCCCCATGCCACTGCCAACTCGGAAACAGGTCAGGAAAGCTTTATGAGTTGACAGCTGTTTGTATTTTCCATTGTTTACCTGATTCAATTTCCTGAGTGGTATTGTACAGATAGTGTTGAATTTGGAATAGGGTGATGTGTTATCAAATTCCTAACCTGTTAACAAAGCTCCCTGGTAGTTGTTATGAGCAAAGACTTATCTCTCAACCTTCCCTTGCAGAAAATTGGAATTAAAAATAAATTGTATTTGTAAATAGGTGTTTCCCCTCCCTTATCTGTTTATTGCTTCCTTCTCTGTCAGGAAAGGGTTTTCCTTCTCAATCATCAAAATGAACAGACATGGCATTTAGAGAATAATGACATGGTGCAATCTCAGTGGAGGGGTGGATTTTCCTACCACTGCTACCAGTGTGCTATGCACACAGCTTTGGTTGTGTTGCGTGTGCACATATTATGCACACAAATCCTCAGCATGCTTTTGCTTCTGTGCATGTGCAGGAAGCAAAAACACACTGAAATTTTGCAAGGGGATGAGCACAGGTTTGCGATTTTGGGGATTCTTTGCTTCTGTGCATGCGCGGAAGAAAAAAAATTGCCAGAATCTCTCTTTTCTGAATGTCCTCTTGTGAGATTTTGCTTCTGCACTGGGCACAAAGCAAAAAATATGAAAAAGATGGCGAAGCCCATGGGACTACCAACAGGGCACTCATGTGCAAATTGCATAGTCTGGCAGCAGCTACTGCTATGCAGTCTGCTACTGCACCGGTAGCAACCCACTAGAATAGAATGGAATAGAATAGAATAGAATTTTATTGGCCAAGTGTGATTGGACACACAAGAATAGAAGTGCATATTTAGTAAAATGTTTGACAGTGTTGCGGGAATTATTTGTTTAGTAGAGTGATGGCGTTCAGGAAAAAACTGTTCTTGTGTCTAGTTGTCTTGCTGTAAAGTAACTAATTAAGGTAACATCTAATTAACCCTTGAGATCCTAATCTGGAGGAAAGCAAGATAATTGGTCCAAATCAGTGTTCCCTAACCCCTGCTCACTACTGGATTGAAGCCTGTTCAGAACTGGACCACTTGAGAGAAGGGGTGGCACACATGTGCACATTTACAGCTTAACATGTATGACCAACAGCCCATTGTGAATGTACACATGCAGGTCAACTTATGCAAGTCAATCAGCACACACATGTGTGTGCCAGCCCATCACTCCCACAAATTGAACAGCGCATGTGACAGCACACCAGTCTGCCACTCACACAGCCCAGTTCCCCTCCCCACACCAGACAGGCCACCAAGTTGCCAAGTCTGGTCTAACTGGTAGCCTTGCAATAAATCTATCTGTGTTGGCTAGCCTATAGAGCAGGTGGCACATGGAGCCATATCTGCTGAAACGCATGCCATTGCCCTAGCTCAGTTCTAACCAGGGGTGGGCAGCAGGCAAGATGGGGTGGAATGCAGTTCCACCGGCAGAAATGAAGCTGTGTGCCCAGTTCCAGCTGATTATCCCCCCTCCCATCCTCTTCCTCCTCCTCGGAAAGCGGTAGGGAGACCAGCACCGGCAGGAGTTGCAGGGGGGGCCATTTCCTCATCCCTCTTTTCTCAACAGCTGATTGGCACCCATTTGCCTAGCTACCCAACCTGAGGCGGTGGGACCACCCAGGAAGAAGAGTGTGGGAAACGCGAAGCAAATTGTCACCCCAGGGAGCGACACTGGTGAGGTTGTAAGTCGAGGACTTAACAGTTCACTTGAACAATAATTATCCTTCAAGCCACTCACACCTGGTCACATGGGAAGCCACTCCTACCCAGTCACATGATCACCAAGCCACACCCACAAAATGAGCCACATCCACAGTGTGGCAGTAAAAATTTTGGCTGCCCATTACTGGTTCTAATGTGCATGTGTGTGCCAGCCAGCTGATTTTTAGCTCTTACAGAGGCTCTGGGAGAGCGTGTTTGGCATCCAGAGAGCTCTAGAGGGACGAGGGAGGGCGTTTTTACCCTCCCTCGCCTCCAGGGAAGCCTTTGGAGCCTGGGGACGGCTAAACACAAGTCTATTGGGTCCATCAGAAGTTTGAAAAGAGGCCACCTCTTGCCTCCGGGGAGCGGGGGAAGCTGTTTTCACTCTCTCCAGGCATTGAATTATTGGTGTGGTCACTCACGCATGTGCAATAGCACGCACGCATGCTCTTTTGGCACCCAAGGGAGAAAAGGTTCTCCATCACTGCTATAGAGCCTTCTGGTTGTTCCATGGTACCTGGGAGGTACAAGGTTGTCTTCTTGTTATTTATATAGAAGCAAGCAGGCCAGAAATCAAGGTCTTCCAACATCTGGTTTGAGACTCTTATCTGATGCCCAAGATTGCAGTTGCACACATGATTTCACTAATACCATAGTTCAAGTCCATTGGCAATAGCCACTTATTAAAAAGAATGATAAACAGAGATTGCTTGAAGCAATTTGTCTTTAAGTGAATAATAAAGTATAAGTAGGCCCACTTTCAATGTTGTATTTGCTTAAAACCTCTCTTAGATCCAGTGTTTAGGGGCTTAATAAAAAATTAAAAGCTATTACTTCTTGGATTTATATGAGCTCATTGGTACCTTGAGCTGAAAATATCTAATTAATTTAATGTGATGGGAAATCTCTTAATGATATTTTGGCCAATAGCTGATTGAGCAGCAGCTTTGTCAAATTCCCAAGCAGTCAAGAAATAACGTGTTTTTATGAAAGGGACACATACGTTCCCTAGGATGCCAGAATTCCAATACAGGTTGAATATATTGCTTTGAGTTAAGGGATTCAGCTGACATTTAAGAGATTTTTGCATGGAAAGAAAGAGCTTTTCAGAAATGTTAATATTCTGAAGGGCAGCTCATCTCAGCTAATTAAGTATTTAGGATTTATATTACTTGTACTTTGCTTGGGATTACTATTCTTGAACGAGGCACTTCTAGAAATGCAAAAACAATTCTATCCAAAGCAGTTCCTTCCCTCTGTCACTTTTTTTTTGGCTTAGTAGAAATGCTTAATTTTTAATTACATATTTCTGCCTTTAATCAGAATGCTCATGGAACTTTCTAATTCTGGTTCTCTTGCTATAAGTCCACTACTATTAAAAAAAACAATTTGTGGAAGAGCAAATTATATTAAAACATATTGCTGCACTTTCATTTAGAAGTGTCTGCAACCATGTTTACAATCTTGGTGCAATGAAGCCCTCATTCTGCAGATATGCCATTTATGTATTCTTTCTAAGTGGTATTTTATTACAAATGCCACAACTCTTTAGCTGTTACTCTTTACTGTTGGAAGAAATACCCATCTGGGTTCAAGTTCCAAGTTGGGAGAAAGACACTGGAAACATGGAGGATGCTTGGAAGGATGGTTTAATGGTGAAGCAGAACCACCGAGCATGTGTGATTCTGAGTAGTTGACCACATGGAGGATACATGCACACACACAAGCACACACACACACACAAATACACAAAATATACTGCAATACTCATTCTAACCACTGCACACCTCTTTGGCCTTTCTGAGAAAAAAGTTTTATACCCCTTCCCACCACTCTTTGCAACTTCTAAAGTGACTTTCTGGTCAACCTTAGAACTGGAATATTGATTAAAGTATTTGCTAAATACTTAATAGCATTTTGTAGATCTTCCTTTCTATTGTGCAAGAGAGAAGACTAACAGTGACACCACTGTTTTTGCCATTCAAGTTTCTGCTCCAACATCATCACCTCATCACCATCATCATCTTCATCATCACTGCTGTCAACTCCCAAAACATCCCTGGCCTGGTCTTGAGTTGTCATAGCCTAGGGGGTTGGGAAACCGAACTTGGAGCTACGGCAAAGCAGCATAGCAGACAAAAACAAAAGCGCTTTCTAGACATATCTCTGTCAAGGTTGTCTCCCGGAGTTATCCACAGTGGCCAGAAGGGAGTGATTTCTACAACCTGCAAAATTGCTTTATTGGTGAATGTGACTGATGACACACCTTGGTGGTGGTGATGCCGGGGGGGGGGGGGAGAGGGAGAAATAGGGTCAAGTCTGGACCATAAATTACGTGGGGTCAGAATTGGCTTCACTTGGAACATGGTGACATGAAGCTCCTAATAAATAACTGCATTTCTTTTGAAGCTTGGCTTGAGGCTCATGATTTAATTGGGGCATTGGTGAGAACCCTGACATTATTCCTTTCTTTTTAAAGAAGTCTATGCTGCTGTATGACACAATAAAATACCTATATACGAATGACAAATAATAGCCACATAGTCTATAAATAAATCAGGAAAATGACATTTTCTCTGTCCAATTCATTTTAATTAGCCTAATTAATCTGATAGTCTACTAATTTGATAATGCCCAGTACTGATAACCCAAACATATTGCATTTATTTGTGCAGACATTAATTGAATAGCATATTATAGTTATTTTAATTTAAGAAAGAAATAAAGGAAGTTGCTTTTTGCAGAATCTTACACCTTCTCCTCCAATATTGTCTTTGTACATTATAAATGATTAATTTAAGAACATAGTAATTAAATTATCAGTTGATGTCATTCAAGATCTTGTCCATTCAAATATAAAACATTTGATGAAGTCAAATGAGGATGATATCATTTAATTTAACATTTCAATTTTGAGACTGTCCACCTCCACAATGAGTGGAAGCAGCTTACAGTGAATAGATAATTAAAAAGAAACATATATCAAACAAAGAGAATATAACTGACCAGAAGAATGATTCCTTAACATAGGAAGACCAAAAAATACCCCAAAAACCAAACTGATCCTAAACCAAGACCTGAGAGAACAACAAGGTTGTAATTTTTTTTTAAAAAATAAGTAAAATGGACACTGTACAGATCTCTGGGGAGGATATCACTCCAGAGTGCAGGAGACATTAATTAAATTATTGATGTTTTTGCGCAAATATTGTTGACCCCAACTTTTGGGGAAACATATCAGCAATGAGCCCCACCCAGTACGAATAGGATCGGTGATCTGATATGACTTTTGGGTTGGTTTTGGAGGCAGACGGGGCGCATACGCCCCTGACATCTGTGCATGCGCAGAAGCAAAAAAAGGCAGAAATTGCCAAAATCTTACCCACATGAGCATCCTTGCGCAAGAGTTTTGCTTCGGGTGCATGAGCAGAAGCAAAATCTCACACAGGGGCATGCACCCTCATATATTTGGAAACGTATATGTGGATTCATTTTGGAATTCTGAGAACATGTTATTGGCACATAATGTGATTGCTATGGTGAGTATAGTCAATCTGCGAACCATAATTCCCCAAAGGCAAATGGATACAGTTGTTTCCCATCTGTCACTCAAATACTTGTGTTCACATTGGATCCTTTGTATGACTGACTGCTGTTTGGGCAAATAGCTACAGTCCCCTATTGTTGTGATTCCGTCCTAGGCCCCTCAGGGAACGGCTGATCTTCTGTCGGTTTCCTGCTCAGAGGGGGAGGATGAGGAACAGGAGGTGCAGGCAGACGAGGAGGAGGAATCTCAGGCTGAGGAAGAGGGAGGACAGCCAAAGTCCCCCGAGAGGGAGCTCTCCCCAGCAAGCAGCCTGGATTCCTTAGAGGAAAATGCACAAGCAATAATCGATCTGCGCCAGAGAAGAGCAACACAAAGAAGGGACCAATTAGCTAGGTACTTTCAGCACTAAAGAGGCAACAGCTGGGTTTGGGTGTGGTGCTCTCTGGAAAGGCTAAAAGGCAGACCCACCCTTCCTGGCTTGTGGAGTATTATCTTTGGGAGTCCTGGGACCTGGCTGTGCTCTTTGGCGTCTTGGAATTCTGGTTTGTGACTTTGAATACTGAAACCTTGGGGGGAAAAAGGTGGGGGGTCTTATTCTCTACAGTGGTGGGTGTGCCAGCAAGAAGGCTGCTGTATTGTCTGGACATCAGGACTCTGCTGTAAAGTCTCATAGCTTGCCTGTGGGGAAGAACAGGTTTTTCTCTGTGTTTATTTTTCAAGCTATAAAGTACTTTTGCTTTTACCAGCGTGTCTGGCTGTTTTTTCCAGTTGGTGTTGAGGTCTGGGGGCACCCAGACAGAACACCTATCATTTTTGTTTTCTAAGAATGCCTCCAGGATCCCAGAAACATTTTTAGAAATAAGAATGTATGTTTGCAGATGGTACTTTGCGTTGTGGTATGTTACCTATGTGTATATTATTTCTCTTCAGCTTCTCCCTTTGAGAGACAGAGTGTGTGTGAGTGAGTTCATACAGAGAAACTCAAGGTAAGTGGCACAATAGCCCCCAAATGATTTAGAGTTTTCTTTTTATCCACAAAAACATGTCAAAATAGCTCTCACTGTTGCACTTCTTTGTGATGGCTGCTGAAATGTGCAACGAGAAGGGACGTGTTTCAAATGCACTTCCAATAACCTCCATTTAAATAAATGTATGTTATAGAAATCCATTGGTTGAAAGGAGCTGAATTTTCTGAACTTTGCATTTTAGAAAAAAAAAATGACTAAAATATATATTCATGGGGATTCAAGCAAATGCACACCTTAATATGAAAAAGGGTTAGGATGAATTTGAAACTGTGAATCATATGGAAATAGCATGTAATGGAAGCTGACCAGGCATGGGTACCGACTGACCTCGCTGCTGGTTCGCTCCCTCACGCACCGATTGGGCAGACCTCGCATTTGCGCACATGTGCAGTAATGATTTTTTTTTTTTAAAAAGGCAAAAAAAAAGAAGATGACGACCATATGCACAGTGCCAGAACTTGACTTCTGCATATGGTCAGAAGGGAAAAAATAAATTAAAAATAATAATAATTTTTTTTTAAAAAAAATGGCAGTGCCCACAGATTGACCAATCCGGTTCGGTAACATCATTATGACATCACCAGAGGGTCACTATCAGTTCGGGCAAACTGGTCAGAACCGGAAGGAACGCACCCCTGAAGCTGACTATTTGTCATTCAACGTATTTCCATTGTTGCTATCACAAGTGAGTTCAGGAAATATATTCATTTTTCAAATCTTCCCCTAAACTCTTCAGAGAATTGTAAAAAGGGAGTTGCCAATGTTCCTATGTCTCATCCCTTTCCTTTCAAAAAGCCACCACGGACATCTATAAAAATGATAATTGTTTAGGCAGTGATAAAATTGCTGATCTAGAAGCCAGGAGACGAGGCCAATTCCTGCCTTAGACATGAAAGCCAGCTGGATGTCTTTGATCCAGTCACACTTTCTGTTAGGTCAACCACCTCACAGGGATGTTGCAAGGAAAATTGGAGAAAAGTGTTTAGGGATGTTCACCACCTTAGATTACTTATAAAAGATCAAAGGCAAGTAAAAAAATGTTACATTTTGCAAGAATCAATTATTTTAAAAGTTGACATTTATTCTCTCTCTCTCTCTTTTACACACACACACACACACAGAGAGAGAGAGAGAGAGAGAGAGAGAGAGAGAGAGAGAGAGAGAGAGTTTGATATTTTAAAACTTCACACAATTCCAAAGAAGTTTACAGTCTGCGGAGAGGGGCGGCATACAAATCCAATAAATAAATAAACAAATAAACAAACAAACAAACAAACAAACAAACAAACAAACAAACAAACAAACAATAATAATATAAATACAAATCTTTATCTACAATAATAAATAGGACAGTATTTTACAGAATGCAATAAAAGTGTTTCTCTATGCAGAGTTTTCATTAAATTGATATACATTTGAAAACATAATAGGAATTTTGTAAATTAATCTTATGGTGCAAGGATACTTTCTTTCCTAAGAAGAAATGTTGGTCTTTTTAAAAAAACTATGTTCTATTTTCAAATTTATAAAGAATGCATGTGCAGATCAATAGAAGGCTAATCTGTCTTAATCTGTTTTAATAGTCTCGTGTACTGTATATAAACATTGTTATATTTTTGTATACAACCAATACGTACTTGACAAAACAAGCAAACAAACAGTAAGTAGGTAGGTAGATAAGTAAGTAAGTAAGTAAGTAAGTAAGTAAGGAAGGAAGGAAGGAAGGAAGGAAGGAAGGAAGGAAGGATGTAGCTTTTTTAACACATTTTAATGCATGTGGTGGGCACTTTTCCAAAGCAGGAAAATTGGCATATTCTATACTATAAGATTGGGGACATGGGGTAAATTCTTTGCTACGATACAGTCTATAGTAAACTTAGATTTTCTGAATAGTCTGTGAATAACCTACCTACCTACCTACTCTCTTGTATACTCATCATTCACACGAGGTAACAAACAACCATTGCTAGAGCAAGAGAAGAACGGATTTCAAGAAATGTAATCCAAAAAGCAAACAAAATGAAACCTGGAGAACAATGCATCTGGAACATGACTGGAGTTTCTCTGAGCTTCTAATTAGGGTTGCATTGCGGCGCAGGCGGAGTAATAGTCGGACACAAGGTGTGGGTATAACGGGGTCACTTTTATTCAACAACTTAATTCTTAACTTATTAACTTATTTAAACCATTAACCCCACATGACCTGCAGGGTGCAAAATCAAATGGGGGCGGAATAACATGCCCAATTCAGACAGCAACCCTGGGGCGAAAACTCCTTGAAACTGGGTGCGGGTCATGTTAAACTACACCTACCCCCTGCACCCTTACTACGCCACACCTGGCGTGTGGGATGGCTCGCTACTGGTCTACGTTAAACTCCAGCCAGCGAGCCACAGGAGCGACTCACTCCCCGGACCCAGGCCGGTCGAGCCCTGTAATCCGAGAAGGAGCTCGCCCCTCACCTCAGTAGAGGTGCCCCAAAAGGAGCTCACCAGTTGCTATTTATTTTATTTTCCGCCCCCTATCGGCCACAGCAGGGGGTGAAATTTTAATTTATTCCCCCTGCTCCCCCCCCCTGCACATATATGTGCAGGCACCTCTGCAGGTCGGCTATAAATTTATCGTTCCCACTATCGGTCAAGTGTACACCGTCCTGCCTGTACAAGTCTATGAGGGATGCCCTGATGTCTGGATGGTCTATCACTCCACCCCCAGCCTGAATCACCCACTTCTTAACCGCTCTGTTTACCCTCTTTCTAGCCTTATCCACTGCGCTAGGGCTCCTAGCCTGCCGCCAACTCCTCCTGGGCAGGATGTTGGACCACCACACACACGTATCTGGCCACCGCTCCCAGATCACCTGCAAACTCTCCCAAATGTGCCACAGCAGCTCTACACCTGTCATCGCTCCCAGATCGTTCCCACCAACGTGCAATACCAAACAGCCCGGCACCCCTCGCACCCTTCCACTGTCGAACAACAGTGGAAGAACTTCCCGCCAACGTAGGCCTCGTCGGCCCAGCCACTGAACCACCGCTCGATCGATCTCCAAACTCGTGCCGGGCGTCGTCTCACGGGCCCTCCGCTCGGCCCAGTACACCATGCTGTGGCCACATATCAGGATTCTGCGGCGCCAGTCAAGTCGTCGGGCTAGAGAAAGGGAGGAAGCAGAGCAGCATCAGACTGGCGGCCCGGCGCCTCCCCCCCCGCCCCGCCCCACTCACCTAGGGGCGGATGTACGTCCGGAAGGCCCCAGATCTCCAGCGGCCCACTGTCTTTATATCCAGCCTGCTGAAACCTTCGACTGCTGCCAACGACGCTGCACCTATTCTGAATGAGTGAGTCCCGTAACGTCTGGGGTCCAAGCCCAGCCTTGCCAGCGCCTTGGACGTGACAGCCCAGAACTGGTACCTGGTCAGGGGTTCCCCGGACACATGACAAAACAAAAAACCCGGCTCTACACCCCTGTGGGCCCAATACGCCCCCAGCGCGGCCACCGGGCATACCCGCCGGTTGTTGGCCCGGGAAAGTTGGACCGTCACACCTCTACCCCTCTGGTCGGTCTTGGACCGTCGCAACCTCAAGGACACCGAGCTACGACCTAACTTGATATCCCTAGTGGTGAACGCCTGGCCGGAGCTATCGGCTCTGGAAGCTGCTAGAACCTCGCTAACCCGAAAAGCCCCGAAAAACAAGGTCACCGCCGCGGCGTGGTACAGTGACGCCTCATAAGCAGAGCGGCAGAGCCGACCCCACAGCTCGTAAAGCCCCATCAAGTGGGTGAGCTTTAGGGGACGCCTGCTGTCACCCTGGGCCTGACCTTTCTCCCTGATCCAACCCTCTAATGTCTTTCTAATCCTGAAATCCCCTGTGGTGTCCGCAAAGCCCCGAGACTTGGCCACGAAGGCCAGGCCTGCCAACTTGCCCCTAATCGTCTGGGCAGACAACCCACGGCGGCGGTCAAGTGCGCAAAATTCGAGCAGGTGTTCGACCGGGGCCGGCCAGAGCTGATCGTATCTCCTATCATGACGAAAAGCCCAAAATTCCCTACCTGCCCGCTGGTATGCTCTCCTGGTGCTGGGAGCTATGGACAAATCCATGGCCTTGCTTACGTCGGCCCTCCAATCAGCCACAGATGCTGTGGGGCTGCTTCCGGGTACTCCTCGGCCTGTGGGGCAAGCAGCCGGAACCTAGCCAACTGCCCCCTGGACAGAGCGTCAGCCACCCCGTTTCTTACCCCTGGAACATGATGTGCCCGGAAAAGCATATTGTTGGCAAGGCATCTCATAACCATATGCCGGACCAAACCCATAACCCGTTCGTTCCTAGAGGAAAGAGTATTCACTACGTGTACTACCGCCATATTGTCACACCAAAAGTGGACTGTCCTACCGGCAAAACTGGATGCCCACAACTCAATGGCCACGACTATTGGGAATAGCTCCAGAAATGTCAAATCCCTACAGATGGCTCCTCCGCGCCACTCCTGGGGCCAGTCAGCCCGGAACCATTTGCTCTGCCACACCACTCCAAAGCCGGTCGTGCCCGCCGCATCGGACTTCACTTGAAAGTCCGCTTTCAGCAGCATATCCTGCCTCCACAATGACACACCGTTGTACCCGTCCAGAAACCCTTGCCACACCACGAGGTCCTCCCTAACACTCTTCGATAACCTGATCCTGTGGTGCGGTTTTGACACGCCAACCGTTGCCCTGTACAGTCTAAACATAAAGGCCCTTCCTGGCGCAATCACCCGACAAGCAAAATTCAACAGGCCAGCCAGCTCCTGCACCTGTCTCAGAGTCACCTTCTTCGCGGCTCGTGCGACCCTCACCGCTTCCTTGAGTCTAGTCAGTTTGTCATCGGGCAGCCTACACGTTTGTGCAACGGAGTCCACCTCGATGCCTAAAAATGTCAGTTTGGTTGAAGGCCCCTCGGTCTTTTCGTGAGCCAAAGGTACGCCTAAATCCGCGCATAAAGCCTGGAAACCCAACATTCCCTGCTGACAATCGACGGCGCCCGCCGGCCCCGCGAATAGAAAATCATCCAAATAATGTACTACAGACGCAAAGCCCGTACTCTTAACATGTGCCCACTCCAAAAATGAACTAAACTTCTCAAACAACGAGCAGGATATAGAACAACCCATTGGCAAGGCTCTATCAACAAAGAACCCGCCCTCGAACTGGAAACCCAACAAGTCGAAATCCCCCGGGTGAATGGGCAAAAGCCGGAAGGCCGATTTGATATCACACTTCCCCATCAGCGCCCCCCACTCCGCACGCCCGGACCATCGCGACAGCCGTCTCGAATGGTGTGTAGCGCACCGAGCAGAGCTCCTCGGGAATGTGGTCGTTCACCGATTCACCAGGGGGGAACGACAGGTGATGTATAAGCCTAAACTCACCCGCGGCCCTCTTGGGCACCACACCGAGTGGGGACACCTGCAGTAAGGGCAGGGGGGGCTCCGAAAAGGGGCCCAAAACCCGGCCCTCGCGCACCTCCTTCATAATTTTGTCCCGCACTACGTGGCCCATACCTGCCACAGACCTCAAATTGTCCGCCATGCAGGCCCTGCGCGGCCCCCCATACGGGATCCTGAAACCCGCGGTAAACCCCGCGAGCAGGAAATCCGCACCCTTCTTGGGGCGGTAGCCGGTAAGCCAATGCTGCAACCTGTCCAATCTAACGGGGGTTGGGCCCCTTACCTTGAGCTCCCCCAGGTTGGGGTTTGGCGGGGGTCCCAGCGTCCTTGGAGCCGGCCCCACCGTGCCCCCTGTAACAAGCAGAGGTCGGGTGTCTGCCACTACACAAGGCGCAGGCGTGGCGAAAACGACAATATGCCCTGGAACAGGCCCCTCTAGCGCCGTACTCGTAACAGTACGGCTGGCCTCGAAAGGACGACCCAGCCGTGCTGCGTTGGCCGGAGGCCGGGGTCCCCGTCCCCACCGCCGGGCGGGGAAGAGTAGCCTCCTTGCCCGTTGTTAAGAGCAAATGACCAGTGGGTGTTCGCCCACTGGCCGGAGTTGACGCTTGCTGCGTGGCCTGAAGCCACAAATCGTTATGCCGCATATCCCACGGCCAGTGCCTGTTGTGGGCGGCGAACCTGCGAAAATCCTTGTCATATCGCTTCCAAGCCTCCCCCCCAAACTCCTGATACGCTCTCAGAATCATGTTCATGTACAAGATGAGCTCATGTGTCTTATGGACATCGTCTTCTACCACCACAGAGTGGTAGGCCAAAAATGCATACGCCCACGACAGAATTCCCTTGTCCATTTTGGTGCCTTTTGGGTCCTCCGACCCCTTCTTGCCCTCTTTATCCTTCTCCTTCTTAGACTTTGCCGGTAGCAAAATCTGAAACATGTCCACATAAGCGCCCCGCCAAATTTTACGCTTGAGGGACTGGGACATGTGCATACTGAGCGGAGTGTCTGGTAGGCCCGGCGCGAAAGGATTATCGCTGTCAAAAGAAGTACTGGTAGACCCCGAGGTAGTTGACCCTGAGCTGTCCCTCGAGGTATCCCTCTTCCGTTTGTGCCTCCTAGCCACTGCCCTTCTACGCCCCCTCCTCCAGACTTGCGCAGCTGTGCGGGAGCGCCAGGTCCTCTGACCCCCCTGTGTCGTGCGTTTTGAAGCCCGTAGCCTGCCACGAGGCCCTCTTGGGAGGGACCACCGGTGCCTAGGCACAGGGCACTCACCCCAGTGAGAGGAGTCGTCATCCGCCTCCTCAGAGCCGGACACCATCCTGCTGGCCTTCCTCCGCTTGGTCTTTGACTGCGCATGCCGGTCCTCGTGGGATCTCTGCGGGCTCCCAGCCGACTCTGATGAGCTCCGAGACCCATCTGCGCCGGCAACTTGCGTGGCCCGGCCCCGACGAGACCTGCCCCGCTTCTTTGGTCTCTCTTCCAGTTTCTCGAGTAATGAAGACAGTATACGTGAGGAAACAGAAAGTGAATCCCTCGCCCCCTGCCCCCTTCTGGCAGGCCGTGCAGCAGATGCCTCTGCTTCAGAGAAACCTGATTCCATACCGCTGAGAGGCCCCTCCTCTGCGCCAGAAAACACCCCTGGGGCCCCCAGTGGATCCACGGGCGGGGCCCGGCCCTGGCGGGGCCCCCTCGCCCCCACTGCAGCTCCCCTTCGACCCCTCGTGCGCCCCCTGGGGGTCGCCACCCCCCTGGGGCCATCCTCACTATCCTGCCTCCCGGCAGGCCCTGCCCCTGGGGCCTCGCTCCACGCCCGCTTGGGCGCCCTCCTTCTTCCGGTGCGGCGGGGCTCAATGGGGGGGGCCCCCGGCCCTCCGGCCTGCCCCCCCGAGGCCCGCCGCCGTGCCCCCGAGCGACCACGTCCACCCCCCGCCATGCCTCCTTGCTCCAATGCGCCTCCAAACCCTGTGGGGGGTGTCGCCGAAGCGAACTAAGGCTCCAGCCACCGCTCGCGGCTCTTCTGGCCTCGAAGGCCTGACGCTCCGGCGAAGATCGGCTGCGCACCAGGCCTTCAGGCCTGTGACGCAGCTCGCTGGGGGGAAAGACAGCAGCAGCCTCGCCTCACGATGCTCCGGGCGAGACTGCTGCGCCACAAGGCAGCCCCCTCTTATAGGGCTGCCTCCACTCGCCCGGCCAATCGGTGCCCACGCACCGCACCACGTGGTCACGGCACCCGACGTGGGTGCCGTGACTCCGCCCCCCAACATGGCGGCCTCCATCCCCCGCCGATCGCCGCAAACCCCACCGGCCGGTAAGTCGGCTGTGGGAATTGTCATGGAAAGGTGGAAAAGTGGTGTTGCATTTTGAGGAGGTAAGGAGTGGCATTAGGGTACTCTTCTCTGATTCAAATGGCAGATGTGCTAAAGTCCTGCAGAACTGGCATCTGTTTCTCCTGCTGTGCTATACATGGGTGTTGCAATCAGGCTTCCCTGGAGATGAATTTGCAGTCATGACCAGAAGAGAGCTGACAGAAGTATACATTCAAGGTCACTTAACACATGGTATTTACACACTTCGCCTCTCCCCTCCTATTAACCATGTTGTTATGTTCCGAACAGATGCAGTCTGACAGATACATTAACCTGTCTGGTATTGTGGGTCTGTGGGTCCATGCTTTGTATGAGTTTTGTTTTACAAAAAGCATAGCACACTGTTACCAAGTGAAATAAATAATGGAGGTGTCAGTTCAGTGCAGATTTCTAAATAATAATAATAATAATAATAATAATAATAATAATAATAATAATTTATTAGATTTGTATGCCGCCCCTCTCCGAAGACTCGGGGCGGCTCGCAACAGTAATAAAAACAGTATAGCAATGGGACAAATATAATAATAAAAAAAATATATAAAAACCCCCAACAGTTAAAAACCATACAGCACATACATACCAAACATAAAATATAAGAAAAGCCTGGGACTTTGGAGAGCAGGTCTTATATGTGATATTGCTATCCATCCAAGCCATAGATACTATCCTGAAGCTAAAAAATAGCAAAATATGATGGGATTTGCAATTTAAATAAATTCACGTAAAAAGTAAAAGCATATATCAAGACCATATTAGGAAAATATGGGCAGAATACTGCAAGTGATGTACGTTATGAGGTTCACCTAGAAAGTAATGCACCACATATTTTTTCTTCAACAATTATTTATTGAACACAATGAAACTTACACACAAGAAAAAATGATGTTTCTTCTACACTTCCTATTTTTCCATGTAATCTCCACCCCATTCTATGGCCTTCCGCCAGCAAGACACAAGGGTGTATATGCCCTGTCAGTACCAGTCCTTCTTCTGGTCACGAAGCCATTTCTGCACTGTGCGAATTACCTATTCCATACTTCCTTTGCTGATTGACAACTTCAGCGCCAACTGCCGAGTCGTAATGTGTTGGTCCTCATGAATGAGCACAGCAGCAAGTTGCGTCTTGTCGGGTGTGACAGCTGTGGCTGCCCACCCTGAACGCTGCAAGTCTTGGATCTCTGCTGAACTGTCTTCTAATGGCTTCACCCTCTGTGCCCAGCAACTAACCATACTTCTATCAACTGCAGGTTCTCCATAAACTGTACACAAACATTTGTGAAGGTTTCCAACAGTTTCTTTCTCTGCAGTGAAAAATTCAAAGATGACATTGTAACATACATCACTTACAGATGCCATTTTGAAACACTGCTGCAGCTATGTTATCTGTCTAAAGAAATGCAAAATTTACATATGCACTCCTGACAATTCAAATAATGTATATCTAAAGTTTCACATTTGTACGATTAATGTAGGCTGAGAAAGAAATGTGGTGCATTACTTTCTAGGAGTACTTTTATATATATATACTGACCCTCGTATATATATTTACAATGATACACATAGATTATTTCTTCAAGTAAACACAAGCTATTTCTTCAAGTAAAAACAAGCTATTTCTTCAAGTGAACATAAGCAGGAGTATTGGTTTTATTTTAGCAGAGCAGACAAGCACAGAGTAGGATGATAGTATAGCATGGACTGGAAAACAGCGTGGACTAAGCCACACTCAGCCTTCAGCATACGTTTTCAGTTTCAATTCTCTGCACAGACTCAGATGTGGTTAGCTCCCACTGGCTGATTGAGTTCCTGTGCCTATTCATTGGCTGATCTTGTTAACATGGCTCATCTAGTTCATGAATATCTTAATATAAATACCATGCATACAATCAGGGCCGCTATCAGGAATTTTGGGGCCTCATACAGCCTAAGTGTCTGCCCCCCCTGCCATTTTAAAACTATTTTAAGTTGCCAAGCCACTCCATCCCCCGGGGATCATTTCCCGCTTCACGCCAAGCGAAGCGGTCCCATAGGCTAGTGTTTCCCAACCTTGGCAACTTGAAGATATCTGGACTTCAACTCCCAGAATTCCCCAGCCAGCGAACGCTGGCTGGGGAATTCTGGGAGTTGAAGTCCAGATATCTTCAAGTTGTCAAGGTTGGGAAGCACTGCCATAGGCTATTTCAGGAACTGGGTTAAGCCGATTGTGTGGACTCGTCCAGGAGAAAGAAAGAAGCGGGAGCGGCGAGGTAAAGAAAGATCCTCCTGGCATCGGTCAGGCGGAGCGAGGCTTATTTACGGCTCCTTGGCACTTGTCCCTTCTTGGAAGAGGCCTTGTTGACAAAACCATGTGCTTTCTAGCGAGGGGAGAGGGGAGGGGGATCCCACACCTGGCAGCCACCGGCGAGGAGCTGGAAAGGACAAGGGGAGAAAAAAAGCAGGGTACCAGCGGTCGGGCGGGTGTCTTGAGGGGGCACTCCCATCTGGAAGGAAGGGAAGAAAGGCGAGGGCGAGCTATGAAGGAAGGAAGGAGGGAGGGAGGGAGGGAGGGAGGAAGGAAGGAAGGAATGGCAAAAGGGGTGATCAAGAGAGGAATGGGTGAATGAATGGACGGAGGGTGGGAAGGAAGGAAGGAAAGAGGGAAGGGACAGGAACAGAGGAAGGGTGCAAAGGAAGCAAGGAAAGGTGTGAAAGGGGAGAGTAAGAGAGGAAGGAGTGAAAGAAGGGAGTGAGGGAGGAAAGAAGGGAGGAAGGAGAAGGAAAGCAAGAAATGGAGGGAGGGAAGGAAAGAAAGAAAGAAAGAAAGAAAGGGGGAAGGGACAGGAACAGAGGAAGGAAGGAAGGAAACTTATGAAAGGGAAGAGTAAGAGAGGAAGGACTGAAGGAAGGGAGGGAGGAAAGAAGGTAGGAAGGAGAAAGAAAAGAAGAAATAGAGGAAGGGAAGGTAAAAGAGAAAAAGAGCAAGAAAGAGAAAGAAAGAAAGAGAATGAAAGAGAAATAAAGAGAGGGGGAATGAAAGAAATGGAAAGAGGGAAGGAAGGAGAGAAAGAAAGAGGAAGAAAGAAAGCAAGAGAAAGAAAAAAGAATGAAAGAGAAAGAGAGAAAGAGAGAGAGAAAGAAAAAGAAACGAAAGAAAGAAGGAAAGAAAGAAAGAGAAAAGAAAGAAAGAGAATGAAAGAGAAATAAAAATAGAGAGGGGGAATGAAAGAAATGGAAGGAGGGAAGGAAGGAGAGAAAGCAAGAGAGAGAAAGAAAGCAAGAGAAAGAAAAAAAGAATGAGAGAGAAAGAGAGAAAGCGAAAGAAAGAAAAAGAAAGAAAGAGAAAGAAAGAAAGAGAAAGAAAGAGAATGAAAGAGAAATAAAAAGAAAGAGGGGGAATTAAAGAAATGGAAGGAGGGAAGGAAGGAGAGAAAGCAAGAGAAAGAAAAAAGAATGAAAGAGCAAGAGAGAAAGAGAAAGAGAGAAAGAAAGAAAAAGAAATGAAAGAAAGAAGGAAAGAAAGAAAGAAGGAAAGAAAGAAAGAGAAAAGAAAGAAAGAGAATGAAAGAGAAATAAAAATAGAGAGGGGGAATGAAAGAAATGGAAGGAGGGAAGGAAGGAGAGAAAGCAAGAGAAAGAAAGAAAGCAAGAGAAAGAAAAAAGAACGAAAGAGCAAGAAAGAAAGAGAGAAAGAAAGAAAAAGAAACAGAAGAAAGAAGGAAAGAAAGAAAGAAGGAAAGAAAGAAGGAAAGAGAAAAGAAAGAAAGAGAATGAAAGAGAAATAAAAATAGAGAAGGGGAATGAAAAAAATGGAAGGAGGGAAGAAAGGAGAGAAAGAAAGAGAAAGAAAGAAAGCAAGAGAAAGAAAAAAGAATGAAAGAGCAAGAGAGAAAGAGAGAAAGAGAGAAAGAAAGAAAGAAAGAAAGAAAGAAAGAAAGAAAGAAAGAAAGGCAACTCCAAAGAAAGGCTCACTGAGCATGAAAAGAGAGACCGGGATCTCCACTTGCCTCCCCCTCGCGCCTCGCCCTTCGCACCTGGCCGCCCGCATGTGCTTACCTGCTCCCAGTCCCAGCAGCAGGAATTCGAGCGAGTAAGCCCAAAAGAAGCCATTGGCTCCGGGCGGCGGGCGGTGTTCACGCCCCCCCAAACCCCCAGGCCAGCACCTCCGGAGGCCGAAAGGCGCGGCTCTCTTGCCCTCAAGTCGCAATCCTCGGGGGGACACAAGGCCGGCGGAGAAGCCGGCCAGGCTCAGCCCTCTCCCGGCTTCCCCAATTCCGCTTCCCCAGCAGCGCGGCTTGGCTTCCAGAGGGCCGAGCACCTTCCGCGCCTGCCATCGGGGCTCCCTGCCTGTCTGCCGGCCTCCCTGCCTTCTTTCCTCGCGGGGGCGGGAAGAAGGTGCGGGCCGCGGTCGGAGAAGCTCCGCAGAGGCAGAGTTCGTCGCAATCGGGGTTGGAGAGTTTTTGGCAGGCGCCACCCCCCCCCATTATTCAATTTGGCCGGGCCCCTGACGCCACTCCCAGTAGTACCGGTCTATCGGTAGCCCTGCATAGAATAGACCAGAGCACATAATATTTTGATAGAGAGAAGTTCCCTGAAGATGGGCTTCAGCATGAGTCCGAAAGCTTGGAATACTAAAATACATGCCCTGGTGTCTAATCCAGATAGGATCCTCAAAAACAATGTCTCTTTTTGGTGTTGTCCTGATGAAAATCTCCATTTTGTGGGAGCCAGTATTATTGTTATAATTCTTCCTGTTAGAAATACCATTAGGTAAGCATTTTTTTTTTTTACAATGCTCTATAGCTACTATTTTAAGGAGACCCAGAAATTGTAAGTGTAATTGCCCAATAAATGAAATTGTACAGTTAGAGGAACTGTTTGTTTCTTTGTTTGTTTGTTTGTTTGTTTTTAACTTGAGATAGTGGTATGAATTGGCAACAAATATTCTAAGTCATTCAAAAGAATTTGGGTAAATGTTGAAATCAAGGATTGTTGCTTAGGTTCTTAGTTGCAATCAGGTCTCCTTGGTAAAGCCTGACATTTATGGGAACAATAGTCACGGATTGACATCTTCATTTAGTTAGAAGCACAAAAAAGGACAGCTGTAGCAAACATTACATATCTGGAGTTTTATCTTGTGCTGCACTTGTGTCCTCAAAGCCCCTGATATTGATCGAATGTTTTTGCATTGGCGCAGAAGGTTAAGTTCCTCAATCTTTTCTTATGAAGGAAATGTCAATTTGGCTGAGATGTAGTGCTTTAATCAGTCTACTTTCTCAAAAGTTTTCTTCACTTTAAAATGAAGCTTTTGGATTTTTTTCCCTAACAGCCTTGCTGAATTTTTTAAATAATTGTTTTAGAGGTATTTTGAATTTCCTTACTAGTGTGAAGGACAGTAATGGGCAGCCAAAATTATTACTGCCACACCGTGGGTATGGCTTATTTTGTGGGTGTGGCTTGATGGCCATGTGACTGGGTAAGAGTGCTTGCCGGCCATGTGACTAGGTGGGAGTGACTTGAACAATCATCATTGATCAAGTGAACTGTTATTGCCACACGATGCCTTTTCATCTGAGCTGTGGGCAGAGTGAGGGCTTCGCGAGGGGAAAAAGACTGCAGCCCAGACTGCTTCGGCATGACGCAGCTCTCCCAGCCTTGGGAGGTGGCGCGTGAGGCTGGAGGGGAACCGGGCAGGAGAGAGGGAAGCTCGTCTGAGGCCAGGAAGGAGGAAAGAGGAAAAAAACAAGGAGTGCACAGCAGCAGCATGGGAAAAAAGGAGAGCTGAGCTGAGTAATCCAGGAAGTTACTGCTGCCAGTGGAACTGTGTTCCACCCCATCCTGCCTGCTGCCCATTCCTGATGAAGGAGCTGAAGGAGTTGAGTTTGATGTCATCCATTACTCAACTCTTTGGTATTGTGTGTCTGTACTGAATGTCCTTTCCTCCAACCATTTATTAAGTGCAAGAACCTCAGATGGGATAACATGGTTTAAATGATTTTGCTTATTAATCGAAAGATAAAAGGTTGGAAGAATGGAGAACAATTATCATCACAGCCTTAACAAAAACTTCATCTTGTTTAGTTGCAGGCTAACAAAAAGTTCCTCAGGAGTTGCTTAAAATCAGAAAACATTTAGAATAAAGCTCATATAGCCTGAAAAAAAGAAAATCTGAAGGAGAAAGTAAGGGAAGAATGAAATTTGAGGGAAATGACCGAGTATGGGGAGCAGAGGCATGAAAGAAATAATTTGGGTTCTTAAACTATAATGTGTTTCATTTTGGAATGTTTGATGTGAAAATCAATCTCTGTGATCTTGAAATTATTACTATGGTATGTTCTGTCGGGCTCTCTGGTAGAATCCTCCCAAAAATTCACAGGTACAAATTTCAGACACACACAAGTTTGAAAATTCAAAACAATGTTCTTTATAATAAAAATTCACTTAAACCAAGCCCTCTTTTGGTATAGCAAAGAGCACTCGTCTCCAAACAAACTGGTAATTTGTACAAGTCCCTTATCAGTTCTGTGATACTTATCTTGCAGCTGTGAGGCAATTCACAGTCCTTCTTCTTCCACAAAGTGAAACACACTTTGCTCTGGTTTAGTTTCAAAGCGGGGAAAAATCAGCACACAAAAAGTCAAAGTCAGTAAAGCAGTCATGAAACACAACGATCAGATAATCCTCCACATTGGCCAAACCCACAGGCTCCTATTTATAGCAGTCTCACTAATTACCACAGCCCCACCCAACCACAGATGGCCTCATTTTCTTTGATAATAATCTCTCAGTTGTTGTTTCCTATGCATCGCTCTCCGCATGCGTGGCTGTATCATTAACTCTTGTTCTGAATCCAAGGAGGAGCTAGATAATTGATCTCCTTCTGAGCTGTCTGCCCCACTCTCCTCCTCCCTGTCACTCATGTCTTCTTGGTCAGAGGAGCCTTCATCAGCAGATTCCACTGGGGGCAAAACAGGCCTGCAGCATGTGGATGTCTCCACCACATCCACAGTCCTTGGGGCAGGAGCAGGGCCAGAGCTAACCACAACATGGTATAGCATTACAAAGCACATAAACATGGCAATCGTTGCTTATTGCAGTGTTTCCCAACCTTGGCAACTTGAAGATATCTGGACTTCAACTCCCAGAATTCCCCAGCCAGCATTCACTGGCTGGGGAATTCTGAGAGTTGAAGTCCAGATATCTTCAAGTAGCCAAGTTGGGAAACACTGGCTTATTGAACAATAATTAAAGCAAGTTATGATCTACTAAAATAGAAGACTCCGGACTTTTAAGCATATTGATATAGGATAGTGATGATGAACCTTTTTTGGTTCATGTGGCAAAAGTGTGTGTGTGTGTGTGTGTGTGTGTGTGTGTGCAAGCATGCCCACACATGCCCACACCCATTCCCTTCCCCCATGCATGCGCACTCCCCTGTACTGCCCCTGTGTATGTGCATAGGCCTCACTAAAGCCTGAGATGGTGAAAAAACAGCCAAACGGGCAAATATGAAGTTCAGAAAAAAAGATTTCTGGTTTGCCCATTGGACTATAACCTTCTCTTACAGCTATTGAAGCCCTCTTAAGAAATCCTTAAAGTTGGGACACATTTTCTGGTTGACTTCCTCTGTAATATATTTTTGTGACCTCTGATTTGAGCATTGCACTTGCTTCTGGTAGATTCGGCTAGTGATAGGTTGCTAAGCAACTAAGCTCATATTATCTATTGTCATTTCCATGAATGACCCAAACAGATAAAAGGAAGTTTTGAAATCTAATGGGTTGGAAAAGAAAAGAGAGGGGGTGGGGAGAAACCCAATAAAAGTGCTCTAATGCAAGCTACTCAATAACGCATTTTATCTGAAACTAATTTCTGGCAATGAAGAGAACTGTCTTGAAGGAGTACTTTGTATAATTTAATATAACAGGAACGAGGTAAACCTTGTCAAAATGAGTCAGTCCATGACTTTTTTTTCAAAACTAACTTAATTTGCAGTTGGTTCCAATCTGTAAGCAATAGAGCACTCTATTGGAGCAGTTTTTAAAAAAAATATTTTGCAATTAGTCAGGCCATTTTAACCACCCCAAAGGAAACCCCAGTTTGGTTGGTAAAATTGTTGAACTGATATAATAATCTCTTCCTTTGCAAGTTCAGCAAACAATGGAGGTATTGGTTTTTTGGGGATTTGTTCTTGCATTTCTTGAACTTGTTTGGTAGTATTGCCAGGATAGTTAAGCAAGTTTGAAGAATCCCACAAAAGCAAATTCACTTTACCTGTAAATCTGGATATTTAAGAATCTATTCCATTGATTAATTAACCTGCAGATTATTCATTTATTGTAATGAATTAGTTTCAAGTCAAGAAACAAGAGTCTTGAGACATGTTAAGGTAAGAACTGAAGAATTCTACTGTCATAGTTCATAAGCATGTATCATCCTTCCTATTAGTCTCTAATTTAAGAAACATTACAGATTAGTGGGTTCATCAACTAATTTGAATACAAGAAGTCCCAGTTCTTCCTGCTTCTAGCCAACAAATGAAGAGATGGACTGACATTCAACATTCCTAAGAGTTGAAAGCTTCCAGTGTCATTTACTGGCTACATTAATTCAGTGTCGTTTACTGCTAAATGCCATAATTTCTGCAAGCTTTCAATGATCTGATAATCACTCACAAGAGAGAAATCAACTATTGTACTGTGGATATTGATAATTATTTCCTAAACCTGTGAATGTTCTCCTTTCCATTACTATATTTAATCAGATGAGGTTTAAGCTTAGAAGTGCTGCCATTTACTGTTGCCATAAGCCAGCATTTCTCAACCTGGGGGTCAGGACCACTTTGGGGGTAGAATGGCCATTTCACAGAGCTTATCTAAGACCATGGAAAAGACAAATTCCCCATGGTGTCAGGAACTAAAGCTTCTATTCTGGCACCTTGGAGCATATTTTTACAATCCGACCAATCAGGCGTTTGCAGTGGGGGTGCCCCTCTGACCTTCCAGCTGAAAGCTCTGTTCGGAGAATTGGTGCTAGACTTATGGTTGGGGGTCCGCACAACATGAGGAACTGTATTAAGGGGTCGTGGCATCAGACAGGTTGAGAACCACTGCCATAAGCACTATATACTTTATAAAGGTATTTCTTTGATTTTCACTATGTAGATATACCAGCATCTATCCTGATAAATGCTTCTAATTCTAAGTTTAATGCATACATACATGTATGAATTATAGATCTTATGCTGAGAGAATCACAGAACTATGGTTAGATCCAAATCCTGAGTCCCTTGGAGTAAGAAACATAGAAACATTGATGGCAGAAAAAAACCTTGTGGTCCATCTAGTCTGCCCTTATACTACTTGCTGTATTTCATCTTAGGATGAATATATGTTTATCCCAGGCATGTTTAAATTCAGGCGGCCTATAAATTTGATAAAATAAAATAAATTTGATAAAATAAAATAAATTTGATAAAATAAAATAAATTTGATAAAATAAAATAAATTTGATAAAATAAAATAAATTTGATAAAATAAAATAAATTTGATAAAATAAAATAAATTTGATAAAATAAAATAAATTTGACAAAATAAAATAAAATAGATAAAATAAAATAAATTGGATAAAACAAAATAAATTGGATGAAATAAATATTTTGTATTAATTTCAAGGTCAAGCCTGGAGAAAGATCTGAGAGCAACCACATGTTTGTATTTCATTTCTCAAGGGAAGTGATGATATATTGTCTTTAAGGTTGGGTGATATATAAATAGGCTCTCCAGAGAATTCTAGATAACAGCCCACCCACTGCATTTTGCATTAACTGAAGTTTTAAAACATTTGTCAACAACAGAAACTGTTACAGAGTGTTGTGGTTAGCTCTGGCCCTGCTCCTGCCCCAAGGACTGTGGATGTGGGAGAGACATCCACATGCTGCAGGCCTGTTTTGCCCCCAGTGGAATCTGATGATGAAGGCTCCTCTGACCAAGAAGACATGAGTGACAGGGAGGAGGAGAGTGTGGCAGACAGCTCAGAAGGAGATCAATTATCTAGCTCCTCCTTGGATTCAGAACAGATTCTCGCATGCGGAGAATGATGCATAGGCAACAACAACTGAGAGATTATTATCAAAGAAAATGAGGCCACCTGTGGTTGGATGGAGCTGTGGTAATTAGTGAGGCTGCAAATAGCAGCCTGTGGGTTTGGCCATTGTGGAGGATTATCTTATCGTTGTGTTTCATGACTGCTTTACTGACTTTGACTTTTGTGTGCTGATTTTTCCCCACTTGGAAACTAAACCAGAGCAAAGTGTGTTTCACTTTGTGAAAGAAGAAGGACTGTGAATTGCCTCACAGCTGCAAGATAAGTATCACAGAACTGATAAGGGACTTGTACAAATTACCAGTTTGTTTGGAGACCAGTGCTCTTTGCTATACCAAAAGAGAGGGCTTGGTTTAAGTGAATTTTTATTATAAAGAACATTGTTTTGAATTTTCAAACGTGTGTGTGTCTGAAATTTGTACCTGTGAATTTTTGGGAGGATTCTACCAGAGAGCCCGACAGAACACAGAGATTTAAGCATGAACTGACCAGGTTAGGTTTGCCTTAAAAAAAGTAAAAAAGCACACATGGGATGACAAAGAGTGATGAGCAAAGACATTTAATTCCTGGTCATAATAGTCACCTGGCCCTCCAGATAAATACTGAAGGTTTTAAGACGTTGCCAAATTGAACGTTTGCATTTCTAGCGAGTGGGAACTTTCAGATGTCTAGGATGAATTATTTTGCTCAGTCCCTTGCTGCATTCCAACAATGGTTTAGTATGCCTTCCCATCTGTTGGTAAAAAGAGATAAATGTAGGTCTCATCAGCCCCATGATGAGACCCAATTTCATATCTTGAAATGAACTTCCTTGGCATTTTTATGTAGATAGGAAGAGCAGAAGGACAATTACAGAACTCTTTAGAACTGTACTGCATAAGTTAGAGATATGTAGTCTGAGGCCCCCTGAAAGTCTTGAGTGTAGTTCTCATTAACCTTAGCCTGCCATTAACAAATGTGATCTTTAATATGACAGAAGGGAGTAGCTTTAAATATATAAATCATCATGATCATGATCATGATCATCATGTACTTGATAATGTCACCAAATGTGCACAGTTGTTCTTCAACGTCTGCCCATGGAATGATTACTTCCGCAAAATCCCAATATTCTGGCACCAAAAACTGTAGAAATTGTAATTTATTTATTTATTCAACTTCTAAGCCGCCCAATTCTGGAGTCTTGCAATTGGCTACCTGTCCATCAGTCATTTCTGAAAATTAGTTATGATGCTTCCTAAAAGCCTTTCCTGGTGAAGTCCAACAAATTGATGATTTTCTACAAACTTTATGGTTTTATCTGCCTGTCAACTTCTCTTTTGTATGGATCCTTTCACTGTGTAAGCATTTCAAATGCTTTCATCACAGTTTTTCAGTCTTTATGATGTTCGTGTTGCGTGCTTGCAGTGCAGTTGAAAGAAGTGAGATTTCCTCCAGAATATCTATCATCAGAGCCAAATCATTTAAGAAATATTTTATTCCAGATGGGCAGTCCTACCTGAGTATTTTGCATTTGCATGAAAATACTCAGGTAGCACTGGATAAGCACACCACACAGCTATAGTTGCCCTTAAACTATATGCAGCCCATCTTGGCCCAAAATCTCTGCCAATCTTTACCATGTTAATGTCCAGTTCTTTGGATATTTCATCAAGTTCAATTTTGTTCTTATTGGATTGCTGAAAAATGGAGCATATCTTATCAATAAATATTTTTAAATGATGTTTTTGCTTTATGGTATCATCTAAAACAAGTTGGAGGCCATGGTACAAGCAGTGCCACATGATGATATTTAGAAACTCTTTTTGCTATTCTAGTGCTCACTCCAGATTTTCTCCTAAGCATAATGCTGGCACCATAAGAGCAGCATGCTATTAAATTTTTTTGCAAGTAGTCCTGGTTAAACTCTACCTTGCACAAACTTTCCAGAACAGCAGAACATATTGTCTTTGCATCTTGTTAGTGGGTCCTCTGAGTCCTCAAAGTTCATGAAAACTATCAAAACTGATATGCAGGTTATTGTTGAGGCTTTGTCACTAATCAGGCATATTTTCAGATTCTGTTTAATAATGTTGGTAAACATTTGGGTTCTGATGTCGCTTACAATGTACTCAACTATTTTCACAACTGTTGGCCTTGAATGCAATCCTACTCCCAAATCTACTCTATTCATAGTTTGTAATACTATCAATTCAGCAATGCTTGAAATTGGTCTGTGTGCTTTTGCCAGGCTATAAACAGTCCTGAACATGTTTGTAGTGGTGTCACATTGGTTATCAGAAACCTTGTTTATTTTTACATGAAAGGACTGCCCTCTGCTTGCAGTGCCGCTGCGGCATCCTTTTTCATAAAAATAACAATGTTTATTTTTACGTAAAGACCTCCCTTTGAAGGAGCTGGGGAATCCATCCCACGAAGATATTCTGGGGGCAGAGCTTTGACATCACCGGCAAGTTGCTAAGGATGCCAAGGGGATCACATCCAGGAAGTGATCACCTTGGCGTCCTTAGCAACCTGCTGGTATGTGTGATGTCAAAGCTCCGCCCCTGGAATCTCTTGCTGGGATTCCCCGTTCGGGTTCGGTTCAGGTTCGGCTGAATTTTGCATAAAGTTCGTCCGAACTTGCCGAACCTGAACACCATTGGGTTCACCCATCACTAGTCACCAGGAATCTCTGAAACTTAAATGAGAAGAAAAACGAATATGCCAAGGCCTTCATACCTGTACCCATAAAAATCTATGACTTCATCCATCCAGTTTTCTTGGGAACATTTTCAGAAGTGGTTGGCCATTGTCGTTTTACTAGAACTATGAGACAATGATCGGACCACACTAACCCAGCTTAAAGCAAGACTAGAATTAATGGTATCCTGCTTTCTAGCCCAGCACTTTTAACTACATCAAACTAGCTCTCATATAGATAATTATATACCTGGGGGGGAGGGGGAGTACTCTCTCATACATAAACATGTATTCAGAGAGATATGTACATACATGCTGGGCATGTAAATATGTGCAGTGAAGGGCTACCAAAATTTTTACTACCACACTGTGAGCATGGCTTATGCAGGACGCCCTGCATTTTCTTTCAACATTTTTCAGTCCTCTGGGGTAAAGCTCCTTTTTCGCTACCCCACTGCATTCTCCCAGCATCCGGGCAACAGCCCACTCCTGGATATCTGCAAATACATTCATCTGGGAAATTAGTCTGTTATATGTGAATTGATATAATCACCCTTCTAAAGGGAAAACTAAACATCTGTTTTTAGGTCATGTAGACTGCCTGTAATTTGTATCAGCAATCCCTTTATTTATCATCCTATGGCAGTCTTCTAAAGCAAGTTCCTTTCCTTTCCATTTTTTTCTTTTTAACTTCCAAGGATCTTAAAAAGTGTTTTTAAAATCCAGAAAATGGCCCCTCAGAGAAACCCCTTCAAACTTACTGCACAAATTCCACCAATTCAATTAAACAATCTGAATTGATGATGCACAAACTGTTAATATATTGCTAAGTATGTAAGGGGAAAAAAATACTTATCACATTTTTCCAGCTCACTGGTTCAGTTTTTACAGTTTGCAATCCTAGCTTGCAAATTTTTCCCCATTACCTTTTATTATTCTGAGAGAAATAAAATACCATTAAGTTGGATTTATGATGACAAGATAAGTACAGTATAGGAACCAAGAGTGTGTGAGTTTAATGACACACAAATAAAGTTTAATGAAATATTTTGAAATGAAAATATTGAAACGAAATAAATTTCTGCTATAAGTATGCATTATAATTATTGGAAAAGATTTATAAAAAGGGAACATATCCAAAATCGGAATTTGGATGTAAAACAGATAGAAACACAGAACTGTGATAGTTATTTTATAAGTATTTGTCAAGAGGTTAGTGATGGCCTAAAAATTAATTTTTTAACTTATAATCACAACTTAAAAATAGAATCAGAAGAGCTTTAAAGCTGTTTCAGACATGAAAAATTATGTAGTCTTTGTACAAGAAACAATGGGTGGAAACTAATCAAGGAGAAAAGCAACCTGGAATTAAGGAGAAACTTCTTAACAGTGAGAACAATTAACCAATGAAAGAGCTTGCCTTCAGAAGCTGTGGATGGTCCATCACTGGAGGCTTTTAAGAAGAGACTGGACAGTCACTTGTCTAAAATGGTAGAGAGTCTCCTGGTTGAGCAGAGAAGACATGGGTGAAATTCAGCAGGCTCTGACAGGTTCTGGAGAACCGGTAGTGAAAATTTTGAGTAGATTGGATAACCGGCAAATGCCACCTGTTGCTGGCTCCAGAGTGGGCTGGGAATGGGGAATTGATTCATTGATTCATTGATTCATTGATTCATTCATTGATTCATTCATTGATTCATTCATTCATTCATTCATTCATTCATTCATTCATTCATTTATGTATTACAACATGTTAGCAATAGCACTTTCTAACAGAGCCACCATATTGCACCCACAATCCGGGTCCTCATTTTACCAACCTCAGAAGGATGGAAGGCTGAGTCAACCTTGAGCCAGTGATGAGATTTGAACCGCTGACCTACAGATCTACAGTCAGCTTCAGTGGCCTGCAGTACAACACTCTACCTGCTGCACCAAACCGGCTCATTTTATTTTTCTTCATCAATGTGACTTAGATCCTAGTGAAAGTCATACTTTTAGTCAACCATTGGTTTTAGTCATACCAATGGTTCTCAATCTGAGGGTTGGGACCCCTTTGGGACCCTAAGACCATTGGGAAAGGCAAATTTCTCATGGTGTTAGGAACTAAAGCTTCTATTCTGGTGCCTTGGAACATATTTTTACAAACCGACTAACCAGGCGTTTACAGTGGGGGTGCCCCTCTGACTTTTCTGCCAATCAGTTTAAAGCTCTGTTGGGAGAATTTGTGCTAGACTTATGATTGGAGATCACCACAACATAAGGAACTATACTCTAATAGCATTAGAAAGGTTGAGAACCACTCTATTAAGATTGTGCAGCACTCCAAAGGCAGAAAATAATTTTTAGCACTGATCTGGAACTTAAGAAAATGAAACTATTGTCCTGAAGGTGCTTCTTCCAAAAGGCTTTAATTTATTGGGTTTCTCCCCCACCAACGACATTTTGTTTGTCACTCAAGAAGCTTCTTCAGTTCTGAATATGCTCCATGAGTGAGAAACAAAACATTTTCTAAGAAAATCCAAGGACGTCCAGTTGCCTTTTGGAAAAAAGTATCTTTGGGACAACCATGATTTGGATGATTGAGAATCTTGGTAGGAAAGATGAAAACGAATGTATTAAGCAAAGGAAAAATCAAGAAATCCAGGTGGTTCCATTGACTGTATAGGCCAGTGATGGTGAACCTATGGCATGGGTACCACAGGTGGCATGTGGAGCCATATCTACTGGCATGCAAGCCATTGTCCTAGCTCAGCTTCAACGTGCAGTGTGTGCAGGCCAGCAGATTTTTGACTCACACAGAGGCTCTGGGATGGCATTTTTGGCTTCCAAGGAGCCTCCAGGGTGATGGGGGAGGGCGTTTTTACCCTCCCTCAGCTCCAGAGAAGTCTTTGGAGCATAGGGATGGCAAAACACAAGCCTACTGGAGCGAGCAGAAATTGGGCAGCAGGCTATTTCCGGACTCCAGAGGGCCTCCACGGGGCAGGGAAACTGTTTTCGCCCTCCCCAGGCATTGAATTATGGGTGTGGGCACTTGCGCATGTGCAATAGTGGGTGCCCATGCTCTTTTGGCCTCCAAGGAAAAAAAGGTTCTCCATTACTGGTATAGGTTTCTGGCAAACTTATATTCTCTACAGGAATTTGAACTACTAACAGCCAAAGCAAATAGGCAGTTGATAAAATTAAATGGAATTCAAGATGGGCTGGACCAGTGGTGGATTGCGGCTGGTTCAGATTCTTTCTTTCTTTCTTTCTTTCTTTCTTTCTTTCTTTCTTTCCTTTTTCTTTCTTTCTTACTTCCTTTCTTTCTTCTTCCCTCCCTCCCTCCCTCCCTTCAATTTATAGACCACCCTCCCCCTTGCAGGCTTTAGAACAAGTAGTGCAAATTTGGCGCCACTCGCCAAACTGGCAGCAATGACTGGCAGTCCACACTGCTGAATCGGTTCTCCAGTCACTGTGGATTCAAACATGCCCCCCCCATTCTCTGTGCATGCGCTAAGGCTTCTACACATGCGCCGAGGGTCATTTCAAGAAAGGGGCACACTCCCACAAAACGTGCACTTTCGTCATGATGCGAGCCAGTAGGGAAGTTAAGTAAAACCCACCTCTGGGCTAGACTTAGATGTCTCGTGGGCATGAAGGAATTTGAGAATGATGATGAGTTTGACCCTTCCCTTAGACTCAGCTTGGTCTTTTTCTGCATGCATCCCCCCCCCCCCCTAAGATTGTTTAGCTACCTTTTTGGAAAGAATCATTTTGTTTTAAAATGTAAAGCATCACATGGTCTTACTATGTAGAATGTATGCACAAAGCATGTATATATAAATATGTCCTGGAGGCAAAAAAAATCTGACACTGCAAGAGTAAAAGGAGCTAATTATAATTTGTTTGTTTGTTTATTTATTTTGTCCAATACACAATGAGGGTTTTAGTGGGTATATATATATATATATACACATAGTAAAATACATGATGAAGGTTATAGAGGAGATACTCATAGTAAAATATATCTAAGAAAGAATAGAAAAGAAGATATAGTAATAGAATGTATCAATGAAAGAATAGAAGAAGAGATATAGGAATAGAAGAAAAGTATAGGAGATATAGGAGAGCAATAGGACAGGGGACAGAAGGCACTTTAGTGCACTTGTACTCACCCCTAATGATCAATAAAGAATAAATATTGATGTATTTGACTCCAATAGTGCCAGAGCATCATCTAAAGATGAATGATCCTGCTATTTAGCTGACTTGATGAAGCCAACAGGTCTGGTTTAGATTGCTATAAATACTTTAAATTCATCTATTAAAAGGTAATGCTGAATAATAAGCTCTTTAAATGTCAGCCCTTCAAAGTAGGCTAAGTCAAGAAACTGGTAGCAGAAAGATTCCAGGAATACTACTTTATTTTTATATGGTATAATAACCGGCTGCCAGAATTTTTCTCTGCCTCCTCTTATACAAACAGACTTAAAGAAGAATTATTCTGAATTTCATTCTTATGCCTTCTCCTTTCCCAGAGTGGAGTTATGTCTTATTTTGTGTAAACCATTCTTGTGTGCTTTCTTCAAGGTTATCTATGAATTCCTCCACATGAAATAAAACAATATTTTACTAGCAATATTTAAAAACAGGCATGATCTGATATCAAGTTTGGCATTACTGGTCATTGCTCAATTGACAGACCTTCCTACCCCCATTTCTCCTTGTTTTAGTTTTCTGTCTTCCTTCTTTCCTTTCTAAACAAGAAGACAATAAACAAATGAAATAACAGCTGTTATGCACCTTCCCTCTTCTTCTGGGCAATGATCCAGAAGATGAAAATGAGCAACTAGTGGTATGCTTCCCCAAAATTGAATTGAAGATAACAGAATGATCTTTTGGAAGTTATGAGGTAATATGCCCATTAACAATGCGTACCCAATAAGAAAGCTTCCTAGGATCTAATAAATGAAAAAAAAGGAGATCAGAGGTGTGTTCCTCCTGGTTTAGACCCGTTCACCTGAACTGGTAGCAACCCACTGGTGACATCACGATGATGTCATGGAAATGGTTTGGTCGGTGCCGGTCTGTGAGTGTTGCCATCTTTGTTTTCTGATTTTTCTTAAATTAAAAAAAGGTTTTCTTCTGAGCCTGCACAGAAACCGAGTTGCCAGCACTGTGTATGCAGTCACCATCTTGTTTTTGGCTTTATTGTTGGGGGGATATTATGATATGATATGATTTTGATTTTATTTGATTTTTTGATTTGATTTGTTGCCACTGCGCATGTGTGCGTGTGCAAAGCACATGCACAGCCATGCGGTGTGGCTACCCGGCGTGGGAGAAAGCAAACCGACAGCAAGATAAGTTATAACCCATCCCTGAAGAAGATGGTTGAAAAACTATGAGGAAAAGAGGAAGGGAATGATTATGTGAGTAGTAGAGAGAATTGGTTAGCTAGAAATAAGAAAATAATTATTTCATCCAAGAAGAATTGGTAAGAGGGTGACACGCACTGAGATGAATGGCAGCAAAGGTCAATAAGGAGGTTAATAAACATGCAATTGACAGAGAGTATCTAGTGTCAGATGTAATTATAGACCGAGAATAGAACACAGAAGCTGACAGACAAGTGGAAACAACTTTTGGAAAACATAACAGGTGAAGGAAGACCACTGCAATGGAAAAAATACTGAACTGAACAAAACATATCTTTATTCATGTAGTGGTCACCCATAAAGGACACTGATGGCCCTTCTCTTTCTCTTCCCAGATGACCAAGCTATTGGCCACAAACACACCAACAGACCTTGTGGGATGTGTGAGGTTTTAAGTAAGATAATAATCCTCTTTAACCAGAGATGGTGAATCGGAAAACTGCATCTGGATCAGGAATGCAGTCACTTCTGAGCTCTGTTGCTGGATTAGGATTGTCACCTCTTTCACACAAACACATATACACACTGCAGGCACATGATGACATTTCCATCATTTGGCAACTGTTTAACATCCTATTAAATTATATTTCACAAATGTTAATAAGCATTGTAGGCCTGTATCCATTTATTTAGGAGTGAATATTATGAGCAGTGGTGGTTGCTGCTGGTTTGGACCAGTTCTTTAGAACTGGTAGCCGGAATTTGTTGTTGTTCGCTGAACCAGTAGCAGCAGCATACTCCTGGTCCTCCAGTCCTCACAGATTGCAAAAACCCCTCCCTCTATGCATGCACAAAGGCTCCTGCACATTCACAGAGGGACATTTGCATAAAGTGACTCATGCGCACATTCCCAAAATGTGCACTTCCATCCAGGGGTGGATTCCTGATTCTGCCGCTACCAGTGTGCTGCATAGGAAGCAAAATCTTGTGGGGGGACACGTGAGCGAGAGAGATTTTGGTGATTTTTTTTGCTTCCGTGCATGCGCAGAAGCAAAAAACCATGAAAATTTCACACATGTGCATGTCCCCTCGTGCATGCTTCTGTGCATGTGCAGAAGCAAAATCTCACTGGGACGCACCTGTGTACCCGCAGCAGAGGCAAAGCTGCGCGCGCAGCTCAATTTTCGCTACCGGTGCGCCATCCTTATTTGCACTGCAGTAACCCACTACTGCTTCCATTGCAATGTGAACTGGTGGGGAACGCAAACCCACCTGATTATGAGTCACAGTGGGACTTCATTTGAAGTAAACATGCAACTGGAATGTGCTGTTAGTATTTTATAAAACACAAAGAGAAACATTTCTCATTTGATGAAACTTGACATTGAGAAATGGCAACTAATGATATTTCCCATTTGACAGAATAAAACTCATGCTGATTTTACCCTCAAGCCTGCGGCCCGTTTCTTGGTTGTGTTTATATTGAATCTGGGATGCCTTGAGTGCTCTTGGTTGCTATTTATCTTATGTTGTTTTTAATTTTAGTTGGTTTTTTATTGGTTTTATTCTGTTTTAACCAATAGCTGCCCAGAGTCATGCATATGAGATGGGAGGCCATAGAAATTTATTACATAAAGAAATAAAGTTACATTTTGTTATATTTCCTTTTCTTATCCAATGCAGCGGTGGGCTACGAGCTAGAACGCTAAAATGTGCTCGCTGCCAAGGCTCGTAGGTTCTTGTGGGGCCAGCGCGATTTTGTTGCTACACCTGTGGAGGTGGCAAAATCGTGCATGAAGCCACAGGTGCGCCCATGTTTCGGCATGCATGGAAGCAAAAAAACCTTGCCAAAACACGGGGGCACCTGCAGTTCCATGCACTCCGTAGCTTACCATTCTAACTTTTATGTGCTTTGCGTTTTCTTGCTTACCTTGAAGGATAGTGGTGTGAAAGTTTAAGAAAGTAACATTTAAATTCAAAAACTGAATTTAATGAAAACAAAAGACAAAAAAGATACAGATATAAAGATAAAGATATATTATGATGCATGGATGAAATTTTATGATTGGATATAAAAAGAATATATATAGAAATTAAATTAGAATGATTATAAAACAAGAAAATGGAGAATGAATGGTGGTAGACCCAGATGACAAAACTAGGTTTTGCAGAGGCAGTATTAGAATATCTCCGGGACCGCCTTCTGCCGCATGAAGGCAGTCCCAGAGATATTCTGGTCTGATGCCATGAATGAAGAATGAATGCAGCTGTGAGAGCAATCATGGGCTTCCCTAAATATGCCCATGTCACACCAACACTCCGCAGTCTGCATTGGTTGCCGATCGGTTTCCGGTCACAATTCAAAGTGTTGGTTATGACCTATAAAACCCTTCATGGCATAGGACCAGAATATCTCCGGGACCGTCTTCTGCCGCACGAATCCCAGCGACCAGTTAGGTCCCACAGAGTTGGCCTTCTCTGGGTCCCGTCGACTAAACAATGTCGTTTGGCAGGGCCCAGGGGAAGAGCCTTCTCTATGGCGGCCCCAACCCTCTGGAACCAATTCCCCCCAGATATCATAGTTGCCCCCACCTTCCGTGCCTTTCGTAACCTCCTCAAAACCTACCTCTGTCCTCAGGCATGGGGGAATTGAGATATACCCTTCCCCCTAGGCTTATAAAATTTATGCATGGTATATCTGTATGTATGATTGGTTTTTCTTAAATTGGGTTTTTTAAAATTACTTTTAATATTAGATTTGTTTATATTGTCTTTTTTACTATTGTTAGCCGCCCCGAGTCTGCGGAGAGGGACGGCATTCAAATCAAATCAAATCAAATCAAATCAAATCAAATCAAATCAAATCAAATCAAATCAAATCAAATCAAATCAAATCAAATCAAATCAAATCAAATCAAATCAAATCAAATCAAATCAAATCAAATCATAAATGGCTTTATAGATCATAACCAACACTTTGAATTGTGACCGGAAACTGATCGGCAACCAGTGCAGACTGCAGAGTGCTGGTGTAACATGGACATATTTAGGGAAGCCCATGATTGCTCTCGCAGCTTAATTCTGCACGATCTGAAGTTTCCGAACACTTTTCAAAGGTAGCCCCATGTAGAGAGTGCATTATTGCTCTCGCAGCATATGTATGCTGGAACTCTAGAACAGCCTTACCTTGTGCTTCCGCAAAAGTTTCCAGCTTTGTTTTTAAAAAGGAAAAAATATTAAACCAAAATGCTTTCCCCAAAAACTTTCAGGCCATCTATCAACATTGTTAAATGTAGGTATTGTGCTAATGCTAGCTTGGCAGGCAGTTCAGGTATAAAGTGCTTTTTTGCCACAGCTGGCTGCTCATTTCCTAATATAGTGAAATGTTTCCTCTTGAGCCTATAGGCTTGTCATCAGCCAAAGTTCTTCGGTTGTAATAAATGCAGATTGATTTTTTGCTTGGGTTTTGTTGCTTCCATTCTAAAGCTGACAACAAAACCCCTCGGTAATCTAGCTGTTCAGCTGAGTGAGACACCTTTTTGTTGCTGCAACTGCCTCTGGTCCTAACTGAATGTAATAGTTGAGCTAAAAAAATAATAAAAATAAACAGTATTTGTCAGGTTTGAATGTCCAGCCAGCTTTTGTCTTAAAAAAGGAGAGTAGATTTTGGACATGCAAAATCATTTTTTTTTTCACTTGGATGAATGCCAAGGCCCACCTGTGGGAGCCACCTCCCCAAAATCTGGCATCTTCCAGATGCATTGGGATTACGAAATTCCCAATTTCTAGCAAGCCTGGTCTGTTCTGGAGTTTCAGTCCCCACACATCTGGAAATTGTCAAGGTGACAAAAGCTAATGTGAAGCCAAGTGAAGAAATAAAGGCTCCGGAGACCAGATAGAAAATTGAGGAATAAAATATTTGCTATCGCTGAATATTATTTTTAAAACTGGAACTTGAATACATTTCTTCATATAGATTGTGTGGTATTTCCTCTACGCTTGCTTAATTTTGAAAATCTGTGTTAAGTGAGTTTTTTGGTGGAATTTACTATAGAAACATAGAAACATAGAAGACTGAAGGCAGAAAAAGACCTCATAATCCATCTAGTCTGCCCTTATACTATTTTCTGTATTTTATTTTAGGATTGATATATGTTTATCCCAAGCATGTTTAAATTCAGTTACTGTGGATTTACCAACCAAGTCTGCTGGAAGTTTGTTCCAAGGATCTACTACTCTTTCAGTAAAATAATATTTCTCATGTTGCTTTTGATCTTTCCCCCAACTAACTTCAGATTGTGTCCCTTTGTTCTTGTGTTCACTTTCCTATTAAAAACACTTCCCTCCTGAACCTTATTTAACCCTTTGACATATTTAAATGTTTCAATTATGTCCCCCCTTTTCCTTCTGTCCTCCAGACTATACAGATTGAGTTCATTAAGTCTTTCCTATGCTGTTTAATGATTGGTAATTACTAATTATTTTTGACTATGCAAATCATCTGGTAACTTATTGGTAGAACTTGACATAATTTGATATAACTTCTTTCCATATTTGCTTTAGCATGAATTGTGCAGAGATACCCCCCAAAACAGGGAGTATTACTTTTCTCTAATCAAACGCTTGTTGTTTTTCACTTTCACCTTAAAGTTCGTCCATGTGCTGGGATTAACTTATAGTTCAGATCAGCCATAGAGTGATCATGTTAGATAAAGATGCTCTTAGAACTTGGTGCATTCTAGATATCCTAGACTCCATAATGCCAAACCAGGGAGAGAAGGGGCATGGCCAATGGCACAGCGGCACAGAGCTTCCCCACACGCAACGTCCTACCAGTCAATGACTACTTCAGCTTCAACCGCAACAACACAAGACAATGCAACAGATTCAAACTTAATATTAACCGCTCCAAACTTGACTGTAAAAAATATGACTCTAACAATCGAGTTGTCGAAGCGTGGAACTCATTACCAGACTCAATAGTATCAACCCCTAACCCCCAACATCTCTCCCTTAGACTATCCACTATTGATCTCTCCAGGTTCCTAAGAGGTCAGTGAGGGGCGTACGTAGTGTGCCTGTCGTCCCCTGACCAATTGTCTTTCCTTTATCTCATATATCATATATATTTTCTTCCTTTCATATATCTTCTCCTCTATTTTTACATATTATCTTTATATATATTACTTCATGTCTATTCTCTTCCATATGTATTGTGTATTGGACAAATGAATAAATTAAAAATAAATTTAAAAAATTCCAAAATCCCAGCTGTCTGGAGACTTGGAATCACTTGATCCTAGGTCAGAACCACTCCGGAAGGGCGGGGGCAAAGAGAGGCACTTGTTGGCGGACTGGGTGGGTTGCATCCCCCCTTCTCGGGAGCTGGGGCTAGCCTCCTGGCCAGCAGCGAAGGAAAATGACCTAATTGTCATCGTTAGCAGTGCTGGCCACAAACAGACTGATTGTTTGATTGAAAAGATTCTAGACTGTCTGGGTAACAAGATTGATGCACAAGTACTGGAGAGTGATGGTGAGTGTTTGCCCGATTTAACAATTAAAGAAGAAAATCTAAAATTTAAAGGGGAACAAAAGAGTTTCAAAATGGAGAGAATTGCAAGGCACTATTATACCATGGAAAAATATAGAGGATATGAAAGCAATCACATAGAAATGGATACGATAATGGATAAATTAACAAGATATATGTATAATAATAATAAGCAAGAGGAAAAAATATATTGTTATAAATGAATAAGCTGCAAAAACAATTAGCCTGCAATTCAGCAGGTGTAAATATTAAGCTCTGATACCAATACAACCCACGTATAAAGCACAATGCTTTATTTCGTCTTGAGTGTATATATGTATGTTGTTATCTCCCTTGTCCTTTCACTCTTTCTTCCTTTTCTCCTATGGATTTCTATGCATAAATAATTATGTAATTTTATACACTTTGTAAATGTTGTATTGTTGTATTGTGTATACCCCTTTTTAATGTAAATAACTAATGAAGTATTTTTCAAAAAAAAAACAAAAAACAAAATGGAGAGAATGGCTGTCTAACAATTGGAAAAGATAATAGAGACACAATTCCAAACCAGGCATGGTGATAGAATTGGGCAGGGTTTGCAATCAAGACTGGGTAAGCTGCATTTTAGAAATGTCACTACTGAGAAGTCAGAATGAAATAACATGTCACTAATATTCATTTGTTTTATTTATTTATTTTATTTGTTCAATTTTTTTATGCCGCCCTTCTCCTTAGACTCAGGGCAGCTTACAACATGTTAGCAGTAATATTCATTTGTTTTATTTATTTATTTTATTTGTTCAATTTTTTTATGCCGCCCTTCTCCTTAGACTCAGGGCAGCTTACAACATGTTAGGCTATTGCCCCCACAATCTGGGTCCTAATTTTACCCACCTCGAAAGGATGGAAGGCTGAGTCAACCTTGAGCCGGTGATGAGATTTGAACCGCTGACCTTCAGATCTACAGTCAGCTTCAGTGGCCTGCAGTACAGCACTCTACCTGCTGCGCCACCCTGAAGATACAGTAACTGTTCTGCTATTGTAAATCAGTATTGTCATTGGTATAAATTAAACGAACAAGGAGGTCCAGTTCTTTCATGCACATTTTGCCTAGAGCCAATATTAGACATTTTCTTCCTTCTTTTGATGCAAATATACATATAGGTTTAAGGAGGGAAATATCATCTGAATCATATGCATTCCCTCAAATTAGTTTCCAGTGCACTAATATTTTAAGGATTTTCTTTTTTTAAGTTGGAGAGATTTGTGGCTCTCCAAATATTGTGGGACCTGCATGAAGACAAACCGGCTTGGCCAAAGATTAAATATGATAGGACCTGCATGAAAACAAGATCTGGAAATTTATCCCTTATTTTTTCTGGTAAAAGTCAGACCCAACTGGATTCATGGTTGACCAGTTCCCACAGTTCAAATCTCAAAGAAAGGATAAAGTTTTTAGCTGCAATGGAATTTTACGTGCAGAAACTTCAGCATTTTTATCAGGAGTAAAATACTCCCCCTACCCTTTTGCTAAAAATTGACAAAAAGATGGATGACACAAAATAGCCCTGCACTTAAGTACCCAATAAGCCTCGCAATCCAGCTTTCTGATATGCCGTGCACAAACAGAACAGCAAGCACCCCCCCCACCAAACATATTCATTTGATTGCTTTCCCTCTGCCAGAGGCTGCAGAACACAATGATGTATAACTCTGTAACTCAGCAAAGGGCATTTTCTTTCCTGTTCATTGTTGCTTGAATAAGTTTTTCACAGTAAGAGAGACAATATTTAACAAATGAAGCTATTGTCTTTGTGGAATGGCAGGAAAACAGGCAAGCAGTATTTACTGAGGGCGATCCAATCAGCAGGACATCTGAGCAAGCAAATCTAGAAGTTCTGACTTCTCATAGTGGGTTTCTTCAGTATTAAATCAACTTCCGCTAAGATCTGCCTTTTGCAAGGAAGTTTATAATGCTAGCATAGGTTTTGGGGGGTTTTGTTTTGGGTTTTTTGGTGGCTTGACTATTAATTCCTTTTGGGAAATGTGCTCCTGCCACCTGTCTCCCTCAGGTTCTGCTACAGGGGTGGCTATCTCCCAGTTAGGACAGGTTCAACTGAACTGGTAGTGACCTGCTGGTGATGTCATGATGACATCACTGAACCAGATCGGTTGGTGCCGGTCCATGGGTGCAGCCAACATTTTTTGGGAAAAAATTATTATTATTATTTTTAAAAAAAACATTTTCAGTGCATGCAGAGAAGCTGAGTTTTTGGCACTGTGCATATGGTCACCGTTTTGTTTTCGGTGAGGTTTTACTGTTGTCCTACTATCGCAGCACCATTGAGAGTGTCCTGACATAGGGCATTCTAGCTTGGTATGGGAGCGGCTCTATAGTGAACAAAAAAGCTCTACAGAGAATTATTAAAACTGCCCAGAACATCATTGAGCTCCAGCTACCCGCCCTGGATGACATCTTCACATCTCGCTCTTCTAGGAAGGTGCATACCATTCTCAAAGACTCTTCTCATCCTGCTTACAATCTCTTTGAACTGTTGCCTTCTGGCAGAAGATACAGAACAACTAGAACTCGGACCACACGTTTCCTGAATAGTTTTTATCCCAGAGCTATACTTGCACTTAACAACGAACTAAAGGGTCATCATCAGTGAACTGTTGGACAATATTACTCGGTTTGTCATGTAGATGGTTGAGTGGTTCAGGGTGGGGGATTTGTAGTGGGTGGGACATTTTATTCTATTTTTTATTCTATTTTTATTCTATTTTTAAATTTTATGTATGGTGGGACTGGTCTCTGAGGGTCACAAGACTTTTGTTGCCAATGACAATTCGTTGTTTTGACAATGACAATAAAGTTATTGTTATTGTTATTGTTATTATTGTTATTATTGTTATTATTGTTATTGTTATTGTTATTGTTATTGTTATTGTTATTGTTATTGTTATTGTTTTGTTATTGTTTTGTTATTGTTTTGTTATTGTTTTGTTATTGTTTTGTTATTGTTTTGTTATTGTTATTGTTATTGTAAAATATATTTTTTAGTTCTTTTGTACTGCACATGCACATGCGCATGAAGCACGTGAACAACCATGCAGAAGCAAACCAACAGTGAGGTAAATTGGAACCCACCTCTGTAATTGTGGAGACAGACTGACATCCTGTGATAAGGCATCAGATCAAAAATTAAGTTGAATACATGACATTCCAAACATTCTCTCCTTCCCCTGAAAGACATGCTTCCTTATCAGTTGAAGAACTACTCTGGAAAAGACCTCCATAAAAGCACATATACAATGGATTTTTAAGCAACAACATGAATTGATCACTCATTGCCCAAGAGGCAATCATGAAGCCCCCCCCCATGCATTAACTAACCAACAGGATTCTGTAAAGTGGTTTCCTAATATCCAATGAGATGTAACTTGATGACTAAAGGCATGCAACTTGGGGATAATAAAAGGAGGTGCCAGGATTTATCCTGGAAAAGTGCCATCCCACAAGATGTTGCCTCCTGTCTCTTAATTGACATCAGTAATCTGCTGCGTTACTTAATTTCAGAGCGGGGAGAATAGGGTGATGGATGGGTAAAGCATGTCAGGTATTAGGGTGTCAGGATCCTACCTTGGGGTTCTCTGAGGTTGGTTGTTGTTTCGCAGTGCATCAGGGCACTGATTATGTTACCTGCAAGAACACAGCCAAGCTCAGACAGCATCAAGGAACCTTCATTTCAACCCTTAGCTACAAATGTTCTCCTTTATTGGTAATGTCAGGTATTTATGTAATCCCATCAGGTTCAATTGAGGGATGAAGATTGCCCTGGTTGCCTACCAGACGTCTCTATTGGGTAGTAATACAGAAGGATGCTAGGGGCTGGGACAATCACTTCATTAACAATGACAATGCATCATTTCATACCATGTAGGACAGTGGTTCTCAACCTGGGGGCCAGGGCCCCTTTGGGTGTCGAATGACCACTTCACAGGGGTCGCCTAAGACCATGGGAAAAGACAAATTTCCCATGGTGTTAGGAACTAAGGTTTCTATTCTGGCACCTTGGAACATATTTTTACAATCTGGCCAATCAGGCATTTACAGTGGGGGTGTCCCTCTGACCTTTCTGCCAATCAGCTTAAAGCTCTGTTGGGAGAATTGGCACTAGACGTATGGTTGGGGTTCACCACAACATGAGGGACTGAATTAAAGGGGTCGCAGCATTAGATAGGTTGAGAAACACTGATGTAGGAGAAGATAAATTTTTCCTGTATTTTACAGAGAAAAACACCTGTATAGACAAGAGAAAGTGATAAGCCTCTTAGGTCAGATGACAGTCAACACATAACTGAGGAGAGTTGACAATACTGACAATCATATGGGAGAAAAATGACAGTAAAAGATAAATTCTGTAACATTCGGAAGAGAAAGAAAAGTGTTCTCATTCGGATAAAATGAGAAAATTTTCAAGAAGCTTTCGTTGAATCGGGGCCTGATGAAATACAGGCAGTCCTTGAGTTACGACCACAATTGAACCCAAAATTTCCCACCATTTTACTCCTTTTTAAAACTCTTTTTCTTGCCACCATTGTTAAGTAAATCACTGCAGTTGTTAAGTTTGTAACATGGTTGTTAAATGAGTCTGGCTTCCCCACTGCTTGTCAGAAGGTTGCAAAAGTTGATCATGTGAACCCAATGACACTGTAACCACCATCATTTGTAAATTAAGATTTATACATAACAGAACAAGCCACACTGAGTCCTTTGGGATTGGGCGGCATAGAAGTCGAATGAACAAACAAACAAACAAACAAACAAACAAATGAACAAACAAATGAACAAGCAAGCAAGCAAGCAAGCAAGCAAGCAAGCAAGCAAGCAAGCAAGCAAGCAAGCAAGCAAGCAAGCAAGCAAGCAAGCAAGCAAGCAAGCAAGCAAACAAACAAACAAACTGTGGTTTACCAACTTGTAGTGAACCAGAGAAAGGGTAAAACTTTCAACCTTGCTCTGCAGGCTTCTACAAACATGCGAGCCAGCCAAGTTGCCTTTTAAAAATTATCACTCTGTGCAGTTCTGACCAGCTGATGGCATCTAGCACTGTTTGTAGAAGACTGCAGAGCAAGATTGGAAGTTTTACCCTTTCTCTGGTTCGCTACAAGTTAGTAAATGTTGTTTTCCCTGTTTCATTTCTGAAATATCAGCTAGGAGAAACATTTCAGCTTAGTTCTGTTTGATGAAGGAATGGCTATTTTCTTAGTCAGGCTTGGCTGTACGGTATGAAAAGAATGCCTGGCAGCTGCGAAACTGGATGCAAAATTGGATACACAAATCTACCTTCTTTAAAAGTCTCTCCCTCTCCCTCCGCCTCTCTCCTGATTACTAACCTTTTCAGCTGCAAAATTATGCATAAAAAAGTGGCAAATCTCCTGAGCCGGTGCTGGTGGGTCATTGAATAAGATTTCCATTGATCATGGGTGGGCTTTTATCAGCAAGCGTTGCTGCCTTCTCCTTCCCATCTCAAACTTGCAAAATTCTGAATAAACTATACAAAACACTGAATTGTGAAATAAATAGTGCCAATGAAAAGAAAAGGCATGTATGAGTTCGGTTTGCAAGATTTATGCGGCTCATAGAATTTGACCTTTTACGGTACATCTTTTAAATTGTCTGTGCACTTTTAATTTCTTTTGGGAGAGAGTTCACACAGCTATTTCCCTGTGGGTGTCGAAGGAGCTACAATCTCTGGCCCGTGATCTACATTGTATTAGGTCAAGAGATCTTTCTGCAGGAAGGAAAGATTGTATAACAAGGTGAGAGCTAAAACACGAGGTTTGTATTGTATAAAGAGGCCTTCATTTTCAATTGCTGAGCAGGGAAAGAACCTTTCGTCCCCTTCTATTCATCAAGACTTGGCAACTGGAATCGTATTTGATTGCTTGCACATCATTGATAGATTGTCAAACAAAATGATGACTAGGAAAGGTCAGTGCTTATTAGGTGTTGGGAGGAATTGATTGGAGGGGGGCATATTCCCAACAGTTTGAGCTAAATCATCTTTTTATGAAGCCATAGCTAAGTTAAGTGGGAGGCAAGGTAGGCTGGAAAAACTCAAGAGGGGATTTCTGGCTTTTTGTTTGTTTTTTAATGTGGAAAATCCTTTCAAAGGTGCAGGGAGCTTATAATTACTGCTGGTAGTAATGTGATAGTACTTTGTGTACTTTTTAAAAAAAAAATTATCAACAAAGTTTACATGGGAAAAAAACACACACAGAGATTTAGGCTTACCTGAGAGCAAGCACCAGCATCACTAGTCACTCATGTTACTTGTTGCTCCTGCTAAGAAAGTTGGACAGGATGTGGCCCATGATTTGCTTAGATCTGGCCTACAGGACCAAACTAAAAACAGCAAAGAACTGGCTCACAGTGTGGCCCTTCTGAGCTCTGTTTTCACTGGCAGAGGGTTGCAGGAGGCCGTCGCAGCTGAAAACAGACCTCGCGAGGCAGAGGTAGGTTCCTACCGGTTCAGACCGGTTCTATTGAACTGTTAGTCACTTGGCAGCCTGGGAAGCGATAGCGACCCAATTCAGCCATGCCCCTGACCTGGTTCTCTCGGCATTGCCATAGGTGCTGCCATCTTGTTTTTTTAGTGCTGCGCATGCACACAGCGCACAGCATGCATATACCGACACAGCACATCCCTAAGCAAACTAGCAGTAGAAGAATCCAGAACCCATTCCTGTTGTGAGGGCTGCGTTTAGCCCTCTCAAGCTGTCGCAGCCAAAAGTGGAGATTGGGAGTCTGTTTTCTCTGTCAGAGTGCTTGGGCCACCCCTGACATGAGTGACATCAAGCTGGCCATGGCCACCTTGGCCACGCCCATCTGCCTACCTGAGATTAAACACAGCCCTGATGCAGCCGTCAATGAAATTGGGTTTCATACCTCTGTTATATTACACCATATGAACTATGGGGGGTGCTAAGTTAATTCTCATGGAACAAGCCAGAATCCTAAGCTACATTTTTTTTAAAAAATGAAACATTCCAGCTAATGTTCTATGATGATGATTCTGTCATCTTCTAAGACAACTGCAGAGCTCTTTTTAATGACTACCAGATAACGGGTGCCATTTTTTCAGAATAGCAATAGCACTTAGACTTACAGTATATATCGCTTCATTGTGCTTTACAGCCTTCTCTAAACAGTTTACAGAATCAGCTTATTGCCCCCAACAATCTGGCTCTTCCTTTTACTGACCTCTGAAGGAAGGAAGGCTGAGTCAACCTGGACCCTGACAGTGGGCCCAGTTTGCCTGCAATACTGCATTCTAGCCACTGTGCTACCACTATATTTTGAGAATTTGGGGGAGGATAAAAGACAGTAGAATCCAGTAGAACATTTTAACCTTCAGATTCTTGTTTCAGAATGCAGCTTTAAATATTAAAAAACCACTGATTTCTATTTTCAGAATCAGAATATAAATTTGGAGTAGTTGATGAAATCTTTTGTCCCATTTTGCATGAGGATACTTACTTGAATGGATTAATTGGTTTGAAAACTGGATAACCTAGATAGCAAATGTTGTCTCCCCTCACTCTTTTAACTCAAGCTGTAAAGTACTCAAAACTAATTGCATTATTTTTAATACATACAGCAGAGGGCATTGCTCTAGATATCTGGAAATAACAATATTCCAGACCAGTAATTACTCATTGCCTAATTATGAATAGTCATTTTTTTTCCTTTAAGGCAGCTGACTTTAATGTTAGGGATGCTTTTTGGGAGGAGAGGGGATACTGTTTTAATATCCCTGAGACGGACAAGCTATTATTTGTTTATCAATGGTCTGAGTAAGATGATGGGCAGCCAAGCAGTTAACATGCTGGGATTTTTGACTGAAAGATGGGCAGTTTGAGACCTCAGTTCTGTGTGAATGAATGAGCTTCTGTTATTTGCCCTAGCTCCTGACAACCTAGGAATTCAAAAGCATGCAAATGTAAGTAGATAAATAGGTACCACTTAGATGGGAATCTACAGCATTCTCTGTGCCTTGGCGTACAATCATGCCGACTGCATGACCATGGAATTGTCTTCAGACAATTCTGGTTCTTCAGCTGTAAAACACAAATAAATACCTATGGATATGGCTGACAGGGAAGTCTTTACCATTACTGTTTAAAATAAGGTGAAGGATGATCTCTTTTGATGATACTAAAGAATCTTTCCTCACAGAAAAATATAAGATAGGCCCTAAAGAATTAATCACCTTGTATTATTTCTTTATTTTTTCCTTTTTAAAATAAAATTAATATAGCCTGATCATCTAATTAAACTTCTTATCCCCTTTGTACCTCCTCCACACACTCCATAGCTACCATCTTTAGCAAATCCCACAATTATTGTTTTTCTGATAAATCAAGGCACTGACTTGAAAGCTGGGTGTAATAAATGTCTTAGCGGTACATATTTCGTTATTCTGAAATTATGAGTGCTTTTGGAAGGTAAGGTTCCAAGGCACGTAACTCGCATAGGGAATATTTGCAGGGGAAGTTGGTATTACTCTCATGTAGTGGGAAGACAGTGGAAGCAAATGAGCAATGCCAGTGGTCAGTAGATCATTGACTGGTGTTGTGGTGGTTAGAGATGAGCGCCCTCATTCCGTTTCCTGCCAAGTGCGAAATGGCACTGTAATAAGCTACCTGAATGCTGAGGGCATGAAAGCTGCTGCGATTCATTGCGAAATCATTTAATTTATGGAGAGGACGTAATGTCAAGACAGCATGTGACAAAATGGATACGGAATTTCAATTGAAGGAACACCTTGTTGGAAAACACTTTTCAGATGACAATGAGGTAAAAATCGAAGTGATGAACTGGTTGAAAAAGGCGTTGGGAGACTTATATGACACAGGTATCAAAAAACTCGTCCCATGGATGACAAAATGTATTGAACCGAATGGTGATTATGTGAAAAAATAATGTAATATAGAACAATATGCTACAATCCATGTAACTTTTATTACAATATCTTTGTCTTAAAAAAAATCTTGTAACATTACTTTCCGGATAACCCTTGTATATAACTTTTTAAAAAAGGCTGCTCTCTTTGCAAAGCATTGACATTTAGATAGTTTTAATGTCAGCTTTAATCTCACCTTGTATTATTTCTTTATTTCTTCCTTTTTTAATAAAATTAATATAGTCTGACCATCTAACTAAACCTCTTATCCCCTTCGTACTACCTCCGCACACTCCACAGCTACCGTCTTTAGCAAATCCCACAATTATTGTTTTTCTGATAAATCAAGCCATTGAGTTGGAAGCTGGGTGTAATAAATGTCTTAATGGTACATAATTCTTTAGTCTCAAATTATATAGCTTAAAGAAAAAGGCTGCTCTCTTTGCAAAGCATTGACATTTAGAGGGTTTTAATGTCAGCTTTAAGAACAATAATAGCTAATAATAAAAATTTCATATATCAATAAGACAACTCCTTTTTTCACTTGTGCTTGTCTCTGGGGTAACATAATTCAAGGGAAATGTGTCCTTGAATGTCACATCACCCTATTATCCTTGATATCATTAGCTACCTATTCATCTCACTTCATTTTCAAAGGATGATTTTTTTTCAGTCAGTTGAATGTGATATGATGAGGATGCCGCTGTTGATATTGTGCACAATTTACTCATCCCCAAATTTTCTTCGGGCAGACAGATTTTATAGTTTTTATACTGGGTTAGAAACTTGCTAAATCTATTAACTCTGAAACAATCACAGGAGCCACATATCATTATTATGCCACTTGATTAATTTGTTTGGGTTTAGCATGTTGCATGAATCAAGAAAAAGGGCTTGTGAACTCTGCTATTATAACCTATTAACAAACTATGTCTTAGCATGAACTCTTGCAAATAAAGTGTTTTTATCTTGCACTAATCCCCAAATTATTTTTTTTAAATTTTGCCACATAAATTCTCTTCCTCTTCTTTACTGAAGATGTATATAAGAAGAATCTACAAACAATTATTCCAAAGTAAGGAATTTGTTTTCATCGAATCATTAAGTTTTTCCTTCCAATCCTTTTACCCTCTTGATGAATTTATTTATTTTTATTTTATTTTATTTATTTATTTTGTCAAGTACGTATTGGTGGTATACAAAGATATAATATTTATATACATGATACTAGTAAAAGAGAAACATTAGGACAGGGGACGGGAAGCACTCTGGTGCACTTATGCACACCCCTTACTGACCTCTTAGGAATATGATGAGATCAACAGTGGATCGTCTATGGGTAAAGTTTTTGGGGTTAGGAGATGGTACTACAGACTCTGGTAGTGAGTTCTATGAATCAACTACTTGGTTACTAAAGTTGTATTTCCTGCAGTCGAGTTTGGAGCGGTTTACTTTAAGTTTGTATCTGTTGTGTGCTCTGTTAATCTAATCACGTGATTCACCTTTCCTTTTAAAAAATTCTGCAACTCAATCTCACTACTCCTCCCTCTCCAAAATCCAAATATAGTCTCAATGCAAAGATGAAAATCTGAAAATTAAAAATTCAACTTGTTCTGAAATTTGCAATTAGATACAGAAGATTGAGGAGTGTGGAGTTTTGTCCATCAAATAAAAACATTCCCTATAACTTAACCATATGTTTAAAGTGCCTAAATAGAGCCTTTTCTTAGAAAAATTGTGACTGTAGAAGTAATATTCATTTTAATAATATTTATTCTTTCCCATAAACTCTTAGGAATTTTCAATGTCTCTTTATATCTACTTGAGTAAAATAATCTAGAATATTTAAATCTGGATCAAATTAGTATATTTTTTAATCTAATGAAGCTGTCACTATCAATTGAAATTATTATATTTCTAAATTATCAGTTAACAATCTAATATTGGCTGAAGCTTGTCTTCCTTTTATACAATCAGATTATGCAGTATTATTATAGTTTGCAACCTCTGTGCCTGAGTTGCTGTCAACATTTTAACATTTACATTTATCAGAAAAATCAGGCAAAAGTTACTATTATGTAAGCTTTGTAAAAATGAAAACAAAAAAAATCTATTTGCAGAAGTATTATTATAGACTTCCAACTGCACAGGAGTAAAATTCCATATATGGGGGGCCGGGGTAGGTGGGTAGGTGTTGAGGCAAAGTTAGAGCTGGAAAGATCGTTAGCAGCTAGTTAGGGCTGAGAGGGGAAGCTACATTCAGAATATAAAACACATTCAAATTATCAGCCTCTTTTAGGGAGGAAAATGGTGTGTCTTATAATTTGAAAAATACGGTAGTTAACTCCTCTTTCAAATGGTCACTGACTCATTAGATGAGGATGCTTGAGAACTGAAGTCATGAAATCGAATAACCCTGTACTGGTTCTTACTAGTATAAGAAGTAAAAATTAAATCATGAAAGCTTTGGGAATTTTCAGTAAAGATCGGGTTTTTTTCTTTATAAATCTATTTAAGCAGAAGCAGAATGCAAACTAAGAATTTTGTGATAATCAAATCTTCAGCAGACAAACAATGGAACTCCCAGAAATTCTTCCCTTTCTTCTAAACAAGCATGGAATCAAAATTAATGCTTCATTTTAAAGACCAAGGCCACATTTTGGTGATGTATGCACCTTCTACTTTAATTGAGATACCAAGATAATAATACTTGGCTTCCCAAGCATCCAACAAGCAAACCTCATTTTTCCCTCCTACATTAAAATCTCTAGTCTTAAAAATGTTTTATTCAGAATAACCTTCTCCAAAAGAAGTTTCTCCTTTGAGTTTCTGTGTGAATTACTATTGTAAATGTATTTCTCGGAATTGTCGCATATGCATTATTCTTAAAGGGAATATATCTGCTGAGATTCAGCATGAAAAAATACTGAGAGATTGTTTTACACTGATACAGCTTCTCAGTCAAATTACAGGAACCAGCTGGAAAGAAGTAAAACCAGAACAGTAAAAGGCAGGAGGCAGTTCGTTCTTTATAGTCTGGCTTCATCAGACTTTGCTTTGTTAACTCTCTTTTTTACATCATTTTCTAACAATTCTCTAAAATGTGATGGTCTCCCATCCTTAAATATCAACAACACTAATATAAAACTGCACAGAATGCAAGCAAGACACAATGTCCTCTTGGAAAGATTGTTACTTCAGTATGATCTAAAGTCAGGTTTTCTCTTATGCACTCTTTTTTTCTTTAATAGAAGTGTTGCCAGCCAGTTCACAAAAAATATTTTTTGGTGCCATGTTTTAATGCCAGGCTTTTTTTTAAAAAAAATCCTTGTGTGTTACTGAGTGGCAATAACACTACTTGTGTCATTAGAAGTCATTAACTCTTCTGAAAGTGGGACAATGGCCAAACATTTTCCTTCCATCTACAGCAGGGGTGGGCAATTAATTTTGCCATGGGCCTGCATGAGAAATTGGGATGGTTTTAGAGGGCTGGACTAATATAATTAACTCAGTTCGTATTATATATATGATATATATATGGACTCTGGGCAGAACTTCCCAGTTTTACATCGACTCCTCTCCTGCTTCCCTTTTCACACTCCCTCTTCTCTCCCCATGGAGGACTCGCCCGACAAGCCTTTACCCTCCGACTTTGGACTCCCATTCAGTCCCCCATTCTGAAAATGGGAGCCAGCAACTCAGAGAGGAGGAGGAGGCATGTGTGTGTGTGTGTGTGTGTGTGTGTTGCCTGGCTTGGCTTTCAGCAGGCCTTCCATTACCTCGGCCTTGGAGGTGCCTCAGTGAATGGGCACGGAGACCCACCGCCTCCTCTGGGTGCAATCCCTGCCTCCTCCCTCAGGGCTGCCTCAGGGCGAACCTCTGCACCCTGCCATTCACCTCTTTCACCTGCGAAGGAAAAACCTTCGCAGGTGGAAGACTTCCTCACATTTTCCTTGCTGCTTCCCCACAGACTCCGATGCCTGGCTCCCCTGTGCAGTCTTGGAAAAGACTGTGCGGGGGTTGCGGGCGGATCAGTCACAAACAGCGGGTGGGCCAGCATTGGCCCATGGGCCGCCCCTTGCCCAGGTCTGATCTACAGGCAAAAGCCACATTTTCAATACTATCTCTTATGTTACTGCATGAGATTCTTCTGTCTTCTGTTAGTTCAATAGCAGTCCTATCCTTGATCTAACTCAGTCTGCTGTTTTGGCCAAAATTGCTGTGTTATCTTGATTGGATCATTTTTGACTGTAAAAAGGGAAAGCAAGCACATTTGTTTATGAATTCCTCAGATCTTTTGCCCCATTGCAGATTTTGCTCAAAAATAATCCTAATTAACTTTCATCTCAATTTCAGATTGACTTGGATTAATTACCATATTCTTCAGAGCATAAAATGGACCGGAGTATAAGACACACCTAGATTTTAGAAGAAGAAAACAAGGAAAAAAGTATTCTGAACCAAATGGTGTAGTAATATATTATTTAATAAAATACCAGTGTAGCAGAATACTTTTTAGAACCAGGTACACTTTTTACAAACTTCAAACTTGACAGCTTTAAGACTTGTGGACTTCAACTCCTAGAATTCCTCCTTCAGTCATGCTAGCTCAGGAATGGGAATTGAAGTCCACAAGGCTTAAGCTTGCCAAGTTTGAAGACCTTTGCACTCCTAACCCAGTGGTCTTCAAACTTGAAAGCTTTAAGACTTGTGGACTTCAACTCCTAGAATTCCTCTTTCAGTCATGCTAGCTCAGGAATAGGAATTGAAGTCCACAAGTCTTAAACTTGCCAAGTTTGAAGACCTTTGCACTCCTAACCTAGTGGTCTTCAAACTTGACAGCTTTAAGACAAGTGGACTTCAACTTTCAGAATTCCTCCTCCAGTCATGCTAGATGGCGTAATTAGAACGCAAAAACACTGCTGTTTTTGCGAAAAACAGGCTGGGGTTTTTCCCCACAAAAATGGGGTGGGCAAAGAGTCTGGGAAGCCTGCAGAGATCTCCTGGGTGCTGGAGGATGGCAAAAATGGGCCCATTTTTGCAAAAAATGGACCAGTTTTTACACATTTTCCCCACAAAAATGGGGGCATTTTTACCTTCCCTCAGTCCTCAGGAGATCTCTGCAGGCTTCCCAGACCCTCTGTCCATCCTATCTTTGTGAAAAACGGGCCCATTTTATAAAAATGGGATATGGGGGCAGGACTTTGGGAGGCCAAAATGCCTGTATTCGGCATATAAAATGCACTGACATTTCCACCCTCTTTTAGGTGGTGGTGGGGAGGTTCATCTTATACTCTGAAAAATACAGTAATGGAACCTAATTTATACTGAACCTGTGTACCATTTGATTAGAAAAAGGCAAATATAAGGTCACTTAATCTCATCTGTATCAATGGAACTGTTTCGATCCTTGTTGGATTCCCTGACTCACTTTGCTAAAATTATTTTAATTAATAAAAATAACTTGGTATGCTTTAAGACAAAAAACCCCTACATTATTTCTAAGAAAAAAAATCAAAGGCATAGAGTGGTTGTATAGGCAGGCTTACTTTATTTAGATGTCATAGATTGGGACAAAGAAACGAAAGACAAGCAAGATGAACTTGCACTTCCTCTTTGTAAATTTGCACCACCCTCTATTCTGGGATGCTTTTTGTAAGCTATCTAGGACACCCCAGAACTATAGGATGAAACAGGAAAGTAAACCTATATTAAATTTCAGTTAGAATTTTTTTTATTTCTTCAATAACATCCAGTGATTGTTTGGATTTTTGCAGATGATCCTGGAAGGTTGTATGAATGGTGGGAATCAACATTGTTTGCCTTCCAGTGACAACTGCACACATTATGGCAACCACTTTGTGAACAGGACAATCCTTATCCTTAATTGCAATTTTCTGCCTGAGCATGGATGACATGCTCTGAAGATTAGTCTCAAAGTTGCTTATTGACTTAGCAAGACTATGTCCTGAGCATGCTTGATAATGTTCAGAGAAATATCTTAGGGAATAGAGAGAAATGCTACTATTCTGGCACTCTTAATAGATGTTCAAATCCTGCCAGTTATGGAAATTGCTGGCAGAGATCTTAACTAACAAAAGTATATCTTGCCTTAATAGCTCATACCCCAGTTACCTTAAAATTAGATTATTGCATTGTTGCTCATTAAGGACTTATTCTTGACAAGCATCTGGAAATAGAAATTGGAAGGGAGTAAAGCCATTAGATTTCTATTGGAGCTTGGCATTTTGATCATGTTTTTTCTTATTTTAATTAAAACATGTTGGATGCATTTTAAATGTGGGCTGGCTTCAATTCAACACTCCGCTGTCAATTTTTCAAAACGCTTTCCCCAACCTGGATAGCCCATTGAGTATATATCAATTATTTTTGTTGTGTTCCTATGTAAATATGTTATATGTAAATAAGTTATACTAATGGCATGTGCTAATCCACCCTATCTGCATCATGGCCACCGATTGGCTAAATCGTGGCCGGGAAATTCGAGCGGCTGTCAAAGCCGCGCCTATGGGAAAAAATACTTTTAAAGGTGCAACCCAAGCTGCGGTCTTTGTCTTTTGCCACGAACTTCAAATATACACTTGTTACTTGTGTTACCCTACACGGCCCGATTCCTAATAAAAAAGAGTCAGGCAACCACCTGTCTTGCAAGTTTATCCTGATCTGACATTGGCGATGAAGGAAACTTGAACCAACTCCAAACAAAGTCATGGAGGTATCCTCAGTAGCCCAGGCACCAGAATTCTTCGACACAGAGAAGACCACATGGGACACATACATGGAGTTGCAGCCCCTTCATCTATGAGCTATCCAAAATGCTCACAAATCCAGACCCGGTAAGACCAGTACCATGGACCACCCTAACAGCCAAGCTGAAAGCCCACTGACCAAACTGTCAAGGGTCTACAGGCACAAGTTCGAGTGCTCAAGGCAAGTGGAGGGAGAAACAATTAGTCAAGGAAGCTCCCAGCCACTCCAAGGCTGGGGACTGGCAAAAATCGACCAGTTTTTATTAATCCATCATATTACCCCTAGCAGCTCAAGTAATAAAAGCCAAGCAGAACTCCTAAATTAAGGTCTAAGCTAGATCGTCTCCACCCATCATATACAAATCAACAGGAGAAAATACATTATACCCTGTAATGATGTTTTGACGTGGGGGACACAGTTTTCGCAAAAAACCTTGATGGGAGGTTGAATTGGGAAAAGGGCACAATCATGCATAAAACAGGACCCAAATCTTATACTATAAAGTTGGACAATGGGCGAGAATGGCAGAGGCACATTGATCACCTCCAGAAGAGACTGGAAACAGCAAGCCTCCGTTCATCAACCCAAACACCGACCAATAAAGACAATTACCATTCACTTCCCACAGGAAGCAACGCCATCTGACAACACCCACCACAAGAAATAATAGACTTCGTACCTGCACATCCTCAGGAATCCAGTGGAGGGAGCCACGAGCTCCAAGAGGCTGGCGTTGGTATTGCCGACTCAATGCAGGAGGACTCAGCAGGAGGTAATTTGTGAAATAAGGCCCACGTTTGGGAACATATTGCCAACTGAGATTTGTCAAGCTCTATCAGTATATTTGACCTGGCATGTAAACCATGGCTTTTATAAATTTTATTCCAAGCTACACAACTCTTAGTTATTAACCTTCTTTCAGACTTATTGCTGGTGAGAACATATAAAAAGAAATCTTTCATCCAGTGCACCTGAACGTCAGTAGATTCAATGTTGTGATGAACACTCCCTTGAGTCATTTTTGTAAAAAGAGATGAAGTGAATTCACAGAAAAGCTCTGGCAACTTAGTCACAACTGTTAAATGGAAATGAAATGAAACATCATATTCCAGAATTGTCTATATCTCAAAAAAAATAAAGGGAACACTCAAATAACACATCCTAGATCTGAATGAATGAAATATTCTCATTGAATACTTTGTTCTGTACAAAGTTGAATGTGCACAACAGCATGTGAAATTGATTGCCAATCAGTGTTGCTTCCTAAGTGGACAGTTTGATTTTACAGCAGTTTGATTTACTTGGAGTTATATTGTGTTGTTTAAGTGTTCCCTTTATTTTTCTGAGCAGTGTATATATCAGAAGATAGATTCTTATTCTAGACCAGAGAGCTGTTGTGATCTTAGCCATGGAGTCTGGGAAACATGATTCTGTCATTTAAAATTCACCTATATTAAACCATACAGGTAGCCCTTGACTTACAACCACAACTGAGCCCAAGGTTTCTGTTGTTAAATGACATATGTGTTAAGTATGTTTTCCCCATTTTATGACCTTTTTTGCCACATTGCTAAAGTTGCTAAATGAATCACTGCTGTTAAGTTAGTAACACAGTTGTTAAGTGAATCTGGCTTCCTCTTGACTTGTCTTAAGGTTGCAAAAGGTAATCATATATCCCCGAGTTTTGCAACTGTCATAAATAAGGGTCAGATGCCAAGCAGCTGAATTTTGATTATGTGACCATGGGGATACTGCAATAATTATGTGAAAAACGGTCATGCCACTTTTTCCAATGCCATTGTAACTGTGAACAGTCACTAAGTGAACTGTTATAAATCAAGGATTTTATGTATTGTATCATTTTACTCATCCCTCTCTCAGGTTTCTCTTAGTCCCTGTTAATCCATTTCACTTTTTTTCATTGCAAAACCCCATTGATTCCTCTTAATCCTTCCGCTCCCCTCTTCCTCCTCCTTCTCCTCCTTCATAACCATGCACATTAACACCTCATCCATCATTGTTTTGTCTCCAGCTTTTTAATCAGGCCTGTGTGCATATTGGTTTGAGCATGTGGCAGTTTAATTACCCTCTTGAATACATGAAACACATCTTTGTCATATCTGCTTATATCTGAAGAGAGCGCCTTGCTATAATGCTAATTAAAGCGGAATGATGACAATTTCTCTCCATACTCAAATTATATCCCATCTGTCTTGTCCCGTGTTCACTCTTTGGATTAATCGAGGGTTGGGAAAGGTGGTTTCCTTGGAGTTTTACCTAATGCAGGTGGGAAGATGTAGTTTTAATGAAGTTGTGGGTAAAAAAGAGGAGGAGGAAGAATAGGAAAAAAATCCCACGTATGCCAAGTTAAAGGAAATTTTAAAAGCTTTCTTCTTATTTTTTATAATCTATCTATCTGGCTAGCTATCTCTATCCTGATTTCATGGGTCATAGTTTCTGAAAGCAACATGAAACAGCAGGCAATTCTTTTACCACTGCTTACATCTTTTGTAATGAAACAGCAAGCACTTACAAGCTATTGGGGATCTATTTGTCATAAACAAAGCATCTCCAGAACACTGGCTTTTAGGCACTTACAGTATTATTAAAGGACCAGCCAGTGCCTAAACCAATACAGAAAAGTTTTTAAAGAAGAGGGAAATAGCAATAGCACTTGGACTTGTGAGCCGCTCCGAGTCTACGGAGAGGGGGTGATATACAAATCTAATAAATTATTCTTATTCTTATTCTTATTCTTATTCTTATTCTTATTCTTATTCTTATTCTTATTCTTATTCTTATTCTTATTCTTATTCTTATTCTTATTCTTATTCTTATTCTTATTCTTATTCTTATTCTTATTCTTATTCTTATTCTTATTCTTATTCTTATTCTTATTCTATACAACATAGCAAATGAAATCACTATGCTGGATTTCATATTTCATCACCAGTCGGGCGCTTCCCAAGCACCTAGGACTGCATGATGTAACGGTGAATTATGTTTGCCAATCCCAGTAAAGCGGCCTTTTGCAATTGACAGATGGAGATTTTGTCTATTATTATTATTATTATTATTATTATTATTATTATTATTATTACTACTACTACTACTACTACTACTACGACTACTACTTATATACTGCTTTACAGTACTTTTACAGCCCTCTCTAAGTGGTTTACTGAATCAGCCTATTGCCCCCAACAATCTGGGTCCTCATTTTACCCACCTTGGAAGGATGGAAGGCTGAGTCAACCTTGAGCCAGTAGTGAGATTTGAACTGCTGAACTACAGCTAGCAGTTTGCTGAAGTAGCCTGCAGTGCTGCACGCTAACCGCTGCACCACCCCAGCATTGTTTTTAATGGACCAGACCTTCCTTTCATCCTTATTTTTGTTTTAGGTCCAGTGATCCACTTGGAAGAGATGATGTTCCTTTATTTTGCATCCTTCCATTGTTATACCACTTGTTCCATTGAGGCTGGAGCTTAATATTGGTATTTATTTATTTATTTGTTTGTTTGTTTATTTAGTTATTTAGTTAGTTAGTTAGTTAGTTAGTTAGTTAGTTAGTTAGTTAGTCCAATACACAATGAGGGTTTTAGTGGGTATATATCTATATACACATAGTAAAATACCTGATGAAGGTTATAGAGGAGATACTCATAGTAAAATATATCTAAGAAAGAATAGAAAAGAAGATATAGTAATAGAACATATCAATGAAAGAATAGAAAAAGAGATATAGGAATAGAAGAAAGGTATAGGAGATATAGGAGAGCAATAGGACAGGGGACGAAAGGAACTCTAGTGCACTTGTACTCGCCCCTTACTTACCTGATTCTTTGGGAGATATTTTGCTTCCACAGGTAGCAGCACTCACTGAGCTTATCTGTATCAGAAGCTAAACAGGACTTGTTTTGGTTAGTGCCAGGGCCGCCGATAGACGGGTACTACTGGGAGTCCGGTACCGGGCCCGGTGATTAGAGGGCCCCCGCAGTCAGCAGCTCCTTGCACATGCGCAGACTGTCACCTCAGTAAAGAAAAAGACTGGGTCCTTTTGCGCATGTGCAAGGAGCTGCAGTCGCCCGCCCCCTCCTACCGCCAGTGCCCTCCCACCGGGCCACAAAGGACACTTGCCGCCGACGCCAGGAAAGTTCCAGCTGGGCGGGGCGCTGCCGGTACTTCCGTCCTGGGGTTCCCGCTCGCAGCTGTCCCCCGGCTTCTGCTCGATGCCGCGGTTTTTGGCGCTCTCCTGCTGGGCCCCAAAGAAAGAAGGCAGGAAGAAGGAGAGCTTCATTCTTCGCGCCTTTTTCCCGCCTTCCTTCTTTGGGGCCCAGCAGGAGAGCGCAGAAAACTGCGGCATCGAGCAGAAGCCGTGGGACAGCTGCGAGCGGGAGCCCCAGGACGGAAGTACCGGCAGCGCCCCGCCCAGCTGGAACTTTCCTGGCATCGGCGGCAAGTGTCCTTTGTGGCCCGGTGGGAGGGCACTGGCGGTAGGAGGGGGGGGCGGCTGCAGCGGCCACAGGCAGTCGCGGGGAGATGGCGGCGGCGAGAGGGAGCTCCAGGCGGCGGTGAGAGGGAGCGCTCTCTCTCTCTCTCTCTCAGCTGACTGCAAGCAGGAGCCCTGACGTGGCGGTTGGACGTGCTGCTGGACGTCGTACATGCTGGCGCTGCGGGCCTGGCATATACGGTGTCCAGCAGCACATCCAGCTGCCGCCGTCAGGGCTCCCGCTTGCAGTCAGCTGAGAGAGAGAGAGAAAGAAAGAGAGACATATAAGAGAGGCAGAGAGAGAGAGAAAGAGAGACATAGCAAGAGAGGCAGAGAAAGAGAGACAGAGCAAGAAAGAAAGACAGCAAGAGAGGCAGAGAAAGAGAGAGAGAGAAAGAGAGAGAGAAAGAGACATAGCAAGAGAGGCAGAGAAAGAGAGACAGAGCAAGAAAGAGAGACAACAAGAGAGGCAGAGAAAGAGAGATAGAGAAAGAGAAAGAGAAAGAGAGACATAGCAAGAGAGGCAGAGAAAGAGAGACAGAGCAAGAAAGAAAGACAGCAAGAGAGGCAGAGAAAGAGAGATAGAGAAAGAGAGAGAGAAAGAGAGACATAGCAAGAGAGGCAGAGAGAGAGAGAAAGAAAGAGACAGAGAGAAAGAGAGAGAAAGAAAGAGACATAGCAAGAGAGGCAGAGAAAGAGAGACAGAGCAAGAAAGAAAGACAGCAAGAGAGGCAGAGAAAGAGAGATAGAGAAAGAGACAGAGAGAAAGAGAGAGAAAGAAAGAGACATAGCAAGAGAGGCAGAGAAAGAGAGAGAGAGAAAGAAAGAAAGACAGCAAGAGAGGCAGAGAAAGAGAGATAGAGAAAGAGAGAGAGAAAGAGAGACATAGAAAGAGAGGCAGAGAAAGAGAGACAGAGCAAGAAAGAAAGACAGCAAGAGAGGCAGAGAAAGAGAGATAGAGAAAGAGAGAGAGAAAGAGAGACATAGCAAGAGAGGCAGAGAGAGAGAGAAAGAAAGAGAGACAGAGAGAGAGAAAGAAAGAGAGAGAGAGAGACATAGCAAGAGAGGCAGAGAAAGAGAGACAGAGCAAGAAAGAAAGACAGCAAGAGAGGCAGAGAAAGAGAGATAGAGAAAGAGAGAGAGAAAGAGAGACATAGCAAGAGAGGCAGAGAGAGAGAAAGAAAGAGAGAAAGAACGAGAGACAGAGAGAGAGAAAGAGAGAGAAAGAAAGAGAGATAGCAAGAGAGGCAGAGAAAGAGAGACAGAGCAAGAAAGAAAGACAGCAAGAGAGGCAGAGAAAGAGAGATAGAGAAAGAGAGAGAGAAAGAGAGACATAGCAAGAGAGGCAGAGAGAGACAGAGCAAGAAAGAGAGACAAAGAGAGAGAAAGAAAGAGACATAGCAAGAGAGGCAGAGAGAGACAGAGCAAGAAAGAAAGACAGCAAGAGAGGCAGAGAAAGAGAGATAGAGAAAGAGAGAGAGAAAGAAAGAGAGACTTAGCAAGAGAGGCAGAGAGAGAGACAGAGAGAAAGAGAGAGAAAGAAAGAGAGATAGCAAGAGAGGCAAAGAGAAAGAAAGAGACATATAGCAAGACAGTGAAAGAGAGAGAGAAAAAAGCAATAAAGAGATAGCAAGGGAGACAGAGAGAGAGAGAGCAAGGGAGAGAGAAAGACAGAGGAAGGGAAGGAGGGAGAGAGAAAGAGAGCAAAAAAGAGAGGAAGTAAGAAAGAAAGAGGGATGGAGAGAGAGAAAGAAGGGAAGGAAGGAAAAGAGAAAAAGAGGGAGAAATAGAGCAAAAGGGAGGAAGAGAGAGGGGTTTTTTGTCCAAACTTTTCTTTAGCCCCCCCCGCCCCCCCTTCAATGTTCCCCAGGATTTTGAAAATATGAATAATGTGCCGCGGCTCAAAAAAGGTTGGGAAACACTGACTTATACAACAATAGAATCCCTGTATTATCAGAGGGTCTCCAACCTTGGCGACTTTAAGACTTGCGGACTTCAACTCCCAGAGTTCCCCAGGCAGCTTTGCTGGCTGAGAAACTCTAGGAGTTGAAGTCCGCAAGTCTTAAAGTCGCCAAGATTGGAGACCTCCTGCTCTGTCTACACTGCTCAAAAAAATAAAGGAAACACTTAAACAACACAATATAACTCCAAGTAAATCAAACTTCTGTGAAATCAAACTGTCCACTTAGGAAGCAACGCTGATTGACAACTTGGAGTTTATATTGTGTTGTTTAAGTGTTCCCTTCACTTTTTTTTGAGCAGCGTACTTTGAAATTAACTTGGATACCACGGGCTCGTTCAGACCTGTGTTCACCGATGGGCGTAAAAACTAGATCGAAAAGGATATTGAGATGTGAAGCAATATGAAATTGTATTTGGGTTTTTTTTAACAGCTCCTATTTTAATACCACTGATAACTACACAACCCCCTGGATAATTAGAATAGAATAACAGTGGGAAGGTACCTTGGAGGTCTTCTAGTCCAACCCCCTGCTTAGACAGGAATCCTACACTACTTCAGACAGATGATTTTTTTTAAAAAAAGTAGTTATTATGTAAACATTAAAAAAATAAGTTAGTACATAATCTATCATTTTACAATATACTTATTTGTTTGTTTAAATTTTGTATTTGCATTTTATAAGACAAGCAACAAAACAACACAACATAACAAACACCACCCCCGTCCCTTTTGAACTGTTATCCTCACAGTTCCTTCTTTATATAGTTATACGGCCTGTAACATCAGCGGTTATTATATGATTATTCTATAGTTCCAGTAAAACTAAGGTCAAGTTGTTGCTATCATAATCTTATGAATAAAGTTAATTCTGGGAACATCGGGTTTTATTTACAGCTATTTTCAGATGATTATCTAACATCTTCTTAAAAACTTTAAAAAAGTAGTTTTAAAATGGCGGGGGGGGGGGGGGAGAGACACTTAGGCTGTACGGGGCCCCAAAATTCCTGATGGCGGCCCTGGTTAGTGCTCCTTGGATGGAGGGCTGCCTGGAAATTTAAGAAATTTTAGGCTAGACAGAAAACAGTTTAAATTAAAGGAGACATTACCATACAGATTAAAGACACTTAGTTTATTTGTATGATCTATATAGGCAACAAGTTGAATTGAAAGCTTTATTTTATCTATAAATAAAACATCTCTACTTTTGGGGATGGTTTATTTGGAAGTATTTCTGAAAGTCCCTTGAAATGGTGAAAGGTGACATACAGTAAGAAATCTTTTAGATCGGTTCTTAGCAGTAAACCAGTCTTGTTATAAATGGGTTTTAGGGCTCTAATGTGAAACATCCTTGTGGTTTCTAAACAAAGTTTATAGCTCAGTGTGATAAATGAACCCAGCTGGCAGAACCTATATAACAAAACATTAAACAGTAGCTTAGTGTGATAATGTGAAAGCCAACAGTTAAGTGTTTTCCAAACCTGACAACGTTAAGATATGTGGGCTTCAACTCCCAGAATTCACTAGTCAATCATATGCCAACTCTGAGAAAGACTGCAACAGTTGCTTATTCAGTAGACCATGTTATATATAATGATGGCCAGCACAATTTGACCTAAAAGACAATCTATTATGTATATGCTATTTTAGAATTTCACAATAATTTTTTTAGTTCAAACTCAACCCAATCTAAACTTTAAGGATAATATTAGGAACTTTAACTGGGTTTCTGCTCTTGAAACATATTGTTATTACTAGTAGAACAAAGGTGGCAAAAATGTGATTTAGGGGTTCCATGTAGTTCACCAGCATCGGTTTTGTGCCTTCTAAGAACCCATAAAATGGGGGGAGAGAGAGAGCTCTATTGAAGAGATAGAGGTTACACTTTCTGAAGATCAAACTTTTATGTATTGACACAAAAATACGCTCCAATAAATGTAATGAGCAACATTAGTCATCAACTTAAGGTTATCTATCTATGTCTATCTATCTATCTGTCATCTATCTATCTATCTATCTATCTATCTATCTATCTATCTATCTATCTATCTATCTATCTATCTATCTATCTATCTATCTATCATCTATCTACCTACCTACCTACCTACCTACCTACCTACCTACCTATCTATCTATCTATCTATCTATCTATCTATCTATCTATCTATCTATATAAAGTATGGATATAATAGTGAATCATAAGAGGCAAAATAATATGCAAAATTATTGTTATTCATGTAATAATGGTTAATGAACAGTGTTATGGTGACTTATTACCAAAACCGCTCTTTAGTAGAAACAGGGAACTGAGGATGAAAATTGGTGCAAGGCATGGTCTATAATGGTTACCACTAGATTCCTTTTGTTTCCATTCACACAGAGATTCATATGCAAATATAACTTCATGTACCTAGAGGCATAATGGCCAACCTATAGCATGCATGCCACAAGTTGCAGGAGGAACTATAATCGAGGGCATGCGAGGCATTGCCCTTTGTCAGCTCCGCTGCACATGTGTGCACTGATAAACAGATTTTTGGCCTTGGGGAAGGCCACTTTCATCCTCCCCCAGGCTTCAGGGGGCTTTCCTAAAGTCTTCAGAGTATGAAAAACAGCCCAACGGTGTAGAAATGTAGAAATCACAGACACATGGTTTCTAGAATGCTTTGTCCATGTTGGAAATATCTCTCTGGGCTGAGCAGAGCTGTCTCATGTTGAGAAGCAACCTCTCTCTCTCTCCCTGGGACCATGCTGTGTGTCATGATTCTGGACTTGCAAGTTTATTCTTTATATCCAGTTTCTTGTGCGTACAAATATAAAATATTAACTCTTAACTTAACCTAGTTACAATTCATACAGTTAATGTGTGACATATAGGATACAGACAAATCCTGCCAGGGTACAAAGATAGCTAAATAAACAGGAGAGCATCGTAATTAACTAGACAAACAGAAGGACTTCAATTATCTGAAGTCAATATAAACTTAGACAATTATTTCCTTAAACTTAATCAAGAGGGGTGAGTTGTCTCTGTCCAGCACATAGCTTCTTTAATCCAATCATGGTTGGTTTGACCTTTGCTGTTAGCCAGACAAGCATGTAACATTTTCCTTATGTATATATAGGGTATATTTTTAATATGTTAAATAATACAGAATAATGAAATGTTTTATAGCATGATTGGTTTTCCGTATCATTGCAATAATTGGTAAATACCCACAAAACAGCAAACCAGAAATCTATTTTTCTGAATGTCTGGTTTGCCCATTGGGCTATTTTTCTCACTCAAAGTCTTCCGGGAAGCCTAAGGGCGAACAATAGCCCAAGGGGAGGCGCATGCACAGAGATACATGCATGTGCAATATGGCACATATGAGAGGTTGTGTTCTGGCACAGATGCACCCTAGTGCACACCCGTGTTCCCATTTTTGGCACGTAAGAAGAAAAAGGTTTGCCATCACTGACCTGGAGACCATTTATGAATGACCATTTATTTCAATACATTATGTCATATACACTTATTAGCGTAACTTCCCAATTCATAATAGAAACAAGAATTTATAAATCAATATTTCAAATATTTCCTTTTAACAATGATATAAAATACTGTATTTGATAAAACAAACCTAGGGTTCAAGTATACTGCTCAAAAATAAATAAATAAAGGGAACACTCAAATAACACATCCTAGATCTGAATGAATGAAATATTCTCATTGAATACTTCGTTCTGTACAAAGTTGAATGTATGCAACTGCAGGTGAAATGGATTGTCAATCAGTGTTGCTTCCTAAGTGGACAGTTTGATTTCACAGAAGTTTGATTTACCTGGAGTTATATTGTGCTGTTTAAGTGTTCTCTTTATTTTTTTGAGCAATGTATTTGCACAGCCAAAAAAAATGTGCATTTTCTGACTCAAAAGGATTATCCCTCCCCCCAGCCTAATATAGAAAAGAAGTTATGCAAGTTCATGTCTGATTGTTAATAATGTTCACTTGGGGAAAATGGTGTGTCATGGGTCAACCATTTTTGAATCAAAGAGGCTAACTTACAGAATGTGTTCAAAATCCAGGCTCCCAGGCTCCCACGGGATTGCCATTTGAGAAAGTTGTAGCCATTTCAGTGCTACCACAATGCAATAGTCAGCTGCAATCAGCTGCAGTCATGTGATCATCATTTCCAATACTCCCTGCCAGCTTCCTAGAAAGAAAACTCAATGGGGAAGCCAGCAGTAAGTCAGAAATCATTCCCACTCCCACTCACCCATGGTCATCCAGGTTCTCTGTTTAGAGAAATGTCCCTGAAATGGTAGAGAAACTATCTGGTTGCTTGTCTAAAAAGGAAACGTATTAGGTCTAAATTTGGTGCACTGGGAAAGCCACTGACACCCCCACAAATAAAAATAGAAAGTGGACAAAATTTGGCTAGAGGTTGCACAGAAAAGAATTTCCTCAATGACCCACTAGATTGTAGTAGCTTAGTTTTTCAACTAAGGAAACTGACATTTTTATTATATGGGTGCCTATTTAGAGAATGAATGACAATAGAAATACATCATGCTAAATAAATTCATTGCAGGGGAAGAAGTACTGATTTAGACTCATCAACTGCTGGGTGAAGATTTTGATTTTATTTATTTATTTATTTATTGGATTTGTATGCAGCCCCTCTCCAGAGACTCGGGGCGGCTAACAACAGTAATAAAACAATGTACAATAATAATCCAATAAATACTAAAAATGATTAAAAAACCCATTAATATAAAAAACCAAACATACATACAGACATACCACACATGAAATTGTAAAGGCCCAGGGGGAAAGAGCATCTCAATTCCCACATGCCTGGCAGCAGAGGTGGGTTTTAAGGAGCCTACGAAAGGCAAGGAGGGTGGGGGCAATTCTAATCTCTGGGGGGAGTTGGTTCCAGAGGGCCGGGGCCACCACAGAGAATGCTCTTCCCCTGGGTCCTGCCAAGCGGCATTGTTTAGTTGACGGGACCCGGAGAAGACATACTCTGTGGGACTTAACCGGTCGCTGGGATTCGTGCAGCAGAAGGCGGTCCCTGAGATGCCATGATTAGGGCAGGGGATAATGATTTTAAAATTTGCCAAGGAAAAGACGCTGGCTGTTGAACTCAATGAGCTATATTTCTAGAATTGCAGTAATTTTTCACCAACGTTCTTCCCAGACAAGGCTTCATCTCTAGTTTTCACTTTATCATTTCTCCAAATTGAGCATTAATGAATATATTCTTTTTCATCAGCTGAACATAATTAATGGATGCTGGAAGATCACAGATTGCATAGTTGCCAGCTATTTAGGTACAGTCATAGTTTATGGCAACTGAGTCAGCCTGAAAAAGATTTTCTGGGAAAACGTTGGGCTTCTGTTTTTATGCCATTTGGATATTGGATAGGCTCAGAGGAGGGTTCCTGCCAATTCATACTGACTCTATAGTACCAGAAGTAACTGAGCGGCCTGGATCGCTAGAACCAGCAGTGACCAGGCCTGCCATGCCTCTGAGCCAGTTCTCTCAGTGGTACAATAGGCACCGCCATTTTATTTTTTGCTTTGTGTATGCATAGAAGCTGCGTTTTAAACATGCAGCGTCACTGAGTGAACTAGCAGCAAAAAAAATTCAGAACCCTGCCCTGGTAGTTTTATAGCAGCAGGAGGAACAGGGGGTGTTGTGGTTCAGCCTGAGCCAGATCAAAGACCAGCTGCGTCTCTGCTGGCTCCATGCCCGGGGGAGTCTGAGAGCGGAGGGGAGAGTTCTTTGCAGCCGGACAGTGGAGACAGCAGTCAAGAAAGTGAAGATGAAGCAAGGCCTGGGAGCCCTGGGGAAGGGCTATCTCAAGCAAGTAGCTTTGATTCTCTGGATTCTCTGGAGTCCCTAGATGACGAAGCACAAGCTATCATTAGTATGTGGCAGAGATGCATAGCTCAAAGGAGAACTCAACTGTGTAGATATTATCAGCGCTGAATGAGGAGCACCTGGGGGTTGGGTGTGGTCCTCATTTGTAGGGAAGGGTTTATAAGGCATGAGAACCATTTCGGCAGTGTGGAGCGTTATCAAAGAGGAGTTGGTGTTATCTGCATTTTCTCTCAGCGTTTTTGTTCCTGGCTCATGGCCCAGCAGTCTTGAAGATCGGTGGGAGGTTTGTGTCTGTTAGCTCAACAGCCTCGTTTGGCATTAAGGATCCTGTTTTTCTGTATGAACAATTGCTTTCGTGTTTCTTTTGGAGTTCCAGTGCTTTCCTGACCTGTAAGGACATTTTCTGTTGGCTTCTTTTCTCTTTACCATTATAAAACTGTGTTTGGATTCAACCGGTGTGTCTGGCTTATCTTTTTGGGTTGGTCATAGCTTCCAGAGTGACCCAGACAGAACAAGGGGGAAACACTCATTCTTTAAGGAAACATAAGCAGTGATGCCCTGACTCTTCTTCCTTTGACTAGGGTTACCATCATTCAATTTGGTGTTGATTCCGGAACATAGAAACCAATGTAAATTGAAGAGAGGATGTTATGGAGGTTCTGGCTGCATCTCATGCTTGCTGTTTTCCAGGCTATGATGCTGATTAGTTGTAGAGGAATAAGGCCAAGGAATTTTGTTTTTAGACAGAAATTACGGCTTTGGATCCAGGCTTTTCTGATGCAGAGTAGTGGTTTTTTTTCTCATAATGTTGTTGTTGCTTTATACCTAAACAAATTTAAGCAAAGACATCACTAAAAACATTTCATGATATTTTACATGCCCACCAAACCTTTTACACTTTTATAAAATAATGGTCAGTAATTTTTCTGGTGACATGTGCCAATCCATCTTTTTATAAAAAGCTATCTTTAAGTATAACATAATCTAAATTTTAGTCCTTTCAACCACATTATCCCACTGATTCATGTACTGTATATATTAGAACTTAATTTCTTAGCCTCTTTTGCATATATTGTTACTCTTGTTTCATATTTCAGTAAGAATATATACTGTACATTTTAAGCAATAATGTGATCCTCACGTGCACATACATAGTTCCATTTCAAGTTGAGCCTTGCATTGTTGAAAACCAAAAGTTTTTATGTACTTTAAATCTTCCTAATAGTTATACATGCAAAAATCATCAAGGAGTTTGAATTCTAAATATTGATTATCTCTTAATATAATTACGAACAAAATATTTGGAAATTCTGCAGAGGTTAGTTCCAGTTCCCCTCCCTAATTTGTTTTTAACTGCAGAAATGCTCTGGCAAGTGGCAGCTTTGCTAAATTTGGTAGGCAGCATCTCTACTCACTACTATGGGATTTCAACTTGAGGAAGGTTCCTTACACACACACAAACACACATTGTCAACCATTGTTTCAATCTAGTTACAGATATCTTGCTTTGGGCGGGGGGTCTTGGGAGACAGAATCTGTGTGGCAGACAGGGGGAACATAAATGAACAAAAGTACTTGACAGTTTATTGAAAGGTTTCAATAGCTCATTAAAACAAGCAAATGAAGTCCCATTTATTTGAACTTTTGAAAAACGCTTTACTGGCTGATAAAGAGAAATGAGGTCTAAATTCAAAAACAATGCATGAGACAGGTCAACCTTGTATGTCTAGTAGAAAGTACAGTGGGTCTTACTTGGTTTGCTGTTCCAAGGTAGTAATACTTCCTAAGAGATTTGAGTGAATATATTTTTTTTATAAAAGCAGTGTATCGGATTAGAAATTCAGAACACACGAAATTGTTTTCATCTGATAAACATGTATTATAAAAACCCTGAAACCACCTTCTGCACCTTAAAAAAACAGAAAGAAATGTTGTTGGCACTCCAGAAAGTACTTTAGTGGAATGTACACACTATACTGAGGTGTACAATTACCTATTTTTCTTATTATCACTTTGGCACATATTATCAGGTTCTTAAGCTTCATCCGGTATTCCAAAGGGCAAAGAATCCTATTGTATTCCAAAAGCATCAGAGTCAGAAACCTACAAACAAATTTAATTCAAATGACATCGATATTGAACATTTATTTGAACATTTGAAAAATGTTTTACTGGTAAATAGTAAAATGTGATGAATTGAGTCATTTAAAAATATTAAATATGAGAGGCAGATGATTGTTCTTTAAATAGTGCTATTTATGTGATGGCTCCTTCACACATTAAAGTGAGTCATTGGAAATTATATTCTCTATATTCAACTACTCAGCATGGCTCATGCTCAATATTTCTTAGTTGTACCACAAATAATTACAACAATCTAACACAAATTGATTTTACAATATTGTTGAAAAGGCATTACACAACCTAAAGCCATCTCTATCTATTGGACCTGATGGACTATGTGCATACTTCTTTAAAAAGCTCTCCACAGTCTTAGCTGAACCTCTAAACATAATCTTTGATAAATCTTTCAGGACTAGCTCCTTACCCAATTTATGGTCAATAACCACAATCATCCCTGTGTTCAAAAAAGGAGATCTCAGCAATGTTGAAAATTGCAGACCAATCTCATTACGTTGTGTCATGGAAAGTCATGGAATCAATCATAAGCCAACCCATTGCCCTTTACATAGAAACAATTTGGTTTCAGGAAAAAAATACCCTGTAACTCCTACACTGCAAAAACATATGGACTACACAACTCAATCAGGGTAAAGAAATAGACACAATTTACATCGACTTTGGTAAAGCCTTTGATTCAGTGGTACACAACAAACTACTCCTGAAACTAAAATCTTATGGCATCTCTGCACCCCTCCCTGATTGGATGACTGCATTCCTGTCAAACAGACAATAAATGGTTAAAATAAAGAATTATCTATCAAATCCTGCACCTGTCAATAGTAGTGTTCCTCAAGGCAGTTTTCAAGAACCTACACTTTTCATACTTTACATAAATGAGCTTTGTCTACATACTTATCACATTATAAGCAACTGCGTTCTCTTCACTGACAATGTCAAACTATTTAACATCACCGACAATGCTACTACTCTTCAAAAATATTTTGACTATGTATCAGAATGGTCAAACAACTGTCAACTTCAAATCTCAATCAACAAATCCCCTGTCTGACTCATTGACAACAAGAATCAGAACACAAAATACAAGCTTGGATGACATGAACTTGTAGATGACCCTCATTCTGTCAAGGATCTTGGAGGACTCATATCTAATGATCTAAGTGTCAAAACCCACTGAAACAGCATTGCCAAAAAGTCATGAAGAGTAGTAATCTATTGCATAGCTTCTTCTCTGGCAATATTACACTGCTAACTAGAGCATACAAAACATTCATCAGACCAATTCTTGAATACAGCTCATCTGTCTGGAATCTGGAGTGCATATTGGACATTAATACAATTGAGCAAGTACAAAAACATTTCACAAGAAGAGTCCTCCACTCACCCACTCGCAACAAATATCTTATTTCACCAGACTTGAAATCTTAGGCTTAGACAACTTAGAACTAAGTTGCCTTCGAACGGAGCTAAATGTAATTCATAAAATTATTTGCCACAAGGTCCTACCTGTCAATGACTACTTCAGCTTCAACCACAACAATACTTGAACATACAATAGATACAAACTTAATGTAAACTACTCCAAACTCGACTGCAGAAAATACGACCTCAGCAAACAGCATGATCAATGCATGGAATTCACTACCCGACTCTGTGGTTTTTTCTCTAAACCTCAAAAAATTTAACCCTAGACTGTCTACTGTCGACCTCACCCCATTCCTAAAAGATCTGCAAAGGGTATGCATAAGTATACCAGTGTGCCTACCGTCCCTGTCCTATTGTCTTCATTAATCTGTATTTGCTTTGTTTATGTTTATGTTGCTCCCTTCTTAATGTGGTAGGGAAGCTGCTTGCCCATGATGTATTGAAGAGGCTCCAGGTGCTGGCAGAGAGAATCCAGAATCACAGTGTGGATTCCAAGCCGACAGGTCCACTACCGATATGATATTTTTTCTCAGGAGAAATGCAGAGAACAAAGACAGCCACTTTTTGTAGCGTTCATAGATCTTACGAAAGCTTTTGACCTGGTTAGTAGTGAAGGCCTTTATAATATCCTTCCCAGGATTGGATCCTATATGAAGGATTTAAAGGACTTGGGAACGGACATTAAGAGCTGGGAAACCTTGACGTCTGATCATTCAGCTTGAAGCTAAAGACTCAGCATGACTTTCCCCATTTCGAGGAGACCCTTGTTCTGCAGGCCAAGGCAAAGAGGCAGTCCTCGAGCCAGCAAAATCTGGGAGCAGGGCAGGGGACAGAATGGATCTGCTCTTAGTGTGGAAGAGATTGCCATTGTCAGATTGACCTTTTCAGCCACACCAGATGCTATTCTAGGAACTCTTTCCAGAACACGATACCATATTCTTTTGAGACTGAAGATTGCCAATGCAATGTTTATGTTTATATCTATACCTGCTAACTTGTACATGCTTGACAAACAAACAAACAAACAAACAAACAAATAAACAAATGTTTTAAAAAGAGGAACTGCCAGAAACATAATGCACTGTATGCATGCATAAGTCAATAACTTCACAAATTCATGCAGCAGCAAAGAATTGCCAGCAGTTGGCAGCACCCACATTTGATTAATAATAGTATAGTTGATAGCTGTGCCAGTTGAGGCAGTTTTGATTCTTACTCATTTCAGTGTTTGATAGAGACTTTAGTTGTGTAACGTTGCCTATCATGGTCAGTTGTGCAAGCGGCAGGGGTGGGCTGCTGCCCAGATGGGGGGGGGGACGCAGTGGGGTAGTGAAAATGGAGCTCTGTCCCCAGAGCACCCAATTTGCACTGAAAGATGTTGAAAGAAAATGCAGGGCGTCCTGCATAAGCCACGCCCACAGTGCGGTAGTAAAAATTTTGGTAGCCCTTCACTGGCAAGAGGGCATATTAATTAGAAGGATAGGGCAGTGCTGCTCATTTAATAGATAACAATATCACTTAAGACTTATACAGTGATCCCTCGATTATCGCGAGGGTTCCGTTCCAAGACCCCTCGCGATAATCGATTTTTCGCGATGTAGGGTTGCGGAAGTAAAAACACCATCTGCGCATGCGCGCCCTTTTTTCATGGCCGCGCATGCACAGATGGTGGAGTTTGCGTGGGCGGCTGGGAAGACCCAGGGAAGGTTCTTTCGGCCGCCCAGCAGCTGATCTGCTCGGTAGCGCAGCAGCAGCGAGCAGATGAAGATCGGGGTTTCCCCTTTGCGTGGGTGGCGGGGAAACCCCGATCTTCGTCTGCTCGCTGCTGCTGCGGCCGCCCAGCAGCTGATCTGCTCGGTAGCGCAGCAGCAGCGAGCAGACGAAGATCGGGGTTTCCCCGCCGCCCACGCAAAGGGGAAACCCCGATTCGGCTCCTCGCTGCTGCTGCGCTACCGAGCAGATCAGCTGCTGGGCGGCCGAACGCTGATGCCCCCGCTCGCCCACCCGCCCGCCGCCCGCCAGCAAGAGGGGGAGAGATAGAGAAAGAGAGAGCAGGAAAGAAAGAGATGAGAGAGGGAGGAAGAGAGTGTGAGAGAGGAAGAAGCAAGAGAGAGAAAGAGAGAGAGAAAGAAAGATGAGAAAGGAAGGAAGAGAGTGACGTCATCGGGTGGAAAAATCACGATATAGCGTTTCGCGAAGAACGAGATCGTGAAAATCGAGGGATCACTGTATACTGCTCCATAGTGCTTTACAGCCCTATCTGAGTCATTCTCAAAGTAAGCATATTTTCCCCCAACGTTTTATATCATTTTACTGACTTTGGAAGGAGGGAAGCAATGATGGGCTGCTGCCCCCACCGGGGGGGGGGGCACAATGGGGGTAGTAAGATTATGCACTATTTATTGAATACTTAATAGATTTTTATTGTCCTTCCTTCTCTAGTACCTGAGCATGATCCTTAATTACTTTTAAAATAGGAAATAAATAGTATGTTTTTAACCATAAATGCTTTAATCATTTTAACCATTATCTAGAACTGAACTTTTACAGCAGTTAAAGAAAATTGAACTACTTGTCTAATCTGTTATCATACTGAACTTTATGGATTCAGTACAAAACCTTAAAATGTTACTGTGCTCCTCAACAAATAATACCGTCTATCATTTGTCCTTTTCGTAGCTATTCAAATAATGTGACTTAATCAACTGAAAAAGAGTCCAAGCACCTATTTGAAAACTTATCTTCGTCAGTAAGCCACTCCTACCCAGTCACATAATCTTTAAGCCACCCCATCACATGATTGTCAAGCCATTCCCACCTGGTCATATGACCATCAAGCTGCTCCAACCTGGTCACATGACTATCAAGCCACACCCACACAATAAGCCATGCCCACAGGGTGGTAGTAACATTTTTTGCAGCCCTTCATTGGATGGAAGGCTGAGTATTTGCTTCATGAGGCATACAGTATACAGAATTACTCATGGAACAGTGTGGATTAATAATATTATACAACTCCTATTGTACCTGCTGTTCCATTTCTTGTTCTTCCTTACATACCAAAGAATACAATGTGGTAGAAATCAATTTTTCACTATGTGTCTAAACTTTAAATCAAAGTGTTTTGATTACATATTTAGATCAATGTAGGAACAAAAACAGTAAGAGTTCAATTGTTAGCCTGGAAGGTCAGTTTAATATGGAGGCTCAAATACCTGCCTGATTTCTTCTCCCTTTTCAAAAGTGATTTGGTGTTGGTTTTCTTTCTTCTCTGCTTTTCCTTCATAGAGAGATAGAAAAACAGGCATCAAAGTCCTTTTAATTAACATAGACACACAACTTCACAAATTTAGAAGCAAATAAAGCAGAATTTCTGGCCTTATCTGCCTAAGAAGCTGCCTCAATAATCCCAGATAAGAAATTGACAGATGTGCCGCCTTAGCAAAGGGGAAAAAAAGAAAAAGAAAATAGCTGCTGTTAGAATTGCTGGCTCTGTCATTAGGAAAGGCACTTGTTGGCAAGCTTTAAAAGATCAAATACACTCAGAAGTCTCCTGGAAATAAGCATTTCTTTTCACGCTCTAATGTAATTAGCTACCACCCACACAAAAACCCCTTTAATTAAAAGGAAAATATTTCAGAAACATGTTAGCAAGATGGCTCTCCTTGTGCACTGATTGTCCCTATTTATCCCTAGCAAACTGTGCAATTTATTTATTTATTTATTTATTAATCAGACTTGTATGCCGCCCCTCTCTGCAGACTCAAGGCGGCTCACAGCAATAATAATACAATGTAAACAAATCTAATATTTAAGTTAATTTAAAACCCTAATTTAGAAACCAATCATACAAACTAGCATACCATGCATAAATTTTTATAAGCCTAGGGGGAGGGAAAGTATCAATTCCCCAATGCCTGATGACAGAGGTGGGTTTTAAGGAGCTTACGAAAGGCTAGGAGGGTGGGGGCAACTCTGATATCTGGGGGGAGTTGGTTCCAAAGGGTCAGGGCCGCCACAGAGAAGGCTCTTCCCCTGGGTCCCGCCAAACGACATTGTTTAGTTGACGGGACCCGGAGAAGGCCAACTCTGTGGGACCTAACCAGTCGCTGGGATTCGTGTGGCAGAAGGCGGTCCTGGAGATATTCTGGTCCGGTGCCATGAAGGGCTTTATAGGTCATAACCAACACTTTGAATTGTGACCGGAAACTGATCGGCAACCAATGCAGACTGCGGAGTGTTGGTGTGACATGGACGTATTTAGGAAAGCCTATGATAGCTCTCGCAGCTGTATTCTGCACGATCTGAAGTTTCTAAACACTTTTCAAAGGTAGCCCCATGTAGTCGAGCCTCAAGGTGATGAGGGCATGAGTGACTGTGAGCAGTGACTCCCGGTCCAAATAGGGCCGCAACTGGTGCACCAGGCGAACCTGGGCAAACACCCCCCTCGCCACAGCTGAAAGATGTTTCTCTAATGTGAGCTGTTGATTGAGGAGGACGCCCAAGTTGCAGACCCTCTCTGAGGGGGTTAGTGATTCCCCCCCCCAGGGTAATGGACGGACAGATGGAATTGTCCTTGGGAGGCAAAACCCACAGCCACTCCGTCTTATCAGGGTTGAGTTTGAGTCTGTTGACACCCATCCAGACCCCTTTGATGGTGATGTTTTTGGGAGATATGGCTGAGAATCAGTGGTGAAATCCATTTTTTTTTAAAAAAAAACCCTACTGTTTCTTTGGGTCTGGCTTGGAAGGCGTAGCTTGGTTGGAGTGGCAGGGCAAAAATCTCCATTCCCACCCCACTTCAGGTGAAGGATACTGCAAAATCTCCATTCCCACCTCACTCTGGTGACAGTCAGAGGTGTTATTTGCAGATTCTCCAAATTTCTGCTAGCGGTTTTCCAAACTACTCAAAATTTCCACTAGTGGTTCTCCAGAATCTGTCAGAACCTGCTGGATTTCACCCCTGCTGAGAACTAGACTATCTACGGGACCTGACTATTTATGGGACCATCTCCTGCTGCATACCTCCCAGAGACCAATCAAATCCACAGGGTTGGCCTTCTCCAGGTCCCGTCGACTAAGCAGTGCAGGTCAGCGGGCCCATGAGGAAGGGCCTCCCGATATCTGTACTGCTCCCATCTTACTGGCCTTCTGAGAGGCCTTGAAGACCTGGCTTTGCCTAGTCACGGCTGAATTGCTATTGCGATTGCTTGGTAGGTATGTTTGTATAGTGTATAGCAGTGTTTCCCAACCTTTTTTGAGCCGCGGCACATTATTCATATTTTCAAAATCCTGGGGAACACTGAACGGGGGGGTGGGGGGGTGGCTAAAGAAATATTTTGACAAAAAAAATCTTCCTCCATTTCGCTCTATTTCTCCCTCACTCTTTCTCTCTCTTCCTTCCTTCCCTTCTTTCTCTCTCTCCATCCCTCTTTCTTTCTTCCTCTCTTTTTTGCTCTCTTTCTCTCTCCCTCCTTCCCTCCCTATATGTCTTTCTCTCTCCCTTGCTCTCTCTGCCTGTTGCTATCTCTCTTTCATTCTCTCTCTTTCTTTCTTTCTCTCTCTCTTTCTCTCTCTCTTTCTCTCTCTCTGTCTCTCTTTCTCTGTCTCTTTCTCTCTCTCTTGCTAGCTCTCTTTCTCTCTCTTTCTCTTTCTCTGTCTCTCTCTCTCTGCCTCTCTTGCTATGTCTCTCTTGCTCTGTCTCTCTTTCTCTCTCTTCCTTTCTTCTCTGCGGAGGCTGGCGAAGGTTTTTCTTATTTTAAATGTTCCGGGTGGCAGGGGGATGCGGAGCCTGCACGCACACACCCCCGACATTCCAAATTCTGCCTCAGCTGTGAGAAGAACGCCTGCCCCGCCTGTCCTGCAGCCCTTTCGCTGACAGCCTGGGACAAAAGCGCTCCGTGAAGGGACTGCAAGAGGGGCCGGGCGGGCATTAGCAGCCGGATGAGGAGGACGAGAAGCCGCTGCAGCCACCCCCAATCCCCCTCTTCCCTGGGTGCCTTCCAAAGGCCCCTGGAAAAAGGCAGGAGGTAGCAACAAGGCGCGAGGACAAGCAGGCAGCTTGGCGGAGGGGAAGCGCTGAGGGGCTCTCCTCCTTCCCCACCCCCGCGCTTCTCTCCCGCCCTGGCTTTTGCTTTGTCCGCAGATTTCCCCGCAGTTCAAAAGGAGGCAAGAGGTGGCCTGGATGAAATTGCGGGGAAATCATGGGGCGAAGCGAAAGCCAGGGCGGGAGAGAAGCGCGGGGGTGGGGAAGAAGGAGAGCCCCTCAGCGCTTCCCCTCCGCCAAGCTGCCTGCTTCTCCTCGCGCCTCGTTGCTACCTCATGCTGCTCCCACCATGGCTGCTCGCGGTTCCGGTGCCCCTGGCTGAAGGTCGTCCTGTGGCTGGTCTTGGGCTTTACGGTGGCTTCCCGGTTCCCTCTCCTCCCTCCGCCTGTGTCTAGCGCCAGCGCCTCATTCCTCGGAGCTGCCGCTTCCTTCCAGGCAGCCCAGCCACGCTGCCGTAGAAAGTGCAGAGGTTATTGCCGCCACCTCTGCCTCCACTCAGGGAGCCACCGTGGTTGAGCTGAGGGAGAGGAAAAGGCGCGGTGACCACGGTGGCTCCCTGAGTGGAGGCAGAAGCGGTGGCAATAACCTCTGTGCTTTCTACGGCAGCGTGGCTGAGCTGGACGGAAGGAAGCGGCAGCTCCCACTCGAGGAACCCACGGCAACGGGCGACGGCTTGGTGGGAGGCGACGGCGGGAGACACAGGCGGTGGGAGGAGAGGGAACCAGGAAGCGACTGTGAAGCCCAAGACCATCCACAGGACGACACTCAGGCAGGGGCGCCGGCAGCGCCCCGCCCAGCTTGAACTTCTCGCGGCACACCTGGCCATGTCTCGCGGCACACTACTGTGCCGCGGCACACCGGTTGGGAAACGCTGGTGTATAGTGTAGTTCAGGGGTTTTTAATAGATAATTGGGGTTTTACTGTTTTTTACTGTTTATATTTGACTTCTGATGTATTATTGTATTATTTTATTATTGTAAACCTCCCTGAGTCCCATGGGATTGGATGGCATAAAATTAAATTAAAAAATTAAATTAAAAAATTAAATTAAAAAATTAAATTAAAAAATTAAATTAAGTTAAGTTAAGTTAAGTTAAGTTAAGTTAAGTTAAGTTAAGTTAAGTTAAGTTAAGTTAAGTTAAGTTAAGTTAAGTTAAGTTAAGTTAAGTTAAGTTAAGTTAAGTTAAGTTAAGTTAAATTAAATTAAATTAAATTAAATTAAATTAAATTAAATTAAATTAAATTAAATTAAATTAAATTAAATTAAATTAAATTAAATTAAATTAAATTAAATTAAATTAAATTAAATTAAATTAAATTAAATTAAATTAAATTAAATTAAATTAAATTAAATTAAATTAAATTAAATTAAATTAAATTAAATTAAATTAAATTAAATTAAATTAAATTAAATTAAATTAAATTAAATTAAATTAAATTAAATTAAATTAAATTAAATTAAATTAATCTGTTAAAGTCTTTTCTTGATTTCATTTTCTGACCAATATCAAGCAAGAGAGAAAGCTGCCTGTTCCCCTTTGCATCATTGGGCATCGTAGCTAATCTACAGCATCTTCCAACTATAATTATGCTTAGTGGACAGACTAAGTGATGGGCTGGGTGAAGCTATGAAGATGCCACAGGTTGTCCTCAACTTACAACAGTTCATTTAGAGATCATTCAAAATTACGGCAGTGAAAAAAGGACTTATGACCATGTTTCACATTTATGACCCTTGCAGCCAGTGAAGGGCTACCAAAAGTTTTACTACCACACTGTGGGTGTGGCTTGTGCAGGATGCCCTGCATTTTCTTTCAGCATCTTTCAGTGCAAATTGGGTGCTCTGGGCTGCAGCTCCATTTTTGCTACCCCACTCATTCCCCCATGTCTGGGCAGTAGCCCACCCCTGCTTGTAGCATCCCCATGCTTGTGTGATCAAAATTCAGACGCTTGGCAAATGGTTCATACTTATGACCCTTGCTGTGTCCCAAGATCATATGATCCCCTTTTGCAACCTTTTCATAAGAAAAATCATTGAGGAAGCCTGATTCACTTAACAACTGTGGCAAGAAAAGTAGTGAAATGGGGCAAATCTCACTTAACAAATACCTCAGTAGAACTTTTGGGCTCAATATCAGTTGAGGACTACCTTCTAAGAGAGTTATAGTCCTAAGCACTAAGTGAGATACCAGGAATTCTAGTTCAGTAACACCTACAGGGGATACAGAATCTCATTTTTGGTCTATCCAAAGATTCTGAGTAGGGATCTTTCTAAGCCAGTGATGGCAAACCTTTTTTTGGCTCAGGTGCAGGGTTGGGCTGCTGCCCAGATGGGGCAGAACGCAGTGGGATAACGAAAATGGAGCTCCAGGCCCACAGTCTGCTTAGAACAGACACATTTTAATGGACTTTCTAGAAGTCAGGAGGAACCATTCTGATGTTCAGGGGCAAACTGTTCCGGAGGAGAAGACTGCCACTGAAAAGTTAAACTTCTAAGGTCCCTGCGGTTTTTGAAAGAAGGGTCCCAAAGTGAGCCCAACCTACTCAATACCTTCTGAATAGCTGATGTTATTAGGAGAATGAAATCCAGCAGATAGTGAGGCCTTGGACTTTGATGGTCTGTAAAGATAGCAACCACCACTTGGAATCCAAATAGTAGCTAGGGATTATATGGGTACTCAATAGCACATCTTTAAGTACTTAAACTGCTTCCTAAGGCTGGGTGGAAGTAACTCCAAGCTTGACAAAAGAAAACAAAATGATTCATGAAAATTGAAAAAAAATATCTATAAATAATAATAATAATGAATAAAATATTATATAACATTGAGAAATATGTATATGAATAATGGGTGTTATAATTAAATCTCCAATTGATGTAAAATGAATAGCTAAGATAACAAAAGGAAATCTTAAAGTGTAGAAGTCAATATGTGTACCGTAATCTTCGGAGTCTTCGGAGAGGGGCGGCATACAAATCCAAATAATAAAATAGGATTAATAGAGGTTAATGTACGGTATATTTGTTGTGTAGATGGTTTTGATGCATTTTTACAATGTTATTTTCTTTCTGTATATCTTTTTTGTGTTTTCCCCATTTTGTGGTGTTTTTTTCTCATTTTGTATTGCTTTTAAAGTTCACATATCAATATTTTTTAAAAAAACAAGGAAGTAGCCCTAAACAAAGTATCACAATAATCTAGTTTAAGAGGCGATAAGGCCCTTGTGCCAACTAGCCATTAGGATTATTTGCCATCTTCTTCATATCCCCAATGGAAAATCCTGGATGCCTTGTGGCCTCATATTCAAGCTACATGTAACGCAAGTGTCATTTGAAAGCCATCAATTATTCTGAAAGCATTGCCAGATTTGCGGTAAGAGTAAACATCCTATTATGCTTACTTAAAGGCTGAAAGGCAGCATAGGCACTTAAAAATAAGTGGAAAGGAAACTATTACGGCTTCTTTATTAATAAATTGCTTCAGAAGCCAATTCTGGGCAGCCATTGAACTGCAAATGATGCAGAAATTGCAAAAGAATGCCCTGATTTTCATTGGTTATAAACACTGGAGGGCATTATGTTTGGTGTTATCTTCTGTACTTTCTACAAAGACAGGAAATTATGTTTTTTTTAAAAAATTGCATGCCAGAGCAATTTAGCAGAGTACAACATAAACTTAAGAACTGAAGAGTTCCAATCCTGGGTGCTCCTACTATATACAAACATGCATGTAGAGATGCTAAAGAGAGACAATATTCCTTGATGTAAAAATAGATACCTCCATAGGAAGAACAATTCATATTTGTTTCAGAGCAAGACATTTGTTAATGCCCAAATAACATATTAAGCAGATGCCTGTAGCCAAGGCATGACCACATATTCAACTCCCCAGCCTGCCCTCCACTCCCTCATCTTCAAAATTTGCAAAATCACATACAGACCCCAATCCAAATTATCTTTCAATCAGCTCTTTTCCCACAGAACCATATATTGAGAATTCAGTACTTCCTATTTCATACACTGAATAATCTTTTATAATCTGTGCTTCTCTTTTCTTCCTTTCATTCTTGATTTCTCTTGGGGATGGGAGTCCCCCCCCTCTTTCTGCCTCTCACTTGCCAAATGTATGATGTACTCAATGTTCCTACATAAAGTAATTATTCTATATTTTCTTTTCTCCTTCAGCCTTCAACCTCTTGAAGAGTCTTTGTGATGTTAAATTCCTACCACTATTTCATTAATGCCAACTATCTGTACTTCCTAAACACCTCAACCCAGTGAAATATCAAAGACTTAATTGACACATACACTATATAATGAACACTACTTTTCCAGTACAGTATCTGCAATTACTTAATTTTAATTTTTGTTAACTTCTAAAAAATGTATCTAAGCGCATCAAACTGATCATTATACACAAAGGAAATTGTGTTCTTTAAGACACCGAGTATTACCGTAGGGCAAATTTTATATAACACAATTTTTAAAAGACTGTGTAAAGCTGCAGTAAATGCAGAAAGTAGTGTGTCCCTTTAAGAAAAAGCAGAAGAATCCTAAATGTGGATGTCTTGGGCTGGGGGTGCCTTCATTAGTATTCCATTGCTGATAGCAGCTAATACTTCCAGGCAAATGACCAGCACACAACACCAAACCATATACTGTGCGATAAAATTCAGCCTTTTCTGTAGTTTCACAAGACATCCTTCCTGGAAGAGTTTCTTGGATTGGTTTAGGTCACCATTGCAATCCAAGACAGTCTCTTTGCAACAGCTTTTTGGAACAAAGGCATGTCCACTCTGGAGATTCTTTGGGAGTCCTCCTGTCCAGTCCATGTAATTGTAGATCCCACAGCACTTTAATTGTTTCTGGATGGAATCCACAATCTTGGTGCTGCAATGATATGGGAAAGTCCAGTTGTACCGTTGAAAGAAGTGATCCTGGCTATTTTTCAGTTGGTAGCATGCTTTGGCAGAGTAGACTTGGGTCATGGTGACTGAGGAAGTTTCTAGGCAGAACAGGACCAGCAGCAAATACATTAGGATCCCTTGACTGTAATGAGAACTTCTCACAGGGATGTAGATTGCCAATAACCCAGCTGGGAAAAGCAAAGCAGCAGTCAAGATAGCCAGCCAACCAGGCAGAAGGAAGAATTGATTTGGAAAGAAAGCTCCATAGCTTTTGTAGGTAACAATCACAAATATTCCTCCAAAAAGTAATAGCAAGGAAGCTCCCCAAAGAAAGAAACCAACGAAAGTTAGAACAGCTTTAGGCAAGGCTCTGTCCCAGGACTCAGTGGCAAGTACCAAGAAAGGATTGAAATTGAGACCATGCCAAATCCTTCTGATTTTACAATATTTCATTCTAATTCTATGCACATTCTTCCTTTCCTTTTTCCTCTCTACCTGGCTCCCTCCTTCCAGAAATACCTCCATCTTTAGGCAGCTGCAAATAAGATCCAAGCTTAATCCCCAATGAGTAGCAGTCTGCTATTTATAGTTTTGCAGTCCCCAATCCTGCAAAGTTTATGACCCAGTGCTAATTAGGAGAAACTGTGTTTGTTCATACCTCACATTTAAAACATGGTTAGTCCAGTCAGTTTCTTGAATATATCCCAACTGTGGTTCTTTTATAAACCATACATCAGCTGGGTTTACAAAGGGTTCTCATTCCTGTTTTCTCCTTTTTAATCCCCTTGCCTTTCATTGAAGTGGAAAATTAAAGGGGAATAAACAATTTGGCACATTGCAGCAGCAAAAAGCCTAATGAATCCTAGGATATTTAAAGGAAGGTAAAAACACATGTAGTTATTGCCTTTTTGTTTTCAGGATGCAACAAGGAACAACAAAAGGATAGTTGGATTTATCTGACAATTGTTTATTAGACACACTTGCAATTTTGGGTGAGCAGGTCTTCTCCTGAAAAATACAGGATGTGTGATACCTCACTGTAAAAGTAGATTACTAAATATTCTGCAACTGGCTTGCCATGTAAAATTGTCAGTGGATTAAACCAAACAAACAGACCTGCCTAACTCTTTTCTTATGCCTGGTTCAGAAGCTGGCTGTGCAAATCTTAGCAGGTAAGGATTATAGCAGGGTAGATTTGTAAAACTCATTGAATCACCCAATAGTAACTACACTGGCCTACCATGTTTTATGATCCCCAGCCCTTAGAATCAGTTTACAGTTCAGCCTGTTGCAAAAACCCAGAAACTTAAATTAAATCTGCAAACTGTAGTTAAATTTGTTAATGAATTCTGAGAAGAGTTAAGGTTGTGCAATTTTTAAAAAATGTTTTATTTTAGTTTTTTGTTACATGTAAATATACCTCTACAATATTTACAGATCAATTGTGCAATTTTAATACAGGAACTCAGCTTGTTGATAGTTGTAATACACTAGAAGCAGCCAGTTTATAGCTCATGCGGCTATATAAACACCAACTTGTTATTATTTACTTTCTGGATTTATATGCCCTCTTGGTTGGAATACTCATGATGCCTTGTAATGTAAAACTTTGTACGTACTAAAATATAAAATCCCTTAATAAAAACTAGAAAATTAAAATATGACAAAAATGTCCCATTAAAGATTGTTTCAGCCAAATTTCAGTGGCATTTAACAGGTGGGGTAGTTCATTAATTCAATATCTGAATTTTCTACATAAAGGTAAAATTTTATGCATTTAATAGCAAAACCTCATATCTGTTGGAGTCTTCCAAAGTCATTTAAACTGCATCTCGGCAAATTCTATCTAAAAGTATGCAGCAATGAATTTAAATACAGTGGTACCTCTACTTATGAACTTAATTCATTCCATAACCAGGTTCTTAAGTAGAAAAGTTTGTTAGAAGAAGCAATTTCCCCCATAGGAATCAATGTGAAAGCAAATAATGTGTGCAACTGGGGAAACCACAGGGAGGGTGGAGGCCTGTTTCCTCCCAGGAGATTCCTAGAGAGGCCCCATGGAGGCTTCTCCCTGCCTTTTCCGGCCCTGCTTCCTCCCAGGAGATTCCTACAGAGGCTCCAAGGACTTCTCCATGCCTTTTCCGGCCCTGTTTCCTCCCAGGAGGCTTCTCCCTTCCTTTTCCGGTTACAGTTTCGGAGGCTTGGGTTTGTAAGTGGAAAATGGTTCTTGGGAAGAGGCAAACAATTTTTGAACAACCAGTTCTTATCTAGAAAAGTTTGCAAGTAGACGCATTTGTAGGTTAGAGGTACCACTGTATACTACTTCTTTTAAAAAGTAGCTTGAAAAGGATTGTACTTCCTAGGCCAGTGATGACAACCCTTTTTGGTTCGCATGCCAAAAAAGTGTGTGTGCGTGTGCTAGCATGCACGCACACATGTAGGTGCCCACACCCATTCCCTCCCCTGCGCATGCACACCCTCCACACTGCCTCTGTGCATTGGCCATTTTTTCACCATCCCAGGCTTCTGTGGGGCTGTGTGTATGCATGGGGGTGGGGGTCATGTCATTTTCTTTTCTCTAGATTAGCCATACTTTGTAGCTCTTTTCCCGAGCTCTTTACATATTTTTGTAATGTGATGACCAAAATTAGATGCAGTATTCTAGGTGTGGTCTTACCAAGGATTTACAAAGTGGTACTAACGCTTCTCATGATTTTGATTCTATGCCTCTGTTTAGGCAACAAATGATCGTATTAGTTTTTTTCCTGCTGCTGCTATACACTGCTTACTCATGTTTAAGTGATTGTCTACTAGGACTCCATGGTCCCTCTTCCAGTTACCATTTTTTTGATCCAGATTTCGCCTAATCTGTACCGATTCCTTTGATTTTTCCCGCTTAAGTGTAGAAGCTTTACTCTGTAGGTCCTCAACCATTTTGTGATAATAGGGAAGGTATATAGTAAGAAGAAAAGCAATCAGGCTTTGTTCCAATTCTTACGTTTTCAGTCACTGAAACAAAACAACTAAGCTGCAAGTCAGAAACAGGTAGAAAAAGAGCCCCAGGTTTATTGGCAAATCATCTCTTTGGGGAAATAATTATATTGTGTTTATTTTCCCCATTTCTCTCTCCTCATAAAACTTAATGAGATATTAACATTTGAGTTACAGCTCTCTTTATAGTTTATTCTATAAGTTTTAAAAGGTATTTGATGACTAAGACAGCCTCCAGAGACATTTTACAGCCCCTCACAGCTCTTCTGGTGAGGACTATGCTGCTTTCTCTTTCTGAAGAGCACAGGATAATTTTGGCACATTATCAAGCAAAGTGCCTGTCTTTCTAGATACTTTTCTGATACATAATTCACTCATTTCTGACTCTTTGCACCTTGTGTGAAACCAAAAGGTAGGGTGGAGGGAGGAGAGCATACCATTGAAATATTGTACATTTTCACTGAAAGCAGTGGTGAAATCCAGAATATTTTTTACTACCGGTTCTGTGGGTGTGGCTTGAGTGGCTTGGTGGGTGTGGCCACCAAGATAATGCAAATTCTCCATTCCCGATCCACTCCAGAGGAAGGATACTGCAAAATCCCCATTTCCTCTCCATTCCTGGAATAAGGATATTGCAAAATCCACATTCCCACCCCACTCTTGGGCCAGCCAGAGATGATATTCACTGGTTCTCTGAAATACTCAAACTTTCCATTACCAGTTCTCTGAGCTACTCAAAATTTTCACTACCTATTCTCCAGAACCTGTCAGAACCTGCTGGATTAAACCCCTGTGAGAAAGTGAGAAGAAAGGAATCTTGAAGATCCAACAAAACCTACATCTTGCAGCGAGCACAGGAAAAGGGCTGTACTATGTGTGTTTTGAATTCATATCTTAAAATCAGATTTTAGACGTGATAGCAAATATGCCTTTCATAGTTACTTGAGACTTAGGAAGAGCAAGTCCTTGTCAGAATAAATAATACTGGATTAAATGAGGGTGGGGAAAAAGTTGAATTGAATATAGCAGTTTTCTGTATTCCAGTGGTCAGTTTCATCCAAAGATCATAACTTAACTTCAGATTAGGTAGGCTCTGTAATGGAGCTCTACTAGTATATCTCTTTTCTCTGATCTGCCTTTTCTTAATGATATTAGTTTTCTTTCATCTAATTGTTCTGGCCCAGCTATGAACCACAAAGAACACAGCACACATAAATTCTCTCCAAATCTTCCTTTACTAAATGAAAACTACTAATGAGCTTTCTTAGTAGTCGGCAAACACAAATACAGTGTAAAACAGTCTTTGCTGAACACCGGCTGTTAATTCAACTTCATTGACAGCCAGCACGAGTCCATGAAATAATAAATCAAGTCTGAGCAAACAATCTTGGAGATATCAGGAAGCTAACAATAGTTGGCAAAATGCCCCGAAGCAATTTGCAGGAATAATGTCAAGAGAAAGAACCGAGCATATGTTTCTGAATTCAAAACACAAAGACATATGAATCAATGTTGTTCCCTGCAAATTGTTGCCTGTATCATCATCCCTTAAATAGGCTAGGGCAGAGGTATGCAAAGTTGGCTCTTCTATGACATGTGGACTTCAACTCCCAGAATTCCTGAGCTAGCATGATTGGCTCAGGAATTCTGGGAGTTGAAGTCCACAAGTCATAGAAGAGCCAACATTGCTTACCCCGGGCTAGGGGAATGGCCAATTAGCCCCAAGCCTACTCTGAAGAAGATCTCCTCTCGAGGAACCACTCCTCCCTTTTGGCATTGAGTCTTCTTAGCCTCGTCACTATTCCGACTCAGGTGCCAGATGCACAGGCCACTGGCACATTACCACACCAGCCTCTTCTCTGGCAGAATCTGCTATCAGCTGCATGGGCAGCCGGCAGACCATAACACTGCTACCTAAGGGAAAATAGTATTTTCTTCAGCCTCCCTCCCATTTTAAAAAAATACTCCTTTGTACTTATTTTTATACTTTCTTTTGATTTAATTATATGCATTTTGTTGTATTAATGTTGTTGTAAACTGCATAGAATTGGTTGGAGTCAGTGGTTGGATTCAATTTTTTTTTACTACCAGCTCTGTGGCTGTGGGTTGATGGGGTTGGCTTGGCTTGATGGGCTTGGCAATGGAAGAATACTGTAAAATTTCCATTCCCTCCCCATTCCAGGGGAAGGTTACTGCAAAATTCACATTTCCTCTGAGCTGGGACTCAGGAGGCAGAGAATAGATGGGGGTGGTACCAGTCAGAGATGGTACTTACTGCTGTTCCAAACTACTGAAAATTTCTGCTACCAGTTCTCCAGAACTGACCAGAACCTGCTAAACCCCACCTCTGGTTGGAGTCATGTGACATCCAAATTGAATCAATCAATCTATCAGTTAATCCATCAATCAAATAATTTATATAGCCACCTATCTAACAAATGAAACCCTAGGAGCATCATGAGCCCACCAAACACAGAAATTCAAACATTTTTAATTGGAATATAGACTAGCTTCCACAACCAACTTTGCTTGTCCTTTTGGCCTCTAATCATCTTTCTGTAGATACTTTAAACAAACAATGGTTCTGCTTGCACAGATATCCTCTCCAAAAAAATAGGCTCTAGCCTAGGAAATGAATGGAAGGATTCTAACTACAATTATCATAAAATTTTTCTGACAATCTTTTAGTGCATATAGAAACATACTGATTCATGTTTACGGTAAAGGCATTCCATCAGGCAGTCAGAAAGAAAAGAGGTAGAGGCATCATCAGTTTTGTGGAGAAGTCAATATACCCAGCTCCTCAATCCAAGAACTGTCACTTGGCAATAAATGTTTCATCAGGCTGAACTAAGAAAAGAAAGGAAGCAATCAAAAGCAGTAATGTGTCATCTCTACTGAGAGTCTTGTAACTTTCAATCCCTTCAAAATTATAATGATTCAGTTATAGCCCTTTGCATCTAATAAAACAGGAAAAACATAAAAGCATACAATCATACTGAAAGACAAAAAAAATAATACAACACAACATCTATGGGGATACAATAACATTTTATTCAAACACATTTTTGCTATATGCTCAAGTTATCTTAGGATTCTTGACAATTCTTGACAAACTTATCTTTTCTTTTATGTACACTGAGAGTATAGAAACATAGAAACATAGAAGTCTGACGGCAGAAAAAGACCTCATGGTCCATCTAGTCTGCCCTTATACTATTTTCTGTATTTTATCTTAGGATGGATATATGTTTATCCCAGGCATGTTTAAATTCAGTTACTGTGGATTTATCTACCACATCTGCTGGAAGTTTGTTCCAAGGATCTACTACTCTTTCAGTAAAATAATATTTTCTCATGTTGCTTTTGATCTTTCCCCCAACTAACTTCAGATTGTGTCCCCTTGTTCTTGTGTTCACTTTCCTATTAAAAACACTTCCCTCCTGGACCTTATTTAACCCTTTAATATATTTAAATGTTTCGATCATGTCCCCCCTTTTCCTTCTGTCCTCCAGACTATACAGATTGAGTTCATTAAGTCTTTCCTGATACGTTTTATGCTTAAGACCTTCCACCATTCTTGTAGCCCGTCTTTGGACCCATTCAATTTTGTCAATATCTTTTTGTAGGTGAGGTCTCCAGAACTGAACACAGTATTCCAAATGTGGTCTCACCAGCATTCTATATAGTGGGATCATAATCTCCCTCTTCCTGCTTGTTATACCTCTAGCTATGCAGCCAAGCATCCTACTTGCTTTCCCTACCGCCTGACTGCACTGTTCACCCATTTTGAAACTGTCAGAAATCAGTACCCCTAAATCCTTTTCTTTTGAAGTATTTGCCAACACTGAACTGCCAATACAATACTCAGATTGAGGATTCCTTTTCCCCAAGTGCATTATTTTACATTTGGAAACATTAAACTGCAGTTTCCATTGCTTAGACCATTTATCTAGTAAAGCTAAATCACTTACCATATTACAGACGCCTCCAGGAATATCAACCCTATTGCACACTTTAGAGTCATCGGCAAATAGGCAAAACTTCCCTACCAAACCTTCCCCTATGTCACTCACAAATATATTAAAAAGAATAGGACCCAGAACAGATCCTTGTGGCACACCGCTTGTAACCTGACTCTGCTCAGAATACTCGCCATTAACAATAACTCTCTGATGTCTACGCTTCAGCCAGCTGCAAATCCATTGAACTATCCAGGGATTAAGTCCAATCTTCACTAATTTATCTATCAGCTCTTTATGTGGAACCGTATCAAAGGCTTTGCTGAAGTCCAGGTAGGCAATATCCACGGCACCACCTTCATCCAACACCTTTGTGACATAGTCAAAGAAATCAATGAGATTAGTCTGACATGATTTGCCTTCAGTAAAGCCATGCTGATTTGGGTCTAATATATATGCACCAAAACAAATTCCTTGTGTGTCCAATCGCACTTGCCCAATAAAATTCTATTCTATTCTAATTATGGTTTAAAATTAAATAATGGTCATAAGACAAATTTCATTTCTGGATATCTATACTTTTTAAAATTATCTCTCTATTGCTTGGAAATTGAAGCTAAGCACAGAAATGGATTATCCATGCCGGTCTTATTCTTAAGATGTGAATCGCTCAATTGTATGGTCCCAATTACTCAGTGGACTGAAAATCTGATATTACTTGTTGCTTGTGATATATAATTATATCACAGAGATTCTTTATTGTGTGTGTGTAAATATGTGTGTGTATACTGTATTTATGTTTGTGTGTGCTTGCATATATATGTATATGTATGTGTAAATTCAAAAACACTTGTATGAGAGCTTTCATTTTGCTTAAAGAGTGATTAAGGATGTTTCACAACAATAAAAGCCCCATTGTGCAGTTGTATTTGGAAGTATGTACTGGAGACACATATTTTGAATGGCTTGATTACAAAACAGAAAGAAGAGAGTAAGCAAATGTAATACAGAATGTTCAGCAATAATACTGATTGGTGATGGTGAAGTGATGCTTGGCACAGGAGTATTATTAGCAATTCACTTCTTACACTGTGGACATTTGGAGGACATGCAGAGCTGTAGAAATAATGTGATACAAGTATTACTACTTTGATTAATATTCTTGTTTGCAAATGTAATTATGAACCACAGTTCAATGTTGCAAGAACACCCTCACATGCTCTTTCATTTCAATGTTCAATTATCCTAATAGCAGCTATGATAATTGAAATAAAGATGGGTACTGATGGGTATGAATTAATAAAGGAATATGGCTGTTTCTCTAAGCTATCCTTGTAACAAAACACACTCTATTTGGCTTTGAATGGCTGGGATAGCACATTTTATTGTGTCATCATGTGCTTTAATGTGATACATGAACACAACCTTTGCGGTTTGCAATCTACAGCTGTGAATTAACATTACATGGGGACATTGTGATTTATTAAAACAAGTATGAGTTTTGGACAATCTGCAAATCCAGTCAGTGAGAAACCAGGTAGTTTAAAATGGAAGTGAAAATTGTTCAATCGTTTCTTGTGCTTACATTGATGGAGAAGAGAGTGTGTATATAATTCAGGTAAATGAAAAATGCAGTCATTATTCTATACACTTGAATCAAGGAAAGTGGTTTCCCCTGCAATGTGCATGTCAGAAAATTAGAATTGCTACTGCTGCATTTCCATGTTCGAAATCTACCTAGCACTAAGAGCTGTTTTCCTATTGGCTGTCCATTGACAGCTCAGCTGGCGGGAAAATTACAGTCCTGCTAATGGCTACCAGTTTTGACAGCCACCATATAAATAGCAGCCTGACAGAGGCTTGCCTGTGCCGGTTACTTCCTTGTCCTGTTGACAGCTGTTCCAGGATATTAATAGGATGTTAAATATAAGATGGATAATTACTAAGGAAATGGCAGTATTAGTCAAAAGTAATGAGATGAGAGAATTTAGAGAAATAAAACAAGCAGCAATAGAAAGTGCTCAGGTGGTAATAGTCTTGGGTGGGAAGGATGTGACAAAATGGACAATGCAAAATTGGTACCGGTACATGGTGGACATTCAATTTGAGATCACGGACAAAAGGATGAATTTGGTTAATGAAACTGACTTGCGACAATTGATGGGACGATGGGACAAGGTAAGATGATACATGGCGAGTAGAATCCGAGACCAAGCTACAAGAAACAAATTGGAATCACTTTATAATATGTAAACAGATATTTTGCTCTTGGGTTAAAATGGTTTATACAAGAAAACCACCAATTAGTGGTGGGGTATGAATGTTTGTGTGGTGGTGGGTACAATCACTGAGCACTTGTTATATGTTGTGTGTGTGTTTTATATTATAAAATAAAAAAAATATTTTAAAAAACAGGATTACCTACTAAAACAGCTGGTGTGTGGCGTGAGGAACTTGCAACTGCAACATCGCCTCCTTTCCAGGAAAGACCTCACCCTGAACTCCACCATTGACGAGGTGTGTGCTTCTGAGATGCTCAAGAGATCTATGGCATTTCGGTCATCCCAGACAGAATCGTGGCTGTCCACCATGATGATATCATGTCTGAGGACCAAACTGATGATGAGGATGAAGTCAACCACCTCAGGTCACAGAGACACACATGGACTGACTGCAAGCCATTCTAAACTCTTTGCCGCAGCTGCAATTAAAATCACCTCAGGTCCGTTTGCCACTTCAGAACTGCCATGTACCACCAATGCAGTAAATCCCAAGGTGGATAAAGAGCTTGATGAATTGATTTCCCAGGGAATTCTAGAGCCCACAGACCACTCAAAATGGGGGACACCCATTGTGGTTCCTGCTGTGTCCACATAGAAACAGCCGGCTGTCAGAATATCGCTTTGCGCATCCCTCTCCAGGGTGCTGATTGGGCGCGTAAGCCCAGTTACTATGTAAGCGGGAACTTTCCTCTGTATTCATTGGTAGCTGCCTCAGAAGGCTTGCTGTATAAAAGCCTGGGTATTCTAGTTTATGTTCTTAAGCCTGTACCTGCCCTGTTGGCTCGATCTGTCATTAAACTGTCATGTTTGATTAAAGGCCTCAGTTATTATACTGGCGACGAGGATTCGACCCTGCCTTTCCATCTCGCAGCCCAGATCTGCAGTAAGTGAGAATGTCTGTGCAGCTTACTTTTCCCCCTTTTAACCCACAAGGGGAGACTTGGGACTCTTATGTCGCCCGGTTCGACTGTTTCCTAATCTCGAATGGGTATACCGAGATTTCAGGGGACCGCAAAAGATCTTATTTTCTCGGTTTCTGCGGCCCCGAAATGTTTGAGACGGCCAGGGCTTTATTTGCTCCAGTCTCCATACATGATGTGCCTTGGCAGACGTTCCTGTCAACACTTCAAGATCACTATGCCCCGGCCCCATCCCGCTGTGCCCGGAGATACGTCTTTTATCAAAGGAACCAGGCGGAGGGAGAATCGATTAATGAGTTTGTGGCCGCTCTCTGCCAGGCAGCGTTATATTGCGAGTTTTCAGACCTGAACGATTATTTACTGGACAGGCTAGTGTTCGGAGTCCGGGATGGCCGCCTAAAGCGCCGCCTGTTAGCCACCAGGGAATTAACTTTTCAAACGGCATTAGCTGAGGCTCGTGCTTTTGAACTTTCCACACAGTCTCTGGCAGCCATGGATAGTTCCGTGAACGCTACGGCCAAAGGGCCAGCCGTGCCGGAGAAACCTAAAACCGCTGCGGAGAAGGAGGACAGCAGCGAGGCTGAGGAGGAGGAAGTCTGCCGGCTGGAGGCTTCCCGGGGACGTGAGCCTCCTGTTACCCACATCCGTCCCCCTCTATCTCCTTGCAGAGGGTGTGGGGGAAACCATTATCGGTCCAATTGCCCATTCAAGGAAGCGGCTTGTCGGCGTTGTGGGGCCAGAGGCCACATTGCGAGGGTCTGCCGTTCCCGCAGGTCCCCTCCAGCCGGCCCCAGAGAGCAGAAGGAGTTCCAAGGGTTCAATCCCCGCTGGCAGAGGAGATTTTCTTCCACTAAGAGAGAGGACTGCAATGCGGTTTATAGCTGCCCGCGCCCAGCAACCACTTATGTGAGGGAAACGTCGGATTCAACGGAAAAGATCTCCGTGACGGTTCGCCTCGGAAGCGTGACTTGCTCCATGCAAGTGGACACCGGCTCCACTCATTCCTTGGTTTCCTGGGCCACGATAAAGAGATGCATGCCCTGCCTGAGCAAGAGTCGCCTACAGCCTTGTAATGTGACTTTACGGGACTACCAAGGGGCACCCATTCTGGTTCTGGGGGAAGGGAGATTCCCTGTCAGATTCAAATCGTTCACAGGCAGGTTGCCTCTGATTGTGGTAGACGGCCCATTTTCCAACCTTCTGGGTTTAGACTGGTTCAAGTCTCTGGGGCTCTCTGTCTCGGGAGTGAACGCTGTTAAGGGGGGGGTCTGTATTTAATGAGCTTGCTAAGGAATTTCCCTCAGTTTTTGATGATAAGCTAGGTTGTTACACTGGGACCCCGATTTCTTTCAGCCTTGACCCCAAAGTGCCCGCGGTGCGGCTGAAACCCCGCAGGGTGCCCATTCCCCTCAGGCCAAAGGTTGATGCTGAATTAGACCAGCTGATTGCCCAGGGGGTGTTAGAGCCAGTTGACCAGGCTGTTTGGGAGACCCCACTGGTCATCGCTTTCAAGGGGGATGGGGGTTTGAGATTATGCGGGGACTATAAATGCACTGTCAATAAGGCTCTGGCTCACCACTCGTACCCGCTCCCAGTGGTGCAGCAGTTACTCCACACTCTTGGTAATGGTAAGCTCTTTGCCAAACTCGACCTCTCCCAGGCTTACCAGCAGCTCCCCGTTGACCCCATGACTGCAGAGGCCCAGGCGATTATCACACATCGGGGGTTTTCAGGTGCCACAGACTACAGTTTGGGGTCTCTATTGCACCGGGAATGTTTCAAGGATTAATGGAGCGTTTATTGTATGGGCTGGAAGGCACGGTGCCCTACTTTGATGATGTTCTGGTCTCGGGGAGTTCCGAAGACGAATTACTTCGCAGGGTGAAGAAAGTACTGATCAAGTTTCAGGAGGCGGGACTAAAACTCAAATTGAAGAAGTGTGTTTTGGGGGTTTCAGAGGTTGATTTCCTGGGGTTCAGGGTGGATGGGAAGGGTATCCATCCCACCCCGGAAAAGACAAAGGCTATCTGGGATGCCCCCAGACCCCAGTCGAGGGAGGAGCTGCAGGCTTTCCTGGGGCTGTTGAACTTCTATGCGGTCTTTATCCCGCATAAGGCTTCGGTGGCAGAACCGTTGCATAGGCTGCTGGACAAGCGGTCTGCCTGGCATTGTGAGAATGAAGGGTTTGGCCAGGGATTACGTATGGTGGCCAAGTTTGGATAAGGAAGTGGAGCAGCGTGTGGCCTATTCTGGTCAAAAGATTTGGGAAAAGGGCACGGTGTGCAGGGAACTGGGGCCTCGCTCGTTCGAGATAGAGTTGAGGGACGGGCGAATATGGAGAAGGCACCTAGATCAGGTCAGGCTGAATAGAGAGGGAATGTGTGGAGACCAAGAAACCAATGAGTTCCAGGGGGAGTGTTTTCAGGAACCGCCCACTGCAGCAAAGAGTTCTGGGAATTCATCCTCGGCTGACAGCAAGGAGGTTGAGGTGGTTCAGACTCCCCAACCCATCCACCTGGCTCCGACCGAGAAAACGGGTTTAGGACATTCCGCAGAGCCCCGGCGCTCCGAGAGAATCTGTCGTAGACCGTCATATTTAAAAGATTATGTTTGTGTCAGCCGAAGGGGCAGGAGTGCTGTGTCCGCATAGAAACAGCCGGCTGTCAGAATCTCGCTCGCGCATCCCTCTCCAGGGTGCTGATTGGGCACGTAAGCCCAGTTACTATGTAAGCGGGAACTTTTCTATGTATTCATTGGTAGCTGCCTCAGAAGGCTTGCTGTATAAAAGCCTGGGTATTCTAGTTTATGTTCTTAAGCCTGTACCTGCCCTGTTGGCTCGATCTGTCATTAAACTGTCATGTTTGATTAAAGGCCTCAGTTATTATAGTTCCCATCAAACCCGGCATGCCTGTTGCATCTGTGGTGATTTTAAGTCCATGACAAACTGTCCCTTACAAGCTCATCCTTACCCTGTGCCAGAGGTACAACATCTTCTCCATTCCTTATGCCCTGGCACAATTTTTGTGAAATTGGATATGGCCCAGGCCTATCCGCAGGTCTCTGTGGATGAAGCCATTGCTGCTGCTGAAATAATAGTAATCCACAGGGACACTTTTAAATGCCATCACCTGCAGTTTGGCATAAGTGTGGCTCCAGGTATTTTCCAGAGCCTCAGGAGCACCTCCTGTATGGCATCAGGTGCCCCCACTCCATCCATGCAAGGAAGAATTGCAGGCCTTCTTGGGCTTTTTAAACTTTTACAGTGTATTTCTCCCTCATAAAACCTCTGTAGCCAAACCTCTCCACAGGTTGCTAGATAACAAGATTCCTTAGGCAAGGCCCAATCTGCTGCTTTCACAGCTGTCAAGAACCTGCTTACCTCAGGTGCTGTCCGTGTGCAGTATTATGACAATCACCCTCTGATCTTGGCTAGTGATGCTGCTCCCTATGGTATTGAGTCTTTTCTCAGCCATAGGTTTTTTTCTGGGACACTTTCCTCCACCAAACATAATTACAGCCAGTTAGATAAGGAGGCCCTAGCTGCTGTCGCTGCTGTAAAGTGATTCCTTGATTATGTTCATAGCCATTTTTTTCAACTCATTACAAATCAAAAACCCTTTCTGGGTATCTTGGCTCCTGACAGACAAACATCCCAAATTCTGTCCCCTTGTATGTCCTGCTGGTCAGTTTTTCTGTCAGCTTATAATTACCAGTTGGTTTATTGCCCTGGTAGGGATATACCTAATGCGGGTTGCCTCAGCAGGTGCTCGCTTCCTCAATTAGTCCAAGACCTGGCCCTGCCTCCTCAGTTTTGCTAATTGAGGAGACCACCATGCACTTGATCACAGCTGATATAGCCTTCCATTCCTCCAAAGATCAGATTATTTCTCAAGTCCTCAACTGGATATGCAGGGGGTAGCCAAAGGAATAGCTCGCAGAGGTCTTTGGGTCATTGAAGCTGAGGCAACATGAACTATTTGTATTGAGGGGGTGTTTGTTGTGGGGTAGTTGGGTTGTGGGGTAGTTGGGTTGTGGTTCCATCAGCCTTAAGGACTGTGGTACTATACAGCTTACACAAGGGATACCGGGGGTTGCCAGGATGAACACGTTGGGCCTCAGTTAAATCTGGTGGCTTAAGCTAGACACTACCATCACTGAATGGGTTGGGACTTGTCAGAGTGCCAACACTCCAGGCCAGTCCTCCCTGAAACACCTTCCACGGAATGGCATCTTCCCAGAGGTCCGTAGTCAAGAATCCACATTGACCTGGCAAGCCCAATGCAAGGGCAGACATTTTTAGTGCTAGTAGATGCTTTTTCCAAGTGGGTGGAGTTAGCCCTCATGCCATCACCCTACCTCTGAAGCTATCAGCAGAGTTTTATGCAGGTTACTTACTATCCATGGGCTCCCTGACATTATAGTCTCAGATAATGGGCCTCAGTTTACCTCTGCCTCATTTCAGGTATTTTTGGCTGGGTGAGGCATCTGCCATGCACAGGTTGATCCTTCATATCCTTCTAGTGATGGTTTGGTTGAAAGAGCTGTGAAGTCAGCCAAGGAAGCATTGTCCAGGTTAGGGCCAGGGAACTGGCAAGATAACATAAATAAATATCTTATGATACAGTACATTACCCCAAGCCCAGTTTCCAACCGCAGTCCAACAGAATTACCTAGAACCGCATTGGACAGGCTGAACCCTAATTATATGCCTGACACCTCAACAGACTCGACCAGCAAGGTGAGACCTTTTCTGTGGGGGATTCAATCTATGCCAAAAATTATGGCTACCAGCATGGGTTCTTGTAGTAACAGGTCCCTATTCATACAGAGTAGGCCTGGAGGACAGGAGGCTATGGTGGCATCACGCTGACCAGCTTAGAGGATGGCCTGTTTCCACACCAGTCCCTACTGCCACCAGGCCAAATATAGAGGCCGTGGACCACCTACAGATGAGACAGTGCAGGCACCTGGCGTATCTCCAGGACTACACAAATGCCATCTGGGAGGGATGGGTGCTGCATCTCCACACCTGAAATCTACCTAGCAGCTAAAAACTATTTTTCTATTGGCTGCCTGTTGACAGTTCAGCTGGTAGGAAGATTACAGCCCTGCTATAGACTACCTGTTTTGACAGCCACCATATAAATAGCAGCCTGACAGAGACTTGCCTGTGCCAGTTACTGCTTTGTCAGCTGTTCTAATAAAGGGCTTCCATTCTAATCACTGTCTCACCTCAGTTCCTCATCCTGTCATTCTATCCAAGCTAGAATAGCTACATTGCCACAAAAGGTTCTCTCTCTCTCTCTCATAGTACATATCCAACCCATTCTGAGTTCTGTTGACTCTTATGTGCTACAAATTGAATGTTGAACTTTAGTTGACTAGATTTTTCTGTATAATCTTGAATAAATTTTCTATGTTCCTGATTATTTGACAGTTTTAATCCATATCCACCTTGTTTCATATACTCTGCCTCATTGGAGCAGGGAATGCTACATATGATATCTTAAGCTCATAAATAATATAAATATAAATTTTCCCGACCTTTTTTTAAAGACCTCTTTTGTACGAAGTTAGAATATCAATGATATATGTGGGAAGAAATGTTTTGGGGGATAGCCCCCTACTTATGTATGAGTCTAGTTCTATTTAAAAAAGTAGTGGAAAGTTTCACCTTCTTTTCCATCTTTGGTTTGGTTTTGAGGTAATGCTGATTTTTCTGTCATTCTCGTCAGAGCTATTTTTGTCATACACTAAGATTTTATAGTCCCAGTTTATTGAATTAGATTGGGAGAGAGAGGAATCTAGGCGAAACATTAAATTAGAATAGTCTCACAATTTCTTTTCCTGTGGCAGATCATTTGAACATGATTAATGTTGTCCTGTTTTCTCTAAGTTTGTTTCTGCATATAAAATGATGGCTGAAATTCAAATGGAAATGTAATCATTAATATTGCTTAGATAAAATATTTAGTGATATATTGCTGAAAGCACAATCCTTCAAGTTAATAAAACAGCTAGTATGATGAGGTGGGGTATTTTTTTGCATTTACTTTTATACCAATTTAAGATAAAGTGTGAAATGTTTGATGGGAGACAGAAAGTCAAATAGTTCATTAACATAAACTGGATTTGCTTTAGAGCTTCGTTAGCCTTATTTTATTCATAAGAAAGATATTATAAATGGCATCTGGACTGATTCCATATGTTATTTTTGAGAACTACCGGAGAATGTTGATATAACTTTAAAGGCAACCAATTGGGCATTTGAAAACTGTATATGTATATATTTATAAACACATATTGTACACCAAATACAGTATATGTCCTCAGGTAACAAAATGAACCACTAATTAGTGTTTTTTTTCTTCCCTCCCTCCCTCCCTCCCTATTTCTTTCTTTCTTTCTTTCTTTCTTTCTTTCTCTTTCTTTTTTCTCACTTTATAACTACCCATCTTCCTCCCTCTTCTTATGAAAAATCTAGTCCATAAAAGTACAGTTTCACTAGTTACCCTACAGTGAAGGTCTGCACTTACCTTTTCCTACCAGTACCAGGATCCTGAGGCTGGCGCAGGCACACCTGACACGTGTGCGCACACCCCAGCGCGACTTTTGTGCATGCATCCGAAGTGAAATATCATGTGAACATGCTTGCACGGGTGACATTTGGGCAATTTTTGCCTTTTTTTTGCTTCTGCGCATGTGCAGAAGCAAATAAAAGCAAAAATGGTGGAAATTTCACCTGCGCAAGTATCCTTGCATGAGATTTCACTTTGAGTGCTTGTGCCAAAGCAAAGTTTCACGCAGGGGCGCACGCACATGTGTCGGGCACATGCCCATCTGTGCTGAACTCCGGGGCCTACGAAAAAGTCCAAACAGATCGCCAATCCCATTCCTAACGGTGGGGGCCCGTCACTGGTACCCTAACGTATACTAACTTTCAAAGATACATGACAATTTTTATGAAGTATAATAGTTTGCATTTCTCTGCTGAGAACTCTGTTTAGCTTTCATTGAAGTTGAAATATCCATTGAAAGCAATAAAAATTTGCCATATCCATCATTGGCAACATGGTTTGGGCCTCTAAGGGTCTCTTAATTAGAACAGCAATCCTTACATTGATGTAGCTTCAGGTGGCATTAGAAACAATTCTAACTGGCTCTGCAAAGCCAATGTTTCATGAGAATTTATGTAACAAATTGTGGTGCCAAATCAGAGCGGCGGTAATACAGCCTATTCTCTATTATTATGTTGGAAAGAAACACACAGAGAAAATAGGGTTTAATAGAAGCAGGTAATATGGTTGCCTGACATAGCCACAAATAATACTTAAGTCAAACATTTTGTTTCTATTTCTTTCCAACTCCTGATAAAAAAATGGCCTGGCTGTGTTCAAATTATACACGCAAGAGAACAGGCGTATGTGAGGGGGAAGCTGTTACAACTCAATCTATTTATGAATATGAATGAATATATCCATAATTGCCCAGTATGTTTTAAGCACAATATAAAATAGAACTATGCGGAGCTTACAATTTACCGTACATTTCTTATTCTTGGAGAATTAATGACAGGAAGAAAATGGGTTGAAAAAGGTAGATGTAAAAATAACATTAGATAAATATGAGAAAATAAAATTGCATATCCTTATGTAATTTATTTTCATATAAACAGTATATAAGCTGTAAAATATAGCTTTTCATATCCAAAGGTACATTTTGAGGGGAAAATAAAGAAAAGTTTGTGTTTCAATACTGATGGTTTATATAAACTTTGTGTTTAAGGGAATGTTACCATTTTAGAACAATGGATTCCTGATGTTTTGTTTGACATTATCAATATTTCAGCTAGATTTTATTTTTCTGATAAAGAAGCAAAGAGAATAACTTTTTGGAACCATTCAATATTTAAATTAATTTACATGCATTTTGTAAAAAAAACCCTATATATTCTTAGGATCACTATTACTATTATAGTTTCTTTGTGCCTTAAAGCATAACACTTCAAAAAAGCAAATATTGTAAAACAGATATTTCTTAAAATGTTTCCTCCTTTTACAGAAAAGCATCAGACAATATAATCATTTTATTGTAAATCTAGAGCATGAATTACTGTAATCAATTTTTTTTAAAAAAGCCTCATTCCTTTGATCAAGAATAATTTTCAAAATAACCCCACAAAACCAAATATTGCATATACAGTGATACCTCATCTTACGAAATTAATTGGTTCCAGGAAGAGGTTCGTATGGCGAAAAGTTCGTAAGACGAAACAATGTTTCCCATAGGAAACAATATAAAATGGATTAATGCGTGCAAGGAAAAAAAATAGCAAAAACGGCGCTCTGCTGAGCGCCGCCGCCCAGCTGTCACCTTTTGAAACAGCCCGGGGGCTCCCCAGAATTCTCCCGAATGTTGAACCTGGAAGTTAAGCAAAAGTTCAGGTTCCGTGTTCGGGTTCGGGAGGCCGCCAAGAACTGCTGCCGCCTGGCTGTCACCTTTGCAGAAGAGCCGCGGAGCTGTCGGCCAGTCAGGAGGCTCAAACGGAGGTGGGGAATCCCAATAGGTAATTCCATGGGCAGAGCTTTGATGTCACGAAGATGTCCTTCCTGGAGTCCACATTTCAGATGGCCAGGAAGGACATCTCCGTGATATCAAAGCTCCGCCCATGGAATTCCCTATTGGGATTCCCCACCTCCGTTTGAGCCTCCTGACTGGCCAACAACTCCGCGGCTCTTCTGCAAAGGTGACAGCCGGGCATCAGAGCTTCTTGGCGGCCTCCCGAACCCGAACACTGAACCCGAACTTTTGCAGAACATCCGGGTTCGGCATTCGGGAGAACGCCAAGAAGCCTCCCGGCTGTTTCAAAACGTGACAGCTGGGCAGCGGCGCTTATTAGCTGAACCCGAACGCCGAACCTGAACTTTTGCTGAACTTCTGGGTTCGGTGTTCATGGTGGTGGGTTCGTAAGGCAAAAAACGTTTGTAAGAAGAGGAACAAAAATCCCGAACCCTGGGTTCATATCTTGAAAAGTTCATAAGACAAGGGGTTCGTATCACAAGGTACTACTGTATAGTGTGAAAGGTTGCTTCTTAGTTCATGTGCAGGAAGTATCCAGGAGGACAGGAAATTTGTGACCAAGATCTGGCTTCAATTATTAATTTTTGCTAGCTTCTTTCATGGTAAATCTTTAATTGGTACAACTCTAGAGAAGTTCCTAATCGGTGTGAAAAACAGGAAGGCAAAGGAGCAAAAACTCCCAGTGAAACCATGGCATGCCTAATAATACAGTAAGGGTATTTCTCTGCTGTCTAATGCACCTCTTCCTAATATGCCTCTTCTCCTGGCTCGCTGTGCTTCTCCCACCCTCCACCTCCCCCACAACTGGAAGCTCCTCTCAAAATTGTGTTGCTGACCAGTGACAGGGAGTTGCAGCAGAGGGATGAAAGAGCCACATGCAGCTCCAGAGCTGCAGATTGCTAACCCCTATCCTATACCATTTCAGACAAATGGCTGTCCAATCTCTTTTTAAAAACTGCCAATGATAAACCTCTGAAGACAAGCTGTTTCACTGGTTAATTGTTAGGAATTTTCTCCTTAATTCCAGATTGCTTCTCTCCTTGATTAGTTTCCATCCATTGTTTCTTGTCCTACCCTCTGATGCTTTGGAAAGTAAGTTGACCATCCCCCTCTCCTTGTGGCAGTATTTCAGACACTGGAATACTGCTATCATGTCACTCCTAATCTTTCTTTTCTCTCGACTAGCCATATCCAAATCCTGCAACTGCTTTCATATGTTTTTGTTGCCAAGGCTTTAATCATCTTAGTTGCTCTTCCCTGCACTTTTCCCAAAGTCTCAATGGTTTTTATAATGTGGTGACCAAACTGGATACCAGTATCCAGGTGTAATCTTGCTAAGGCTTTATAAAGCGGTACTAATATTTCACATGATTTTATTTTATATTGACCCAAATGACATTTAAGTAGAAGAAACCAACTGGGGCCCATGCCCTAGAGGAGGGCAACTTGATTTTTAATGGGGGCAATTGGAGCCTTGTTTAAACCAAGTTAATGGCCTTTTAGGCTTCCTCCGCATGAAGAGGAGTTCGTTTTTTGAATAGCAGGAGATACTGTATATGTCACAGGGGGAGGCATCAGGATTTTTGAGATGCTTAGGTGGGACATGGTCAAAAAATGGTTGGGAACCACTGCTCTAGACACTTTTTCCAAAGTCTGTCTCAACAGAGGACTATGCTTTGACCTTGTGTGTCTGATAAAATTGGAAGAAGAAATCCAAATGGCTGCCTGATGCATTTCTTGGAATTGAAATATTTGTTCAAGTGGCTTAGAAATTGAGCTTCTTCTAATACACTGAGCTGCAACCCTCATGAAACTAGAAACATTCAGCTCCTAGGAAAGTCGGAAGAAGACATGTTTATTCTGTTTTCTTCAACATTATAACAAACTGGATGTGTGCAAGGACTCCTTGATGTATCACCGCAATTGAGCCCAAAATTTCTATGGCTAGGTTGTTGTTGTGATTCCGTCTGAGGCTCCTCAGGGAACGGCTGAACCTCTGCCGGCTCCATGCTCAGAGGGGGAGGAGGAGGAACAGGAGGAGGAGGAGGAGGAGGAGGAGGAGGAGGAGGAGGAGGCCCAGGCAGACGGGGAGGAGGAATATCAGGCCGAGGGAGAGGGAGAACAGCCTGAGTCCCCCGGGGTGGAGCTCTCCCCAGCAAGCAGCCTGGAGTCCTTAGATGAAAATGCACAAGCCATCATCGATCTCAGGCAGAGAAGAGCAGCACAACGAAGGGGACAATTAGCCAGGTATTTCCAGCCCTAAATAGGCAACAGCTGGGTTTGGGTGTGGTTCTCCCCAGAAAGGCTGAAAAGGCAGACCCGCCCTTCCTGTATTGTGGAGTATTATCTTTGGGAGTCCTGGGACCTGGCTGTGATCTTTGGCGTCTCTGATTCTGGCTTGTGGCCTTGAAGGCTGAAACCTTGGGGGGAAAGGCGTGGGTCTTATTCTCTACAGTGGTGTGTGTGCCAGCAAGAAGTCTGCTGTATTGTCTGGCCGTCAGGACTCTGCTGTGAAGCCTCATAGCCTGCCTGTTGGGAAGAACAGGTTTTCTCTGTGTTTATTTTTCAAACTATAAAGTGCCTTTGCTTTTACCAGCGTGTCTGGCTGTTTTTTCCAGTTGGTGTTGAAGTCTGGGGGCACCCAGACAGAACAGGTTGTTAAGTGAATTTTGCCCCATTCGACAACCTTTCTTGCAACAGCTGTTAAGTGAATCTAGTTTCCCCATTGATTTTGCTTATCAGAAAGTCACAAAAAATCGCCATATGATCCCAGGAAATGGCTACCATTCTAAATATGAGTCAGTTGCCAAGCATCTGAATTTTGACTTCATAACCATGGGGCATGCCACAATGGTCCTGAGTGCTAAATATGTCAAAAGTCACTTTTTTCAGCACTGTCGTAACCTCGAACAGTCGATAAGTAAATTGTAAGTTGAAGACTACCTGTATTTTATATAGCCTGCATACCTCTATCGTTTCCTTTTCAGGAAATGAAAAGTTTTAGAGAGTGAAAAATGACTCCTGTTCTATGTGAAATGAAAAAAAAACCCTGTTGTTGAGAATGTATCTAGTCTTAAGATCACCATCCTTGTTAAATATACATAGATTATTTTATATAGTACCTCAGAGATTTGCCTTGCAGAGGTAATTGCTACCCAAGATATAACTTTAAATGATAATGTCCTCAGGGAATTTAACATAAAATGCAAATCGAAGTTTCATGGTAGCTTTCAAAACTGCAAGGATATGGATATAATATCCTGGTGGATGAGATATCATTCCGAAGAACTTCTCTTGACATCCAGGAGTTTTATCAACTGCAATTACACTATATTTCTGGGAAGATGGTCAAAAACAGATCACTCCATTATAAGTGGATATTTTGTAATATAGAATAGTTTGGCTGCCAGCAGTTGCTAGTTTAGTTCACGCACTATCCAGGGTGCACCATAAGGAGGTGAACTAGTTTCAAACCACAAAAAAGGTGCCAGGCTTTGAACTACCATGTCCACAATTGATAATCTTGAATAGGATTCGCACCTCACATGGTTTCTGCCGGGACTCTCTGCAGAAATGGCGCATTGCCCCCCGGAGGCGGAGTAAAGACGCTGAGACATGTTTGTGGATTAATTAAGGGTCATTTATTAATTAGCATAAATTTAAATAAATTTGAATACGTAACTTTGAATATTTAATTCAAAACAAACTAAGGACCTGCAGAGGCCAAACTAACGGGGTGGAAATTCCTACGATAAAATTCCTTGGCAACATTGGGCAAGAACTCCTTGCTGAACCAGGTGAAGGTAGCCACCTTCACCTGGATCCAAGCCACGCCCCTTCGTTGTGTGGGAGGAGTTCACCCTCCAATCTCCGTGGGAAATTGGATCTGGTGATTCCCATGGACATCCTCTCTCCAATCCCCGACGTTGCTCGAACCTCTAGTTCCTGGAGAGAGGCGGTCCATCACCCTTTAAGGATGCCCAAAAGGAGCATGCGCAGTTGCTTCTAATTGCCCATTTCCGCCCCTAACCTGCCAAACCCCAGTGACCAAAGGGAGGTCTATTTAATCTCTAAATGCGCCGCACCCCCTAACCAATCCAGTCCGCACCGTCAGTGTGGAATAGGCGAAAAAACGGCCGCCTCTAAAGGGGAGGCCGCAAAAAATTCCTATTCGGCCCCGAGGCGACCTCCTTCGGACACACTGTTGATAGTGGAGGGTGGGCGGGTGTTCGCTCTGGGTAAAGAGCCAGCAAGGAGGAGGTCCCTTCCAGCTCGCCCTTAAATAGGGTGACCTGGGACCTCCCCCATCCAGCAGGCAGTGCGCTCTCCTGGCACGCTGCCAGAAGCCAAACTTCTGGGTTCCAAATGAACCCGGAAGTTCGCAGCTCTGAAAAGAGCTTACTCACCGTCACCCCCGCCCCGCAGGCAATTTCAGCCAGTGGTTTAAACCACCGGTCAGGCATTAATATCCTCCCCTCGGTGTGACTTTGAGATCCCATGTCAAACTGTAGTGTGCATTGTGTCTGGATGTAAGCTGAGGACATATACTGGTCCAGTATTTGATTTTTTAAATGTAAATAAAGCTGCACTTCGGTGGCTAGATGGCTAGATACCTAGACATTGGTGTTCGAACATAGATCTTTTAAACATTTATATTTTATTGTGTTTTACCAATCTTACCACAAAATCTTAATATATAGTGTTGGTCTCTGTATGATTCCATATGCTCTCTATATAAATACACTGCTCAAAAATAAATAAATAAAGGGAACACATAAACAACACAATATAACTCCAAGTAAATCAAACTTCTGTGAAATAAAACTGTCCACTTAGGAAGCAACACTGACTGACAATCAATTTCACATTCAACTTTGTACAGAATAAAGTATTGACAATCAATTTCACATGCTGTTGGGCACATTCCACTTTGTACCGAACAAAGAATATTTCATTCATTCAGATCTAGGATGTGTTATTTGAGTGTTCCCTTTATTTTTTTGAGCAGTATACTTTGTGCTACTACTACAATAATTAGGGTTTTTTTAAAAAAAAAAACAGGAAACTGTCTGCGAATGGAGGCCATACCCCTAAGTAAAATTCTGAAATGATATTGGTGACTTTTAGCAAATTAGGCATAAATATAGGCCTTTTTCAGATCTACAGAGACCGAGGAATCTGATTGGTGGAAAGCAACTTTGATTGTAATTGAAATTCTTGAATGTCTTTCAAATCCAGGCTATTTCTGATTTTGAATTGGATGTCCTTAGACTTTAAAAAAAGTTCTTGTTTTATTTTTGTGACATACAGGAGGCGTCTCCAGGTTTTCTGGCAAACAATATGCAATAGCCCAAACACATATTTAATGCCAATGATTGTGATTTTGAAGTTAATCTGGCAGGAAAAAGGAAACCTTGTGGATACTTCCTCCAGATAATTCTACCAGAACAGAACTGTTTTAGAAGATGCCAAGATGAGATGCTTCTGTAGAATAATATTTGCTTTTAGGCCCAGGCAGCTTGGGAGCTCTGAAATCTCTGAGGGGGCTGAAGACTGAGGAAAAAATCCTATTGGGATGAAAGGAAAAAACTGAGCATTTAAATGTCTTTTTTTTCTGAATGCTGCCTGCCTGCCAGTAAAGAGGAAGAAGAGACATTTAGGTACTCTAGACTAAATTGTAATTGTAAATAAGTTAAGCGTGTAGCAACAATTAAAAACAAAACCTTATTCTTTTTAAGTACAATCATAATTAGGAGAGATAGTACAATGGTACCCCTACCTAAGAACGCCTCTACTTATAGAAAGATAGAAGACTGACGGCAGAAAAAGACCTCATGGTCCATCTAGTCTGCCCTTATATTATTTCCTGTATTTTATCTTAGGATGGATATATATTTATCCCAGGCATGTTTAAATTCAGTTACTGTGGATTTACCAACCACGTCTGCTGGAAGTTTGTTCCAAGGATCTACTACTCTTTCAGTAAAATAATATTTTCTCATGTTGCTTTTGATCTTTCCCCCAACTAACTTCAGATTGTGGCCCCTTGTTCTTGTGTTCACTTGCCTATTAAAAACACTTCTCTCCTGAACCTTATTTAACCCTTTAACATATTTAAATGTCTCGATCATGTCCCCCCTTTTCCTTCTGTCTTCCAGATTATACAGATTGAGTTAATTAAGTCTTTCCTGATACATTTTATGCTTTAGACCTTCCACCATTCTTGTAGCCTGTCTTTGGACCCATTCAATTTTGTCAATATCTTTTTGTAGGTGAGGTTTCCAGAACTGAACACAGTATTCCAAATGTGGTCTCACCAGCGCTCTATATAGCAGGATCACAGTCTCCCTCTTCCTGCTTGTTATACCTGCATTTTAGAAGATTTTTGAAGATTCATTTATTTAATAAAGAAGACTGGTTGGTGGAAATGTCTATTTGGAGATGCTGTGAATGCCAGTTGTATATCTATTTATTATAAATTGTCTCAGGAAAGATATGTAGCAAGTATAGTAAGGTTAGGCTTTTATACTTCTATAATATTTTCATTCTTATTGCAATTATTACATTGTATATTAATTTTTGTATAATTTTAATTGTTGTTTGTTATTCCCCATTGGCTGACATAGTTGGTATGTCTATTCATTGGCTAACCTAGTTAACATAGCTCTCCCATTTCATGAATATCTTAACAAACCTTTTTTTTGTGGTATTAACTAGGTGCAACCATGCTTAGACTCTTAGACCAAACAAGGTGTTGGCAGAAACTTTGCTTCCTTTTAATATACTTGCTTCCCCCCTTTCCCCAATGATTGCATTTTCAACTAGTCATTCAGAGCAAGAAAGATTTGGGTGATTGATAGTATTAGTTGCATAGGCAGGTAACTTATCTGGTATAATAAAAGAAAAATTAAAAGTTTCTGCAAGAGACAGAACTTAAAGTAGAAATGCTAAAGTACAGTGGTTTTTTAAAAAAAAATAGCACAGAGGCTTTTGACCCTGACAAATCTGTGAAAAAGTTTCTTCTCTATTTTCCACAACAATATTTCAGAATGTCACTTTTACATTTTTTCTTCTATGTATTCACAGAAAATATAATCATAATCAGAAAATGTGAACCATAACACTCCCCAAAGTGCAGGCAGGTGCGAGACAAAACAGGCTCAGAGATATTTTAATTGTAAATATGATGTATAACCTTGCCTTTAGCAAAATAGTAGACAGTATTACACAAACATTAGCAAAGGATTCCAACAACAGATGGTCTGCCTTGTTGCTATAGAAAGCTCGAGTTTCCAGGAAAGACATGTCAAACAAAACTTACAACTGAAAAGGGATTTTAGTAAAGGATGTGTTTTCTTTATTCACACAACTTTACTATTCTATTAGTAAAGCTTTGCCTTAGGGATTTAGGCCCTGACTCCCATGGAAGGGAATGAGCACTGAAATCCCTAATTGGCTGGTTTGCTATTTCAACACAAATTCATGCAGAAATGTGAGATCAACATTGCAACATTATTCATATTTATATAGAAGTAAATTGTATTTATTTCAATGGAATCTGAATTTATTAGACCTGAAAATAGAGATGAAACGTTTAGTAGACATGCCATATATAAGTTTATCCTAGTGACTGAAACCCTATGAACTCTAATGCATATGTCCCCATATGTACAGTACAACTTGTTTCCAAGTAAATACCTAAAACTATTATTATTTTTATTTATTAGATTTGTATGCCGCCTCTCTCCGTAGACTTGGGGCGGCTCACAGCAACAATAAAACAATGTACAACAAATCTAATAATTTAAAAACACTAAAAAACCCATTATTAAAAGCAAACATACACACAAACATAAATTGTATAGGCCCCGGGGAGATGTCTTAATTCCCCCATGCCAAAACTATGTTGTAAAGCTGTGAAACATAGTGATCACTTCTAAAACTTAGCCAGAGTGATTTCATAATTCTTCTTCTTCTTCCAAAAATACAACCTAAAAACAAAAGGTTCTTCCTTCCCATGCTACATTTAGAAACCGCTTAAGAAAATATACTGTATTTTTTGGATTATAAGACACACCAGAGTATAAGACGCACCATAGTTTAGGGGGAGGAAAACAAGGAAAAAAGGTTTCTGCCTCCCAGCAATTTGCCTGATATACACTGTTTGCTGTGTATTTCTGTGTATATGTGCCTGACTTATAGAAATAGCAAAGAATTGAAGAAATGTACATTATGGTAGTATGTTAATTCCAGAAAGTTTTCTTAAATGTAGTCACACTAACTCCTCCCAATTATTTAAATAGATCTACTCCAAACATGACTAAGTTAGGTTTTTAACTCAGCTGCCTTATCTTAATATTAAAACAGGACACTGTTACATTTCAGACTATACATTTAGAAACATAGAAACATAGAAGACTGACGGCAGAAAAAGACCTCATGGTCCATCTAGTCTGCCCTTATACTATTTCCTGTATTTTATCTTACAATGGATATATGTTTATCCCAGGCATGTTTAAATTCAGTTACTGTGGATTTACCAACCACGTCTGCTGGAAGTTTGTTCCAAGGATCTACTACTCTTTCAGTGAAATAATATTTTCTCACGTTGCTTTTGATCTTTCCCCCAACTAACTTCAGATTGTGTCCCCTTGTTCTTGTGTTCACTTTCCTATTAAAATTTATAACAGATGTGGCTTTCTGGAAGTATTCTCTGCTATTTAAAAGAAGATGCAATAACACTGGACCTCTACAGATCAAGCATTTATTTTAAAAAGTTTCTTCATTTTGTTAAGTTGTTTAGGACAATAATAAAGCAGTCTTTAAAAAAATAAGTCTAAAATTTTGAACATTCTATAGATATCTATAGTTATTGACTTACCTCCTTACATCCAGATTCAGCAGTCCAACATTGCCAGCAGTCCACCTCCCAGCAATTTAACTTCTTGCAGTTTCACTTTCAGTTCTAGCACTGGGGCCTGCCTGTGCTGAATCAGCTGTGTGTCGGGAGGCTGATAATTAGTGTAGGTCGGACCGAACTTTGCAGTGTTCGGCATGCCGAACCCAAACTCGAATTTTTAAAAAAGGTTTGGGTAAAGTTAGGTTCGGGTTCGGTGTTTGCTTGAACACTGTGAAATGCCGCCACTCGGAAGGAGAGTGGGGAATCCCATGATGGGATTTCCCCCCTCCTTTTGCTTGCAGCGCTGCAAGCAAAAGGAGGTGGGGAATCCCATGAAGGGATTCCAGGGTGGGGCTTTGAAATCACGGAGACTCCTTCCTCCCTGTTTCGGCCGGCCAGGAAGTAGTCTCTGTGATGTCAAAGCCCCGCCCCCAGAATCCCATCATTGGATTCCCCACCTACTTTTGCTTACAGCGCCGCTGCAGCATCCTTTTCTGTAAAAATAAAAGTAAACAAAAGGAGATGGGGAATTCCCCACCTCCTTATTTATTTTTACAGAAAAGGACGCCGCAGCGGCTTGCTGCTGTTCATGTTCGTGTTCGTGTTCGAGTTCGGCGAACTCACCTGAACTTCACAGCAATGTTCAGGTAAGTTCACCGAACCCGAACTTCGTTGGGTTTGCCCAACACTACTGATAATCACTTGCTTCTGCTAATCAGGCTCTGCTAATCAGGAGATAAATCACAGTCCCTCAGACTGTTGTGTGGTGGCCGGGTGGCTAGATTACGTGACTAGGTGGGCATGGCCAATTTAACAGTCCATTAAACAATGTGCAAAAATTAAACTTTAATTTGTTCTGCTCTGGAGGGTGTTTTATTTGCTTTTATTTGCAGGTTGCTCTTTCATTTGATCATTTTTTCAATTGTTTAGGAGTCTAGTGGTCCACTTCAAAAAACTCAGTTTTGCAGCAATTCTTTTCAGCCCTGGGGAGGTTGAGAAATCTCTCTCTGTCTCTCTTCTCTTTCTCTCTCTTTCTCTGTCTATCTCTTTCTCTCTTTCTCTATATTTTCTGGAGGCAGGGGAGGTGAAAAACAGGATGTTTTTGGCTGGTTTTTTTTTGTCTTCCAGGGCATCTGGGCACTCTACACACATGAATGGCTTATTGAACAATACATTAACCCCCCCCCCCCAATTAATGATATAGCATTCTGTGTGAACCTGATTGGAATAAAAAGAAAACATGGATTTGAATTGGTCATTATCTTTCAATATTAGTAGCAATACAGTAATAACCCAGAGTCTGAAATTTTTCTAGGTCAATGTGCTTATGCATAAAAGGGGAATAAAGGCTTGTGTGTTTTTAATAACTCTGTGAAAAACAGAATTTCAGGGGATGCATTTTGCTATGTAAATTACTGTTCTGTGCAATTTTTAAAGGCACAGAAGCTTTGACCTGTTTTTATACCTGAGCTCAATACAAAGTATAATTGTAAATGGTTGCCGTTTCTGAACATTTTGGATTTATACTATTATATAAACTGGCCTTTTCAAAAGCAAGGAAGGGGTGGTGGTGGAAAGCCCTGGACATATCCTTGTTTATCTCATGGTTAGGGGCATTTGACTAAAATCCATTACTAATGATAACAAGCCTGAGGACAGGTATTGGCAGTTTTGGGAATTTGTTGACAATTATCTTATCTGACAAAGGTCATTCTTGCCACAGAATAATAGAAAAAGAAGGGACCACTTAAGCCATCAAATCCAATTGCCTATTCAGAGTGGGAATCCTAATTAAAGCATACAGATAGATAGCTAACTAGTTTCTCTTAGAATGCGGTCAATAAAGAGGAGTCCACCACATTTCTGAATAATAGGGTCTACAGTTAAGATGCTTTTTTTGTTAACAAATATTACATACACTTTTCAACATCTATCTTAGAATATGAATGAATGAGTATTTTTTTCATTCTAAATCATGGTCTATGGCTAGGAGAGGGGTGGCTTATGTGGTTAGGATGCATTGTCAATTCTCTGTGGACTGCACTGTTTCCTGATTGGTCTCCAGACACAAGGAGTTGGTCATTAACTTTAAAGTCCTACATGGCTTAGGGCAGTAATGGTGAACCTTTTCCCCCTCTGGTGCGAAAGAGCATGTGTGCACACTATCTCATATGCATGAGTGTCCACACTCATAATTCAATATCCCGGGAGGGCAAAAACAGCTTCCCCTGCCCCCCACCTGTGACACCCGTGCCATAGGTTCACCATCACTGGCTTAGGGCCAGACTATCTTTGAGAATGCCTTCTACCACATAGCTCTCAGCAACTGGTAAGTACCCACAGAGTTGGTCTTCTCTGGGTCCCGTCAGCTAAACAGTTTTGGCTGACGGGTCCACAGGGGAGTGCCTTCTCTGTGATGTCTCTGACTCTCTGGAACCAGTTATCTCCATAGATTTGGACTACCCTCACCCTCCTGGCCTTCCGGAAAGCAGTAAAGACCTGGCTTTTCCAGCAGACCTGGGGCTATTGTTCTGATGGTGGTAACCATCCAGATCCAGCCATAAATGGTATGCATGGCTTTAACTGCTGTATTTAAATTGTTTTAAAACTGTTTTTAGAGGTTTTAGTATTATTTGGATGTTTTATAGTTTTGGTTGTGAGCCACCTAGAGTCCCTAGAGAATTGGGCAACATAAAAATTAAATAATAGATAGATAGATAGATAGATAGATAGATAGATAGATTTGAGATCTGAGTGTTGCTCTGTGACAGAGCGAGCTCCCATCTTTTGCTCCAGCTTCTGACAACTTAGCAGGTCAAAAGTGTGCAATCACAAGTAGATAGGTACCACGTCAATGGGCACATCAATGGGAACATGAAATGTTCACAAAATTGGGTGTTCCCTGGGCAATGGTAATATCTCTGGCTGATCCTTTTAACTCAGAAGTGCCTATGAGCTTCCAACATGAATGTGATGCTTTATGGCTTTGTATGAGGAACCCAATTATTTGTAACAAGCTATGATTTAAAATGTGTTAACGTAATTTATTGATGCTCTAGGTTAGTTATCTATACATTTTAGATGGGTCAATAGCAATAGCACTTAGACCAGACCTGGGCAAGGGGCGGCCTGTGGGCCACATCCAGCCTGCCCGCTGTCTGTGACCGGCCCACCCACTGTCTGTGACCGGCCCGCCCACTATCTGTGATCAGCCTGCCTGCTATCTGTGACTGGTTTCCTGGAGGAAGAAGCCATGGAGTGGGGGGGACGATGACAAGTGCCTCGAATTAACAGGACAAAAAAGCACCCACCAACAAGGCTCTCTTAGAGCCCCACCACTGCTGGACGAATTGGGGTTGCCCTTTTTAGTCCTGCTTTGCTGTAGGAAAGCAAAAATCCCTCCTTCCTCACGTCTCTCTCTTCTCTGCAGTGCCAGACCAAAGGCAGCGGGTTGGGAGGGGGGGCAGTTGCTGAGGCTCAGGGCGGCAGCAGCAGCAGCCCAACTGCAGCAGGAACAGGCTGGGCAGCTGAGACGGGGGGGGGGAACAGAAACAACAGCCCAGAGGATAGGATGCAAGGGCAGAGGGCTGTTTGGGGAGGCAGCGGCGGGCCGAAACAGAGGGAAGGCATGTGGCTTCATGCCATATTGGGTGTTATTGTGCCATAAGTGAGTGTTATTGTGATAATGTGGGGGCGGGGCCAACCAGGAGTGGAGGTGTGGGCTGCTGGGGAGGGGCACCATGATTAAGTGAAGGGAGGAGGGGGAGGAGAGTAGAGGGGCAAATAAATAAATAAGGAACGGGGGGAGGTTTGTGCTCTTTGTATGTGTGTGTGTGTATTGAGGGGGGGGGGGTAAATTGGGAGAAAGAAAACAAGGAAGAGGGTAGAACTGAGTTAATTATATTAGTCCGGCCCTCTAAAACCATCCCAATTTCTCATGCGGCCCTATGGCAAAATTAATTGCCCACCCCTGACTTAGATGTATATACCGCTTCTTAGTACTTTAAAGCAATCTCTGAGCCATTTACAGCATCAGCATGTTGTCAATCTGAGTCAGCCAGCCTGAGCACATCAGGATTGAACTCCTGGCAGTAAACAGTGTCAGTCTGCAATACTGCATCCTAATCCATTGTTTTAGAAACTTTTAGAAAATTGCCTATTACAATGCGTTCTACATTGGGCTACCCTTGAAGAGCGTTCAGAGACTTCAGCTGGTGCAGAATGTAGCAACGCGTGCAAGACACGCCCGTATTACTCCAACTTTACGCGTGCTGCATTGGTTGCCAGTCGGTCTCTGAACGCAATTCAAGGTGTTGGTTATCACCTTTAAAGCCCTAAATGGCTCAGGGCCAGACTATTTATGGGACTGCCTCCTCTCTCATACCTTGCTGCTGCCAGTAAGGGCCCACAGAGTTGGCCTTCTCCAGGTCCCATCTGCCAAACAATGTTGGCTGGCGGGATCTCGGGGAAGAGCCTTCTCTGTGGTGGCTTCAACCCTTTGGAATCAACTGCCTCCAGAGATCCGCATTATCTCTACCCTACCAATTAGACTGATTGTAAGCATGTATGTTTTTTATATTATTGTTATTATTGATTGTTATTATTAGATTTTGACTGTTTTTATTGTTGTATTTATTCTGATTGTTAGCCGCTCAGAGTCCTTTAGGAGTGAGTGGCATATAAATAAATAAATAAATAGATAGATAGATAGATAGATAGATAGATAGATAGATAGATAGATAGATAGATAAATAAATAAATAAATAAACAAACAAACAAAAACAGCACCTCTCTGCTATCAATTAAAGAAGTCACATTCTTTTTAAGCTTCCATATTTGCTTAAGAAAGTATGCTGCTGCTGTAAATACCATCTTAAATGAACTGATTTCTAAAACAAATTGTGTATGTTTTCAGGCAGGGGTCCCCAAACTTTTTACACAGGGGGCCAGTTCACTGTCCCTTGGACTGTTGGAGGGCCGGACTATAAAAAAAAACTATGAACAGATTCCTATGCACACTGCATATACCTTATTTCTTTGTCTCTCTCTCACTCTCTCTCTCTTGCTTTCTTTCTCTCTTTCTTTCTCTCTCTCTTTCTCTCTCTTTCTCTCTCTCTTTCTCTCTATTTTTCTCTCTCTTGCTATCTCTATTCCTCCCTCCCTCCCTTTCTCTCTCCCTCTCTTTCTCCCCCTTCCTTCCTTCCTTCCTCCCTTCCCTCCCTCCCTCCTTCCTCTCCACTTCTCTTTCCCTCATTCTTTCTCCATTATCTTTCCCTTTTCTTTCTTTCTTTCTCTCCACTTCTCTCTCTCTCTCTTTTCCCTCTTTCACCCTCTTCTCTCCTCACGGAGGACTTGCCCGACAAGCCTCCACCCTCCGACCCCGGACTCCCATGCAATCCCCATTCAGAAAACGGGAGCTAGCGACTCAAAGAGGAGGAGGAGGCGGGTGTGTGCGTGTATGTGTGTGTGTTGTGCCCAGCTCGGCTTTCAACAAGCCTTACTTTACCTCGGGTGAGATGAGATTGAGGGGGACGTTCTCACTGCTTTTCCAGTGTGGCCTTGGAAAAGACCCACGGGCCAGATAAATGGCCTCAGCGGGCTGCATGCGGCCCGCGAGCCGTAGTTTGGGGACCGCTGCTTTCAGGTTTACAACCGGAAGTTGCTCATATGAGGTCTGAGACCCTCCTTCATTTTTAGAAGATTGACAATCCTAGAAAATAGCTTACCTTAAAGTATAAATTATCTTGATAACTCTCAAATGCTCAAAATATTATGGACAAAGATTCTGGAGTTGAAACTGTTCTTTTATTTCAATTTTATGTTTAACCAAGGTTTATACCCTTCCCTAAAAGCAGTGTAACTGGAAATGTAACAGAGCCCTTAAAGTTCCTTGGTTAAACATGAAATTGTCCTGAAACCATATTCCTACCCTCCATTTATCTCTTGGCTAGAACAAAAAGCTTAAAAAGAGGTAATATTGGTAACATCTCAATGTAATGGACTAATAAGGAGAGCACGTTGCCCATTGTTTCCATTTGTTTGTGAAATATAAAAGTAATAATCCCACCAATTTATTTCTTGTATAATAGCATTATTATGTAAATAACTACATAATAAAACCTAAAGGTAAAATTGACCTAAGGCTAACTGCTTCATTCATTTTTATTTAGCTGCAATTATATTGTCTCTTCTTTCTCAGAGATGCTTATAAGCTTGGTCCTCTGCATTCACAGTGCACCCACTAAAAGGAGGCTCCTTAAATATTGATTTTATTGTAAATCTAAAGACATGGAAAATACCAACCTGGGTTTCCTCCAAAGTGCATAGTGATCCTGAGCTTTTAGGAACATCTCATTTCAGTGGGAAAATATTTTGCTACAGACCAGTCCACATCTCTTTGAAGAGGCTAAGTAGAATCTGAACCACATGCTAAGTCCCTTCTAATAAAAGATAGGAATACTGTTATGGAAATACAAAATAAATAATCCTTCACTCTGAAAAATCAATCTAAAAAAGCAGATTGATTTGATGAGTATCCACCAGACATCTGCCAGACGAGCTGACCTTTAAATTGAATCAGATCAACCCTATTATTGCATTTACATGACACTTCCCTTCAAAGTACTTTTACTCTATCTTTTTCAAAATAAGAAGATTCATATTGTACCAAAATCCGAAGCTTTAAGAGATGAGTACCAATGATTGATGATGATGTATTTGATGGCAATGTCATGTAAATATTACACATATAGAAAGAATGAAGACTCTGCTTTTGATTTTACTGTAGGATTGCTGAGGAAAAAAATAGGCAGTCATTAGGATGACTGTCATCACTTCAGTAGAGAATAGCACCAAATAAATGTTACCAATAAAGGAGAATATTTTAGTTCATGATTAAAATGAAGGGCTGTTTTCAACTGTATTTTTTTTCCATTATTGTTATTAATCATCGCACAGTCAGCCAGATAATTCTTCTCCAAGATGGCGCCAATGATGGCTGCCTCAGTGAAATGGTCTCATTTTCTATTATTCCCTGTAATTCTCTGTGGATATGAGACCATCTGCTAAGAATTAAGGAATGTTTCTTTAAGTAGCAACTCTCTGTATACTCATCTCTACCTATCTTTACAAACATGGAGAAGATTCTAACACAAGAGGAAGCTAATTTCCTGGAACTATGGATCACCAAAAGCAAAGGAAGATGGCAGAGATGAAGAAGTAAAAGGGTAGTTTTAAATAGATTAAGGACTAAGGGAATAAAATACCTTTGCTCCCTTCAATCTTACCAATTTATGTACACTTGCTAACAAGATCGATGAAATACTCCTTTCAAACAGATGGAATTCTGATTTTCACTATGCTTTTTTGAATCCCGGTTCAATGAGGAAATTGATGACAATAGTATGCATATACCTGGGTTTCAGATATTTAGAGCAGACAGGATTGTAGAATTATCCAGGTGAAAAAAGGGAGGAGGCTTATGTATATATATATCAATAACAGCTGGTCTAACTATAATACAAAAATTCTGTGTTGAAAACTTGGAGTCCTTACTTATCAACAGCAAACCCTTTTATTCTCCTCAAGAGTTTACTTCATTTCTACTAATTGTGATGTATATTCCTCTACAAGCTGATCAGATTATGGAGGCTGAAACAACTTGCCAATATTTTGGGAGATTTAAACAAGGCAAACATAAGGAAAGAACTACCAAAATACTTTTAGCAGGTCACAAGAATACTTTAGACCATTGCTATACAACACTAAAAGATGCTTTCCGATCTTTGCCACGAGCGGCTTTTAGACACTGTGATCATTACACGATTTACCTTCAACCTTCTTACAAAGACTTAAAACTGACAAAATTGAACGGGTCCAAAGACGGGCTACAAGAATGGTGGAAGGTCTTAAGCATAAAACGTAACAGGAAAGACTTAATGAACTCAATCTGTATAGTCTGAAGGACAGAAGGAAAAGGGGGGACATGATCGAAACATTTAAATATGTTAAAGGGTTACATAAGGTTCAGGAGGGAAGTGTTTTTAATAGGAAAGTGAACACAAGAACAAGGGGACACAATCTGAAGTTAGTTGGGGGAAAGATCAAAAGCAACATGAGAAAATATTATTTTACAGAAAGAGTAGTAGATCCTTGGAACAAACTTCCAGCAGACGTGGTTGGTAAATCCACAGTAACTGAATGTAAACATGCCTGGGATAAACCTATATCCATCCTAAGATAAAATACAGGAAATAGTATAAGGGCAGACTAGATGGACCATGAGGTCCTTTTCTGCCGTCAGTCTTCTATGTTTCTATGTTTCTAAACCACAAAACCATCAGTGAAGACTTGGACTGAGGTGGCAAAGTTAAAGCTACAGGCTTGCTTTGACTGCACTGATTGAATATTTTTGAAGATACCTCTGGAGACCTGTATGAACTCAAACACTGAAGTGCCACACTTACCTTTCCTTACCAGATCAGTCCCAGAGGCCAGCATGGGTGTGCACGCGGGTGGTGGCAGATGCACGTATCCCCATTTAACATTTCCTAAAATATCTCATTTTTTCTAGGAGAGGGGTGGATGCCAACTTCCTACACCACAATGGCAGGAAGTGTTGTAAAATGGATCAAAACATAACAGATGTCTCTCTTGGCAGCAGAATTTTTGGCTTCAATTGTAGTCATACTTTGAGGACTATTTCTATGTGCTTCGGCTGACAGTCCCCATCCCCAAATCTTGTTCTTCCTTTAAGGCTATTTTTTAATTCATTGCTCTGTGTTTGGGGGTGGGTGACAGGTGGCCTGGACTTTTGGAGGGAGATTATAGATTCATTTGTAGAATGGTGAAAAGTTGGTCACTCCTTCCTTACCCCCTTCTTTGTTCATCTAAGGAATGATGGCTTTCTTGTTTATGAACTGGGTAAAATTGATAATAGTTTGCCATGTTCTAGCCCAAGAATAATGTTTTATTTATTTATTTTGTCCAATACACAATAATACACAATGAAGGTTATAGAGGATATAGTAGAGAAGAAATACGAGATATAGGAGAGACTATAGGACAGGGGATGGAAGGCACTCTAGTGCGCTTATGTATGTCTCTTAGACAGAAGAGGAAGCAATTGATTCTTAATTTGCTGGTTTGAGTGAGATCGGAAAAGCTGTAGTGAAATCCAACAATTGGAGGGTGTTTTAACAGATTGTGTGTGCAGAATTTTTGGCCATCACTGTGAGCAACATAGAAGAAAGGGTTAAAATCCAGGAATGGGTTTCTTAAATAGACACTTTCTCCAAACAGTTTACACAGAGAAGAGAAGAAGCTGATGGATGTGAGGGGGGAAAGCTCTTAGGAAAGGCTAATTACACCAAGGGCATAAAATTGAGCTATAAATTTAGATGTGCTGCTGCTGCTAATGACATAAAAGTATTTCCTAAATAAAGTTTAGTTCTATTTTCTTTCATGTAAGCAGAAGCCTTGGGAATACTTCCTCATAAAAGACTGGACTCCTTAGGGCAGTGCCTCTCACTTCATGCACTGTTTCTGTTATACAATCTAGCCAATAATTACCACAAACACAAGCAACAATATACCTACAAATCAGGGCTGAAAATAGATCCAGTCTCTATTTTGATGTTCTGATTTGGGACAGAGCCAAATCAGATAGCAGGCACTGCTTGATTATAGCGATTGTGGATTAGAATGAGGCTGAACTTCGGGAATGTAACAAGAGGAGGAGAAAATGTATATTAAAGAAAATTTTGTATACTGTGGGTTTTGCATTGTGATATTTGCATTGTGATATATAGATCACAGGTGGGCTGCTGAGGGGGTGGGTGGCGAAAATGGAGCTCCACCGCAGAGCACCCAATTTGCACTGAAAGATATGGAAAGAAAATGCAGGGTGTCCTGCATAAGCCATGCCCAAACTGTGGTAGTAAAATTTTTGATAGCCCTTCACTGAGTAGGATTATATAACATTTCCCACAGCTGAATGGTTCTTTGAACTTTTATTTCCCGCTAGGAAAGATTTGTAGCTCTGTAATGGAGCCTGTGCTTTAGGTAATTTCAAGGGTTGCATCTTCAGTTTAAAAAAATAGGCAAAAGTGAATGTTTTATGAAAAACCTTAATTTGGGAGCTGTGTACTAGTCACTATTGACAGTATTGGGGATGAAGGATGCTGTGGAATAAAATTCCCATTTTTGTTCTGGGTTCAGTCCAGGTCTGAAAATCGTGGCTAATAAGAAAACAATCTCATTGTCATTTATATGCACAAAGCCTGGGGAACAAACAGGATGAACTGGAAAAACTAATGCATGAGGGCGAATATGATCTAATTGGAATAACAGAAACCTGGTGGGATGAAACACACGACTGGAAAAAACAGATAAAGGGATACAAACTTTTTTTAAAAAATAGGTCACACAGGAAAGGAGGTAGAATTGCACTACAGTGATCTCTCGATTATCGCGAGGGTTCCGTTCCAAGACCCCTCGCGATAATCGATTTTTCGCGATGTAGGGTTGCGGAAGTAAAAACACCATCTGCGCATGCGCGCACTTTTTTCCATGGCCGCGCATGCGCAGATGGTGGAGTTTGCGTGGGTGGCGGGGAAACCCGGATCTTCGTCTGCTCACTGCTGCTGCGGCCGCCCAGCAGCTGATCTGCTCGGCGGCAGCAGCGAGGAGCTGAATCGGTCTTTCCCCTTTGCGGCAGCAGCAGCGAGCAGACGAAGATCGGGGTTTCCCTGCCGCCCACGCAAAGGGGAAAGCCCGATTCGACTCCTCGCTGCTGCCGCCGAGCAGATCAGCTGCTGGGCGGCCGCAGCAGCAGTGAGCAGACGAAGATCCGGGTTTCCCCGCCACCCACGCAAAGGGGAAAGCCCGATTCGGCTCCTCGCTGCTGCCGCCGAGCAGATCAGCTGCTGGGCGGCCGCAGCAGCAGTGAGCAGACGAAGATCCAGGTTTCCCCGCCGCCCACGCAAAGGGGAAACCCCGGCTCCTCGCTGATGCGCCCGCCCGCCGCCCGCCCGCCGCCCGCCGCCCGCCAGCAAGAGGGGGAGAGATAGAGAAAGAGAGAGAAGGAAAGAAAGAGATGAGAGAGGGAGGAAGAGAGTGTGAGAGAGGAAGAAGCAAGATAGAGAAAGAGAGAGAGAAAGAAAGATGAGAAAGGAAGGAAGAGAGTGACGTCATCGGGTGGGAAAATCGCGATATAGCGTTTCGCGAAGAACGAGATCGCGAAAATCAAGGGATCACTGTATACATAAAAGACCACTACACTGTCACAGAGCTACATCCAAACAAAGATAACCCCCTAGAAAGCATATGGGTTAACATAAAAGAAAAAAAGTGCAACACTACAATAGGAATATATTACAGATCACCAAACCAAACTGAAATGGATAACCTCTTTACAAGTCAACTAACAGAAATATGCAAAAAGCACAACACAATAATAAGGGGGGACTTTAACTACCCCGACATCAATTGGAGAACTAACTCAGGACCAAGCGGAAAGACTAATAGATTCCTAACCAGTCTCACAGACAACTTTCTGGCCCAAAAATTGGAAACAGGAACCAGAGGGACTGCAACACTAGATCTAATACTCACAAACAGGGAAGAAATGATAGAGGGAATTGAAGTAGAAGAGATGTAGGATGAAAGTGACCATGTCATCCTAAAATACAATACATTGCAATCACTAACTGATGGACCCAACACCACTCTAGTCCCAGACTTCAGAAAAGCTGACTTCCATAAACTCAGAGACAATCTGGGAAAGATCCCCTGGAAGGAAGTTCTAAAAGGTAAATCCACACAGGAAGCTTGGGAGGCCCTAAAATACAGAATTATAGATGCCCAAAACAACACAAACCTTATGAAAAAGAAAAACAAGAAAACTAAAAAGAAACCAGCGTGGCTAAACAAAGACCTCACAGAGAACCTAAAAGAAAAAAAAAAGTCAATTACAAAAAATTGAAAGAAGGACACATAAGCAAGGCAGAATTCCAACAGATAGCCAAAATCTGCAAACAAAAAATAAGAACAGCAAAGGCCCAACACGAAAAATACCTTGCAATGAAAGTTAATGACAAAAAAGCTTCTTCCAACACATAAAAAACAGCACAAAGCCTTAGACTATTTCATTTTGTTCCATTATCTATAGCATTTTGTTGAATTTCCCCCAGTTTTTACCTTACCATCAAAATGTTTTAAAAAAATGAGTCGCTTTAGATTTTACTCCGCTAGTGGTTGCTGATTAGAGGGGACAGTGCTCATTTCCATTTCAAGGCCATTGAACCAACACTTTCTGAAGATATTGTCACCATCAAATAGTAGAGATTAAAAGTAATTAAAGGAAATAGTTTTACTTCACTGATAAACATTATCATGATATCTGCTCATTGTATTGGCAAACAGGATGCTGGGGGGAAAATATATTGGTTTAGACCAGTGCTTCTCAATTATTTTCTGTTATGTTCTCCACCCCAGGATGAAGTAAACATTTCACGCCCCCGACTCTCCCCCAATGTGGATCTTGCAGCCCATCCCTCCCAACCTGCCACCTCCAAATTGTGCACCCCCATGAGACATGCATCCTATCTGACACTTGTACCGATACCTCTGTCATGTTCCTTGGTGTTGTGTCCAGGGCAGCCCGTTCTAAAAGAAAACATCTCTCAAGTTCGAGAAGTTTGATTGACCTTGTGAGATGTTTTATTTTAGAACAGACTGCCCTGATCACAACACCAAGGAACATGATGGAGATACCGGTACAAGCATCCTACTCCTTGCGGCAAAAGAAACACATTCTCCAAGGTTATGTACCCCCCGAGCCTTTGTTCCATGGGCTCCTGGGGTGGGGGGCACTGCCCACTAATTGAGAAGCACTGGTTTAGACTGAGTTGTATTTCCTCAAGTATTTATCCTTTTCCAGCTCAGCTTTCATCTGCAGTCTCTATATGCATTCATATCAAAGACAGGTCTGATTGATTCTAATGGAGACTGTGAGTAAGGAGCGAATTCCTTTCCTTTCTGAATCCCTTACAAATTCTCCTCTGAGCCCATGCCAATCATTCTTAACTCCACTTTGAGCTCAGAGTCAGCTGAAGGGTTAACACAGAAAAACATCTTTGGAAGAGAACCAGTGAACCCTTAAATTCAGGTTGCTTTGAATATTGAAAACATTTTAGAAAACAGGCTGCATTAGTTACTAATCTGACATTATGGCAAATAGAAGAAGGACAAGGATAACGTATAATGAGAAATTAGATTTCTCGACAAAAACAGCAAGGTTTTAAAAGATGGTAACAGAAATGACCTCTGTGTGTATGTGTGCATGTGTTTGTTTGTTTGTGTGTGTGCGTGTGTGTGTGTGTGAGAGAGAGAGAGAGATTAAATTTAAGTAATTTAAGTTTCCTATCTATGTTTTATTCAGATCCTTGTATGCTAAGGATTAAATGAATGAATGAATGAATGAATGAATGAATGAATAAGTAAATAAGTAAATAAGTAAATAAGTAAATAAGTAAATAAGTAAATAAGTAAATAAGTAAATAAGTAAATAAGTAAATAAGTAAATAAGTAAATAAGTAAATAAGTAAATAAGTAAATAAGTAAATAAGTAAATAAGTAAATAAGTAAATAAGTAAATAAGTAAATAAGTAAATAAGTAAATAAGTAAATAAGTAAATAAATAAGAAAACAAGTAAACAAGTAAACAAATAAACAAGTAAACAAACAAATAAATAAATAAAATAAGGCAAGCAGCCCTGCTATTTTAGGTTAGAAAACAAGAGGAAATAAGTGATAGTGGTAGAATAGGAAAGGAAAGTTTGTGTTTTCTCACATGTAAATATCTTAAAAGTTAATGGGCAAAACAGCAATTATTGTAGTTTGGTCATCATTTGGCAATTGTTCTTTCTTCAGCAAAGGACTTTTTGTGCTTTCAGTTTGTACACTGCACACGGCTTGAAATAGAGGGATAGATTGTTGGCGCACAATCATCCCTAAACAGATTTCCTGAGCATAAAATAATTTACCAATTAAATTGTTTGATTATGTACTTGATGAATGCACTTTTTCTTTGGAACTCAAAGCTTTATGTACATCCTCCTGCAATTTTATCCTCATGGGAATTCTATGAGGTAGATTTTTATTTATTATTTTGATTTATATCCAGTCTGTCCCCTAGGAGCTCAAGGCTTGAATATCTCCTTTCCTGTTATCCTACAATCATATTTTATGAAGAGAGAGAGGTTGGGTAGTGGGGAGGGAGGGAGAAGAGGAGGAGAGGATTTTAAGATATTAATGGACTAGGAGAGCCATGTTAACAAGGTCAGCCAATGAATAGGCATAGCAACTAAGCCAGCCAATGAGAGCTAAACACTTCTGTGTCTATGCTGAGAATCGAAACTGAAAACGTAAGCTTAATGCTGGCTCTGTCCACCCTGCTCTCTGTCTACTCTGTATTCTCAGCCCTCTCTGTGCTTGTCTGCTCTGCTGAAATGAAACTAACTTTCCTGCTTATATTTACTTGAAGAAATAATCTACTTGTGGTGTTGTATATATATTATTATGTTTATTGTTCTGCCAGGCTCTCTGGTAGGAGCCTCCTGAAAATTCAAGGGTACAAATTTCAGACACACACACATTTGAAAATTGAAAATAATGTTCTTTATCCCAAAAGTCAAAATAAAGTAAGCACTCTTTTTGTATTGCAAAGAGCACTCGTCCCAAAACAACCGGGTAGTCTATACAATTAACCTTAAGCAGTCATTAAGTACTTAGCTAGCAGCTGTGAAGAAACTTCACACCCCTCCTTCTTCCAACCGTTGCTCTGGTTTGTTTTCAAAGGCGTGAAAAATCAACAAGCAAAGTCCAGAAACCAGCAACCCAGGATTCCTGACGAACTGCAATCAGATACTCTTTCACAACAGCCAAACCCACATGCTGCTATTTATAGCAGCAGCCCTAATTACTGGAGCCCCACCCAACCACAGGTGGCCTCATTTTTTCTTGTAATAATCCTTTAGTTGTTGTCTCCTATGCATCACTCAACGCATGCGTGGATGTGTCATTAATTCTTGTTCAGAATCCAAAGATGATACAGATGATTGATCTCCTCCTGGGCTGTCTGTCAAACTCCCCTCTTCCCTGTCACTCATGCTGCCTTGGTCAGAGGAGGCTTCATCGGCAGATTCCATCAGGAGCAAAACAGTCCTGCGGCATATGGATGTCTCCCCCACATCCACCTGCACATTCCTTGGGGCAGGAGCTGGGCCAGAGCTAACCACAACAGTTTATAAAGAAGCTAATGAATCCAGCTGAATCAGTTATCTGTATGTGCTTCTAGTTTTGATTTTTTATGCAACAAACTCTGATAGAGGAGGAGAAAGAGAAGAATTATCCATTCCACTTCCATGTCTGAATTGAGATTGGATCAGGGTCCTCCCAGGCCAAATCTAGTATAAGTATAAAATATCCTTCCTTTCCTCCATCTGCCTTCTTGTCTTCACTGATCAAATAGAGTCTATAAGTCTGTAGCTCTTTTAAAATTCTCTAATGTTCCTCAATAATATTTCTTTCTGCCCTTGATGTATTTGTAGCTGAATAGATGGAATTCAAATTAAATCATTCAAAACTGAAACTTATACTTCTAATAGGGAAAAAAAATGTATTTCAGAATAGTACCTAAACTAAGCTCAGAGCCATCAATCAGCAACTAATTATCATAGCTCTTTGGGTTGCAAAGTGACAAGTTTATTATATCTCTGTCAAAACCATGACATTCTGAAAGTTGCAGCTAAAGGAACTGATTGTTAATCTGCTTTGGCCTGGCACTGACCATTAACCCTAGTTCTGGGCCCCAAAATTTGACTGTAATATTACCTTTAGTTATACTGAAATAGGATAATAACAAGTTTGTTGACTGAAATATTAAATATATGGCTTGAAAATCCATTTCAGCCTCGGAAGGTCTATAAGTTGCGTCTTGTTGCCAAAGAGAGAATGAAGGAGATTGATTATTAAGAAGAAGCAATACTGAGATAAGTGCTGCAGATTGTTGCTGAGAATTCAAAAGAAACTGCAAGTAGTGATTGTGCAGAATGTTGCTATGGATAATTGCAATTAGGTATTACTTTGGACTAATGAAAACAGCAGGGTTAGCTTGGCCTGCTGGCCTGCTTATGTCTAGTGAATTTCAAAAGAACAATAGGAAATAGTGCTTCAGAACTCAGAAGTTGAAGAAAAGTTTTGATTACTGAAGCAAACATATTTTGTCTGGAAAAAGAATGAGTGTAAAGTTATGGCTTGTATTTTAGACGGTGCCCAACTGAAATCTTTGAAGAATAGAAAATAGAATCTGTATGGAGAAGAAGAAGAATTCTTGAAGAAGAATTTCAGACTACTAAATAAAAGACAGCTTAGCCCTGAAAGAATCATAAGTCTGGAAGAAACCTTGGAGACAGGGGTGAAATCCACTTATCTTACCTATCGGCTCACAAATGTGCATGCCTGTGTGCAAAGCCTTCTGCGCATGTGCAGAATGTGAAAACCATCCCATAAAGGGATATCCTGACATTGGCGCAGGTGGGTGGGACTTTGTGCAGTTGGTCCTACTGGCCAGCGCAAGCCGGTTAGAACCATTTCATCCCTGCTTGGTGGTCTTCTAGTCCAATCCCCTGCCCAAGGCAGGAGTTCTTATATAATTTGAACAAATGGTTGTACAATCTTTTCTTGAAGCCTTCCAGCAATGAGGCACACAAACTCCAGTAGGCAGGTTGTTCCATTGATTAATCATTCTTATTGTTAGGGAATTGTTCCTTATCTGAATCTCTCTCTGATGATTTTCCACTTATTATTTCTTGTCCTGCCCTCAAGTACTATGAGGAATTAATCAATTCCCTCTTCCCTATGACAGGCATTCAAATATTGGAAGATAGCTATAGATGCTACCCCTAAGTCTTCTATTTGTTAGGTTAAACCTACCTGAGATATTCATCAAAAGCAATAAATACTCAGCTGCTTATCATACAGTTTAGCCTTCAGACCCTTCAACATATGCTATTTTTCAGAGTATAAGACACACCTTTTCCCTCCCTAGGCTGGAAATTTGGGTGCATCTTATACTCCAAAGGTAGCTTTTTGAAACTTCTTTTCCCAGCCCTAACATGGTGATAATGATCTTCCTGGCTTGCAGCATTTTTTAATATTCCTATTACCCCTGAAGCAGTTTTTCCATGCTAGACAACAGTTGGTTTACTTCTGATGTTGCTGATATAGCACTTTCCATCATCATAAGAAAAGTGTTCCTTTTCACAAGAGCTCTGTCTAAGGAGCAGGGATTAACAATTATCATAGCCTCAATCACAAATCATGAATTCACTCTAATGAGGTTAATTGAAAAGCTTCTCCTAAAGATATTTCTAGTGTTGCCAACATGTAGTTCTTCACTCATGACATGTTAGATGACAAGCAATCTTTTATCCAGTCTTTTCTTGCAACAAGGTGTAATTTGTTTTTATTCAGATGAATTAAGTTCACCCATCTTTTCCAGGTTACATTTATATAGTCACTTGCAAAGCTGAGACTGCATATTTGAACTAGCACATTGAAAATAAGGTCAGTTTCCTTTCCTGGAAGGATAGCTTGCATATGAAGAAAAATGGTCCATGAAGGCTATAAGGATTTGCTGTGCAAAATAGTTTTGACTTGAAAAGTTTATCATTACTAGATACTTGCATCCTGCTTCTAATTCAAAAGCATTTAAAATCAATTCACTCTGATTTATTTTCCTGCTAAATAGCTTGGGGAACAATTGTAGCCGCTACCTGCATCTTGTCAGAAGGCAGTGCTACAGTGACAGTAGAACACAGCTAGTAGAATTCCCCCTTTCATTTAGCTCCGTAATCCCCTATGATTTCTGGAATAGGCTTTTTAAAATAACAAGTAATAGTAATAGGTTTCTTACGGTGAAGAAATAACTTTTACTTTTCCTGAACAATGGCATTAATTTCCTTTCTGGTGGATACACATGAAAATTCATGCATAAAATTCATACCATGGGCTATTTATATAGTGCTACCAAGAGCATCAGGAAACAACAGACAAGTTGGTGACTGGGTCCAAGCATAAGAAGGGTTCCAAGTTGGGGTGGGGGGAGATTGCATCCAATCTTGCTGGAAAACAGACCTCAAAATCAGACATGAAACCACTATGAGGTAGCAATGAAACTTTCAGGTGGCAGCAGAACCTAGCATCTGATTTCCTGAAGGGAGATAGAGACTAAAGAAATATCAGAGTAATGAAGATTTAAAGCTGACCAACCACTTTAAGACTAAGGACGAGTCAGCAGGTTTATTGCCACTTTAAGAAGCTGTCTATATAAGGGAGGCCATGCAAAGCCAAAAGACTCCTGAAACGCCTGAAAACACCGAGGCACTTGGGGCGGTGGCCAGTGGGAGTGGCTGCTGTCTTGGGGGGAGCGCCCAGCAGAAGCTTTAAGAACGTGGAGCTACGAAGGGGCGATGGAGATAGAGATGTTATCAAGTGGGACTGAGGGCTACTGGAGATTGCCCAGGGCACCTGATGGAAACTGGAGCCCCCAGAGAGGAAGAACTTGGGACATTCTCAATCGAGGCAAAGAGACAGAATTTTTATAGTACTGGTCACCGATCTTGACTAGTCCTAGAAAAACCAAACTGTATTTAGACCCTGTGTCCCAATGGACAATTGATTATACCATCAAACAAAATTAATTTATATTAACTTACAATTTTTATCTTATATTTTATATACTTATATTTTTAATGTTTTAGTGTTTTAAATTGTTATTAACTGCTATTTTACACTGTTACTAATTTAATTGACTTTTAACATAATTGGGGTTCTAAAGTAATGGATGACTGGGATAAATATACTTGTGGGTATGAGTGGAATGACTGGTATGATTGGGTGGGTGGGGGTGGGTGGGGTTATGGTATGGATGAGTTGAGTGATAGTAGTGTGAATGATAGGTCTGGCCCACCTGACGCTCAGGAGACAGGAGAGGAAGGGGCACCGATCTCTGGGGTGGCAGGGGGTCGGAATATCCCTGTGTTGCTGGGGAGAGGCAGTTATGGCGGGGGCCACAGAGTTAGCCATTCCAGGGGAACGAGGGATTGCTGCTTAATAACGGTCCCTTGTTCTGGCTTTGTGAGCCCAATCTTGGGTACTGGTGGTGAGTGTAACTCTGGCCCTGGGCTCAGGTTGCTGCTGCTTAATGCCAGGTCAGTGGTAAATAAAGCTCTCCTCATCCGGGATTTGATCCTGGATGAGTAGGCCGACCTGGCATGTATTACTGAAACCTGGCTGGGCCCAGAGGGAGGTGTTCCTCTCTCTGAAATTTGCCCAGACGGGTTTCAGATATGGCATCAACCTCGACCCCAGGGAAGGGGGGGAGGAGTGGCTATTATAGCCAGGGAGAGCCTTTGCCTGCATAGACTCATTGCTCCGGAAATTGCGGGTTGCGAGTCTCTCTTGATGAAGTTGGACTTAGGGGTTCAGGTGGGCTTATTTCTCATGTACCTGCCTCCCAGCTGCGTGTCAAAAGCCCTGCCTGTGCTACTCGAGGAGGTAGCCAGGTTGGCGGTGGAGTTCCCTGGACTCATTGTCCTGGGGGACTTCAACCTGCCGTCACTCGGCGAAACCTCTGGGTTGGCACAGGAGTTCATGGCCACCATGACAGCCATGGACCTGACTCAAGTAGTACAGGGTCCGACTCACGAGGGAGGGCACGCACCTGACATGGTATTCCTTTCCGAGCAACTGAGTAATGGTCTGAGACTAAGGGGCTTAGAAGCATTGCCTTTGTCATGGTCAGACCATTTTCTACTATGGCTTGACTTCCTGGCTCCAATCCTTCCCCGCAGGGAGGCGGAACCAATGAAGATGTTCCGCCCCAGACACCTGATGGACCCAGAGGGCTTTCAGACGGCGCTTGGGGTTATTCCAGAGGCGCTCGTCCACAGTTCGGCGGAGTCTCTCGCGGAGGCCTGGAACAGGGCTGCGGCGGAGGCTCTTGACCGGACTGCGCCTTTGCGACCTCTCCGTGGCGTTAGACCCCGTAGAGCCCCATGGTTCAACAAGGAGCTCTGGGAGTTGAAACGCCAAAAGAGACGTCTAGAGAAGCGATGGAGAAAGAGTAGGTCTGAATCTGATCGAACACTTGTAAGAGCTTTTATTAAGACTTACAAAGTGGCGCTCAAGGCAGCAAGATGCGCGTACCATGCCGCCTTGATTGCATCAGCGGAATCCCGCCCGGCCGCTCTGTTTAGGGTGACCCGCTCCCTTCTCAACCAGGGGGGAGTTGGGGAGCCCTTGCAGAGTAGTGCCGAGGATTTTAACACGTTTTTCGCTGATAAAGTCGCTCAGATCCGGGCTGACCTCGACTCCAATTGTAAAACAGAGTCAACTGACAACGAGTCAGTCGAGGTGACTGGGGCACGTACTTGTCCACCTGTCTGGGAAGAGTTTGATCTGGTGACACCTGATGAAGTGGACAAGGCCATTGGAGCTGTGAGTTCCGCCACCTGTTTACTGGATCCATGTCCCTCCTGGTTGGTTTCGGCCAGCAGGGAGGTGACACGGAGCTAGGCCCAGGAGATTACCAATGCTTCCTTGGGGAGGGGAGATTTTCCAACACTGTATAAAGAAGCGCTCGTGCGCCCCCTCCTCAAGAAGCCCTCCCTGGACCCAGCCGTATTAATAACTATCGTCCAGTCTCCAATCTTCCCTCTATGGGGAAGGTTGTTGAGAAGGTGGTGGCACTCCAGCTCCAGCGGTCTTTGGAAGAGGCCGATTATCTAGGTCCCCAGCAGTCGGGTTTCAGGCCCGGTTACAGCACGGAAACCGCTTTGGTCACATTGATGGATGATCTCTGGCGGGCCCAGGACAGGGGTTTATCCTCTGTCCTGGTGCTCCTTGACCTCTCAGCGGCTTTCGATACCATCGACCATGGTATCCTTCTGCACCGGCTGGAGGGGTTGGGGGTGGGAGGCACTGTCCTCCAGTGGTTCTCCTCCTACCTCTCTGGCCGGTCGCAGTCGGTGTTAGTGGGGGGTCAGAGGTCGGCTCCTAGGTCTCTCCCTTGTGGGGTGCCTCAGGGGTCGGTCTTCTCCCCCCTGCTATTTAACATCTACATGAAACCGCTGGGTGAGATCATCCAAGGACATGGGGTGAGGTATCATCAATATGCTGATGATACCCAGCTCTACATCTCAACCCCATGCCCAGTCAACGAAGCGGTGGAAGTGATGTGCCGGTGCCTGGAGGCTGTTGGGGCCTGGATGGGTGTCAACAGACTCAAACTCAACCCGGATAAGACGGAGTGGCTGTGGGTTTTGCCTCCCAAGGACAATCCCACCTGTCCATCCATTACCCTGGGGGGGAATTATTGACCCCCTCAGAGAGGGTCTGCAACTTGGACGTCCTCCTCGATCCACAGCTCACATTAGAAAACCATCTCTCAGCTTTGGCGAGGGGGGTGTTTGCCCAGGTTCGCCTGGTGCACCAGTTGTGGCCCTATCTGGACCGGGACTCATTGCTCACAGTCACTCATGCCCTCATCACCTCGAGGTTCGACTACTGTAATGCCCATATTTCACCATCACTCCGCAGTCTGCATTGGCTGCCGATCAGTTTCCGGTCACAATTCAAAGTGTTGGTTATGACCTTTAAAGCCCTTCATGGCATTGGACCAGAATATCTCCGAGACCGCCTCCTGCCGCACGAATCCCAGTGACCGATTAGGTCCCGCAGAGTGGGCCTTCTCTGGGTCCCGTCAACTAAACAATGTCAGTTGGCGGGCCCCAGGGGAAGAGCCTTCTCTGTGGCGGCACCGGCCCTCTGGAACCAGATCCCCCCGGAGATTAGAACTGCCCCTACTCTTCCTGCCTTCCGTAAACTCCTTAAAACCCACCTTTGCCATCAGGCATAGGGGAACTGAAACATCTCCCCCTGGGCATGTTTAATTTATACATGGTATGCTTGTGTGTGTGTCTGTTAGTATATGGGGTTTTTTAAATCTTCAAATATTTTAAATTTAGTCGGATTATTTATGATTTGTTCCACTTGTTGTGAGCCGCCCCGAGTCTTTGGAGAGGGGCGGCATACAAATCCAAATAATAAATAAATAAATAAATAAATAAATGAAAGGCATCTCTCTCTCTCTCTCTCTCCCTCTCTCTCTCCCTCCCTCCTTGTGTATCTCTCTCCTCATGTTCAATCTGCATTGTAGTTCTCAGTGTAGAGTTGAAGACTGCTTGCTTTCCTGGTATGTGCCAATCAGGTGTATGTATATTGAAGTCTTGAATATAAACTATTCAAGGGGACAGCACATTTATACTGTTATACAAGTTGTATACTTACTACTTTACATTGTAGCCAAGTGTCAGTTCTTCAATGCTGTCCCATCAAAAGATATACAGTACTTAAATATTCTCTAAATATGAGGGGGTGTACTCACTTATATGACAAACTATAGATAAAGAAAATGCAGTGTGCAAGAACAATTAGTAGTTAACAATTAATCGTTAAGATTAAAAGTGGAAGGGAAAAAAATCCCCAGAGTGATTTGATGTCGCCAAAAATTTCCAAATCCTACACAGGAAGAAACCCGAATATACCAAGACCGTCATACCTGTACCCGTGAAAATCTATGAAAACATATCAGAACAATCTACACACACACACACACACACACACACACACACACACACACATATATATATATATATATATATATAGAGAGAGAGAGAGGATTTAAAAAAAGATAAAAACCATTCGGACGAAATGCAGGAAGGAACGCTTCAGAGAACGATAGAAATGACCGTGATATGTCCAACAGTGGAATTAAAACAAATTATATGTCTACGAAGCAATTAAAGAGAAAGAAATCATAAATGTTGGAAAATAGTAAGTCTGTTGGTGAAATTGCGGTAATTGGAGAAGTGTTAAAGTATGAATGTGTGAGATGTTATTGGAGCAGCTGTATGCTTTAATGAGTGTAGCCCACCAAGCAGCCTTATATGGCCAGCCAACATTTTTAGAAAATTCACTTTCACTTGCCAAACACCTGGGGGGGAAGCCAGAAATATTATAGCTCTTCTAAATAACAGCAGATTGGGGGTCATTTGGCTCTCAGGGGGAACTTGTTGATACTGTTACATGGGAAAGGTTGAAAAAGTGAATGTAACAGCTATAAGTGTATCTTAAAAACATTTGACAAAAAGATGAACAAAATGTGAGAAATACAGTATAATGTTCATCCATTGCATTTGAAAAGGATCTTGACATCTAATGGGTTGTAGGGTGTATGTAATGTGTTCACAGGTGGTTGGTGAGGCCTATATGGGCACCATTGGCAGACATGTGTGGGCACCATTGTTGCAGCATTTGCAATTCTGGCTTTGTGGAGTGCTCGCTTCTCTTCTGCTATGAACGTTCTTCTGTCCTCAGATGTCTAGCAGCCTTGGTGGATCAGCATGCGCCATGTTGGTCGATCTTGTGCCAGGGTTTCCCAGGAGGTAGTGTTGATATTGAGGGACATATGTTTGTTATTAAGCCGGAGAAACAGCCGAGAGCATGCAAGGAAGCAACAGTTTATTCGGAACCAACAAGACAACAGGTAGCGGAGGAACAACTCACTGACAGAAATGACAGGATATTTATACCCCGGGCAAGCTGACAGAACAACCAATCAGGTAACATGAAATATCCCGCTTTTTAACAAAGGACTACCCAGTGACAGGGAACAACCAATCCGAATAGCGGTGATCCTAACCAATCAATTTTTACTACCACACTGGGCGTGGCTTATGTAGGATGTCCTGCATTTTCTTTCAACATCTTTCAGTGCAAATTGGATGCTCTGGAGTGGAACTCCATTTTCGCTATCCCACTGCATTCCCCCCTGCCCGGGCAGCAACCCACCCTGGTGGAGACATAACATTTGTATCACTTCCTTTGTCCACCATGCGATCACTTTCCTTTAGACAGCTCACCATAGAGGAGCTGTTTAGGGATGCAATGTTCTGACATCCTAGCAACATGGCCTGCCTAGCATGTCTGGACTTTCATCAGCAGGGTGGGAATTGATGGCAGGCCTGCTCTGGAGAGGACTTTAGTTTCAGGCACCTTATCCTGCCTCTGGATCCTCTGAATTCTTCAGAGGCAGATCATGTGGAAGTGGTTCAATTGTCTAGCATGTCTCCTGTATACAGTCCAAGCCTCACGGGCATACAATAGGATAGTTAGCACTACTGCTCGTTAGATTTGAGCTTTGTAGCAAGGCTTATTCCATGTCGGTTTCACACATTGGTTATTAGTCAGCCAAGAGCAGCGCTTGCCTTGGCAATTCTGCAATTGACCTCAATGTCAATTGAGGTCAACAGTGTAATGTAGCAGGCTTTATACTACACAGGGGCTATGCAGCTCAACCTTTTTCCCTTTCAGAAGATAATTGATAATTATATGCATGTGAGAAAGAAATTTTATTGGACATTGTTATTTACAGAAAGCATATAGGCTTGAATTATAGAATGTTTGGTATTGAAGGTCGATTGGAGATGTGGTAAGAATAGCATGACAGTAGTAAGTAATCAAAACTAAATTCAATATTTATAGAATGGTTCAACAAAGCAGGGAATAAACAAGCATATGTAAGGACTCTTTGGCTGTTTAACATATATATGGATAAATGGTGGCTTATGGTGACACAAGAGATATATTGGGGATATTATTGCATATTGATATATTGATATATTGGGGACATTATTGCATATTGTTACAGTATGTACATATACATATTACTGGATGAATCCAGAATTATTTGTAGTAAACACAAATTCATGATGTATTATATAATGGGAACTAAATAGTAATATTTCTGTGACACAAATGCAGCAGAAAAATAGAGTGAGCACTTATGACAAACTAGGCAAATTGCTTTCATTGACTCTAATTTATGTATTGGCATTTCTTTGATAATCATTTTTAATAATGATTATTGATGGGGAGTGGCAAAATTATGAATATGTATGTGGAGGGCTGCTTCCCAACATAAAATAAACTTTTGGAAGCTATTATTTTTAAAAGTCCTATTTTTAGGGTAGCATCAAATTAAGCATATGCTTGCACAAAATATTTTGGCCATTTTTAAAAAGTGAACTTTCAGCTCGCAGGGCCTCTGGGTATCTTCTTTCAATCAAAACTGACAGTGAATGTGAAAGTCTTTGTGATTTGTTAAAATTGTAATTTTTAAAACAATGTGAATATGCTGACGTGAAAGTTTTCAAATTACAAGCAATCACTGTCAGGAGAACATTTAAAATTAAATGCTGCACTGGGAAATAATGTTTAATAAGGTCTTCACCTTGCATATTAAGAGTGGGAAATAGGTAGGATAAAGGCAGAATGGTCTTCTATAAAGACCCTATTGCTTTGTTAAAAGGGGGAGAGTTTGGAAAAGGGAAGTTCAAAATCAATGATAAGCATTTATAGTGATATTTACTTTTTAAAAGATTGTACAGTTAGTCCTCAAAGTTACCATGGCACTGAATGAGGAGGGCTTATGATGCAGTCCTCTGTGTTCTGTTCATTACAGTGTTGGTTATGACCTATAAAGCCCTATATGGTTTAGGACCAGATTGCCTATGGGACTGTGTTCTGCCTCATGTACCTCAACGACCGGTTAGATCCCACAGAGTTGGCCTTCTCCGGTTCCTGTCAGCCAGGCAATGTTGTCTGGCAGGGCCTAGGGAAAGAGCCTTCTCTATGATACTTCCAACCCTTTGGAACAAACTCCCTCTGGAGATTCGTATTGCCCCCACCCGCCTGGCCTTCCGTAAGGCCCTGAAGACCCATCTTTGCTGGCAGGCATGGGGGGCTGTGAGTGCTAAGAACTAACTCCGGCCCATGAATGGCTAATCCAACTGGATGAATGTGAATGATTGTGTTTTTAAGATTTTTGGGGGTTAAAAGATTTTTAGAATTTTAATATTAGATTTCTACATGCTGTATTTGTATTTTTGTATTTATCTCTGTTGTAAGGTGTCCTGAGTTGATTGAGAAGGGTGGCATAGAAATCTAATAAATGAATGAACGAACAAACAAACAAACAAACAGCACCCTCACTGGATTGTTGCAACCATGCACACTTCTGGGACTCTTTTTTTGCCTACCCATAGTGCCTATCTGCTGTGCTATCTACCTCTCTGCAGCACCCACTTATTCACCTGTGCTCCACAACACCTACCCATGCCAATCCTCTGCAGCACTTGGGCACCTGCTCACCTGCTTGTTTCATCACTACATAACCTGTAGCTCTCGCCCATAGTTATCACTTCAGCTACCTGTTTATCTGAGTTTCCTTCCACTTCTGACTTAATGAGCTATGCCAGGTGTCAATCTTACACCCTCACATTGTCGTCACGTGACACACCGGGACTTTCTCCCCTTTGCTAAACCATGCGTGGGTGTGGCTAGCATGTGACACATCTGGCCCATGGGCCAGGAGTTTGACAGCCCTGAGCTATGCAGTCTTGAGATTAAAAAAAGCAACCAGGACTGCTGGAATCGCCTTTGCTAAATGATGAAGTCATGTGACATTCAGCTTTAGAACCTCATTGCTTAGAAACAGAAATTCTGGTCCTAATTGCCATCGTGACTGGAAGACTACTTGTAGTTCATAGGCTTAATGAGAAAAGCCCCTGATTTATTTATACTCCTGGCACTCACTAAGAAATTTTAATCCATTGGCTAAAGTGGAGATATACTGAATCACAAATAATAATTCCATGGAGTGCTGAAGCAACAGATCAAGAAATATTCTTTCTTCCTTAAAATCTGTGGACTGACCTTGGATTTCTTCAGATGGTTTTTAAGCTCAGGCACAGAAGTAAAACTTTGATAATCAAGTCATAACAAACAGAGGAAATCAATTTACTTTCAGAATTTGGAAGGCCTGCTTGCAATGATTAAATATTAAAATTCATTTGTCATCTGCCCATCATCCAGCTTGATCAGCCTGCAGCTTAGCGGTCCACTGAGTCTGAGAGGGACCATCTTGCTGAGATTAGATCTGAGTGAGGAATTTTCACAGTTTGTGCCTTGGGCTTATTTGTGAGTTTTATTATAGGCTTTTTTGACATTCAAGGCTGAACTGACACACATCAAGAGGCTTCCCAAGTATTTCCATCTCTGCTCAGTGATTAAAGGATTTGTTCCTTCTTTACTATGCAGCATAGAGTTTTAGGAGTTTCCATGTCTTCCTATGGGATTATAACTGTGCTAAAATAATGCATCCTTTTTCTTTCACCTTGTCCAACAGGAATTTAGAAAGAGAATATGGTCAATGAGGCAGCGTGTCACAAGGCAACAAGGAAAATGCTTGTCAGCCATTACAGGGGCAGTTATTGTTATTGTTATTGTTATTGTTGTTGTTGTTGTTGTTGTTGTTATATCAATACAACACAGCAAATGAGATCACTGTGCTGGATTTCATATTTCATCACCAGTCGGGCGCTTCCCAAGCACCTAGGACTGCGTAATGTAGCGGCAAATTATGTTTACCGATCCCAGTAAAGAGGCCTTTTGCAATTGACAGATGGAGATTTGCTGGAGAGACGGAGTAACGACACGGACACAAGAGCTGGATTTAAATTGGGTCATTTTTATTAACATAAATTTGCATAATTTATTCAAATACTTTGCATAAATTAGCATAAACAACTATGACCCGGAAATGGACCTGCAGGGTCAAACAACTACTTCCGGGGCGGAAATGACGTTATGCCAACAAACATTCCTGGGCAACTCATGGGCGTATCTCGATGCAAGTCCAGGTGAGGGCCAGGCCGTCACCTGCGACCTTTTTCTGCCATGCTGTGCATGAGGGGGGTCCCACCGGCTAACCCGAATCGGGGAATTAAAGGTGCAGGACCCAAAGACAGGTTCCCCCCAGCTGCTCAGGCAGAAACTCCCTCCATGAGCTTGCGGAGAACCTGTCAATCATCCCCAAAGATGCCCAAGGGAGAACGCGCGGTTGCTAAACCACCCCAGTTTTCCGCCCCTAACCTGCCGCAGGAGTGGGGGTCAGATCTCTATCTTGGCCCCCCGACTCCCCCTTCTAGCTGCGCCAGCTCACGCAGAGACCGCTGCAGGTCCTGTAAGAAAATGGCGTTCCCCCGCTCAGACAGGTGAACGCCATCGGCCCGGTAAAGCCATGGCCGGTCTATTGTGATAAGGGGAAGGGGCACTACCACTCCACCTAATTCCCTAACTGTTTTACCCATAGCCCTATTCACCCGTCGCCTAGCCCGGTGAATGGCCCTAAGGGAAGAGGCGTCCCTCCACCCAAGCCTAGGTAAAATTTCTGACCACACCACTTGCGTGGTGGGCCATACCTCACGAAGCCCTCGCAGGTCTTCGCGTGCCTGGATGATCAGCGCCAGGCCTCCCAGTGTGCACAGGTCATTGCCACCTAAGTGCAATACCAGCCACCTGGGTGCGGCCACAGGACGCTGCCCACCCAAACCCACGACCCACAAAAATCCCCAGGGGATCGAAGACCGCACCACATACGTGGCGAGCCACACAGTGTGAAGCCACCGCAGGCTTCCGCAAGCCTGGTGGGTCCGCAACCGACCCCCAAGCCGTACCGGTCCTTGCTCCAATAGCAAGACCAGCGACCTGGGCGCAGCAACAGGATGCCGCCCTCCCAGCACCACCTGGGCGCAGCAATGGGATGCCGCCCTCCCAGCACACATCCAGACGCAGCAATGGAATGCCACCCCTGGCACCACGTGGGCGCAATGGGATGCTGCCCTCCCAGGACCAACTGGGCGCAGCAATGGGATGCCGCCCTCCCAGGACCAACTGGGCGCAGCAATGGGATGCCGCCCCCCAGGACCAACTGGGCGCAGCAATGGGATGCCGCCCTCCCAGCACCACCTGGGCGCAGCAATGGGATGCCGCCCTCCCAGGACCAACTGGGCGCAGCAATGGGATGCCGCCCTCCCAGCACACATCCAAGGCGCAGCAATGGAATGCCACCCCTGGCACCACCTGGGCGCAGCAATGGGATGCCGCCCTCCCAGGACCAACTGGGCGCAGCAATGGGATGCCGCCCTCCAGGACCAACTGGGCGCAGCAATGGGATGCCGCCCTCCCAGGACCAACTGGGCGCAGCAATGGGATGCCGCCCTCCCAGCACCACCTGGGCGCAGCAATGGGATGCCGCCCTCCCAGGACCAACTGGGCGCAGCAATGGGATGCCGCCCCCCAGGACCAACTGGGCGCAGCAATGGGATGCCGCCCTCCCAGGACCAACTGGGCGCAGCAATGGGATGCCGCCCTCCCAGCACCACCTGGGCGCAGCAATGGGATGCCGCCCTACCAGGACCAACTGGGCGCAGCAATGGGATGCCCCCCTCCCAGGACCAACTGGGCGCAGCAATGGGATGCCGCCCACCCAGCATAGCGGTAGAAACGCCCGTCCCCACCGCACGCCCCGTCTCCCCCGCCAGACAATAAGGACCCAGCCGCCACGACGGCAGGGTCCCCACCCCCGACGGTACCGTGTTGCTGAGTGGTCTCGGAGCGCTCATGACCCAAAGCAACACCGTTGGTCCGTCCCGGCGGGGTTGAATAGAAGGGGACCAAAAGGGAGCCCTGACCTAAGACCTCACCCCGGACCCTCAACTGGCCGTTCGTAGCCTAAAACAGGCCGTCGACCGCCAGCGGTTGGCATCCCCGAATCCTCAGTATCGAGAACACCATCACCGCACTAGAGGCGGCGCCACTGCGGAACGAGCGTTCCCACAAGCGGCGGGATCCACGCTTGGCCTACCAAACCCTGTACTCCAAAACCCGCCCGACTAAGGCAATGAGATGGAAGGCCAAAAAGGACCTAGCAACCAGCGATAAGGCCCTGGCCAGCCGTCCCGCATCTTACTATGCGGAACTCACCATAAATCCACAAACCAGCCCCGCCTTAGACAAAAGGCGAGGCCGGCCACCTGGACCTCAAAGTCCTAACTGAAAGGCCACACTGCCCAAACTGGACACAAATATGGCCAGGTACACAACTGGGGCAGGCCAGCTATAGGGTTAACCCGTATCCTGCCTGAACTCCCCGAACTCTGCACCCGTCTGCTGGGAATCCCCCAGAGTGCCAGGCACCACGGAGAGGGCCATAGCCCAGCAGACCCCTACTCTCCTACGCCCGGGAGCCCCCCCCCAGACTACAAAGGTGGCCGGGGAACGCATCTGCCGACTCCCGGGCCCATGGGCCAGGGTCCGAAACCTGGACACTGACCACGGGACAAGGCATCAACGACCCCGTTATCCACCCCGGGGACATGCCTAGCCAAAAACAAACGCGTTTAGGGACAAGGACCTGTGCACACAATGGCGGACAAGCCGCAGGACCCTGTCCCTCGTAGAGGACAGGGCATTCACCACATGGACAACCGCTAGGTTGTCACCAAAAGTGCACGGTCTTGTCCCTAAACTGCTCCCCCCAAAGCTCTAAGGCCGCTACTAAGGGGAAGAGCTCTAAAAACGTAAGGTCCTGAACCAACGAAGAGGCACTCCATTCCGGAGGCCATGCCTATTAAACCTGACCCAGAAAGCCCACCACACGCCGAGGTCAGCCCTGACCCCAGCGCAAAGGCGGGTATGATGATGGGGCAAACGGAGCCCCTTCATCGCGTCGTACAACCTCCTGGAAAGAACCCTACCCGGAACAGCCACCCGACAGGCAAACTTAAGAATGCCTGCCAATTCCTGAAGCTGCCGTAGGGTAACCTTCCGGCAGCCCAGCACCTCACCAACTTTCTTCTGCTCTTAAACAACTTCTCTAGGGGCAATCTGGAAGATTGCACCTCCGAGTCCAATTCAGTACCGAGGAAGGTAATCTTGGTGGTGGGGCCCACGGTCCCCTCAGAGGCTAAAGGCCCCCCCAACAGAGCGCAAAGGGCTCTGAAGTCCAGCATTAGAGCAAAGCATTGCTCTAAACGCGCAGGCCCCGCCAACAAGAATCCATCAAGGTAGTGAACGACCGATCCCAGACCGCTGTGCCTCCTGAGCGACCACTCCAAGGTGGTGCTAAAACTCCCAAAGAGAGCGTGAGACAGAGCAGCCAATTGGCAGTGCCCTGTGCACAAAAAACCCACCTTCGCAATGGAAGCCCAGAAGCCCGAATCCGTCTGGGTGTATGGGGAGGAGCCGGAATGCCGACTCAATGTCGCATTTTCCCATAAGGGCTCCAACCCCACACTTCCTAACCATGGTCACGGTCGCATCAAAGGATGCGTACCGCACCGAACAAAGTTCGTCAGGAATGAAATCATTCACTGACTCCCCCTTAGCAAAAGACAAGTGGTGAATCAACCTAAATTCACCACTCGCCTTTCAGGGGACCACCCCTAAAGGGGACCCCTCCCATGCAAGGGATCCTGAATCCCTGAAAAAAACCTAGCAAGAGAGCAGCCGCTCTCGAGCGAGGGTGGTAGTCCCCCAACCAACCCTCGAGCGTGCTTACATACCTGGGCAGGGCCCATTTTCCCCCAGTAGGTGGGGTTTGTTCCCTGGACCCCCTCCCCTCGCAACCGTCCCCTTTTAGGGGCGGGCAAAAGGGGGCGGAGGCACTACAGCCTGCGTCGGCGGGGTCTGAACCCCCCGCCCCTGACACCAGGCCATAGCAAAAAGCTGCCCAGGGGCCCGTGCCCCCGCAGTAGGGGCCGGCGGGGGGGCAAACCTGATTACAGGTGCCCCCCCCGAAAAACCCCCAAGAAAACCAGGACCGGGTGGCCACTGTAATCCCCTCAACAGGACCCACGGGGGGGGGCCTTCCTAGCTACCTTTGGCCAAGGGCCTCATCCCTTCCTAGGCTACCAAACATTTACATAATTAATGTTTGACTAGAACGGTGGTACTGAATTTTGACTACGACTTTACTGAAAGAGTAGTAGATCCTTGGAACAAACTTCCAGCAGACTTGATACTAATCCCCAGAAACAGAATTTAAACATGTTTGGATAAACATATATCCATCCTGATATAAAATACAGGAAATATTATAAGGGCAGACTAGAGGGACCAATAGGTCTTTTCCTGCCTTCTGTGTGTCTATATAAATATATTAAATAATATTAACCACAATTACCAATATAAGCAGTGTTATCATTATTATTAATGTGTTATCTCATTCTTATTTTTACACAGAAATGCCAAGAGGGCAGCAAATGGCCTCTGCCCGCACAGGCAGCACAGCAGCAAGGAGCTGCCGCCAAGGGCCTAACTGCCCCCTATACCGGGGCCACAAAACGGGGGGGGCGCCACGCGATCCCCCCCCGCCCGATCCCCCACGGTCCCGAGGAGGCGACCAGAAGGATCACCCCCAGGGCAAATAGAGGGCCGAAACAGACCCGGCCTTCACGCCGGACCCGAAGCCCCCCAGACCGCTCCACGAGCCTCCGTCGAGGCTTCCAAAATGGCGGCCGCAACCCCCGGCCGCCTCTTACGAAGCGGGAGAAGAGGGGCGGACCGCCGGCCACGGATGGGGCTTTCGCCCAGCTGCTCCAAGTAGCTGGAGCCTCCTCAAGCCTCCGACGAGGCTTCCAAAAGCGGCGAAGGACTCCACGAGCAGACAGCCATGTGTCTGCTCAGCTCTGCAGTCCGGGCGAAGGGAGAGCCCCGGGCCTGCTCGCCCTTATATAGGGCAAGCAGGCCCCGCCCGGACCAATCAGGAGCCTGGCCAATCAGGCCCTGATCTCCCGAGCGAAGTCTCGCATCGCGAGACTTCGCCCGGGATCCAAGATGGCGGCCGCCATGAGGGACCGTGTCTCCCGGTCCCTCCAGCAAAGCCTGCCAGCCGGGTAAGTCCGGCGCTGCCCTTTGTCAATTCCAATGGTTTTCAAATGTCCACTGAGATCCTTTGGCACTGCGCCCAGCATGCCAAGTACCACTGGGACCACTTTCACAGGCTTATGCCAGAGTCGTTGCAGCTCGATTTTTAGATCTTCGTATTTCACTAATTTCTCTAGCTGCTTCTCCTCAATTCTGCTGTCTCCTGGGATTGCGATGTCGATGATCCATACTTTCTTTTTCTCCACGATCACAATGTCTGGTGTGTTATACTTCAGAATTCGGTCTGTCTGAAGTCGGAAGTCCCACAGTAGCTTTGCTTGCTCATTTTCGACCACTTTTTCGGGCTTATGATCCCACCAGTTCTTTGCCACTGGTAAATGGTAGTTCAGGCACAAGTTCCAGTGGATCATCTGTGCCACAGCATCATGTCTATGCTTGTAGTCAGTCTGTGCGATCTTTTTGCAGCAGCTGAGTATGTGATAGATTGTTTCATCTGTTTCTTTACAGAGTCTCCACTTTGGATCATCTGTTGATTTTTCAATTCTGGCTTTGACAGCATTTGTTCTAATGGCCTGTTCTTGTGCCGCCAGTATTAGTCCTTCTGTCTCCTTTTTGAGTGTTCCACTTGTAAGCCATGACCAGGTCTTTTCCTTATCCACTTTGCCTTCAATCTTCTCCAAGAACTGGCCATGCAATGCTTTGTTCCGCCAACTGTCCATAAGGCATTGAGTTACAGTTTTTCTACAGTTATTATTATTATTATTATTATTATTATTATTATTATTATTATTATTGTTATTGTTATTGTTATTATTATTATTATTATTATTATTATTATTATTATTTAAATTTGTATGCCGCCCTTCTCCGTAGACTTACATTGTCTTTGTGTGGAAATAGCTGCTTTCTCTTTTGGGTCCTTTTTAAGCATTCATGTTGAAGTGACAACTAAACATCAAAAGCAAAGGTAGCGAGCACCTCTAACTAGGAAGGAGAGGTTGTAGTTACACTGCGTGAAATTAAAAGCAAACATCAGACATTAGCATACTTAAGAGCTCACTTGCTAGGCTATTTTTTAATTCTTATTGTTTCATTGTAGAGTTGCATCATCAATCTGGTTTGGAAGGATTACTGTTTCAGACAGGAAGGCTGTACAGAGAGTGGTGAAGATGGGATAAAAGATTATTGGCAGTTCACTTCAGTCTATCCAGGAGATAGCATATAAGTGATGCTTGACCAGGGTGTGCAGGATTGTCTGGGATGCACACAGAAGTGTAATTCCAGAAACAATCCAGAAATTCAGGCATCATCAAAGTATAGTCAGCCAATCAAAAATTAAAAGAATTGAGAGTCAGATAGCCATTGAATTTAATGTAACTAAATTCAAAGAAAGCAGACTTACATGTGGTAACATCACACAGCAAGACATCTTTAACCATTTGGATTATGATAAAAGTTAAGCAATCAATTTAAAAAATAATAGACAAAAGAATTTATGTATAAGCAACTTTCTCCAATATTTCGAGAAAAGAAAAAATAAAATAAAATTGTGATTACTCTCTAAGGAGAATGGGGGCAAAGGAAAAAAAAAGAACTACCAAAAGTTCCTCCATAAGATTTTAACATTGTACTTTTTTATTTTACTTCAGTATTTCAGTTTTCTATATCCATGCTTCATTTTTCTATCAAACAATGTAAAGTGACTGTAATAGATGCAATACACGGTTCCGATGAAATTCTCTTTATTCGCTATAGGCATTTAACAAGCGGTTAGTGACCATATGTTTATAATAAAGTTTCCTATTAAAAAGAGAGAGAACAGCAGGAAAGTATCCTAGGGTGTTTCCAACAAAGAGCCAGTAGCCTGTGGTAGCTACCTTCATCAGATTTGACTTAACTAAGACATTAGTTGCCTTGGTTTCTCAAGAGGTTGACCAGAACACCTCTTTATTCAGTCCCACTGAGTTTGCAGCACATTCTTGGGGTGGACAATTGCTCCATCATCTGACTCATTTCATGCCAGGCTGAGTTAGTTTCAAGTGCTTGATCATTGGCCATTTCCTGAGGCTGACATTTGTCCAGAGCTGAATTAGCTTCTCTGCAGCTAATTCCTCCAACTCAAGAAGTCTATGATATATGCAAACTTTGCAAAACACTTGAGAATCCTTGTTCCAGTCATATACAATACTGTCCATTTTCATCAACTTTCATGCCTCAAATGTCAAAGTGAGGTCCTTGACCATTCCAAGGATATCTCATCTTCCAAAAAACAATTGCTGCCAACCTGCCTTCCATTGAGGACCTGTATACTGCATGAGTCAAAAAGAGGGTGGGGAAAATATTTATTGACCCCTCGCATCCTGGACATAAACTGTTTCAATTCCTACCCTCAAAACGTCGCTACAGAGCACTGCACACCAAGACAACTAGACACAAGAACAGGCCAGACTATTTATGGGACTGTCTCTTGCCACATACCTCCCAGAGGCCTATAAGAGCACACAGAGTTGGCCTCCTCCAGGTCTCCTCGACTAAGCAATGCAGGTTGGCAAGGCCGTGGGGGGAGGGTCTTTTCTGTTGCCACTCTGGCTCTATGTATTCAGTTCTGCTCACCACACTTCAAAAGAGACATTGAAACTATGGAGAAGGTACAAAAAAGAGCAACCAAGATGATTAAGGGATTGGAAACCAAGACTTACGAAGAGAGACTAAGGGAACTGGGCATGGATAGCCTGGAGAAAAGGAGGGCCAGAGCGGACATGATAGCAGTCTACAAGTATATGAGAGGATGTCACAGAGAGGAGGGGATCACTTTATTCTTCAGGGCACCAGAGGACCGGACGAGGAACAACGGCTGGAAGCTGACCAAGGAGAGATTCAACATGGAGATAAGGAGGAACTTCCTGACGGTCAGAGCGATCAACCAATGGAACAACCTACCAGCGGACGTTGTGAACTCCAACACTCTGGACATTTTTAAGAGAAGATTGAACTGCCACTTGACTGGTGTACTATAGGATTCCTGCTGGGCAGGGGGTTGAACTCGATGGCCTTCATGGTCCCTTTCAACTCTAACAATACAAAAAACAAAAAACAAAAACAAAACAAAACAATAAAATAAAATAAAATAATAAAATAAAATAAAATAAAATAAAATAAAATAAAATAAAATAAAATAAAATAAAATAAAATAAAATAAAATAAAATAAAATAAAATAAAATAAAATAAAATAAAATAAAATAAAATAAAATAAAATAAAATAAAATAAAATAAAATAAAATAAAATAAAATAAAATAAAATAAAATAAAATAAAATAAAATAAAATAAAATAAAATAAAATAAAATAAAATAAAATAAAATAAAATAAAATAAAATAAAATAAAATAAAATAAAATAAAATAAAATAAAATAAAATAAAATAAAATAAAATAAAATAAAATAAAATAAAATAAAATAAAATAAATAAAATAAAAAATAAATATGAATCAACTCCCCCCCCCCAATGTCCATACTGCCCCTACCCTACTGGCCTACTCTACCCTACTGGCCTACCCTACCCTACTGCCTCTACCCTACTGTAAGGACATAAACTTTGTCAGCAGGCCTGTGGGGGAGGGCATGAATTAACAACTATGATGGTCAAATCGTATGAATGATTACTATGTATGTTGTTGTGATTGGTTAATTTATGGGTTTTTAATTAGGGTTTTATAGTTTTTTACATTTTAAATTTGTCTTCTTTTTATTGTTTTCTATTTACATTGTTGTTGTAAGCCGCCCTGAGTTCTTCAGGATTGGGTGGCATAGAAGTTGAATAAAATAAAATAAATATATAAATATATAAGGGTTAATTTTTCTTGAGCTTTACAAAATGCCTTCCTTTTGGGAAAAGCATCAGAAAACTGTCCAGAATCACTTTATCAGTGAGAGGGACAACATAAACTAGCAAACAAACAAGCAAGTGTGGTCTATAAAAATAGTATTTAGCTGAGTGAAGGTTTTCAGTGTAAGTTGTTGCTGGTCTTGGTATGTATTTAAAACACTTGTGTTGCCAGGAATGTTGTCCACAATCTTGTTGATGATTGTCCTCTGGTGCTCTTAAATTTCAGAAGAATTCACATGAACTGGACACAAAACCAGTTACATAGCAGCTTTAAGATATTCTGAGAGAACATTTGAAAGGTGCAGATAGATAGTTGGAATGCCTGATCTGGGTTTTACCAATGGTTTATGGATTCCTCTTGATTAATTACCAAATACTGATACATCAGGGCTTTAATTGTTACACGAGTTGTGAAGTCTTATGCAATATATTTGATTACACAAATGCAACAATTTTCAATGAATTAGCCATCTGTTAAGCCCCTGTGATATCTATGTTGTCAAAATCAGTATGTTTTCCCAACAACTGGGACTCAAGACACCAATGCTGCATAAACAAAACACTTCAGATAATGTCAAGTAGGGATTTTTCTATAAAGTCTTGTATGAGAAGACATCTTGAATATTTTACCAATTCCAGTTATTCTTTACCCAAATGAAACAGATTTTTTTAAATGAATCAATGGCTATAATGCATTTCTCATTCATTATATTGATTTCCCCCCAAAAAAATTTTTAAATATAATTTTTATTGATTTTTTTAAATTTTTACAAAAAGCAAAAACATAAAACATGGAAGTGTACCAATTTCCCCCAAAAAATTATATGTAGTGGCAGAAAGCTGTAAAATACTAAATATAATTTGAATCCTGATAGTGTCTTAGATTCAGGCCTGCAAGTTTGTTAGTGTGCAACTGAGTGTCTCCTAAAGCCTTCTTGCTAGAGTTGGGCTGTGGGAATTGTACACCCTTCCTTCCTATCAGTGGTTTCCATGTATTGCTATTAAATAAGCTTTAGCTTTTAATGTCAGTTTTGCAGCTGACTCTGGAGGCAAATGCTCCGTACTTTTCTTGATGCATGCAAACTATCCTTACATATACAGACATGGTTCATGGAATTTTAGCCAGTGTGCCATGAATTATGCAGATTTTTGCCATGAATGAAAAAGAGCGTGCTATAAAATTTGAAATGCTATGCACTTGAAGAGAAATGAAGCCCAAGCTAGTGTCTGTTTATTCAGTGGATAAATGACAGCTGTCACCATAATTTCACGCAGTCCTTGGGAATCTTACAAAGCTGCCGCTTAATTTTATTATCCTTTTCCAGTTAATTTAAATAAAGAGGATTTAGGACTTTTTTCCACAATGAAATCTTATCCATTTCCATTATTATCCAGTTTTTCCCAACCTAGTTTTTTTTTAAAGTCTTCTAAACTCTGTTTGAAGGGGAAATGTATGTGTGGGACTTGAATGAATTTGTCACTGAGCAGAAAGTCTTCAATTCTCTCAGGGGAGAGATTATAGGCTTTGGGGCTGTTTCTGCTCCTGATGGTGTTTCTTTGCAGATGGTAGTAGCAGCAGAAACCTTTCTACCAGTTTGACCATTTGGCACTGTGATAGCACATTACAGCCCAGGGCTGCCTGCCATCCTGTCAAATATTCAGCCAAACATGCTCACTATATTTTCTCATGGACAAGAACTTTCCCATAGGGAAAAAAAGGAAGAGGAACTGTTGCTGAGCTGACAAGGGAGAAGAGAAGAGTAAAAACTTAAAAAGAGGGAGGAAGGCCGTAGTGTGGCTGGCAAAACCAATATGGATCCCACAGAGTACTGGCTGTTGACGGCTTGTTGGTTCCAGGAGCTTCCAGAATAATATTTTTGAAGTGGAAGTACATTCAGGGTCTAGAAAAGACCCAGTGAAGATAAAGTAGACTAGATGTGAATGAGGTATGGTTTCTACTCCCTGCAAATGTTATTTATGGGAACCTGAAGAGAAAAACCACCCCCTCCTCCTCCTTTACTTTGTCCTCCTCTTCCTATCCACCTCGTCTACTTCTGTGCCTCCTCTACTTCTCCACTCCTCCTCCACAGTAATGGGCAGCCAAATTTTTACTACCACACTGTGGGTGTGGCTTATTTTGTGGGTGTGGCTTGATGGTCATGTGACTGCATAGGAGCAGCTTGCGGGCCATGTGACCAGGTGGGAGTGGCTTGAACGATCATCATCATTCAAGTGAACTGTTAAATCCTCAACTTTCAACCTTACCAGTGTCTCTCTTTAGGGTTACAATTTGCTTCTCATTTCTGGTGCTCTCGTTCCTGGGTTGCACCCTGCCTCAGGCTGGGTCGCTAGGCAAATGGGTGCTGATCAGCTGTTGAGAAAAGAGGGGGGAGGAAATGGGCTCCCTTGCAACTCCTGCTGTTGCTGGTCTCCCTGCTGCTTTCTGAGGAGGAGGAAGAGGATGGGTGGGGGGGATAGTCAGCTGGAGCTGGGCACACAGCTTCATTTCCACCAGTGAAACTGCATTCCACTCCGTCCTGCCTGCTGCCCACCCCTGCTCCACCACCACCACCTCCTGGAATCTGCATGCATCAGATTCTTCCCAAGAATCTAGGACAGTGATGGCGAACCCTTTTTTTGCTCAAGTGCCAAAAGGGTGTGAGCACATGTGATAATGTGCACATGCATGCCCACACCCATAATGCAATGCCCTCCCCCCATGCATGCATGCACAACCCCCCCACATGCTGCCTCCCTTTGGTGCATGCATGCATGCAGGCCTTACTGAAGCCTCTGAACTTCTGATAGGCCTGTTGGGTTTGTTTTTCACCATCCACAGGCTCCTGAGGCTTTCCTGAAGCCCAGGGAGAGTGAAAACAATCTCCCCCACTCCCTCTGGAAGGTTGAAAATCAGCTGGCCAGGTTGCATGTGCATACTGGAGCTGACATAGGGTAATATCTTGCGTGCCCTCAGATATGGCTCTGTGTGTCATCTATGGCACACATACCATAAGTTCGCCATCACGGATCTAGGATGTTATGATGTTATCAGCATATTATTTGTGCAGAACCAGGCGGTGTGGCCTTATGTAATTGTTGCTACTTTGTCACACAGCTTCTGCAGTTTTCTTGCCATGACTTTTTAAAAAAAGTTTTGCCTTTTTCTTCATAGGACTGATGGATCATGACAGGCTGAATGTCACCCGGATAACTTCACACCTAAAGTAGAACTAGATATCCATTCTCCTGGTTCCTAGTGTGGTGCCTTAAACACTACACCAAACTGAGTTCCAGCAGTAATTCTCACATTTAAATAGCAATGTACCCAGATGATTGACAGTTTAAACTGAATATATGCTCATTACAAAGCTGGTTGCTTTTAAAAATACCTTGAACAGCTCCCGGTAATACCTGCAGGGTGATCAAAAAAAGGTGAAAAGAAGAGTGATCGAAATCTCATCCATTTTGTCAATGCCTTAATGTCATATACATGCTTAAAGAGGAGAGCATTGTGCTGTTGGAACTTTCACCATGCTTTTTTGATCATTCCCTATGAATATTGCCAGCTACTCATAAATCCAGTGTCCATTTCTTGCTGTTATGCTGCTTACCAAAGAAAGAAAGAAAGAAAGAAAGAAAGAAGGAAGGAAGGAAGGAAGGAAGGAAGGAAGGAAGGAAGGAAGGAAGGAAGGAAGGAAGGAAAAGGCAGGAAACTGAGGGAATGTAGCTGCTGTAATTAAATTTTGCCTTAATTGTTACATGCCTGGGAACAAAAATTAGAACACACTCAATATTTTTAAAATGGGGGGATGGGGAAATCACCAGAAATGTGTTATGTGCTAAGAGAAGTCCCATGAACCCACAAATCCTTTGTGACAAGTATGGTCCATAATGAGGCACCAGACATAGTTTCAGTGCAAGCATGGCAGATTAAACAAAATATGAAAAAAATAATTTGTAATCTGATTTGTACTGGATTTACAACCTTTGCAGATTTGTCAATCAAAGGAAGATAAAGTAAGATAATACCCACAGTCACTGTTCTATTTAACAAGCACTTCACTTAATGACCAAGTTTCTGGTCCCAATTAAATATGGATTATCTGTAGCAGCAGATCCTCTGGCTGTTTGCATTTGTTGTAAGAATGCATTCTGGGCTGCTAAATTATTTAGTGGCCATTAGAAATGGCAAAGAAGCAACCCCATTACTAATAGACCCATCATGTTCAACTTCTGGTCTCATCAGCTTTTGAAGCTGGAATGAAGAACGTATCCTTTCCCTCTTCATTTTCAGGCAAAATAAATCAATAAATAAAAGATGTTAATTGATTTTTCACTTATCACAAAATTGCTTTCTCATCCATTCTTCGTAAATGGGACCATTTGAAAAGAAATTACCTTGAGAGATATAGTTCCCTTAGGAATATTCAGGTGTCACTCCTGACTAATTCCAAGATTCTGTCCTATCCCAGTGTATGCTATCTTTCAGAGACACTTAATCCTTTTTAATAATTTACTGATTTAATAATTTTAATTTAATAATTTCCATCAGGCTTTCAATTTTTAGAGTTTGAATGTTCTATTCTTGAGCGTCTCTTTAAACAGTGATAAACCTATAGTGAATACCTTTCATAAAATCTTAAAATAGAACAATGGCAGGATAATATTACATCCAACTATCTTTGGATCTGACAGTTCCCAAAGAGTGCTAAAAAGAGCTGAAGATTGACAGCTATGGAATGTGTTGAAGCAACATTTGCTGTCTTTTATGCAATAACTAGTTGAATGTTAATGAGAACTGAGATATTTATTAAAATGCTATTATATATACACATGTGCATACACATATATAGTCTCCTTTTATTTCCATTATCAGCAAAAAAATGTGTTAAACACACACACACACATTGTATACTTGTTAACACATTGAAAGGCAAAAAAGAAAACATGATTAATATTTAATTTAAATTTGAAGTCTGCTTGAATTCACTTCCCTGTGTTTAATAAGTTACAAGGTGAAAGTCCTTTAAAGTACTACTTTGAGTAGTAAATTCAGTATAGTTTAATTTGTATATTTAATGAAATCTCCAAGGGCATTTACTATTTGTCAGTTGTCAAAGGAGTGGTGAAAAATATTGCTGCTAAATCCAAGCATATATTGTTAACGCTGAGCAGCTGTTTCTTTATTCTGGAAGACATTTTTGGAAGTAATTATACATAGACATAACTCATCACAAACAGACATACTTGAACTTCTGGTCTACAGTAATAATTAATAAAGAAATAATATGTGTCTTTTCTAATCTAGATGTCATACTGGAGGACAGACACAATTCAATGATACGTTTTCTTCTTGTAATAATTTTAAAAAGCTATTTACACATATTTTTCCCCTTGGGCAATAGATGATATTTGACTGCAGAATACAAAAGAGTGAAAATTCTTCTGATCATCCAGTCATAATTTATGACTAAGTACCAAGTGGATACAAGCAATGTCATTTAACTATTAGGTGATGAAATGTTATATCGGTAAAGAAATTAAAAAAATTAAAATATTATTGATTTCAGAGAACATAGGTCTAAGGATGATATAGAATTCAAGTACAGGTTAAAAAAGAACTCTACTATGTTAAGAATGCATGGTTTGGGGGATGTCTTCATTTCCAGTGAATTTATGATGGAAAAAATGATGGGACAAACAGTAGCTAATAATAAAAGTCCTGGTAATACAGTGATCCCTCATTTTTCACAGGGGATGCGTTCCAAGACCACCCACGAGAAATGAATTTCCACAAACTAGAGGAAATGTATTTTTTATGTATTTAATGAGTATTTGGAGTTTTAAAACCCTCCCTGTATTGTTAACAATCCACCGCTGCTGACCGCTGAGAGAGACCGGCTTCTCTCAGTGTTCAGTAGCAGTAGTAGCGGCTTTCCTGTAGTTGGGTGGCGGTGGACAATTTTCAGAGGGTTGAGAAACATCCACAAACTAGAGGACAAGACAAACCGAGCCTTCCCCATGATGCGCAGGCTGAAGGAAGCCGCCGCTGCAGTTCCCCCCCCCACACACGCAAACCATCCCTGCCCCGGCATTCTAAGGCATGAGGCCTCTGTCGGAAATGGGGATGGAGGGGGGGGATATTCATTTTCACGCTTTTCCTGGATTTTCCTTCATTATCCGCGATATAGCGACCATAAGCCCCCTTTGAAAAAACCTGTGAAGTAGTTAATCCGCAAAAGCTGAACCGCGAAGTAGCAAGGGATTACTGTATTACCAGCTTTTAGGAAAAACAAAACTCTATACTCCCCTCTTAAGCCATTCCAGAAAATTTATTTATTTTAAAAAATAAAATATGAATGGATATAAACCTATAATGGAACCACAAAATAATGTGTTAGACACTTTATAATATATACCCCATTCATTGTTTGTAAGTTTTTAATACATTCAAGAGCACCTTGATTTAAGTTATTTACTGATTTATAGTCAAAAACAAAGCAATTCAGGATAATAAAAAAAACCCTTAAAGTAATTATTAATAGTTAATTAAAAATCAAAGACTCAGCTTACAGTAGTTTCCAAAGCCTAATAATCATTGTGATTAAACAGAATTTTGCTACACCCCTAGAAATTTCAGATGAAAATTCAGCGGTAATAAAAGAATACCTTTGCTTAATGCCCTCCTTCCTAATAGGCGACATGAGCTCTGCATGCCAAGGGATGATCAAGGGACAATTAAGTAAGACCTAAGGGAAGAGAGGATTGATTTATTCTTGAAAGCACCAGGAGATAGGACATGAAGCAATGGCTCGAAGGTCCTCAGAGAGAAATTCAACCTGGAACTAAGGAGGAATTTCTTGACAGTAAGAACAGTTAATCAGTGGAACAGTTTACCTCCCTGACTTGTGGGAGTTCCATCAAGATTTAAAAAGAAAAGGACAAACATTTGTCCTGGATGATATAAGGCCTCCTGCCTTGGACAGAGGTTTGGAATAGGTTTAGGGGTGGGTTCTAACTTATGTTGCCACCGGTTTGCTTCCTCCTGCACTGGGTGGCTGTGACGCGCGGGCACAGTGTCGAAAATTAGCAAAAAAATTCCCCCTGAAAAAGCCAAAACAAGATTGTGGCACATGTCTAGTGCCAGAAACATGGCTTCTATGCATACACAGAGGAAAAAAATCACCCCACAAATATTTCCCCCCCACAAATAATCCCCCCAAAAGATGGCGGTGTGCATAGGTTGGCACCGATAGAACCAATTCCGTGATGTCACCAGTGGTTTGTTACTGGTTCTATAGAACCTGTGTGAACCGGGAGGAACCCACCTCTGAATAGGTTCCTTCCAGTTCTACGATTAATACCATGCCACTGATTCAATTGAAGTTCTGCCTCAGTAACAGAAGCAGAAACTTACCAGATAATATATGGTATTGTATCTTTCCCCCAACAATGCCGAATGTACAGTAAGGTATTAAGCTTTCTTAGTGTGAGTGCTGTTTGGTGTGTAGTAAAAGCAATCCTGTAAGGAGAGTTAAAAGTTCATGGAAGGGTTATAAAAAAGGTCTTTGAGACAATAAGATGGAATATTAGATCTAACACTCTGTATATCCAGATCAAGAGCCCTTTCTTTCATGGTGCGCATGGCTTTATCAATTTCAAGGGATATTAGGAATGAGGCAGAAAAGCCACAAATGGACAAGTCACTGGCGATATTCTCTTTTCAGATGAAAATGACCTCATCAGCAAAAGTGAGCCAGACCAGTGATTCATCCTGGAGAATCTGTCTCAGCCAATATTGTAGGCAGTAGATTCTCACTCAGGCTGCTATAGGGAAACATCCAAGTGATAACTGGAGAAAGACATTTGAATTGGTGCAGGAGGCTCACAACAGGACTCTAATTGCTCTAGCTTGAATAGCTTCAAAATCAGGGTAAGCACAAAAATGGATACTAAACAATAATAGGTTCAGCACCTTAACATTATATATTTAAATAGCTGCAGGAAATGTTATGTTCCAATTGCAGCTAGAAAATCTAATTCTTGCACCGGCATCTTTTTGAACTTGGGCCATAACCTCTCGAATTTGTTATGTCTAGGAATTAGAAACCAGAAAATAGATAACTAAATATTTAAATACTTCTAGTTCCTCGATTAAGAAAAAAATAACAACCTGTATTGGTGATGTTTCTTTATGAAGATAAGCTCCGGATTTAGAATAGTTTATCCCTAGACTCTCAATTTGGCAATATTCAGTCAACTCCTAAAGGTTATGATGAAACCCAACTTGGGTCAGGGAAATAATTATAATCAGCCTTAAAGGAGCATGGAAATTAATCTATGCTTTAGTGAAGAAGGGTGAGATTTGCATTTGGAGAGGGCCAGTACAGTCTATTAACATAAAAATATTAACAGAAATGGAATCAGAACTCAAGCACCTGTACCCTTGACATCATATTTAACTTGTCCAAAGATATCCCCATGAAGCATTTGAATTAATCCATGGAATCCAAATTTTATTCATTTATTTAAAATATGTAAATAGCAATGATGGTGAACCTTTTTTGGCTCGGGTTCTAAAAGAGTATGTGTGTGTACAGCAGTGTGGGTATGTGTGCTCACTCACAACATAATGCCCTCTCCCCTGCACATGTACACAACCCCCGTGCTGCCCCCTGTACATGTGCACAACCCCCTTGCCATGCCCCTGACACATGTGCACAGGCTGCACTGAAGCCTCCAGACCTCCAGTAGGCCTGTTGGGCCATTGAGGGTTCAGGAAAGTGAAAAACCGTTCAATGAGCCAACCAGATGTTTGGAAACAAACTTCCGGTTGGCCTGTTGTGCCATCCCCAAGGTTCAGGAGGCTTGTCTGAATCCTGGGAAGAGAAAAAAAGGCTGAAAAGAAGGCCAAAAATCAGCTGACTAGTGCATGCATGCACACTAGACATAGGGCAATGGCTCACATGCCCTCAGATATGCCTCCAACTGCCACATGGGGCATGCATGCCACCACTGGTATATAGCCATCCAACGTATACCAAAATCTATGTGGCTTCCAATCAAGGCTTAAAACAAATAAATAATAAAACAACATAAAAACCACATTAAAAACCATAACCATTACAAGCAACCAGCACCAAGATAAATTTCTGACATTCAGTTACCCCTTCTTATCCTAGAGCTTGGGGGAAAACCAAGTCTTTTTGGAAGGCTAGGATGGTAGAGGCCCTACCAACCTCGGGGGAAAGAGTGTTCCACTCCCAGAGCTTCCTAGTCCCATCATTTAGGATTGTTAGAGCAAGGGACTATAAGCGGCCCAACCCTATCTAATTTGGTAATCTAATCTGATCCTGTGCCATATGGGGCTTTAAAAATGTTAACCAGCCCCTTGAATTGCATCTGGAAGGAAACTAGAAGTCAGCACAGCATATATGCAGCTTGTGCCAAAAAGATTTTACATGGGGCAACCATGACTGCATACAGCATCATTTGAAACTTCCAGGAGGCTTTCAAGATCAGGCCTGGTATAGCATAGTGAAGTAATCCAATTCAGAGGCGACCAATGCATGAGCGACAGTGAGAAAGCCTGCAGTTTCAGAAAAAGGGTCAACTGGTACACCAGATGAATCAATGCAAAATCCCCCTAGCCATGGTTGTCACTTACTCCTTGAGCAGGAGCCATCAGTCCAGGAAGACCCCAAAATTGTGAATCAGACCAAGGAAAGGCAACTCCATGCAGAATCAAAAATGGAATATCATCTGTGCCAGGCAAGGGTTCCCTGTCGCCACCAATACTGGTGCGTTTTTATGTGCAGGTCCATGTGGCACGACCACATGAGATTTGGCTTCTGAGCATATGCAGGAAGCCAAATTGCACATGAGGATGCTCACGTGTGTGAGATTTTGCCAGGTTTGGCGATTTCTTTGATCCCGCACATGTGCGGAAGCAAAAAAGATGCCCAAAAATTGGAAAAATCTCTCACATGTGAGTGTCCTCGTGTGAGATCTGGCTTCCTGCACATGTTCAGAAGCCAAATCTCATACGGTCACATCAGCTGGTCACACGGGCTATGCAAGCAGCTGCATTTTTACTAACGTAATGCCGTCCCCCACTGCCCCCTCAGGAACCCAATAATGAATTCTGTGCTCTGGTTCGGGGTGGGAAGGGGAATCAGGAGGCATTCCATCTTGCCAGAGTTGAGTCAAAGACAGATCCTTAAAGCCTCTAGGTGCAAGGGCATTGCAGCATAATCTGTCTGGCTAGGTATGAAGATATATAAGAAAAGGTTTTTTGATTTCTGACCAAGCCATCATTTTATAATATTTGGCTGAAAAATATTCTATCTTCCCTCTCAGACCCTTTAAATAGCATCCACTGATCTGAAGTTATCTCAGAATTCAACTCTATGACTGGTTCCTGTTGGCGTTCATAGAAGAAGAGTGTTGGACCCTAGGTTTCTGTCTCAGGACTCGAGTCTTTTGCCTCTTGTTTATAATATCTACATGAAATCACTGGGGGAGCATGCTGATGATACTCAATGGATGGCCTCCCCCAGTGATTTCATTATAAATGAGAGGCAAAAGACTCGAGACCTGAAACAGAGGCCTAGGGACCACCGCTCTTCTCCTATAAACGCCAACAGGAACCAGTCATAGATTTGAATCCTAAACTAACTTCAGATCAGTGGGTACAATTTAAAGGGTCCAAGGAGGATAAAATATTTTTCAGCCAAATATTATAAAATGATGGCTTGGTCAGAAATCAAGAAACCTTGTCCAAAGCAGCTTGTTTTATGGCTGAAATATTTTCTTCAATCCATACATTTCATGTAGAGATGTGAGCATATAATCTCCTTATTATATTTAATACACTCACAAGGTGATAATTGACCAGAACTGACTTTTAACCTTTAAAAAAATTGAAATGATTATTTAATAGTTTCACTCATTAGGCATTGGTCAAAATGAATGAATAAAGAGGTGACCAAGAGAAAGGGGTATCATTCTATATTAAGTTTTAAAAGTGCGATTGGGATTAGATCACCATGGCTACTTTTGCTATTTTTAATTGAATGTAATTATAAGGATCTCTGAAGTAATGATCAGCACCAGAAGGGAAGATGGTCTCTAATGAAAGAGGAGATATAGAGGGTTGGAGAAGGTTGAATGAGATGTCAGATGGAAGAGGTCAATTAAAAAAAAACTATGAAAAAAGCACCTGCTAAATTACTCTTACAAGGCCTGTTCAGTTCAATTCTCCCATTCTACCTTTCTTGGCCTTAATTCATTGTCCAGGGAAACTAACGTTGCCCAGTGTTCTTCAGGCTGGAAAGTTTTCCGCAGGAGAGAAAAAGAAGAGCTGAAGATTATACAAGTAAGAAGCTGCTTCTAGATCCACAGTGGCTGGGAGATGTATCAAGACTGTTGGTGAGAGAACAGAAAAACAAACTTGCTATTGTTTGTGGAGATTCTCAGTCATCTAGGTCATGGTTGTCTCAAAGGTACTTTTTCATGAGGCAACTGGACTTTTTGCTTTTTCTTTGAAGACGTTCGTTTCTCATCCAAGACTGCCTCTTGAAAAAGCACTTTTGGGACAAGCTTCCTATTGCTACTGCCAGAACAGTTTTAACCTCTTTGCTAAGGCATTTTAATCTGAACATTATTTAAGTGCTTAGTGTGGGTTCCTGAGGGGGCAAAGAGTCTGGTTTTGTTTTCATGCCTTGGCCATGAATGCTAAATGATTGGACAGAATAAATTTGAGCAGTTCTCTGCACACCTGTGGATAGTGTAGTATTTGTTTTCAATTACTTGTTAATAAGCTCTTTGCTTTTCTGCCTACAAGGGTGTCTGCCATACATGATGAAATGCTTCTTTTCAGAACTACCAAAACCAGTGGCAAGTTGTTACGTATTGACGTACGGAGTACAGATTTGCATAGCCACCTAGTGGTGGGAAAAATAAACTGCTGTCAGTGGTTAATGGGTTTCAGGAAAGCCCTTAAAAGTGGCTTCACTGCAGCCTGCCGGCAGTCTGTAGTAGTTCTGGCTAATAGACAATAAAAGTGCTGAGCTGTTCTTGCATCTCGCCTCTTCAATTATGCATGAATCTAACACTGGCGACGAAGGTGGTTAAAGAAGGACTTCAGGACAAATGTACCTCATCAAATCAGTGGCCATCTTAGAAGCAAGCACTGACCTGCTTCAGCCAAACTAGAGAATGACTACTCAAACCTCTCCAGCTCCAGTATTTTTTGATTGAAAGGTGGAAGAATGGTGAACCTACATGTTTGTTTCTGTATGTTCCTGGATGTTGTGGCCCATCCACTTCCTGTGCAACTGGTCATGGATCCAGAGGATCAAGAGGCAGTTGTGGTGTGGTACCATTGGCCTATGCACCTGGCACCTGAGTCCAATAGTGAGGAGGTCAGATAGGATTTGGTGTCAGAGGATGAAAGCCAACCAGGGTCTTCTGCACCTCCCGAGGTGCACATGAATGACTCAGAGGAAGAGGAGGAGCCTCTTCTTGATGCTAGGCACACAGGGATGTTAGAAGGCAGGAGTGGCTATGCAAGAGGAAGTCTCTTCGTGAATAGAGCTGCAGGCTAATTGGCCACACCCTAAGACTATTTAAGGCTTAGCCATACTATGCTTCAGTGCAGAGGACAGCACCTTTTTGTTCCAGATTTTTGTTTGGCTCATGAATTCCAAATGGCATTCCTGCTTCTATTAATGACCTCCGGGCTTTCTGCCAACCTTCGTAAGTGTTTGTTGTACTTTGTGCTTGGACCCTAACCAATTGTTAAGAAGTAATTAACAGCTGGCTCACTAAAAAGATTTACTTATTATTTCCTAAACTTTTACAAAGACCTAACTGCTAAGAAAATATTAGTAGTAAATAATTCGTGTTTAAATCTGATTGTGTGTGCATATTTCTTGGTGGGCTTGCGTTGGGACAGAACACTGGAGGCAAACAACTTCCAGGATCTACCAGACAACAGGAAGAGTCCTCTCTTCTTCACCTAATGTGGGCCACAAACATACAAGATGGCACAGATCCTGGTGGTATCAGCAGAAATTAAGTCCACTTCTTGGACAATTCTGAAGTGGCTTTACATAGTGTATTTAGGATATATTTCCCCAGCATTAAGAGAAGTCTGTGTCTGTGTAACTGATGATGTCCACATCTCTAAATAACATCTGATTCTGCTCATGTACCTCTTATTAGCTATTTTCATTATTATCAGCTAAGAGATCAAAACCTCCTGATAGAATTCTCCATTCTATTGATGCAAGGCAAACAAGCAAAAGTAACAATGTAATAGGATTATCCCAAATCACTTTGTCAATTCATAAAGCTTTGACCTTTATTCTTATATCTTGTATATTGACTACAACTGGGGAAAGAACTTACATTTGTTTTATCAGTTCACTTTTTCATAGCCACTTAAAAGAAATTTAATTTTTAGTTTTTCACCCAGCTTTAACATAGTGGAACACTGAATGTAAAGGTTTTGTTTCTGTGCATTAATTGCACAGAGAACAAAGAAATTCACAGCATTTAGTGGACTGGCAAAACCATTCTTCTCTTTGCCAACATTAGAGGAGTTTTTGTTCCCTTAAAATCATTTTTTTTACTACAGGAAAGTAACAGCAGTACTCTCCTATTGATGTTTGGAGACACAAGATTTTTGTAACACAATACTGCGCAATACTGTATTGTATGTCACACAATAGTTTTGAAAGTTTGCAGGGAAAGAAGGAAAGAGAAGAAATCACCCTTGAAACATTTTTTTCTGACTATACTTTCATGGTCTACGGTTGATATACTTTGCTATAGTTTATTGCTCGTTTGACCTTGTGCGGTGTTCAAGTTTCAGCATTTTATTGAATATTGGTGCCAGCTGATAAACAGAAGACTAATCATACCCTGCAGAACACCTGTGTTTAACCTTGCTTTTCTTTTAGATGGCATTTTTATTATTTATTATCTACCATCAGTAATGTGAAACAATTGTATGGAATGGCCTTTAAAAACCCCTCTCAACTCACCCTTCTGATCTTATCCTTTAGATTGGACTTACCTGTCAGATGCTTTAAAGCAATGGTCCTAAACCTGTCTGGTGTTCTTTTTTAAAATGACCTAAGAGACCATGGTATGAAATATTTTCACATTACTCTTTAGCCAATTAAATAGCTTTGAGGGCTTCTCGGGCTTTCCGAGCTTGGTTGTTTTCTTGCAGACATTTCATTATCTATACTAGGTAATGCCATCAATGCTAGTAGGGAGTGGGGACCAGGTGGGGGTTGCCACTCCCACTGCTATCATGCACTGCATGCACAGTTCCATGTCTCTGGCACGTGCACGCATGCGTCCAAGTGAGATTTTGCTTCTGCGCATGTAACATAGGGACATAGGTTCGAGATTACCTCCAGAACCACCTGCTACCACACGAATCCCAGTGACCGATAAGGTCCCACAGAGTTGGCCTTCTCCGGGTCCCATTGACTAAACAATGTCATTTGGCGGGCCCCAGGGGAAGAGCCTTCTCTGTGGCAGCCCTGGCCCTCTGGAACCAACTCCCCCCCGAAGATTAGAACTGCCCCCACCCTCCCTGTCTTTCGTAAACTATTCAAGACTCACTTATACTGCCAGGCATGGGGGAGTTGAGATATTCCTTCCCCCTAGGCCATTACAAGTTATGCATGGTATGTTTGTGTGTATGTTTGGTTTTATAATAAGGGTTTTTAGTTGTTTTATTATTGGAGAGGGGCGGCATACAAATCCAATAAATAATTTTTTTAAAAAAAATCAGCTATTTTTTTGCTTCCATGCATATGCAGAAGCAAAAAATCACCAATGCACGCATCCCCTCATGAGAGTTTACTTCCTACACATGTGCAGAAGCAAAATTGTGCTTGGATACACACGCATGCATGCACACTGGAGACACAGAGCTACATGCGCAGCTCAATTTTTGCTACCGGTGCAATGGCATCAATCGTACTGGTGGGGGATTCTTATCAGCACTGATGATGTTACCTAGTTTGGATAATGAAACATTTGCAGGAAAACAACCCAGCTCTGAGAGCACCAAGGAGCTCTCATTTCAACCCTGAACTACAAATATTATCCTTCATTGAATACCTTTGATAATCAAATGCAAAACACGTATTACAAGGGGATCCAACAGAACAAGGGATACAAGAATGGTTTGATTCTATGGCAATCTTCCTGAGATTTGTTGTGCATATTGCAAAGAACTTGACATGAAAATATTTATCATGAAGAATTAATAGTATTGCGACTTACTTGACAATCAGAACATTCTCTGCATCTACCTGCAAAATGGAGAGTACATAAAAGAGATCTGAGATATACACCTTATCTAGAGAATCATCGCACTGACTTATAAATGCTGTTTAGAAATAGGATTGGATATTAGTCCAGCAAAGCCTAGAGTTTAGAATCTTCATTTGTGGAATCAGTCAAAAATATTGTCAGAAATAAAGTGCCTACATTTTAATTTTGTCATTTTTTTTAATTGAAGGAAGCCATTCAATTCTTCGTTTCTGTTAGTAACTCATTGGACTACCAGATCATTTACATGTTTTACCTGAAATACTTGCTTTCCCGTGGTTATAAATAAATATCAGGTTTTTACAAAAAAATATCTGTCAATGAAGGTTTATAGCATTTTTCTCCATATGATCTATGGCCTAAACCAGGGGTCCCCAAAATTTTACACAGGGGGCCAGTTCACTGTCCCTCGGACTGTTGGAGGGCCAGACTATATAAAAAAGCTATGAACAAATCCCTATGCACACTGCAGATACCTTGTTTTAAAGTAAAAAACAAAATGGGAACGTACTATTTAGAGGGGGAGAAGATCTGAAATTCATATATGTTTATGTTTTGTTTTTAATTTTCTTTTGTTAACATCTGATTGGTTATACAAGGTTTTCTTGGCTTATGAAAAATGTATAAAGAAAGAAGGAAGCACTTCGGCATAATGGTTAACAAGTTAGAAATATAATTGGTGTTGCACTTTTTGAAGGAACATTAAGGAGGGAATTTAATTAAAAGAAAATGAATGTAACTGGATGACAAAATTAGAAAAAAACCTTTTGCAACATTTTTGATTATTGCTATTAGTTACTAACAAAATACCGCATTTTATTCATGGAAAATTAGATGGTACACTGTGTTGTTGGAATGTATGTCGAGAGAAAAATTTAAAAAAATTACCCCCCCAAACAGTCCTTCCTTCCTCTGTCCCTCCATTCATTTCATTCTTCCTTCCTTCCTTTCTCCCTCCATTTCTCCTTCCTTCCTTCCTTCTTTCCTTCCTTCCTTCCCTCCTTCCTTCCTCTCCACTTTTCCTTCCCTCCCTCTTTTTTTCTTTTCTTTCTCTCTCTCTCTCTTTTCCCTGTGCTCTTGTCACTCACTGGCGGGCCGGATAAATGGCCTCAGTGGGCCGCATGTGGCCCGCGGGCCGTAGTTTGGGGACCGCTGGCCTAAACAATGGAGAATCCACTTTACTTATAATGACTTGATTCTATGTGCTAGTCTAGAATACTCACTGATTAATTAAAGTCAAATTCAAATTCAGAACATAGCTGGAAGGCCCCTTGGAGGTCTTCTAGTCCAACCCCCTGCTCAAGCAGCAAACCCTATACAGTGTTCCCTCGATTTTCGCGGGTTCGAACTTCGCAAATAGCCTATACCACAGTTTTTCAAAAAATATTAATTAAAAAATACTTCGCGGGGTTTTTTTTATACCACGGTTTTTCCTGCCTGATGATGTCATACGTCATCGGCAAAATAATAATTTTTGCCAATAAATAACAAAAAAAATTATTGTTAATAAATAATTATGTTTATAAATATCAGAATCACTAAGTGTCTTATTCAAAGGTGAGTACCAGTAATAATGGTGAGTAAATGGTTGTTAAGAGAATGGGAAAGGGTAATTTAGGGGTTTAAAGTGTTAAGGGATGGCTTGTGATACTGCTCATAGCCAAAAATGGTGTATTTACTTCAGCATCTCTACGCGGAAATTCGACTTTCGCGGGTGGTCTCGGAACGCATCCCCCGCGAAAATCGAGGGAACACTGTACAATATTTAGATAAAAACCTTTAAACCTCCAGTGGTGGAGCAACCACAACTTCTGAAGGCAAGCTTTTCCACTGGCTAATAGTTCCAGGTTGCTTCCCTGATTATTTCACATCCATTGTTGTGAACACTGAAGTGTGTTAGAAGAGGCTGCCAAATGGTGTATTTTAGTCAAGCCCAGAGGTTCAGCAGACGTATAAATGTAACACCCAATGTGGGGTAATGATATAGCTATTGAGCTAGAATTGGAAAGGTTCAAGAAACTCACAATCTAGCTTTGAAGCAATTTTAGGGGGGCTGTTATAGTGATAAAATTTGAAGTAGAAGTATTATATAGGCTGCCTTGAGTTTCCTCAAGAACGATAAGTTATAAATATAAGGAATATATATTAAACACAAATAGCCAAAGTGTTAAATGTCAATGTGAACTATTGCTTAGAAGTAACAGAGCTACCCCCCCTACTTTATCTTGAAATCATTAATTTTGTGATGGCTGTGAAGTGGGGAATTATTTATTACCTTTCATTAGAAAATTAAAATATTGAAAACAAAATATTATGAAGATTTCATGTCAAATATTCAAGCTCTGCAAAAGTGTGTTTCAGGAATCTTAATATTCCTGAATTAATATGTTTTCCCTACATTTTATTTCCTTCTTGCAGTATACTTAATCTGCTAAAGCTCACTGCATCTATTATCCAGCTGGCAAATATTAGCATTATTTCAGTCCGACCGACATGACATAAATAAAATCACAACGCAAACAATAGAATTTAAAATATAAAATTAGGCATTAATAACACAATAAAGATATAATTATTCAATATGTTTGCCTCTGACGATATCCTAGGGCAGTGATGGCAAACCTTTTTTGGTTCGCGTTCCAAAAGTTGTGTGTGTGTGTGTGTGTGTGTGTGTGCTAGCATGTGAGCATATGCCCATACCCCCTTCCCCCCCATGCATGCTGCTCCCCCCTGCACTGCCCCCTCCAAGCTTCCTGAAGCCCCGGGATGCAAAAAACAGCACAATGAGCAAACCGGAAGTGCAGAAAACGCACTTCCGGTTTGCCCATTGTGCTGGGTTTTTTGCACTTTGGGGCTTTGAGAAGCTTCCCTGAGCCCTCTGGAGTGCAACAAACAACAGCAAACTGGAAGTGCATTTTTCCAAACCTCTGATTTGTCTTCCCTGATGTTTCCCTGAAGTGTCCGGAGGATGAAATGGCTTTTCACGAGGCTGAAAATCAACTGGCCAGTGGACATGTGTGCACTAGAGCTGAAACATGGCAAAGTCTCATGTGCCCTCTGATATGGCTTCACATGCCACCTGCGGCACACGTGCCATAGGTTCATTATCATGGTCATAGAAAATATTATTTTACTGAAAGAGTAGTAGATCTTTGGAACAAACTTCCAGCAGACGTGGTTGTAAATCCACAGTAACTGAATTTAAACATGCCTGGGATAAACATACATCCATTGTAAGATAAAATACAGGAAATAGTATAAGGGCAGACTAGATGGACCATGAGTCTGCCATCAGTCTTCTATGTTTCTATGTTTCCATAGGGTTTCTATAGGATTACATGTATAAACTCAGAAGTATAAGGAGATAAGTGTAAGATTAGATGTAATACCTTGGGGTCAACTCAGTTGTAACAGTTATTTATGTTCAGTTATAGCTTGTATGTAAAGAGCAGCCTAGAAGTGAAGGCACTTGCCTCCCACTTAGATGATTGATAATTCAATCCAGGTAGAGGTAGATGTTGCTTTATCAGGATGCAAAGAGGAAAAATATCTGCTGTGAACTGTGGATAGGGGTTAGGAAGGGCATCCGGCAGTAAATGCTCAAGTCCATTAAGTTGCCCCAACTTCACCATGAATAAAGGGATTAAGGATTGTAAAAAGAAAAAAATAGATTATATGCAAAACCTGGCTATGCAGCCTAGAAACATTAGCTTCTGGTTTGTCAAATGGAGGTTAATCTACTTAGCCTTCATTCTACACCTGAATATAACGTTAGGAATGAGGATATTTACAAAGCCAAATGATATAGGTCTTTCTCGCTTTTTTCTTAAGAAAGGCAGCACAGCAATACATGAAACAACATTTCTATTTCTTCCTCACCACAAGGGCAAAACTGTTGTTCTTTGATTATATCTGTTTTCCAAATCAGTTTATAGCTAGTCCTCATTTAGCAACTGTCTCATTCACAAACTGCGATTATCATGGTGTTCAAAATGTAACTATGTGACCAGTTCTCTCATTTATGACCTTTGTAGCTCTGCAATGCAGAGAAAAGGGATGCAGTGGCTCAGTGGCTTAAGATGCTGAGCTTATCGATCAGAAAGGTCGGCTGTTTGGCGGTTCGAATCCCTAGTGCTGCATAATGGAATGAGTTCCTGTTGCTTGTCCCAGCTTCTACCAGCCTAGCAGTTCAAAAACATGTAGAAAAATAGGGACCACTTTTGATGGGAAGGTAACAGCGTTCCATGCACCTTTACTGTTTAGTCAGGCTGGCCACATGACAATGGAGATGCCTTCAGACAGTGCTGGCTCTTTGGCTTTGAAACAGAAATGAGCCCTGCCTCCTAGAGTCGGGAACAACTAGCACATATGTGAGAGGGGAACCTTTACCTTTAATGCAGAGGAAAACTGAGGTAAAATCATGAGTACAGAGACTCTTTTACTTAGTGACTGTTTCACATATCAAATGATTTTACTGATCCCAATTGTGGTTGATAAATAAGGACTAATTGTAATGTAAAATGCCTTTCTGGTGTTTTTGGAGATAATGTTGAAATGCTTTTTTCTGGTTGGGATAATATAGGGTGGAGCTTGGCTGGTCACTTAAAAAATGCTCCGCCTGATGGAATTAGTGCATACGAGGAGAGCCCATATCTTAAAATGGCACTAAGTGAATTCCACATAGAATGAATGGAGTTGTTTTGTATATAAATCCCCAACTAAAACCAGAACTTGTATTGACTGATGACCATGGTAGAATTTTTGAAGTGGAAGTTAATTTGCATGGGATTAAGACTCTGATATTGGAATTTATGCCTCAAACGAGGATAAAGTAGAGTTCTATAGATGACTTATATTCAGATGAATAGATTTTTCTTATAAAAATCAACGTTTGATGGGGGGATAAACTGTAGGTCTTTAGATCATAATCCTCTGAGTTTAGTTTATAAAAGAAAATCCAGTTCTCTTAAATGGAGATTAAAATGAAATGCTGTTGCAGAAAGAAGCAATAGTGGAGAATCGAGGAAAGGAATTTTAAAAAAATTTGGAAAATGATTTAAATGAAGGTACTGATTTAAGAATGATAAACATTAATCAGAGGTTACTTCATACAAGGAGCAAGAGAAAACACAAGCTATTTTGAATGAGGTAAAAAGAAAAGAAGATTAAAGAAATTTCAAGAGAAGGTAAGCATTTCTTAATAAATTAAGTTTTTACAATGACAATTATCTATGTAACAGTAAGAGAAATAGAAATGAAAATGCAATATGTGAAGCCAACACCACACCGCCTTTTCAGTTTGCAAACAAACCAGGCAGCGCCTGGCATATAAATTACAAAAAGAAAAAGAAAATTATATTGAAACTACAAGAGGGAGATACCGTATAAACAGATAGCATGGTCATATAGAGAACACTTCATCAATTTTATTCTAACTTGTATAAAGAAAATGACATTTCTGTGGGAAAAATAAATGAATACCTCAAGAAACACAACTTTTACAGAGGAACAGAAACAGATTATGAATGGACCTATAGCAGAAGTTTCTGAAGCTATAAAATAGATTAAACTAGGAAAAGTATTTGACCAGATGCATTATCAGGTTCTTATTTTAAATGCTTTGAGGATTAACTTTTAAAATCAGTACAAAATAGTTTTAGCTTACTGGGAGGAAAGATGAATTGGAAAGAGGCTAGTATAGCACTAATACATAAAGAGGGGCAATATTTGATTATAACAACAAACTATGGGACAATATCCCCACTGAATAACAGAAGGCAAGACAAGAAACAATGGATGGACTAGTCAAGGAGAGGAGCAACCTAGAACTAAGGAACATCTTCCCAACAGTAAGGACAATGAACCAATAGAACAGGTTCCCTCAGAAATTGTAGGAGCTCCATTACTGGAGTTTTTAAAGAAAAGAATGGACAGCCACTTGTCTGAAATGATGTGGGGCAGTGATGGTGAACCTATGGCACGGGTGCCGCAGGTGGCATGGTGAACCATATCTACTGGCACGTGAGCTGTTGCCCTAGCTCAGCTCCCACATGTATGTGTGTCCTGGCCAGCTGCTTTTTGGCTCACACAGAGGTTCTGAGAGGGTGTTTTTGGCCTCCAGGGAGATGAGAGAAGGTGTTTTTACCCTCCTCCAGCTCCAGAGAAGCCTTTGGAGCCTGAGGAGGATAAGACACAAGCCTACTGGGCCCACCAGAAGTTGGGAAACAGGCCATTTAAAGCCTCCAGGGGGCCTCTGTGAGGTGGGGGAAGTTGTTTTTGCCCTCCTCAGGCATTGAATTATGAGTGTGGGCACTCGCTCATGTGTGATAGCATGCACGCATGCTCTTTTGTCACCCAAGGGGAAAAAAAAGGTTTGCCATCACTGATATAGGGTCACCTGCTTGAGCAAGGTGTTAAATTGAAGACATCCAAGGTCCCTTCCAGTTCTATTCTGATTGATTGATTGATTGATTGATTGATTGATTGATTGTGGCTGATAGACTAAAAATATTTTTGCAAGAAATGATTCATGTGGCTCAATGTGGATTTTCATATAAAAGAAAGTTAATAGCAATAGGAATAATATTTAGACTTATATAATGACTTTACCGCAGTCTCTGGTGATTTACAGAGTAATCTTGAATAAGAATATTGCCTCCAACAATATGGATTCTCATTTTAGTAACCTCAGAAGGCTGGAAGACTGAGTCTACCTTGAGCCCCTTCAGAATTGAACTGCAGACTGTAGGCAGAGTTAGCTTGTAGTACTGCATTCTAACCACTGCAACACAAGGCATCAATTAAAGGGCAATTTGAAAGATGCCTTGTACATTTTGGAATATTTAGGACAACATAAGGAGACAGGTTGATTTTCTTAGATGTGGAGAAGACATTTGACAATTTGATTTTTATCTTCTTGTTCTAAGTTTTGGAAGATTTTAACCTTGGAGATAACTTTATAAAATAGATACGATTGATTTATACTGCACATAAGGCACAACTAATTGTCCTCTTTCTTAATAAACCTTTAACAAAGCTTAGAGATTATAAAACTAAACAGAATAAGACAAGGATGCCTGTTGTCTCCTCTTGTTTATTTTGTTTTTTAAAAGTAATTTAACTTTAGTTCATCTCTGGTGGCGCTGTGGTTAAAGTGCAGTATTGCAAGCAAACTCCACACACAGACTGGAGTTTGATCCTCAGGAAGCTCAAGGTTGGCCAACATCCTTCAATGGCCCAGATTGTTGGGGTGGGAAATTCAAGCAATGCTTCCACATTATAAACTGTCCAGTAAATACTGTAAAGTCCTATGAGGTGGTAGATAAAACTAAATGGTATTGCTACTACTATCCAGTTTATAACTACCTGATGAAGTATGTAAAATGTAGGGTGGCAGTTGTACTCATTTTGACTTTCTTTTTTAAGGAGTGAATTTGAATTTCTCTCCATGAACCACTAATGTGGGAAAACAATTCCAAATTGAAAGGGGTTTTATTTTAAATTCAGGGTCTTTTGGTTGCATTTACCAAATTATTATTTAAACTGAATATTTGCACAAGGAAATATTGTTGCTCATGTTCACACAATTAATTACAATGACAAATAGATGAATATCAGATCTAACCTGTTGTTCCCCACAACTGCAAGCAAGAGGTTATACTAAAAATATGCCACAGGGGGGAAAATAAAAAAAAATGGATGAAGAAGAGTTTTTTACACTATGTGAACGAAGCAGCATAAATCATTTCAATAGGATATGGGCATTGAATAAAATAAAATAATTAAATAATATAATATAATATAATTAATTTAAAAAATAAAATAATCAAGAGACAGGGTCTGGTTTACTACTTGTTTCCTGTAGAATTGGACCAAACCTATTTAATCTGGCAAGATTGGCATGCTCCAATTTGCTAGATTAAATAATGCGACCTACTGGAAATGCAACTTGTTTGTGGCAATGCTTGACTTCTAGAACGAGGTTCCGCCTGAGATCCAGATGGCAGAGTACCTGGAGTAGATCTGTGAAATGCCCTACTTTATAGAGGGTTTTGTTGACTGTAGTATGCCATATTTTGTCTTGCTCTTCTTTTAGATGACTAGCAAAGCACATGAATCTGGAAAATGGTCTTCAGCTAAATATCTCCCTTGATTCATTTGTGATACGTCAATATTATGTATAGTGCATTGATTATGATATCTGTGGAGATTCTCAATCATCCAGGTCATGGTTGTCCAAAAGGTCCTTTTTCCAAGAGGCAACCAGACTTGCTCTGTTTTTCTTAGTTTCACTTCTCATCCAAGAAGCTTCTTCAGCTCTGACTGAATGGTGGGGAATGGAAGGATTTATATTCCTTGCAGACAGCTGGTCATTTGCATTCTTTTTAGAGAGTTATTGAGGATACAGATAAACCTCCAGGTAGCCTCAACGACTATCTAAAAAGAACGCAAATGATCAGCTGTCTGCAAGGAATGTAAATTCTTCCGTTCTTCACCATCCAGTCAGAGCTGAAGAATCTTTTTGGATGAAAAGAGAAATGTCTTCAAAGAAAAAAACCCCCAGAAAGTCCAGTTTGGTACTTTGTTTGTGATAGTTCATGTTTGAATATATTATACAACATATTATGATTTGCTAGTCACCAAGTTTTCAGAGAAGGGTGGCATACAAATCTAATAAATAATAATAATAATAATAATAATAATAATAATAATAATAATAATAAAATAATAATAAAAAATTCTTTGTGCATTGTCTATCAGTTAATCTATACTTGTTCTACAGGTATGCAGCATCCTGATAATGTAGCAATAATGTTCCTTTTGCCCAAGGCATCTGAAACAGACAAACAAAACTACCAGATGCCCATTGCAGCTCAAGGCACTGCTAATAGCTAGTTTTCTATATCTGGCTTGCTTTTGTTTTGGTGAGTTTTGACACAATGTCTTCCCTAGGGATAATATTCCATGCTTTTGATTATGTGACTCTGAATGATGCCCCAAATCTATGGCCTGCAGCAACTACTTTATCTTTCCCCATGGCAGGACTACCTCTGCAGGCTTGTTTGGAAAAAAAGCGAGCAATTAATTGTGGCGACTGTGGTGGAGAGTATGAAGGATCAGTGCACTTTTCTCTGTCGATGCCAGCTCAAACACCACGTGTCCTTTAGGTACCATGCAGTGATCAGAAGGAAATAACTATTTCAGTGAAGAGTCAGGCACTTGGTATGGGCCACCCATAAACAGAGAGGAAAGGTTATACATAAGAGGCATCCTGCTGTTCAAAGCTTTGTCAATTTCACAAGCCTTTCCTCTTTTCTTCTCTCCAGGGACTTTGGAAAAAATAAAAAAGAGGAAAAGCAACATTTTTCTTAGCAAAATGTAAAAATCTCTTTAGTTCTGCTTTTTTGGAGGAAAGATCCATTTTTTTGAGACATTTTGGATGATTCAGATGCTCGATTCCATTATTGTAATTTCTCAGATTTTTACTTTTCATTTTGAAAGTAAAGCCATTGATTATAAAACAGTCATAATCCCATACATACATACCATTCATACAATGTGGCCCTGTCAGTTGTTAGTTCATGGCCCCCCACGCCTGCCGGCAAAGCCAGGCAGGCTCGATTCCATTATTGTAATTTCTCAGATTTTTACTTTTCATTTTGAAAGCAATATTTTTTAAAAATAAATTTATCTGTCTGTCTGTCTGTCTGTCTGTCTGTCTGTCTGTCTGTCTGACTTCTATGTCGCTCAATCCTGAAAGACTTAGAATAATAATATAAAAAGAAATAGAAATAGATACAAAGCAATAAAAAGAAGTCGTATATAATAAAAAACTATAAAACCCCATATTAAAAGAAACCCATTGATTATAAAACAGTCATAATCCCATACATACATACCATTCACACAATGTGGCCCTGTCAGTTGTTAGTTCATGGCCCCCCACGCCTGCCAGCAAAGCCAGGTCTTTGTGGTCTTACGGAAGGCCAGTAGGGTGGGAGCAGTACAGACATTGGGGGGTAATTTTTGTTAATTAATATTTAATATTCTGGCCCACAGAATGCTTATATCTGGCCCACAGGTGTAGCTATCATCTGCCTGCCTGCTTGCCTGCCTGCCTGCCTGCCTGCCTGCCTGCCTGCCTGCCTGCCTGCCTGCCTGCCTATCTATCTAATCTATCTATCTATCTATCTATCTATCTATCTATCTATCTATCTATCTATCTATCTATCTATCTATCTATCTATCTATCTATCTATCTATCTACCTACCTACCTACCTACCTACCTATCTATCTATCTTTCTATCTATCTGTCTGACTTCTATGCCGCTCAATCCTGAAGGACTTAGGGTGGCTTACAATAATAATATAAAAAGAAATAGAAATAGATACAAAGCAATAAAAAGAAGTCGTATATAATAAAAAACTATAAAACCCCATATTAAAAGAAACCCTTTGATTATAAAACAGTCATAATCCCATACATACATACCATTCACACAATGTGGCCCTGTCAGTTGTTAGTTCATGGCCCCCCACGCCTGCCGGCAAAGCCAGGTCTTTGTGGTCTTACGAAAAGCCAGTAGGGTGGGAGCAGTACAGACATTGGGGGGTAATTTTTGTTAATTAATATTTAATATTCTGGCCCACAGAATGCTTATATCTGGCCCACAGGTGTAGCTATCGTCTGCCTGCCTGCCTGCCTGCCTGCCTGCCTGCCTGCCTGCCTGCCTGCCTGCCTGCCTATCTATCTAATCTATCTATCTATCTATCTATCTATCTATCTATCTATCTATCTATCTATCTATCTATCTATCTATCTATCTATCTATCTATCTACCTACCTACCTACCTACCTACCTACCTACCTACCTACCTACTTTAACCCTCTTAATAATGTTGAAGAAGGCCTTAACAGAAAACATTATTAGGTGGGTTCAGTGGCGTATATTTCACAAACTGAGAACTGCTCAACTCCGATTGGCTGATAACTGCTGTTTAAATCACTGAGGTTTGACTTTGATCAGTCTATTTCCTCAGATCCATGGCCAATCGATCTGCCAGACTCGCACTTCCAAAATCCCATGCAGCGATCTGTGGTCAGCTTTATGTTAATAAAAACAGACAATTGTTCCAACAGAGCCTCTATCAATGAGAAGCTTAAATTTTCTTTTCATCTTGGATGAAGCACTAGTATGTCTTTTGGTCCTGATCACTGAACTTCTGCCTTTTAAAAATTTTAATGCAGCCGAGGTTTCAGACAAAAAGTTTGTATTTCAGCTGGAGATGCTGAATTTCCAATTGACCCATCTCGATCGGCTGCAGTCCAGTGGTAGGATTTAAATAATTTAACAACCAGTTATCTCTGCCCTGATGATTTCTTCCAATAACCAGTGCACCAAATTGCTCAGAAAGTTAACAACTGGTTCTCCTGGTGTGAATTGGCTAAATTCTGCCACTGGCTGCAGTGCAGGGACTCGTTTCTTGACGTTTCTCTGAGTGATACCAATAGAAACAGATATTCCTCGACTTACAACCATTCGTTTAGTGACTATTCAAAAGTCACTGAAAAAAGTGACTTATGACCATTTTTCACACTTATGACTGTTGCAGCATCCCTATGGTTACATGATCAAAAATGGATGTATTAGAGTTTGTTGCATAAATCAAATACAGAAGCACACAAATATAACTGATTCAGCTGGATTCACTAACTTTTTTATATACATAATAACAGATGACTATTTATTTGCAATGCCTGTAGCAGAGTTCTTCTTTAACGTAGCAGCAGTTACAAGCAATTTCTAGTTCAGAATTCAGAGCAGTCAGAGTACTGAATGAGCTGAGTTGCGCCCAGCCGTCCAGCTTAAGTTTCAGTTTCAATTCTCTGCACAGACTCAAATGTATTTAAGCTCCTGTTGGTTGACTTAGTTGCTATGCCTGTTCATTTGGCTTTCCTTGTTACCTCTGGCTCTCCCAGTTCATGAATATCTTAATAGATGCTTGGCAACTGGCCTGTATTTATGATGGTGGCATGTCCTGGGGTCACATGATAACCTTTTGCGAACTTCTGACAAGGAAAGCCACTGGGAAAACCAGATTCTCCTATCAACCGTGTTACTAATTTAACAACTGCATTAATTCACTTAAGAACTATGGCAAGAAAGGTCATAAAATGGGGCAAAACTCACTTAACAACAACGACAAGAGCAAAGTCCTTCACCTAGGCAGAAAAAACCCTGGACACACATACAACCTGGGAGAAACCCCTCTTAGCAGTAGTGACTGCGAAAGAGACCTCGGAATCTTGGTGGATAATCAACTAAACATGAGCCAACAATCTGCAGCCAACACAATCCTAAGCTGCATCAACAGGGGAATACACTCCAAGACCAGGGAAGTCTTAATACCACTCTACTATACCCTGGTCCGACCACACCTGGAATACTGTATTCAGTTCTGGTCACCACACTTCAAAAGAGACATTGAAACTCTGGAGAAGGTGCAAAAAAGAGCAACCAAGATGATTAAGGGACTGGAAACCAAGACTTACGAAGAGAGACTGAGGGAACTGGGCATGGATAGCCTAGAGAAAAGGAGGGCCAGAGCGGACATGAAAGCAGTCTACAAGTATACGAGGGGATGTCACAGAGAGGAGGGGATCACTTTATTCTCCAGGGCACCAGAGGGCCAGATGAGGAACAATGTTTGGAAGCTGACCAAGCAGAGATTCAACATGGAGATAAGGAGGAACTTCCTGACGGTCAGAGCGATCAACCAATGGAACAACCTACCAGCGGACGTTGTGAACTCCAACACTCTGGACATTTTGAAGAGAAGATTGAACTGCCACTTGACTGGTGTGCTATAGGGTTCCTGCTTGGGCAGGGGGTTGAACTTGATGGCCTTCATGGTCCCTTTCAACTCTAACAATAAATAAATAAATAAATTAACAGCTGTCTTTTTTTAGCAACATAAATTGCTAAACATTTACAATTGTGGCTGTAAGTCTAAGACAACCTATATTTGATTCTAACTCAGAAGATAATGTAAGGTATGAACATACTTGAACTAAAGTATAAATAAAACATAGTTGCATGAACAAAATATCATTTTTGAATGTTTCCTCATCTAAGATTCCAGAGGTTTTGTCTGCTCCTTCTGATGGAACAGCCTCATTTTCATCACAACAGTGAGTTGTGTGAAATAATGTTAAGGCCACCCCAAATATTTATGACTGTTTCAAGTGTGCAGTACATGCGTCATGATTGAATTTCAGATTGCTTGATGAACTTTCTAATAACTCATTATAAAATTAAATGCTGTTGTTTTCCCTGTGAAGCCACTTTCTTTGCTTTTGCTATTTTTTTTCCAGAATGAAAATAGAGATCAACCAGAAAATTATGTGTGATAAAAAGAAAAAGCATTTGTCCCTGATTTTGCTACTTGATATGCTAAATGGCGTGCAGAGCATAATGAATTTCCCACCACTTTGTTTTGTCTCTAGAAGCTGTGGTATACTGTACTAATTATTACACACACAGTTTAGGGCAAATTCTATAAGCTGAGTTTTCCAATAGAGAATTATGGTTAAAATAGCATTTATTTACCTGCGAAGCTGTTGATGCTCTTTGAGCTTGGTTGTTTCCTTGCAGATGTTTTAATGCCAAAGTAAGTAACATCAGGAATATGAGGGTGTGTGGGAGGCTCTCTCTCTCTCTCTGTGTGTGTGTAGGTAGGTAGGTAGCAACCTCCCACACTCCTTTGTACTCATGATGTTACTTACTTTGTTTGTTTATATAATATATGTACAATATACAGGCAAATAAATAAATACACACACAAAGTAAGTAACATCTTCTCTACACACACACATGCACACACACACAAGGAAGCATTGAGCTCCTCCCATATTTGGATACACCAGGATGATTTGACAGAAAAATACATATAACACTTCCCTGGTACAAAGCTAAAGGGATTAGATACAGTAGCCTAAAGGTAAATTCTCTGCCTTACAAGGCAAAGGCTGCAAGTTCAAATCCCAGTGAGGGTATGGCTAGCTGATGAGGCCAGAACAAGGCCAAAATAGATGTATCCTAGTCTCCCTTAATTTTCAAATTCAGCAAAAACATGTGAGAGACATACACACAGAGAGAGAGAGAGAGAAGATTGTCCCATTATATAGGGTTATTCAAAAAGAATGAACCGATTTCATGATGCAATATTTTATTAAGGAAAAGTAATACAGAACTCCAGCCAAGTCACAAGTATTCTACCTACATTTAATTTTATTTCCTGTCATACACCTGTTCAATGTGGCCTGCACAACTTAGATAACTCCTCTTTCAAATGGTCACTGCTTCATTACATGACGATGCTTGAGAACTGAAGCAAAGGGTCATGAATTTGGTTCATTATTTTTGAATAACCCTGTATATACAGAGAAGTTTGCAGGTTGTTTTTTTAAAAAAATAAAAAATAAGGAGTCATTCATTGATTACAGTATTGTTTTCTTCCTGATTTATTTACTGCATCAGTTTATAGGGCTACCCATTTTGCAAATGCAAGTCTGGGTATCTAACAGCCTACTAAAACATTTAAAAAAACAATAGTGTAGTACCTCTAGATACGAGCTGCTCCACATGCGAGTATTCCAAGTTACGAGCCACGAGGGCAGAGAAATTTCTGTTCCAGACCCGAGCTCAAATTTGGGATACGAGCCGAGCGTCCACTAGGTGGCGCAAGAATCCTTGCTTCTGGTTATCTCGGAGGGGAAAAATGAAGTCTAAAGCCATTTGTTCCAGATACCAGTTGTTCGACATACAAGCTCCCTTCTGGAACGAATTAAACTCGTATCTAGAGGTACTACTGTATTTGGAAAGCATAAAAACTTATAATGGTCATTAAGGATAAACTCAGACCAAATATCTGACAAATATTTCTCAAGAAGCCACCATACTGAATCAAATTCACCTCTTGTCCTTTAGCTACGCTCCAGATATCTCTTTTTATGTTTCATCTCTCTCAATGCCTCAGTAAATGGTAGGAAGCCCGAAGAGAAAAAGGCCTCATAGGCATAGTTCCCTCTAAGCTGAGCAGTGAGCAATCGCTCACTTAAAAATCATCATCAACTCAGAGTTTTCCAAACCTGCCCAGAAGCCGAGAGGGAAAGAGTGAGAGGGAAGGAGAGAGAGAGGAAGAGAGGAAGAGAGAGAAACAGATAGAAAAAAGAGAGGAAGGAAAAGAGAAAGAAAAAGAATGGGAGTATGGAAGAGAGAAAGAAAATCAAAATCTAGTTTGAAACTAGCTCAACTATTTAAGTGGCATTTTGATATTGATAGAGTTGCCCTATTATGAGCTCAGTGTTATAGACACACAGTACAGTATTTTATTTTGAAATTCTCTGGGGCAAAACAGGGTGGGTTTTTTATTTGTTTGTTTGTTTGTGTATTTATTTATTTATTTATTTATTTATTTATTTATTTATTTATTTATTTATTTATTTATTTATTTATTTATTTATTTATTTATTTATTTATTTATTTATTTATTTATTTATTTATTTATTTATTTATTTATTTATTTATTCTGTGCCGCCCAGTCCCGAAGGGACTGCCGCTCAGACACTATACTTTTCCGCCCACCCCCCAAAAAAATTAGAGGGAACACTGCTCATAGGTGAGATCCAATTCCCAGCCAGCCAGCCAGCCACTCTCTCATTACTAGCAACTGAGACTTAGATTGGACTGTATGCAGTGATGGCTACCAAAATTTTACTACTCCGCTGTGGGCGTGGCTTATGCATTTTGTTTCAATATCTTTCAGTGCAAATTGGGTGCGCTGGGGTGGAGCTCCAAATTTTGCTACCGGAACTGCGTTCCTGACCATTCCCGTAGGAGCCCATTACTAACTGTATGCCAGACCTTCTGGAACAACCCCAAGTACCATTTGTTGCTGAGTGGGGGATCAATTATTCCAGGGCAAAATGATCAGGCAGAAGTAGAGCAGAGCAGAGCAGAACAGAACAGAACATTTTCAGGGCCCTCTTTTTGACTAGTGCAGTATACAGGTCATCAGTGGAAGGCAGATTGGTAGCAATTGTTTTTTTTCCTGCAGTTCTGATTATCCTCTGAAGTCTGTGTCTGTCTTGTTGGGTTGCAGAACCTAACCAGACAGTTATAGAGGTGTAGATGACAGACTCAATGATTCCCCTGTTGCACTGTATAGGCAATTCCTTGGGCAGTTCGCGCTTGCTGAGCTGGCACAGAAATAACATTCTTTCTTGTGCTTTTTGGATGATGTTTTTGATGTTAGGTGTCCATTTTAGATCTTGCAATATGGTTGAAATTAGAAATTTGAAGGTCTTTTTGTTGATACTGTCTATTTGTGACCAAAGGCAGCACCAAGGTAATCAGAAAGTGATTAATGAAATTGATGAGGATCTCTCCAGATCACACTGCCACTGCCCCAAATCTGGAAAGGATATTTGTTATATGATATAGGCCCTGGTTGCCATAGTGACTGCTACCCCCAACTCTGCACATAGAGAAGAGAAGTGAAAGTCCCCAAAACCATAAGACTAGGCAACTACACCCCCAATCTGGCCATGGAATTACATTAAAGGAGACTATACAGGAATAATACCAATAACAATAGACTCATATACCACTTCACAGTGCTTTACAGCCCTCTCTAAGCAGTTTACTGAGTCAGCATATTGCCCCCAACAATCTGGCTCCTCATTTTATGGACCTTGGAAGAATGGAAGTTAACCTTCAGCCACTTAGTACTGTACTGCTGGCAGTGAACAATGTGTTAGCATGCAGTACTGCATTCTAACCACCACAGCTCTTAAAGATTCCTGGAGCCCACGTTTCAGCCGACCAGGAAGGACATCTTCGTGACGTCAAAGCTCCGCCCATGGAATTCCCTATTGGGATTCCCCACCTCCGTTTCAGCCTCCAGATCGGCCAAAAACGCCACTGCTGATCGTAAAAATGGCACTCCGTCGGGTGACGCCGCCCGGCTGTAACCTTCTGAAACAGCCGGGCACTTCTCGGCTGCCTCCGGAACCCAAACCCGAACTTTTGCCAAACTTCCGGGTTCCGAGAAGCCCCCCGGCTGTTTCAGAAGGTGACAGTCAGGCAGCGGCGCCCAGCGGGAGAACGCCAAGAAGCTCCCCGGCTGTTTTAAAAGGTGACAGCCGGGCGGCGGTGCCCAGCGGAGCACCATTTTGCGATCTGTGGTGGGTTCATAAGCCGGAAAAAGTTTGTAACAAGAGGCAAAAAATTTCCAAACCCCAGGTTTGTATCTCAAGATGTTCGTAACTCGAGGGGTTCGTATCACAAGGTACCACTGTATTGTACAATTGTTGAACAAAAGCATGGATGTTGGTATTCAGGGTTATTAACAAGCAATTTTCAAGCATTCTTTTAGAAAAGGATTTTTCTCTTTCCCAATTTAATACTGAACATGTAACATTTTAAGCTTTAATACAGATTTTGCATCCCCAGATCAAAACAAAAGTTGTTTATTAATATTTCAGAATGGTGAAAATGCCATCTTTGAACTTTGGAATATCTTCTTTGCATTATAATTTTTAATTGGTGTGCCCTAAAATAGGATCTTCATTGGCTTATTTTTAATTGCTAAGCATGTTCTACACAATTTTTTATATCCAGTTTTTCCCCCAGGGTGGAAATATATATACCATTCTATCTTTCAGGTCCTTGGAATTTTTGAAGATTACACCTATGAAATTTAGTAGCAAATCACCAAATGTAAATGTTCCTTTAATATAAATAAAATAAATGTAAGGGCTTAATAGGCTTCAGGTATCTATTTTATTTAAACCAGCTAGCTCCCTCCAAAAGTGGTATTACTCAACACTGTTATGTTGCCTACATAGGCCTTGGAGCCAGAAAAGTGGGGAATGGAAACCAGGAAAAGGCCATTTAATTATCCACCCCTATATCTAATGGGCTGTCACAAAAAAATGGGGAGGGGAGGCGGGTTGGACACACGAAAACTAATCAAAGAGAGAACCAATCTAGAACTAAGGAGAAGCTTCCTAACAATGAGGATAATTAACCAGTGGAAAAAACTTGCCTTCAGAAATTGTGGGTGGTCCATCACTGTAGGCTTTTAAGAAGAGACTGGACAGCCACTTATCTGGAATGGTATAAGGCTGTGATGGTGAATCTTTTTTGTCTCAAGTTCCAAAAGGGTGTGTGCATGTGCGATAGTGTGTGTCCATGGGCCCAACCGGAAGTTCAACAACAAGCTTCTGGTTGGCTTGTTGGTCAGTTTTTCACCATCCCCAGGGTTCAGGAAAGCCTCTGGAAGCTTGGGGATGATTAAAAATGGCTTAACGGGCAAAGAAGAAGTTTGTTTCTGAACTTCTGGTTTGCCTGCTGGGCCATTTTTCACTGTCCCCAGGCTTCAGGAGGCTTTACTGAACCCTGGATACAGAGAAAATGGCTGGAAGGAATATCAAAAATCAGCTGACCAGCGTGGGCATGCGTGGTGGAGCTGACATAGGGCAATGTCTTATGTGCCCTCAGATATTGCTCTGCCTGCCACCTGTGGCACGCGTACTATAAGTTCGCTATTACTGGTACAGGGTCTCCTGCTTTAGCAGGGGGTTGGACTAGAAGAGCTCCAAGATCCCTTCCAGCTGTATTATTCTGTTATATCAGGTCATCATTATACAATACATATCTCCACATGGATTGGATAACTCAGGGGTAGGCAAAGTTGGTTATTCTATGACATGTGGACTACAACTCCCAGAATTCCTGAGCTGGTATGATTGGCTCAGGAATTCTGGGAGCTGAAGTCCACAAGTCATAGAAGAGCTGACTTTGCCTGCCCCTGGGATAACCCAAGCAAGCTCACTTTCCACAGCATGCCTGTTTGCTGGTTATAAGATGGTTATGAAGAATTACTCCTCAATAGGTTATGTCAGGTTTTCAGAATACATCTTGGAGGCGTTGACTCCTTTCGACAACCTGTTGTAAACAGGGACTTTGGGTATGATGCCTATAACATCACTTGATGGATTGCAACTCATAAACAACCCTTTTCCAAAATGTGTCTTTCTATTTGGTTCGACTAAAGATAAGGCCCCAACATGTGGAAATATATTTTCTTTTAAGATATCATGCCATTTAATTAAATCCTTCTCCATTTTCTTTGACAGGTGAAATATGAGCTTGCTGATAAAGAGCTTTCCCTTTTGATCACTAGCTTTACATCTTAGGAGGCCAAGGTTATTGATCCCCCCCCCTAGTATACTGTATAGCTCATTTATGGATCTTTTTCTCTCCCCTTAGGACAAATCTGTAACATTTCATATGCTTGCTTAGCTAAGTTTGCTTGAATGGTAAAGGGCAGCATATGTGTTAAGCTGAGCTTGCATAAAGCTATTGAAATCATTATCCTTTTATATAAAGGCAATTTTCCTGGAATTCTAGTTGTCCCAAAGTGCTTTTCCAAAAGGCAACTGGACTTTGTTTTTCCTTAAAGATGTTTTGCTTCTCATCCAAGAAGCTTCTTCAATTCTGAGAACTGAAGAAGCTTCTTGGATGAGAAGCAAAACATCTTCAAGGAGAAACAATGTCCAGTTGCCTATTGAAAAAGCATCTTTGGGACAACCATGACTTGGATGACTGAGAATCTATTGTGGTTTGCTCGTGTCCAGTGAGATTAGTCATAGACTCAGAGGATGCAGAGACAGTGGAGATGAGTTAAGGTGTTATGTGTTCCTGTCACCTGAGACAGACAGTGAAGGGGATGTGATATCAGAGGCAGAACAACAACCAGGGCCTTCTGCACTTCCTGAGATGAGTGAATTTGCACTTCCTGAGATGAGTGACTCAGGAGAAGAGAAGGAGCCTCTTCTGAATGCTAGAATACACGGGGCATCTAGGAGACATGAGTGGGTGGCTAGGAGATTTATGCATGAGTAGCACTACTGATTATTGGATTATGCTCTCACACTATTTGCAAAGAGCAACACATTTCATTCTGACTTCTAGTTTTGTGGTAATTCGGCTTGTGTTTAAACGGACATTTTTCACTTTCAGAAGATCTATGGACTTCAAGATTATTTCCATACAATGCCGCTGGCGACTCACCGCTGGCGAGGGTTGCGGCGTGGGCCGGGGAAGGAGGCCGCCATGTTGGGGTGGAGCCTGCGGACCCCACGTCATCCCCGGGGGCCGCAGCGCAGCGTTTGGGTGCTTGGTCACCCAGTGATCCGGGCAGGAGGGAGGCAGCCCTATAAAAGGGGCTGCCTCGTGGCGCAGTGCCTCCTGCCCGCCGGCGCGGGACATCTCTTCCCCCCGATCTTGCTGCAGGATGGACCGGCGAGGGGGGACCAGCGAGCCTTCTCTTCCCGATGGGAGGAATGAGGAGGCGGCGGTGCACTTGCGAAGCCCCTGGGATCGATTGCGATCGCCGGGGGCAGCTTGGGTTTGTGGGGACGGGGGGCGGCGGCATCCAGCGCCCGGGAACATGCTGTTCGCCGGGCGCCCATCGGGATGGCGACGTCACCTCTCCTTCTTCGTTGCCGGCAGCGCGCAGGACGGCGCCGGCGGGAACTTGGGGGATTCGCCGTTTTGTTTTTTGCCTGCCGGGTTGATTGCTTGGGAAGGGGGGAGGGGGTCAGATGGCTGCCGCGGGCCGGCGCCCCCCCCCAACTTTGTTTATATGGCGGCAGGGTGCGCGTGGGCGGCGACGGCTTGCCGGCTGGGCTTGTTTGTTTTCCGGGCCTGTGTGCCACCCGGGCAGGTGAGCCAGGGCTCTCTCGGCCCTGCGGGCTAAGCGCTTGGAGCGTTTCAGTGCGGGGAGGCCGGGGCGATCCTTAGGGAGTGGGCGACAGCAGCAGATAGGCAGTTCGCCCTTCCTCCACGTGGCTGGACTTTGCGCGGCGCCGGGGGGGGGGTTCTTGCCTCCCGCCGGCCCCTCCCCCATTAGCTCTAGACTGGCTGTCGCTGATTGGGGCCCCCTTTTCCCCTGGTGGAGGAGAGGTTTTACATGGTTGTTGCCCCTTGCCAGTATTCATTAGCACACAGCGTTTGCGGTGAGCCGCCCTGAGTCTTCGGAGAGGGGCGGCATACGAATTTAATAAATTATTATTATTATCATGGTTATTATTATTATTATTACATATAAATCTGTTTTTAATGGTAGTGATCGGTAAGGCTAATGTTTCCAGCTGTGGGCAGAAGTTGTTTGGTTCGCTGAAACCCACAGGATTAATTTGGTAGAGACATGGCAGCCTGGATTGAGGGCGGGGGATTTATTAATTGGTCATAAAATTATAATTGGATTGCCCCCCCCCCTCCCCTCATTTCGGGACAAAGGAGTAATTTATCGATTATGATGCCAATATTGAATTATTTATTCCCGATTAATTTTGCATATATATAATATGGCACCCAGTTATTTGATAAGATGCATTTCATTCTTGACTGATTTATTGACCAATGAATTATAAAAACAAATAATTAAAGTACTATTTATTATTAATCTACTAGGCTCAGGAGGAACTTCCACTAGAGATATGGATTAATACAGTGGTTGATGGATCTAATTCCTCCCCTTTTAGGAAGCTGCAGCTGATGAAGTGGTTGGATTAATTGAACCACTGGGTTTAGTTTTATTTAATATACTATTAATTTAATTTATTAGTTTCATACTAACAGTGGGTTTAGGGTATACCGAATGAGAGAAACAAGGCTCCTGCCTGCAAGCTAATGGTCTGGTATAAGCCAAAGGTTGGGTTTCTCGACTTGCGGGATGCATAAAGAGTCAATCAACGCTACAATGTTATATATATTGTCGGTAGAGGGGGGTGACATGGAAAATTAATGAATTGTTATTATGATTATTATTACTATTATTATACAGGATATATTTTATTTTAACTTTATGGGATTTATGAGCTAGGCACCAGTAATTTGGCTGGACAGCAGCATTACTATGCCCCCATTGCAAGGTAGGGGGATTGCCCATATGGCAGTTCCCACCTTTCCCCAGTTTGGGGCAAAGCCTGGAACACACACATACACACCCTGACAGTAAGCAGCCTGGGCACAGTCGCTCACTGTAAAGGCTTACGTCTCTAGCAGAGTGGAGTGTATCTGTGAGCACGCCCCGATTGGGTGCCTCGTGTGTTATCGTTGTCATTGTCATTTATTATTTTATGGTTCTATTGAAAGAGTGGTCGATCCTTGGGATGAATGTACAGCAGACAGGGGCAGTGGATCTGCAGTGGCTGAATTTGAACGTGCCTGGGATGATCATATCCATTGCAGGATAGTGCACGGGGAGTAGCGTGGAGGCAGACTGGATGGACCTTAGAGTCTTTTCCTGCCATCAATCCTTTATGTTTCTATCATTGGCCAATTTGGCCGGGGCAAGTGGTCCATACGAGGTCCTTGTTGGCCTTATTACATAGGGAGGTAGTTAAATTGGCAAGGGCCATTTAGGCAATGGGGGCCAATAATTCGGGATTCCCTGAACTTGTTGTATGCTAGGGCAGTTCCATTCAGGACAAGAAACATAAGGAGAACAAGGTATTGGTAAGGGAGACATTACGCCAGGGAAGCATTTCTTCCATTATACGATAGCATTAATACTGCCCTCGACACTGGGGGGTAGATCTCCACCACTATAGACATGACTGTTGGTGGCTCCTCACTACTAATGTTCTGAATTTGGCCACATTCTCAAATGTCAATTTGTACTGAGGGCCATAACGGGTGTAGTTGGTAGCAGGCCTTTTTCTGTGCCAACAAAACTGGGGGATACTATTAATGTCATAACTACAGCCTGCAGACCCCCTGGTCATTACCATGCTGAAGTGTGGAAATCTCCTAATCTCTGGTTAATCCACTCAGAAGTAAGCAAGGAGGAACCGGATTGTGGGGGAATAGCCTGGCTCTGTGTGAAACGTGCTGTGGCCGACATGTTGTGAGCCGCCATGGGTCTAGGGAAAAGGGTGGCATGACAATGGCATAAATGAATAAATAAACGAATTAGTTAGTTTATCACAGCCCCTTTAGTTGTTCAGAGCAAGGGTGTGGTCATTTCCTGGAATGGGGGGGCTTGCACGAATGCTAGGTTTTGCGGTCATCTGAATCAAATTCACGCTTGAGTTGTTTTTACCTTAAGAGGAGTTATTAAGCATTATACTAATTGTTTCATGGAGGGGTAGTTTATAAATGATTATTATCGCAAGCTATATCGACGTTGGGGGTGTCAGGATGTTACCATTAAAATTATGGTTATATTGATCTAAGTCATGTTGGTCAAGCTAATTCGTGCGCTAACGGTACAGAAGGCATTTGCAGGGGCCTTTGCTTATCTGCATAAACTTCTCGCACCTATTCTACCCCCTGGGCGAGCGAGCAGGGCCACGGAGCATATTGGCTCGTCTCCCAGGCACTTTAAGGCGGAAGAAGAGTATGGTGACTGCCTGAGAGGAATACAGGAACATGGGGCTGCGACTGGGGCACAGCTGATGTAGTGGCGGGGAAGCGAGACAGCAGCAGGAGGCCCGGTCGGTTAACAGGGAGTATGTGCGCAGGGGCAGGTGGTTGGCAGCCACATGGCATGGGCGTGGGCACAGGGTACCCAGAATGGTGGGCGGCGCCTTCGCTCAAGCAAAGGAGTGCAGGTGGGGACCGCACGGTTACACGCCCTCGTGTATGGGCAACAAGGGGGGGGGGGGCTTAGCTCTCCTAACAAAAGACCCGGTGGCTGACTATTTGAGGACGGGGGAACGATCAAGGGATGGTCCAAGGAAAGGACGCAGATGGGGGAGAAGTAGTAAGCTGCTATATCTTACCCAGTTTCAGGGGCAGCGGCATTGGGAGAGACCCAGCTTGTCACCCAGCGAGGCAAGGCCGTTTCACTCGACAGCCAAAACTATGGCCTTTGGGACACGGGGGTATGCCAGGTGCTGTCCTGGTCGCACAGTAGTGGATCGTGTATGTTTCCCTGGGCCAGGAAATCGATGTTCAATTGGAGGCTGTGGCAACTGCATTGGTTGAGCTCGAAGTCTCCAGTAACGCAGATGGTGGATTGATCACTGGCCAGGCGTATCTAACAGGACAGAGGCCTGGGTGTGAGGGACCCAGTCCAGGTACAGCGAGGACGCCAGGGAATGGTTCCCTTTGTACCGTAAGACTGGCCTCCACTGAGCAAATAACAGTGGGGGCCATTTTCAGGAGGATTGGCGGGGAGCGGGTGGTATTCCCTCAGCAATACTGATTGCGGTTTTCAGCGAGTTCTCCGCAAAGTAGCGAATACGGTGGCGGATTGAAGTCAGTGGGTTTTCATGGCGTAGATTCGAGCGCCTGAGTACAAGCGTTTTTGGGAGCGGGTGGCTAACACTGTCTTGTTATTCTTATCGTTTTTCTAGGTCCTGGCCCTGCTCCACTTATTACGTGCAAAGTGCGACGGAGTTGCCCTTCCTTTGCCCACAGTAGCGAACTGCGGCCACTACGTGGCATGTCGGCTGGATGTACAGCTGCAACATTGTCTTCAGGAATGTGGAGGTTGCTGAGTCACTGGGGCTTCAGTGGAAGGGGCTTGAGCTTGGAGGTCTCCGTATGATGGGCCTCTCCCGTTGTGGATGTTGGGAGCAGTGAGGGGCCGGACCCAGATTGTTTGGTGTGGCCCACTGGTGGCAACCACCTGTGGCTGGTGAATTTGGAAAGGTGGACTGACACACGCATGATATACCATGTATTATCGGAGGTGCGGTGGTATGCCAAGAGCACAAGGTGGTGGAGGATGCCAGGTAGAGAGTCAACAGGGCAGCGAAGGAATGGGTACTCCAGACGGGGGGTGGAGTGATAGATCTCCCCAACATTCAGAGTATCACAGTTAGCTTTATTCAGAAGGGTCGGGGTACATTTGACAGACGAGGGGAATGACAAATTCATAGCGGACCTGCAGAGGTGCCTGCACATTCATGTGAAGGGGGGGGAGCAGGGGGAATAAATTTATAATTTCACCCCCTGCTGTGGCCGAAAAGGGGGCGGAAATGGGCGTAAGCAGCAACTGTGTGATCTCCTTTTAGGGGCACCTCTACTGAGGTGAGGGGCGATCTCCTTCTCGGATTACAGGGCTCGACCGGCTTGGGTTCGGGGAGGGGGTCGCTCCTGTGGCTCGCTGCCTGTGGCGTATCAGAGACCAGTGGCGAGCCATCCCACACGCCGTGGGGGCGTAGCATTGGGCAGGGGGCAGGTGTAATTTTACCTGACCCTGCACCCGGTCAAGGAGCTTTCGCCCTAGAGTTGCTCAGTTGAGTTTGTTGGAAAGTTAACTCCGCCCCCATTTGATTTATGCACCTTTGCAGGTCACGTGGTTTAATTGGCTAAATAGTTAATTTGAATTTTGTTTAATAAAAGTGACCCTATTTATACCCACACCTTTGTGTCCGACTGTTACTCCGCCTGCGCCGCAACTCTGCTTCTGAACACTAGTACAGCTGGGTAATTATTACGGTGCTTATCTCTCTCTCTCTGGGACTCTAGCCAGCTGATAAGACTCTCTCTGCTCATTCCAACAAAAACATTTAGAGACTTAGATGTTACTTGAAAAAACGTTACTTGTAAATATATTCCTCGTACAAAGTAAACCCTTTATTATCAACACCCAATGGTCTGCATTGGATTCCTAGGGGGCTCGGTGCAAGAACATAACAGAATCTCTGTAGAGATCCTTTGAAAAATATGAATATAAATATTTAGGTTTTCTGCAAGGGATTTATTTGACTCATATTCAACAATAAAATATACAATATATACAATATACAATTTACAACAAACTGAATATAATTAGTCCTCAGCATACAACAATTGAGCCCAAAATTTCCATTGCTGCACAAGATTGTTAAGTGAGTTTTACTCATTTTACAATTTTCTTGCCACAGTTGTTAAATGAATCATTGCAATTGTGAGATTAAGGTTGTTAAGTGAATCTGGCTTTCCCATTAACTTTGTTTGTCAGAAGGTCACAAAAATGTGTTCACATGACCCTGGGACACTGCAGATATCATAAATATATGCCAGTTGTCCAGCATCCAATTTTTGACCACATGATTATGCAAATGCTGATGAAGTGGACAAGGCCATTGGAGCTGTGAGTTCTGCCACCTGTTTACTGGATCCGTGTCCCTCCTGGTTGGTTTCGGCCAGCAGGGAGGTGACACGGAGCTGGGCCCAGGAGATTACCAACACTTCCTTGGGGAGGGGAGTTTTTCCAACACTCTATAAAAAAGCACTCGTGCGCCCCCTCCTCAAGAAGCCTTCCCTGGACCCAGCCGTACTTAATAACTATCGTCCAGTCTCCAACCTTCCCTTTATGGGGAAGGTTGTTGAGAAGGTGGTGGCACTCCAGCTCCAGTGGTCCTTGGAAGAAGCCGATTATCTAGGTCCCCAGCAGTCGGGTTTCAGGCCCGGTTACAGCACGGAAACCACTTTGGTCGCGTTGATGGATGATCTCTGGCGGGCCCGGGACAGGGGTTTATCCTCTGTCCTGGTGCTCCTCGACCTCTCAGCGGCTTTCGATACCATCGACCATGGTATCCTTCTGCACCGGCTGGAGGGGTTGGGAGTGGGAGGCACTGTTCTCCAGTGGTTCTCCTCCTACCTCTCTGGCCGGTCGCAGTCGGTGTTAGTGGGGGGTCAGAGGTCGGCTCCGAGGTCTCTCCCTTGTGGGGTGCCTCAGGGGTCGGTCTTCTCCCCCCTGCTATTTAACATCTACATGAAACCGCTGGGTGAGATCATCCAAGGACATTGGGTGAGGTATCATCAATATGCCGATGATACCCAGCTCTACATATCCACCCCATGCCCAGTCAACGAATCGGTGGAAGTGATGTGCCGGTGCCTGGAGGCTGTTGGGGCCTGGATGGGTGTCAACAGACTCAAACTCAACCCGGATAAGACGAAGTGCCTTTGGGTTTTGGCTCCCAAGGACAATCCCATCTGTCCGTCCATTACCCTGGGGGGGGGGGAATTATTGACCCCCTCAGAGAGGGTCCGCAACTTGGGCGTCCTCCTCGATCCACAGCTCACATTAGAAAACCATCTCTCAGCTGTGGCGAGGGGGGCGTTTGCCCAGGTTCGCCTGGTGCACCAGTTGCGGCCCTATCTGGACCGGGACTCATTGCTCACAGTCACTCATGCCCTCATCACCTCGAGGTTCGACTACTGTAATGCTCTCTACATGGGGCTACCTTTGAAAAGTGTTCGGAAACTTCAGATCGTGCAGAACGCAGCTGCGAGAGCAGTCATGGGCTTACCTAGGTATGCCCATGTTTCACCATCACTCCGCAGTCTGCATTGGCTGCCGATCAATTTCCGGTCACAATTCAAAGTGTTGGTTATGACCTTTAAAGCCCTTCATGGCATTGGGCCAGAATATCTCCGAGACCGCCTCCTGCCGCACGAATCCCAGCGACCGATTAGGTCCCACAGAGTGGGCCTTCTCCGGGTCCCGTCAACTAAACAATGTCAGTTGGCGGGCCCCAGGAAGAGCCTTCTCTGTGGCGGCACCGGCCCTCTGGAACCAACTCCCCCCGGAGATTAGAACTGCCCCTACTCTTCCTGCCTTCCGTAAACTCCTCAAAACCCACCTTTGCCGTCAGGCATGGGGGAATTGAAACATCTCCCCCTGGGCATGTTTAATTTATACATGGTATGCTTGTGTGTGTCTGTTAGTTAGTATATGGGTTTTTTTAAAAGCTTTAAATATTTTTAACTGATTGGATTATTTATGATTTGTACTACTTGCTGTGAGCCGCCCCGAGTCTTCGGAGAGGGGCGGCATACAAATCCAAATAATAAATAAATAAATAAATAAATAAATAAATAAATAAATGGTTGTGTGAAAAATGTTCATGCCATTTTTTTTCAGTGCCATTGTAACTAGGAATCAGCACTAAATGAATGATGATAGGTCAAGGACTACCTCTATTCAAAGAACATTTGCATAGAAATTACAGATTTTTTTTAGTTATTTGTAACACCTTTCTGCTAATGCACTACAACAAAAGGTACAGGGCCATAAAGAATCAGTTGTAAAAAGATGTATTAAAATGCAGGAAGGCTATTAGGGAGTATTCATTTTAGAGAGAACTGTACAAAAATACGTATATTGGAAAAATATGCATATGAGTTTTCATGTAGAGTTTTACTATAAATCGCAAACAAATATGGAAAATGGCTAGAATTAAGATTGAAAAATTGAGACAGTGTAATAAATCAAATGTGTCAAGGTCATCTGTTCATCTTTACAGGAGCTCTTCAATATGAAATCTTGATTCCTATCAATCAGACAATTTATTTAAAACTTCCTTCCTTAGCACTAACACTTCACACAATGTGCCACTACAAGAGTACTGTATGGTGCTTGCTTGGTTCAATAGAGCAACAGATCCAAAAGGAAATGCTCAATTTTTAGCCCCATAAAGAAACCTTTCCCTGCAAAGAAAATGTCCACGAATCAAGTTTCCTAATTATTCAGCTCCGAATCTCAACCTCTCAACCTCACTCCCAATCTATTCCTCTCTTCAAATCACAAACAAGAAGATATAAATAATATCAAAGAGTGCAAAGTTAATGTGAATTCCCTTAAAAGATGGTCTGAACAGAAGTAGGAGGTATTGACTTGTTCAGGAGAGTTCTAGTGGTTTACTATATATCTATTTTAAATCTGCCCAGCCATATATGTCATCACCTACTGGAACCAGTCATGAAATTCGGCAGGTTTTGGAGAACCGGTAGTGGAAATTTTGAGTAATCCAGAGAACCGGCAAATACCACCTCTGGCTGTCCTCAGAGTGGGGTGGGAATGGAGATTAGATTCTACTGTCCATCACGCCATATTCTAGAACTTTGCAGCATCTGTTGCATTGCTAGTTTTCCTGCCCTTTATAACAAAATTCAAGGAGTTGAGTAGTGTCATCAGCTGCCTGAAATTGATGATCTACCCAGTGAATTTTATAACCTCTGCAAATTTATCTATCAGAGAATTTGTACAAGAGCATGCTATTGCTGTCTCTGTACTCCAGGGATTTCAAAGTTTTTCGGGTCATGTAAGCCCTAAACCTCCCTCTTTCTACCTCTTAGATGCTCACAGAGTAAGAAGCTGCCATAAATACGATCTGGAGATGGGGCTTCCAAATGTCATCTGAGAAGCCTAGTCTTTGCCTAGAAAATTTGCTGTGGTTGTAGCTCTCTTAAGTAACTCTCTATTCTATCATCCATTCCAGCTCTCAGTGGTCTGATCATACAAGCCTTGGTGCTTCTGGTGCTAAAACTGTGGACAAGCCAGCTAGGCTTAGTAAAAAAGAGAGAAGGCAGATTATGGTGGTCTAAGCTGCTTTGGGTTCCCTTCAAGGGAAGGGGAAGTTACAGGAGAATCAAATTACAGGTGATCATGGTGGAAAAGCAAAGACCCAATCTGCCTGTCTCTGTTGCTGACACCTCATGTTAAGCTTTGTCTATTGGTTAATGTATCCCCATGTTAACTAATAGGTTAGGCCAATGGTATTTGAGAGCATTTGCACCGCTCCGGTAATGGCCCACCGATTGCGCAATTGTGGCACAATGGCTCTGGTCTGTCTTTGCCAGTCCATGCATGACACCATTTTTTAAAAATATACACAGCTCAAAAAATAATAATAAACGGAACACTTAAACAACTCGATATAACTCCAAGTAAATCAAACTTCTGTGAAATCAAACTGCCCACTTAGGAAGCAACACTGATTGACAATCAATTTCACATGCTGTTGTGCACATTCAACTTTGTACGGAACAAAGTATTCAATGAGAATATTTCATTCATGTGTTATTTGAGTGTTTCCTTTATTTTTTTTTGGAGCAGTATAATTGTCTGTGATTTTTGGCTCTCTGAACATGCACAGAAGCAAAATTGCACTGAGGACACGTGTGCACATGAAACATCATGACGCACACACTGCGCATCGGTGGGAAAAGGTAAGCAATCCGCTTCTGGGGAGCATGTAGGTTCACGACATGCCCAACTCTGTAACTACCTTGCCTTCATATCCTGCTAGAGCAAAGTTTCTCAACCTTAGAAACTTTAAGATATATGGATGGACTTCAACTCCCAGAATCCCCCTGTCAGCAAGACGGCTGAGGAATTCTGGGAGTTCAAATTCACACATCTTAAAAGCTGCTATGATTGAGAAATGTTGTGCCAACTATTCCCATCTTCTTTTGCAAGTACTTCATTCCATGCCCTCTTTTTCACCTTTCCTTAATAACTGCAAATCATTATCATCCAGCTGCAGCCCGAGTTTATAAATTTATAAAGCAATTCCCTTTTTGAAACTCTGATGAATTTAGTAGGCCTCTATTCTGTCACCCCCACATATAATTCTTGTAAATAACATTGTAAGAACAATAAAAAATAATTAAAAAAGCTTTTCTGTCAGTTGGCATTATAAGGGACATCACTATTTCTCTCACTGGGGTTTTTTCCTGCTGATTTAATTACAGTAAATTGGAATAATTAGAACAAAATTATATGAACCCAGCAATTCCCTGTGGTCTTTGTGCTGCCTTTTAGTATGATAATGAATGTTAATATAAATAATTGATATATTCTGACTACCTCTGAATCTTTATTGCTACCTTTTCCTCCTCTTCTTAATTTTGCCCCAGATAGAAGGTATGCATTCTAAATTAACTATAATATGTAATATTTCAGCACAGCATAAGAGGTTAATTAAACTTTGGGGGAAACCTATTGCATATAAACCATAACGACAGGCAATTTTGCAGCAACAGATTGAGATACTGACATGAAATTCTGGCTATTTTGGTAAAACCACTGTTGCTTACTTAAATACTTTTGGTTACTTTTGTAAATGGTGGCATTAAAAACAAGATTGTGTTATTCATATTAAAATAGTAGAATCAAGGATTAAAGCAGTAGCAATTTTCAGTCCTGTTTAAATCACATAGTGGACATAATGTGAACACATAGTGGACATAATGTAACCATTGCACATATAAAATAATGCATCCTGAAAGCATTTTTAAAAGCTAAACAAAAAGGATGCATTCCTTCCCCCTCCAAAAAATGTATTCCTTCCTTGGAATATTTTCAGAGCATGTTTTATTGTAAAAGTAGAGGTATAAATGTTGTAGGGCAGGGGTGTCAAACTCACATTGTCAATGCATTATCACATGATGTCATAGGGCAGTGAAGGGCTACCAAGATTTTTACTACCGCTCTGCATTTTCTTTCAACATCTTTCAATGCAAATTGGGTGCTCTGGGGCGGAGCTCCGTTTTTGCAACCCCATTGCATTGCACCACCCCTGGTCCAGGCAGTAGCCCACCCCTGTCGTAGGGGTAGATCATAGTTCTATTGTGTGGGATGAATTTGATCCTGTGACTCCTGAGGATGTGGGCAAGGCTATGGGAGCGACAAGTCCTCTACATGTTTATTGGACCCGTGCCTCTCCTGGTTGGTTTCAGCCAACAGGGAGGTGACATGAGGCTGGCTACTGGCTTTGGTTAATGCCTACTTGAGGGAGGGGTCCTTCCTGCAACCATTAAAGGAAGCAGTTGTGAGGCCCCTCCTCAAGAAGCCTTCCATGGATCCAGCTGAATTAAAAAAACTTTCATCCAGTCTCCAACCTATCCTTGTGGGAAAGGTTGTAGAAAAAGTGGTGGCATTCCAACTCCTACGGTCATTGGGTGAAACGGATTATCTAGACCCTTTTCAATTGGGCCTCAGATCTGGTTACAGCATGGAAACTGCTTTAGTTACTCTGATGGATGATCTCTGGCAAGCCCGAGATGGAGTTTATTCCTTTATCTTGATGCTACTTGACCTCTCAACAGTTTTCAATACCATTGACCATGACTAAAGGAGTTGGGAGTGGGAGTGGGAGTGGGTGACACTGTGATATGGTGTTTCTCCTCCTATCTCTCTGGCTGGTTGCATTCAATGTTGGTGGGAAGACAGAGGTCAATCCCCAGATCCCTCTTTTGTGGGATGCCTCAGGATTCAGTCCTCTCTTCTCTCCTATTTAACATCTAATGGGTGAGATCATATAAGGACATGGGGTGAGATATCAGCAATATGCTTGTGACACCCAGTTATATATCTCCACCTAGTGTCAATTCAGTAAAGCACTGGATATGATGTCTCAGTGCCTGGAGGCTGTGAGGCTCTGGATGGGAATTAACAGGCTTAGACGTAACCCTGACAAGACCGAGTGGCTGTAGGCCTCCGAAAGACTATATCAACTGTCCATCCTTGGTTCAAGGGGAGGAAATTACTCCCCTCAGAACGGGTTCGCAATTTGGGTATCCTCCTAGACTCAAAGCTAAGATTAGACCAACATCTGAGAGTTGTAGCTAGGGGGACCTTTGCACAGATTCGCATAGTGCAATAATCTAGCCACTCTACTTGGATCAGGAGGCTCTTTTCACAGTCACTCATGACCTTATCATCTCATGGCTAGATTATTGCAAAATAGACTACATGGGGCTACCCCTGAAGAGTGTTCGGAGACCACAGTTGATCCAGAATGCAGCCACACAAGCTGCATTCTGGATCACCTAGATTACACCAATCCTCCGCGGAATGCACTGGCTCCTGATTGGTTGCAATTGGATGCAATTGGATGCAATTCAAGGTATTGGTCATTACCTTTATAGCCCTACTGGCTTAGGACCAGACTATCTTTGAGACATCCTGCTACAAAATCTTGTGAGGGGACGCGCGTGCGTGTGAGATTTCAGCGTTTTGTTTTGCGCATGCGCAGAAGCAAAAAATTGTTGAAATCTCTCTCATGTGTGCATCCCCTCACAAGATTTTGCTTCCTGCACATGCACAGAAGTAAAGACACTCTGGGATGAGCATGTGCAAGCTCTGGAGAAGTAAAGCTGCATGCCCAGTGCAGCTTTCTCTACCAGTGCACTGTTCTTATCCGTACCAGTACTCCCTAAGATGTTATCTAGCATGGTAACAAAATGTTCAGAAACCAAACCACAAGTTCAGAAAACAAATCTTTACCCTCATCCCACACCTGAGCTACAGATAATTGCTACTATTGCAAACTGTAGAAGTAGTTAGCTCTTTTGGGACTGTGAGTGACATTAAGCATGTAAGCATTGTGAGGAGTTCCTTGGCATTGTGAACAGTGGTAATGAAATGAAACAAAACCAATCCAAACCAGACCCGACTAGACCCAACCCAACCCAACCCAACCCAACCCAACCCAACCAAACCAAACCAAACCAAACCAAACCAAACCAAACCAAACCAAACCAAACCAAACCAAACCCACAACTAGATTAAGTCCTAGTTGTGATGGTGGTCAGTTTTAAAATCTGAAGGAATACAATCAGGAAGTATCTGAATGATATCTTCCACCTGCGTGCAAAACTTGATCCACAAAAAATTTCCACTGCCTATCTTTCGCCTATTTCAAATAACCTAGCCCAGAGGTCGGCAACCTTAAACACTCAAAGAGCCCCAAAGGGAAGCCCTCCCATTCAATTCTGGAGCAGACCAGAAGTCCACTTCCCCCACCATAGAGTCTCCTTCAAACGCAGCGTCCTGCTTCCTCTGCCGACCGGAAGTCTGGTAGCCTCACCATAGAGTCTCCTCCTGCGCAGCATCCTTTTTCCTCTACTTGTCCCAACCAAAAACCCTGTCAATTATGGAGCCGTCTGGTGACAGGGAGCCACAGCAGCGAGATGAAAAAGTTACATGTGGCTCCAGAGCCATGGGTTGCTGACCCTTGACCCTAACCCATGCCAAGTAGTGCTTTATAGGTCATCACCAACACTTCCAGGAATGAGCATAATTGGCACACACCTTGAATCTGTGCAAAGTTACAACTTCTATTTTGTTCTTCAAGCAGAAGTCATAATACAAAAGGATTTAGGATTGTGCACTGATTCTGGATGGACACAAGCCCATCCAGAACCATAGATAGTAAATTCCTAGATCCAGGTGGCTTCAGAACTTAGAGGCCCTCAGTTTTGCTAGAGTTGGCCCAAAGCTTCCCCATCCAAAGCCCTCAGTCTCGAGGTACAAGGCAAAGACATTGGAACCATTCCTTACTTTACTAGGAATGGAGATATGTAGTTGAGATGGTCTCTACCAGCAGCTTCATATAGTTGTGAAACAGGAGATAGAGTGCACTTAACCCTGCAGCACCCCACAATTCAGTGACTGAGGGCAGAACCTCTTGCTGCCATCTAGTGGTTGTATGGATTTTTGCAGCCCATATATCCCTAAGAATAAGCCTGTACAAATCAGTAGCTCAGCTGCTTTGCTCCTTTCTCAAAACGAAAAGCAGTGCAATTGCTGAAAAACAGGACATTTTCAAGGACCTCCAGAGGCCTTATGGAATTGTGTATGTACATATAGAAATGTTTCCACCAGTAAATGGGAGAAGCACATCCAGGGGGTTGAAATCCCATGAGAAATTATTTACACAGCCCTATTGTACAAGTTTATTGTACAATAAACAAATACCTGGCAAAACATTGTTACATTTCCATTTCTTTTTCTAAATTCGTCTTTGAAGAAGGCACCTGCGCATTCCAAGATATTTAGAGCTGGTGAATCTGGTGACTGAAAAACAAATGGAAAAAAATGCCTTTATGCAGGTGTAAAAGAGATACTAAGGGGCTGTTTCAGACTAGCCAGTCAGATAACTTCTGCCCTGCACCAGATGGCAATTACAACTGGTGACACTACTGCCCCTTTGATGGCATCCAAACAATGAATTCTTTCTTTATTTCCTGCCTCATTTGAAGCCCCATCTGTTCCAATAAAAATGGGATCCTTAAACTTAGAGCTGCATGTACTTTTAACATTAGAACTTCTGCCTTTTTGTAGTCAAATATTGTAACTCCTAAAGTAAAGAAACCCAACATGTAAAAAATATACCCCATACAAGTGACTACTCATCTGCCAATACATGAACTCTGAAGTAGCTCTTTTCTCTCTCTTTATCTTCTGGACACATGTTGGTGGCGATAACAAATGCAGCCAGTACAATAAAAAGAAAGTTTCAGATTTCCCCTTTAAATCATCGGCAATACCTAACCCCTCTTTCAATGGATCCAATTGGCTCTCTTATAATATAAATATGTATGAAAGTGAAAGCGAAGATGTGCAGTAACATTAAATGAGGTGAAGTTTTCCATTCAATGTGGGATAACGAGGCACGGTTTGAAGGTGGTGGTTAGAAAAAGGACAAAATGGTTGATGGAGGAGAAATTATGCCAGCTGAGGCAGAGCTGTAATTGACGAGCTGAGGCATTTTGTTTTGCCCGCCACTAGTCCTATTCAGCAAGCCTCCCTGCCCAGGTAGCTGATTTTGGTTTTCACGAAGGACGGGACTTTCAGTGATATGACTGCTTCCTATAGTTTTGTATTTGGGGGAAGATATTTGGGGGAATATGCTTGTTCAATAGCACAAAAACCTGTTACGTTCTTTGATTTTAGTAGCTAAGTTCCGCCTCTCTTCTCCTGCTTTTCCCATTTTCTTTTATATGTACATAGGGATGGGCTGCTAGCCGGAACACTAAATTGGGCTCGCTGCCGCAGCTCGTAAATGCTTGCAGGGCCAGCACAATTTTGCTTCTGGACCTGTGGAAATAGCAAAATCGCGCATGGAGCTGCAGGTGTGTCCATGTTTTGGCGAGGTATTAGGAGAGGGGTATCATACAAATTTAATAGGTTATTGTTATTGTTATTGTTATTGTTATTGTTATTGTTATTGTTATTGTTATTGTTATTGTTATTGTTATTGTTATTGTTATTGTTATTGTTATTGTTATTGTTATTGTTATTGTTATTGTTATTGTTATTGTTATTGTTATTGTTATTGTTATTGTTATTGTTATTGTTATTGTTATTGTTATTGTTATTGTTATTGTTATTGTTATTGTTATCGTTATCGTTATCGTTGTCGTCGTCGTCGTCGTCATCGTCATCATCATTGTTTTGTTGTTATTGTTGTTATTGTTGTTATTGCTGTTATTGCTGTTATTGTTGTTATTGTTGTTATTGTTGTTATTGTTGTTATTGTTGTTATTGTTGTTATTGTTGTTATTGTTGTTATTGTTGTTATTGTTGTTATTGTTGTTATTGTTGTCATTGTTGTCATTGTTGTCATTGTTGTCATTGTTGTCATTGTTGTCATTGTTGTCATTGTTGTCATTGTTGTCATTGTTGTCATTGTTATTGTTACTGTTACTGTTACTGTTACTGTTATCGTCATCGTCATCGTCATCGGCATCGTTTTGTTGTTATTGCTGTTGCTGTTGCTGTTGCTGTTGCTGTGGCTGTGGCTGTGGCTGTGGCTGTGGCTGTGGCTGTGGCTGTGGCTGTGGCTGTGGCTGTGGCTGTTGTTGTTTTTATTTATTTTTGCTTCCATGCATTCTGAAACACAGGCACACCTGCAGCTCCATGTACGGTTTTGCTATATCCACAGGTGCAGAAGCAAAATTGCGCTGGTCCTGCAAGCACTCAGGAGCCGCCACGGCGAGCCCAATTTAGCGTTCCGGCTGGAGCCCACACCTGTATGTACAGCAGGGATGGGTTCCGAATTCTGCTACTGCCAGTTTCCTCAGCGACATGCCAGGTGGCCGTGCATGCTATGCACAGTACTAAAAAAAAAGCTTCTAACTGTTCGATAGAACCGGTCCGAATTGGTAGGAACCCACCTGTGATGTACCGATAGTCCATGACTTATGTTCATTTGTTTAATGGCTGAAGTAACAATGGCAGTGAACAAATTAGTTAAAACAAGATCCCCAGATTTACAACCATTGCAGCATCCCACAGCCATATGATCACCATAGGGGACAAGCAGGGAAGCCAGCTTGAATGGGCAACTAACCATAGCCAACTTGCCATGGGACAACTCACTGTGGAAAAATTGGACTTTTCAATTTAATTACTTAAAATAAATAAAACTCATATTCCAGTTTGCATTCTTTCTTTAACAATTGTAATTCTACCATTAATTAATTAATTAATTGATTGATTGATTGATTGATTGATTTTATTATTATTATTCATTAGATTTGCATGCCGCACTTCTCCAAAGACACGGAGTGGCTCGGGCCATGTATGTGTTTGTTTGTTTGTTTGTTTGTTTATTTATTTATTTATTTATTTAACCTGTATGCCACCCCTCTCTTAAAATCCAATTAATATAACTAACTATTCTAAAAACCCTGGAACATTAAAAATCATCCATTCACATTCGAACAACAAGAATACATCACACTCATTGGCCAAAGCCTAGGGTCTAGTGACCCCAAGCCTGGTGGCATAGCCTGGGTTTTTAAGTTCTTACGGAAGGCAAGAAGGGTGGGAGCAGTATGAATCTCTGGGGGAGCTGATTCCAGAGGGCTGGAGCCCCCACAGGAAGGGCTCTTCCTCTAGGTCCCACCAAGCGACATTGTCTAGTTGATGGGAGCTGGAGAAGGCCATCTCTGTGGGACCTGACGGGTCGCTGGGATTCATGCAGCAGGAGGCAGTCCCGCAAGTAATCTGATCTGATGCCATGTAGGGCTTTTCTTTGATATTAGTGTAACTCTTGTCTTGTGGCAAGTTGTCCACGAGGTGAATTGTCATAGACCAGGTTAACAAAAAGGTCATAAAATTGACTGTGATTCATCTAATGACTACATAATTTAGCTATGGAAGTTCAAGGCCCAATTGTAAGTTGATGTCTACCTGTAGTGCCCCTTTATCTTTTTTCATCTTTTGCCAGTTTAATTCAGTTTGGATTTGTACTTGGAGTCTATGTCTTTTGGGGATGACTGAAAAGTAAGAGGTAAAGTCTAATCTGAACAGAGGCTATGAAGTTAAGAGACAACTGTGCAAAAGCAAATATGAGGGAACTACCTACATAGGCTTGTTGAATCCTTAATTTATCTTGCATGGAATTACCTAGCTGCAGCCATCTTTAATTCACTTAGTTTTCTCCAGTCATACTTCAAAACTGGTAGCCCAGGGAAATCCTCTTTTAAATTATTCATATTTTGCAAATAATATAATACAGATCTCGATGTACAATAATCTAGGAGATGGGATTAGGAGGAAACAGGGACAGTGCCTGAATAAGAATCTTCTAGAAAACTGATCTAGTTGCTTATCACTAGGAATACATAAAAGCATTTTGCCATTGGTCTTGGGGCCTGGATCTCTTAGATTTTTGCTTTCTTTTTACAGAAAAAAAAATCATCAGACGAATACGGCTCTGAGGGATTATGATGTTTTGCAATACTGTAGTTTTGAAAAAAGCACTTTGGGGACAACTGCATGGTTCAAAGTCCTTCTGCTACTACTTTTATTTCGAAGGTGGCAAACATTTTGACAAAAGAAAAGCCTGAGTTAGGAACTTTCCTTTTACGGAGGTGAAATTTAGCAAGGATTTAGGGGGAAAGCCTGCTGCTTTTCCACTGTATCTGGAAGTTACTTGTGACTAGAAGCTGATTTGCAGATCTTTAATTCTTTTAAACCGGTGTGCAGATGAGATGTTATCTATTCACTAACACTTGCACTTTCTAAATTTCCATCACAGATCTTGGCAGTGTAAATGTGATTTCAGTTCATATTTTGAGGGGAAATTGACATCATATTTTAACTATGCATTTTTATGCCGCCCTTAAAAACCTGTAATTTCATTCAGGAAAGGGCTGTCTGATTAAAAACATGCAGATGTGATAGGGACCTGTAATAGTAAAGAACTCCCCCTCCCCCATTGTATTGGAATGTATAAAGTGTTTGCTGAGTAGTTTCCTGCCCCAGGCATTCCTATCCATAACACTTTTATGTTCTCCAGCTTAAAACCCAAGAGCTAACTGTACACTGTAAAATCCCTGCTAAGTGTTTGAGCCACAAAATAAAACAATCTGAAACTTTCAGCCTGGCAGTTAAATCCCCACTTCCCAAAGCTCCGAGCATCAAAAATATAAGCAAACCTACAAGATCAAAATGTAGGCAAATGAAAATGAATTACTTTCAATGCAATATTGCAGCTAATCAATCCAGAGATGTATTATTGCCTAAAACACACCCACCGCCTAAATTTCACTCTAGACTCCATGGTAGCCTGGACACAAGAAGTGGGTCAAGTTTCACCTCAAAAAATGGAGTAAAATTGGATGCATAATCTCAAAGGAACCAAATTTCAGGGAAATTGGGAAAGGGAGGGAGAAATCCTTGGAAGACTAAATAGAAAATTTATAAATACATGTCTGGCATGTATAGATTTTCTAAAAAATGAAAATGGCTTCTTGGCAATTATTCTTATTCTTCAGTGTTTTCTGTGAATCCTTTGCTTTGGAATGTTTATCATGTTTCCGGTTTACAGTGATCCCTCGATTTTCGTGATCTCGTTCTCCGCGAAACGCTATATCGCGATTTTTCCACCCGATAACGTCACTCTCTTCCTTCCTTTCTCATCTTTCTTTCTCTCTCTCTTTCTCTATCTTGCTTCTTCCTCTCTCACACTCTCTTCCTCCCTCTCTCATCTCTTTCTTTCCTTCTCTCTCTTTCTCTATCTCTCCCCCTCTTGCTGGCGGGCGGCGGGCGGCGGGCAGGCGCATCAGCGAGGAGCCGTGGTTTCCCCTTTGCGTGGGTGGCGGGGAAACCCGGATCTTCGTCTGCTCGCTGCTGCTGCGGCCGCCCAGCAGCTGATCTGCTCGGCGGCAGCAGCGAGGAGCCAAAGATCGGGGTTTCCCCGCCGCCCACGCAAAGGGGAAAGCCCGATTCGGCTCCTCGCTGCTGCCGCCGAGCAGATCAGCTGCTGGGTGGCCGCAGCAGCAGCGAGCAGACGAAGATCCGGATTTCCCCGCCGCCCACGCAAACTCCACCATCTGCGCATGCGCGGCCATGGAAAAAGGGCGCGCATGCGCAGATGGTGTTTTTACTTCCGCAACCCTACATCGCAAAAAATCAATTATCGCGAGGGGTCTTGGAACAGAACCCTCGCGATAATCGAGAGATCACTGTATAATGTTTCCAGTTGGCTGGCTTTCTTTCTAAAAGCATTTGTTTCTTAACTCAAGATCTTCTGGGGAAAGAAATGTTTCAAATAAACTGACAGTGAGTTAAAGCAACTTGTTCAGGTCATTGTTTGTGGCTGAATATTCAATATCATACTTGGTGGTCATGCAAACAACAACAACAACAACAATCCAACGTATTTGGGAAAAAACTCTCCAAAATTCTAAAAATAACATTTCTACAAAAGGAAACTATTTGGATTGAAACTGCAGACATTTCTTCTAGGAATACTTCTAGAAAACTCAATGAAAAATATTTAAGTAAGAGACCTGCTACAAGACGAACACTAAAAAAACAGGTCCCATACTTATGGTATCACACTGGGATGCTAAAAGTATATGGGACTATATCAGGGTAGGATTCAGCCAGTTTGGATTTGTTTGGGTGAACCGGATGCTAATTTTACATGTGGTTATCCGAACTGGTAGTTGCCAGGACTGGCTGGCCCCGCCCACCCCGCTCTTCCCAGGAATATCCACATGAGTTATTTTGTATGCCAGGTAAGTGCATGGACCACACGGAGGCTCCGGGAGGGTGAAAAACAGCCTCCCGGAAGTTCGGGAAATCTGGAAATGGGCCTATTTCCAGCTGTCGGAAGACCTCTGGAGCCTGGGGGAGGATGTTTTCTTCTTCCCGGAGGCTTGAGGAATGTCTCTAGAGGCTGCAGGAGGCTGAGTAAGCGATGTCCCCCATGGCCATGCCCACCCAGCAACCAGGCAGAGAACCAGCTGCTAAAATTTTTGAATCCCACCCCTGGATATGATGTGCATTTGTATCACTACAGGAATGAACAGACTGGTGGGAACTAGTAACAGAAGAATCAACATGGTGAAGGAACATTTGTATTAATGTTAAACTCAAGAAGTTTCTTGCATGAGAAGTAAAACGTTGTCAAAGAAGAAGAAAAAACCCAAGAAATGCACGGCCGACGGCTTAACCGCCGGCCGAAATTACCTCCGGGGCCGGGGGAGACGCTGCCGGCAGCTCTTTCAGGCTCCGCACTTCTGGGTTCCTCTGGAACCTGGAAGTTCGGCTTTTGGCAGCGCGCCAAGGTAGAGCGCTGCCTGCTGGCTGGGGGAGGTCCTGAGTTGCCCTATTTAAGGGCGATTCAGGTGGACCTCCCCCTCGCCCTCGGCTCTCCTGAAGCGAACATGTGTTCGCAGAGCTGCGGGCTCCTCCACGTGGGCCTTGGTTTGGGTCACGCCTGGGAGGCTGCCTGGCATTATCGGCCAGTGAGGTGCCGGTTACCTTTGGTTGGTTGGCAGCTGGGCGCAAGTAGCGCACTGCCTGGATAGGTCCGCCCGCGCGAGCGCTCTCACCGGGGGCACCCGCCTCCTCTTTCCCACAGACGAGCAGGTCAAACTCCGGTGGCGATCAGTAGGAGCCCACACCAGTTGTCCAAGGCCTCTGCCTCATGCTGCAGAGGCCCCCAGGTTTGAATCCGCCCCACCCCGCGCCGGCAACGTATTCCGTGGCCCCAATTTTAGTAACTTTTCTGGGGGGATCGCTGGCATCGAAACCTAGCTTTCCCTAAAAAGGGGCCATTTCTGGCCTGGTGGGGGTGGGGCATATGGATGGCATCAGGGAATGCCCAAAGTTTACATTAATGGGCAACGAGGGGCCAGTCCTTAAGAGAATCTCCCCCCCCCGTTTTATTGCCCAACACGGTTAGATGGTCTGTAGCTCCCCTTCTATGGCCTGCATGCCTCGGGGCCTTCCCATTCTGGGGCTTAAAGGCCTTTCAGGCCTAATGCTAACTTTTAGTTGCCTTCAAGGCCCTGGGCATGCTTTTACATATGAGTTATTTCATAACTTTCATGACGTTGTGGAGTATGCTTCCCATATATTATTTATATGTACATATAGCTGATTTAGAGGGATTTAATTAATTGTCCCTATTGATTCCAATGGTAAGGTCTAATTATATTAATTATATTACGTATTTTGATTTAAAGGGATTTAATCAATTTGTCCCTAATGATGGCAATGGTAAGTCTTACCAGTTGTTTCCCTTAATTATGGATGGTGCTGATCTACCCCCCTTTGGTATTATAAGCTTTCACTTATGGAAATCATGTATTTAATTCATTCTCTTTTGGTATGTGGACTGGTGCATGGTCGATAGATTATTAGTCTTGGGCATACACCGAGAGTTTTATTTGTTAATCATGCATTTCAGTTTTTGGATTATTTAGTGACCAATGAATTGGGAATACTTTGGTCGGGCCTCTCTCCTCTGGCAGAGGCCTGCACCCTGTTCTGCTTATGCGTTCAGGTATTGATACAACACATGTATGGAGTATGACATAATTAGTGCAATAATAGGTCTAGATCATTTAGAGCAGTTAACAAGGTGGGTAGTTAGTGGGACCCTAGATTTAATTCAGCATATATAGGCATGCACATATATGCGTAGCTGGTGCACAGATGCATTCACTAGGGATAGCTTGCCATATATCACCCGATACATAAACACAATTATGCTGGTGATGACAGCCTAGTTCCGTTTAGGGGCATGCGCATACAGTTGCATACCGGTATGGTCGGGACACATATGGGATGTGGCATGGCACCACCAAAAAGGGGGGGGGGGCTGTCTGCCGTTCTGGCCATGCCTCCAAATGGGGTATAGTGACTGCGCAGTGCCTACCTAGAGGAACTGCTAAGCCTTAACGGGCGTTCATGTTTTCAGTGGCAACATGCACATAGGGGCCAATGCACATTGGGGAACAATGCAATTGTTCCTTTTACCTGGTGGAATGGGAGTTTCCTTCTGGGCTTTCACATAGATCATCCTTCCTGGGGGAAGGGCAGGGATCCTTCACTTCCTCATTTCATTCTCAGCCCATTTCATAAGATGGTACCGTTATTGTGCTGGGGGAACAATTTTGGGCCGTTCCATCTGTGGTGCTCCATTAGAGTATCAAAGTTACCAGGGTACAATCAGAGCGTCATCTTACTGATTGGGTACTGATCGCAACTGTTTTGTGAGTTTTCCTGCAGCACCGTGACTTTCCCATCGCCCCCTCCTCCGCGGTTCAACCAGCAGTGAATGCGAGAGCAGATCGTTGCGGAGAGGACCGGGGTCGCTCTGCCTGTGGGTAAGACCAGCACGATGGTAAGGTAACGATGCAGGATGCCTGGTCCTTGCTATGGTTCATGCACTGAGTACCCTTTATTGGTACGCCCCAGGGAACATTACTGTAGGATGTATCCCTTTAACTGTGTTTTACTTCAGGCCATCCAAGCTTGGGCGGGTCGTGTATCTGGGGACCTGTGTTTGGGAAGTCATACTTCCAACTGGCCATACATGGCCAAGCCCCGCCCTGGTGAGGTATGGCTGACCGAGGTGGGCAGAATTTGCCCAAGGTATTCTTTCTGGACCATTTCATTGAGGGCGAAGGTACAACCCTGTTGCTGTCCCAGTTTTACCAGCTGGGGTCCAATAGGTCTGGTTTTCACCGGCCGAAGGCATTGGGGGGGGGAATTACCTAATCGGGTATCTCCTCTGTCCTCCCTATCATGTTTTACATCAGTCACTCTACTGTTTCTCTGATGGGCGATACGGGGATAATGGTACACCCATTAGTCTTACGTAAAAGGATTATAGGGTGGCAGCTAGGTCTTCCCAATTCTATGCAGTATAACGGGGGTGCGGTATCAAATTTATACCCCCCCCTACTAGTTTGCAACTAGAAACTTAATTGGTAGAAGGGAGAAAGGGGTAAGACTGAAAGGACCATTGTCTGTGGCTGCCATAAATCTTCAGTTTATAGCCAGGGATGGTTTAAACCTTTTAATTCTTTGGTATTTACCCCCCCCCTTTTTTTTTAACCATTAGGGGTTTTGGGTCCATGAGGCTGGTGCTGGCTAACGCTGTCCGACCCCAACAGACTCCTAACCCAAGGGGTTTCCCCCTTGGGTTGAGGGGTTACAGGGTGGGGGTTACTTTGCCTTACAGGGCAAAGCCTTGTAGTTAATCCCAGTAAGGCTTGGAGGTGGTAGCTGGCAATGGGCTATCCAGCTTTTGGGGTGGCTCACGGGGTGTTTTCCTTTGGGGTTACTATGCCCATAGATGGTTTGCCACACTGATCGGGTCTTAGCTAACAAGGAGCCAGGGTAGAGTTAGACTCCCTGGCTTAATAGCCGGGGATCCGGACCTGATAATGACAAGGGAAGTTGTTGTCTTCCTCCTTTTTAGGGGATTTCTGTTACTGTGAAGGGTATAATTGCATTAAGGCAGTCGCTTCGTCAGGTTCTTCATGAGCCAGGCGCCAACCGGCAAGGGGCCTTGTAAATCACAGGTGGGTTTGGATGCTAGCAGGTATTAGGCAGGTGAAAGGGTCCCCCCCCGCTGGCCCGAGATGCTGGGATCAGGGGCTTCTCTAACCCTTGCAGGGACAGTTATCCCCTACGGTGCCGCTTGGTTCGCTGACGTGGTATCAGCAACAATTGTTTTGGCACAGGCCAGGGCGTGTTGTGCCCCTAAGGATCCATAGGTCTGGTATGTGGTTCCCAGGCGTGGGTCTTGCCAAAGGGCAACGATTCAGTATTTTTAGGACTGGGGTGGCGTGGTCTGGCTGTGTATCCACAGCGTATACGAGTTTTTCTCTGCCCCCCCTTTTTTTTTAAACCTATTTTCATTTAGGTAGCTGAGGAGAGAAGCTCCGGGAGCTCCGAAGTCGGGACAGATCGCAGCGGATCAGGGACGGCAGCGGTTTACCCAGCTGGCCGAGACGCTGTGACTGAGGGGCTTCTTCTAACCTGCTGGGGCGGTTATCCCTTGTGGGCCGCCCAGTTCGCTGATGCGGTAGTCAGCACTGCTTGTTTTGACACGGGCCGGAATACGCTGGTGTCCGGAAGACCGAGGAGGGTCTTGTCTGTTTTTCCCCCTGTATGGGTCTTGCCAAGTGGCAACGACTCGGGAATGTTTGGTGGGGTTTGGCAGTGGTTGTCGAGCCCAGGACCGGTGTCCAACTCTGTCCCAAGCATTGGGCTTGGATGTATCTCCAGTATAGCACTAGGCTATTAGATCCCTTAGAGCTGTAGGTACGGCTGTACATTGGTTACGACAGGGGTTGACCTGGGGCCATCACCGCTGCGTATCCAGGTCTGAGATTCCCCCCCAGACTGGCTGGCGGAATGCTGTATCCCCTAAAACCTTTAACAAGGCCAGGTTAAGGGTCAGCCAGGCCATTGGGAAGGTTGTTAGGGAGTTGGTGGGGTGTATAGTGAAGCATCCCTTGATAAAATTTGGAAAGCCCCGGCTCTACCGGGCCGACGGCGTTCACCTCTCAGAGAGTGGAACGCCATTTTCCTGTTGGACCTGCAGAGGTGCCTCCAGGATATGGTTTAGGAGGCTGGGTGGGGGTCGGGGGGCCAAGATTGAGATCTGACCCCACTCCGTGGCAGGTTAGGGGCGGAAATGGGCATTTAGAAGCAACTGCGCATGCTCCTTTGGGCATCCTTTCAAAGGGTGATGGACCGCCTCTCTCCAGGAACTAGAGGTTTGAGCAACGTCGGGAATTGGAGAGAGGATGTTCATGGGAATCACCGGATCCAATTTCCCACGGGGATTGGAGGGTGAACTCCTCCCACATGACCATGGCTTGGATCCAGGTGAAGGTGGCTACCTTCACCTGGTTCAGCATGGAGTTTTTGCCCAATGTTGCCAAGGAATTTTCTGGTAGGAATTTCCGCCCCTTTAGTTTTGGCCTCTGCAGGTCCTTAGTTCGTTCTGAATTTAAATATTTAAATTGACGTATTTAAATTTATTTAAATGTATGTTAATTCAATAAATGACCCATATTTAATCCACTACATGTCTCAGCGTCGTTACTCCGCCTCCGGGGGTAATGTCCAGTTGTCACTTAGAGGGTTACAAAAAGTCAAATGTTAAATAATAAAAAACAGTAAAAATCCCATTATGCTAACAATAAAAACCCTTAGGAAACTATCCAATCAAACACACATATATACCAAGTCAATCACAGTTTGGCCGTGACTAGATGTTAATGGTCCCGGTCTCCAGGCCTGCCAGCAAGCCAGGTCTTCATGGCCTTTTGGAAAGCCAGTAGAGCAATGGACATTGGGGGTTAGTTGGTTCCATAGGGCTGGGGCAGCCACAGAGAAGGCCCTCCCCAGCAGGCCTGCCAGCCTACATTGCTTAATCGATGTGTACTGGAGAAGGCCAACCCTGTGGGATCTAATTGGTCTCTGGGAGGTATGTCGCAGGAGACAGCCCCATAGATAGTTTGTTCCTAAGCTATGTAGGGCTTTATGACCAGACTATCTATGGGACCGTCTCCTGCCACATACCTCCTAGAGACCAATTAGATTTTGCTTGAAAGGTCTTTATTTCTGCTTCAAAGTGGACTTCAGAACTTTCTTCAACATCCAGAATGAAAGAGAAGTTCCACCAATGGGAAACAATTCAACATTGTAGCTCCAGAGCAAAACCTTTTTTTGCAGCATTTCCTCTGGCATCTTGATTGAATACCTGGTTAATTGCCTTAGCTATACCGTTCCCTCTCAATTATAATATGGACACAGGGAGACTCTTCTCAGTTTGGTGAATGCCTGGAAAGCCTCTATAAGGGACCTTAGAGACAGTTGTGCATAGCATCTGTCTTCATTCTTGTCACAATTAACATTTCTCTTCTTCTAGCAATCGGAGCAATTCTCAATGTTGGACCTTATCTCTGTCTTTACAAGTCTGCCAGATTGAAAGATGGTGTACAAAGTTAAAGCTCCATACAAATTACCTGAAAGAAAGAAACACCAATGCAACACACAGGGGCCAATAAACGTTGGGCCAAACTAGCACTCAATCCAAATGGCTTTGTACAGAGAAGCAAAGGGATGGTGTGAGAGCAAGTAAACGTTGGGTTACAAATGCTGCTTTTCAATTTTGAAAACAGATTATCCTTCCCTTCACCAAAAAAAGATAAATATTGCCAGGTAAAAGTGTTTGGCATCAGAGATATCGGAGAAAAGTCAGTTTTATTCTTGTACTCTCATTAGGAGTACAAGATGGAAATGGGTTTATAATGTGAATTCATACATCTTCGGATGTTGATGGTGTGATGATTTAACAAGCTTTTTTGGGGGGTGGGGGGTGGGGTTGATGCTTTTACTTTACCAAGTCAGAATCTAAGAACAACTATGAAGCTTGGAATAGCAAGATAGGGAGCCAAGAGAAAAATTGTTTGCTTCATAGTGAAGTAATACACATCTAAATGGGCTCCCAGAAACCTATTAGCCCTACCTAATTTTAGCCCATTAAGTATCTAAACTTTCGCAAAGAAAAGTGAGTAGGCATTCACTGACAAATGAAACAAAAACGATTATTTCCAAGTGCCTTATTGATGTTCTAATTATTCAGTGCAATGAAGCAACAGAAGACATGCATGTTACAAACAGTTTTTTGGAAATAGAAAGTTGAAATCACTGGAAAAAGAAATAAACACCTAACTAAAATGCACAGGGCAATACGGTAATATAATTGTAGCATTATTTGCATTCTTGTTAGTATTCATTCATCTAAAACAATGAGCATTTAAGACAAGAAATGCTGATAGAGATTCTTCTTGTGCCCATTTTTTTGTTCAAATACCAAGTTGAGTGTATTTAATTTTATCCAGCTTTAATTTCAAACAGTGCAACATTGAAGTACCATATATCCTATTAGATCTGTCTATAAATCATGGTAAGATTAAAATGCAAAGCAGAGGGGATAAAGATGGCTGGCCTACAAAGTGATGTAGCATTGTACAATCTTTGTGTTGCATGTTTTGCTATGAATTTACTTTTTACTCTTGACTTATAAACAAAAAGCACATTGTGAAAAAATTCTGTGCAAGCAAATATATATATGCACAGAAAGAGAGGCAATATACACAGAGAGAGAGGCAAGAAAAGGGAAAGAGGCAGTGAAGCAAAAAGTCAAGTCCGTTGTTAATCAAATAATAGGATCTGCTACTTGTCTGCAGATAAGTAATCTTTGATGTGGCAGCATTCCAGAAGAAGTTCCTTTGTTGCTTCAGTTCATAGATGGCAAATACAGAAATGTTAAAGAAACAGGTGCACGATAGTTTGTAGAAGATGCCTCCTTCATCTTCAGTTGTTGATTTTGCAGAAAGTGTACAATACAACTTCTTATTTGATTATCCTGGGGAACTTCTCCTTGCATTCAAAATGTCCCTTTAAAGCATTTTCTTCTAAAAATCTATAGAGTTTTTGTCAACCTGTTTTTCTCTAGATCATTATTGCTCAAACATGGATACTTTTAAGACTTGCAGACTTTCAAAATTCCCCAGCCAATGGGTGATAGAGGAATTCTGACAGTTGAAGTCCACATGTCTTAAAGTGGCCATGCTTGAGAACCAGTGCTCTAGATCAGCCGTCTCCAACGTTGGCATCTTTAAGACTTGTGGACTTCAATTCCCAGAATTCTCCAGCCAGCAAAGCTGGCTGAGGAACTCTGGGTGTTGAAGTCCACAAATCTTAAAGTTGCCAAGATTGGAGACCCCTTCATTCTCTGTGTGAATACAGTTATAATACACTGTAATTAAAAAGCTGCTTAAAACCCACCTCTGCCGCCAGGCATGGGGGAACTGAGATACACTTCCCCCTAGGCCTTTACAATTTTATGCATGGTATGTCTGTATGTATGATTGGTTTTTATATAATGGGTTTTTAACTGTTTTTAGTATTGGATTTTGTTATATACTGTTTTATTGCTGTTGTTAGCTGCCCCGAGTCTGCGGAGAGGGGTGGCATACAAATCCAATAAATAATAATAATAATAATAATAATAATAATAATAATAATAATAATAATTTGTTAGTGAAATTCCTGGTCCGTTTAGATCTTTTGACAGCCTTCAATACCATCAATCATGGTACGCTTTGGATTGCCTTCAGGGTTTGGAGATTAGAAGGCACATTTTCACAGCAGCTACCCACCCCTCTTCAGTTGGTGGTATCTTTCAATGATGGCAGCAGAAGGACAGATTAGCCAATTGGTTTGTCTCTTATGAAATGCCACCTAGCCAGAAGTGCAGGTTGTGATGGACTGTAGTCTAGATTCCCAAGAGAGTACATTTCAGAGGAGTAAGAGGCAAGAGTACATTCCAATCTGTGTGATAGTGGATGTAGACCAATGATGGATAGTAAATGATTTTGCTAGAAGTTTGGGCATGCGCAGAAGCATCCCAAGTGGGTGGGTGGAGCCTACCGCTGCCACTGCTACTGGTTCTAAGAACTGATCCAAACCACGAGAAACCCATCACTGATGAAATAATAATTCATGGTGCATGATGACGCAGTGGTTAGAGTGCGGTACTGCAGGCTGCTTCTGCTGATCACCAGCTGCCAGCAGTTTGGCAGATTGAATCTCACCAGGCTCACAGTTGAATCAGCCTTCCATCATTCCAAAGTGGGTAAAATGAGAACCCAGATCGTTGGGGCAATATATGCAGACTCTGTAAACCACTTAGAGAGGGCTGTAAAGCACTGTGAAGCAGAATATAAGTCTAAATGCTATCGCTATGCTATAATTCTAAGAGTGTATAATTGTTGAAAATAGTAGCAAATATCTGTTGCTTGTGTGTAGGATGGGGATGAAGGTTTGTTCTCTGAGCTTCTGGGTTGGTTTCCAAACATTTCACTACCAGTCCAAGTATTATCTTCAACAGAGTTTAGGGCCTCTCAGTGTTTTTAAGAAGATATTAAATAACCATTTGTCTGAAATGTTGTAGAGTTTACTGCCTAGTCAGGGCATTGGACAAGAAGACCTCTAAGGTCCCTTACAATTCTGTTATTGTTATTTTTCTGTTTATAAGAGATTCAAGGGTGATGGTCATTATGGGTCTTGTGTAGTAGTGCGTTGCTACCAGCGTGGTAGGTGATTGTGCACTGGTAGCAGCCACCAGATTGCGCAATTTGCATGTGACCACTCCAGTTGCAGTCTTATGGATGCTGCCATCTTTTTTCTTCAATTTTCCATATTTTTTGCTTTGTGTGTATGTGCAGAAGCAAAAAATCATCGAAATCTCTCTTTGCAAGATTTCAGCACATTTTTGCTTCCTGTGCATGTGCAAGACAATTAAATAATAGCAATCCACCCCTGGTCTTATGATAGGGACCTGACCTGACGTAACTTCTTTATCACAAGACCCATCACAAGACTCTCACTGATGACTTATACCTGACTCATCACAAAACCCTCACTTGACACAGCCACACCAGACGCCCTTAGAAGAACATTGACATCACCAAAGCTCCACTGAAGATGTTATCTAGCCTGATAATGAAACATTTGGAAACCAGCCCACAAGCTCAGAGAATGAATCTTCACCCTCAAAGGAGTAGTTAGCAAGATTTTGCCTATTGGCGTTGTCAGGTGCAAAAGAATATGTCCACACCTGAAGGTGCAATTAAAGTGATTTATTGCTATATAGCTAATACATAGGAACCTTAACAGTTAGCACTGTTAGAAAAGAGTCAGTGGAATTCAAGGGAGAATGTAAGTCCACTTGTGTCTATGTAGGGATTCTACTCTGATTTCTCTTTTAACTCTGTGCCCAGGTTCTGCCACTCCTCCCCCATGTATGAAACTTACTTGGAAGAATTGCCACATGTCTTTCTTGGTTTTTTAGTGCCTTACAGAATGTGTGTGTGTCCAAAGAGACCTTTGCCCAACTCTGTTTAGAATGGCAGTTGCAGTCCTACCTGGATCATGAGACTTTAATTGTGGAAAGTTGTACCTTCATTAATTTTCATTGGTCTGTGTTGTGGTTGGCTGTGGGCCAGCTCCTGCCCCAAGGACTGAGGGGATGGATGTGGGTGAATCTTCGCAGTGTCAGAGGCCAGTTTTACTGCTGTCTGCTGCTGACAGAGAAGCGTCTAAAACAGGGAGTGAATGTGAACTGAGATCCTCAGAGGAGGGCCTGGCAGACAGCCCATTAGGGGGTAGTTCATCATCATTATCCTCACTGGGATCGGATGAAGAGACATTCATTGATGTACGAAGGCGCAGGGCAATTACTAGAAAAGAGCAGCTACGTAGGTATTACAAGAGATAAGAAACTTTCATTCCAAAGCTGCTTTTTCAGGAGGCAACTGGACTTTCTTGTGTTTTTTTTCCTTTTGAAGATGTTTCACTTTTCATCCAAGGAGCTTCTACAGCTCTGACAGGATAGCGGGGAATGGAATATTCTGTCAGAGCTGAAGAAGTTTCTTGGATGAGAAGCGAAACATCTTCAAAAGAAAAATTAAAAACAAGAAAGTCTAGTTGCCTCCTGAAAAAGCACCTTTGGGACTGCCTGAATGACTGAGAATCTCTACAGATTTTGAAACTTTTAAATCTGGGATATAGCAGCCTAATTGTTGGCAGCTGTCTGCTGGTGTGGACAAAATCAGTGCTATAGGCTCAGCTACCCTTACCTTTTAACATCCAAATGCAATTCAACTGGCTGTTTTTGACTTTAGCAGCCCTAGATAGCTCAGCTCCAAACTGTCTTCTCCAGCCAGCTTCAGTCTGTCTAATCAATATACCCCAGGAACCTTGGTAGTGTTTTGAGCACTTTGCAAGGAGAGGTGATGAGAGATGATAGACCCTCACAGGTGCAGCTTTTCTATTGGCCTACCTGTGCTTTAAAATAGCCTCCCTCACACACAAAAATTATTAGGTTTCACTCCGTGGGCTTAGTCACAGTGAAAGCTAGTTTAGAGAGCCATTTGGCTGGGGAAATTTGACATTGGTTTATTGGCTTGTTTTGCTTGTGGGGATTTTTGAGGGCGGTGGAGTTGCTTTTGTTGTGATCTATGAGCATGTTCGAAACTATTTTATTTCCATCCTTTGCTATTGTCACGAATGTTTTAATGCATTGCATTTATTTTTTATTACTGTATTGTGGAAGTTTCAACATATTTTATAGGTATACAGTAGACCACAGAGAATTCCTCCATTGCAGTGGGTAGAAATCCAATAAATAAATAAATAAATATGGACAAAACTGCTGCTGCCCATATTAAGTTACTGTTATATTCAAGAAGTTTAAATGTGTGGTGGTTGCAATTAGTTTAGGAAAGTAATTTGAGACCGATTGAACAAGAAAAGAAAAATAGGGAGAAAGGGGAGATTTAATTGAAATACTAGATGTGGATTTTCTTTGCATTGCTACAAATAATTCTTTATGTGTTCTGCTCCAGAAACATTTGGCTTATTGTTTCATGGCATGATTCAAATATCCATGTATTTGTTTTAGGTCTTAAAGTCTTACGTTTTAGGTCATGCATAACCTATGAAAATATGTTCTAATTACCATCAATATTTGCTATGGTTTTTTTTAATCTCCAGAAAATAAGAATGGGAATATGGATAAAGAGTGGGGCAGCTGCTCTTGTTTCCATTCTTAATCCACCATAACTCCCAACCCCTACTGGGTCTAGATCACATGATGAAATCAAGCCATTTTTGGTAGCAAATGTTTGGCAGCATGCATTGGAGTTAGGAATTAATGAAGGAAGTAATAACCCAGCCGGAAGGGACCTTGGAGGTCTTTTAGTCCAGGGGTTGGCAAACTTAAACATTCAAAAAGCTACTTGTTTCCCAGAGAAAACAAAAACACATGAAGCCACAAAATGGAGGGCATGGCCAATTCATGTCAATCACACCCATCCAGTCACATGACCTCCTCAGCCATGCCTACCCAGGTTTTCTGTGTTTTCTATGGGAAATAGGTAACTCCCATTCCGTCTCCATCCCTTCCTCTCCCCTTCCCATCTCTTTCTCTATTTCACTCTTTCTGTCTTTCTCTCTCTCTCTCTCTCGTCTCTTTTTCTTTTTCTCTCTCTCCCTCTTTATCAACCTCTCATCCCTCTCTCATTTTTCTGTCGGTCTCTCTCTTTCTTTCTCTCTCTTTCTTTCTCTTTCTTTCTCGCCTCTCTCTTTCGTGTCTCTCTATGTGAGTGCTGCTCTGCCTGCTCTCTTTTGGGCTTTTCACCAGCTGTTTTATTCCCCTTCCTTTTGGAAAGTCGGGTTGGCAGAGCAATGAGTGTAACCTGCGGTGGAAGCTTCCATTCCCCTCTCCTGCCTCCCTGACTGGCTGAGAGCAGGCAGGAAGCAAGCAAGAGAAAGGGACACACACACACACACACACACACACACACACACACACACAGAGTGTCCTTCTCCCCCTCTGTATCTCTCTCTCCCTATCTCCTCTGTGTATTACTGTGTGTCTCTCCCCCACTCTGTATCACTCTGTATGTGTTTCTCTATGTCTCTCCCCCCCAACCCTCTCTCTCTGCCAGCAAGCTCTTTTGGGGGAGCTTCACTACATCTTTTATATTTTATTTTTGGAAATCTGTGCTAGCAGAGGAATGATCGCAGGCAGAAGCTTCCTTTCGGCCAGCTGTTCTCCTCCCATCCTCCTTCTCCTCTCGCAACCTAGAACCTCACAACGCTTTTGCACCTAGAGAGGAGGTAGGAAAGTGTTCTGTCTGGGTCACTCCAGAAGCTATAACCAACCCAAAAAGATAAGCCAGACACACCGTAAAATTCAAATACAGTTTTATAATGTTCAAGGAAAACGAAGCTAACAGAAAATGTCCTTACAAAGCAGGAAAACACTGGAACTCCAAATATATACACGAAGGTAATTGTCCATGCATCAATATAGGATTCTTGCTGCCAAGAAGAGGCTGTAGATAACAGACATACACCTCCCATGGTTCTTCAAGACTGCTGGGCCACAAGCCAGGAACAGAGATGCCGAGAAACACTGCAGGTTACAGGAACTCCAAACTGATAACACTCCACATGGCTTCAATAGCTTGCCTGCCTTATAAACCCTTCCCTGCTAATGAGGACCACACCCAAGCCCTGATGTTCCTTATTCAATGCTGATAATATCTCCTCAATCGATCCTTCCTTTGATCTAAACGTTTCTGTCGCATGTCAATGACAACTTGTGCCTTGTCACCTAATGACTCCAAGCTACTGGCAGGGGAGGGCCCCTCCCCGGGGCTCCCATGCTGTTCTTCCTCGTCACATTCCTGACTGGACCCTCTCCCGTTTGACTGCTCATCCCCCTCCTCTTCGCTGTCAGCCTTTTCCGGGCATGGAGTCAGCAGAGACGCAGCTGGCCTTTGATCTGCCTCAGGCTGAACCACAACAGAAAGGGGACTGGGAATCCAGCTCCCCTCCCACTACACTTCCTGGTCTCTCGATGTCTGTTAAGCCAGGACTGAGGAGATTCCCTTGTGGGGAAAAGGCACTTAAGGCGCTACACTTAGCAGGACACAGTTTCTCTCCTGCACGAATGCTCAGGCCATTGCCTTGCTATGTCATCCCCCACACCCAGCAGCTCTTCGGGCAAACATGGAGGGTGCAAACTCCAGCCTGATGCATTAGGAAGCAAAGGCTTATGTTATGTGCAGTGAAGGCAGGTATGGGGTGCTTTGCTTCTGCACTCTCTGGCAATTTTCCTCCTCCCTCTCCCTGTCTCATGATACTCTGGCTGACTGTGGCTGTGCCGGGAACATGTGCACATGTGGGGAGACCCTTCCAAAGCAAGCTCCCACCATGCACATGCACATGCTTTTCCTGTGCTTTGGCGCTTGCCTGAGGAGGTGCTCCCCATGCTCCCCATGCTCTCAGCTCAGCCACAGCCAGCCAGAGGGTCAAGGGGAGAAGAGAGAGGAGGAAGATAACCTGAATGGAAGCCACCGCCATGGCTGGCGATCATTCCTCAGCATGGATTTCCCAAAATAGCCAAAAAAGAACTAAAAGCAGCAAAGGGCAGGGACAATCAGTGATGGGACAGGGAGCCACAGCAGAGAGCTCAAAGAGCCACAGGTGGCTCCAGAGACACAGGTTGCTGATCCCTGTTCTAGTCTAACCACCTGTTCAAGAAGGAGACCCTATGCCACTTCAGACAAATTCTTTAAAAATCTTCTTTAAAATCTTAAAATGGGAATGATTTGCCTTTCATCACCTCTTGTTTACATTCTCATTACTAATCTTCCCCCGAAAAACAAGGAACATCCCAGAATAGAATAGAATAGAATAGAATTCTTTATTGGCATTTGTCAAGAATCATGAGTTGTCATGGGGTCAAATAAGCAATGAGAAAACAATCAATAAGTAAAGTAAGCAACCACCTCCCTACAACTGCTCAAAGATTACCCAACGCTGTCCAAATTGACTTGAGTAACAAGTCTTAAGTCTCCCTGAACTAGATTGAAGAGCTTCAATTGAAAAAGTCCATGTGAGACAAGGAAGTGGAGAAAGTCCTTGTAAGTATATGTGCCGAAGCAAACTTCCAGAAAATAGCTGGTATCTGATTTCAGCAACCTGTAAGCCACAGCTACTAGGTTTCAACAAATACGTGCAAACATTATTTTATGGCAGAGGTGGGAACCTATGTCCCCTTTATGACTTGTAGACTTCAACTCACAAAATTCCTGAGCCAGCCATTCTGGCTCAAAAATTCTGAGAGTTAAAAGTCCACAGGTCATAAAAAGGTCATAGTGGGAAGAAATTTTACTAGGGTCCAGTTTTGGATCAGTGACTTGGCCCTCTTTTTTTATCTTTCAAAATACTTCAGTCATTTCCTTATTCTTTTTTTTAAAAAAAGACTTTCAAACAAAGTAAGGTTGTGTTGATTACAACCCTTCTAAGATTTAGACAAGGGACAAACTCCAGATATTTTCAGTCATTGAGAGTAACAGATATCCATCATTAGCTAAGGTAGACAGAGTTGAGGATAATTAAAGTCCAGTTCAAAGTAAGTTACAAAAGAAAGATATAGGTCGATTCTGATTGGTTTAATCCATGAGCTCATGTTAGAATTGCCATGTTAGAATTTAATAAATCCAAAAGAAATTAATTTTGGATATACAGTTTTCCCTCGATTTTCGCGGGGGATGCGTTCCGAGACCGCCCGCGAAAGTCGAATTTCCGCAAAGTAGAGATGCGGAAGTAAATACACTATTTTTGGCTATGAACGTTTACAAGCCTTCCCTTAACACTTTAAAACCCTAAATTGCAATTTTCATTCCCTTAGCAACCATTTAGATTATTACTCACCATGTTTATTTATTAAAGTTTATTTAAAAAAAATATTTATTAAAGGCAGACGAAAATTTGGCCATGACATATGACGTCATCGGGCGGGGAAAACCGTGGTATAGGGAAAACCCCCGCAAAGTATTTTTTAATTTATATTTTTGAAAAACCGTGGTATAGACATTTCGCGAAGTTCAAACCCATGAAAATCGAGGGAACACTGTACATGATGAAGACAAGAGTAATTGTAATAGATCATCATGTTTGGAAATTTAAATCATGTTTGGAAATTAGATCAGGGCTGACAACTGCTTATCTATAAACTGGATGCATAACACACTGGCTATGCCCACTCCCAGTTTGGCAAAGGGAAAAAAAGTCCTGATATGTGACATGATGCTGCTGTGACACCGTGAGTTTGAAACCCCTGCTCTAGGTAGAATTACTGATGACAGAAACAGGAGCTTATAATAAATCAGATAAACAGTCAATTTACAAATAGTTCTGGGTAAATGAGGTTCATCTCGTCATGAAGACATGGAAGCAACTGAATGATATCCACAAACATTTATTAGGTTGCAGTTTTAAAGAGAAAATTATAACCTTACAGCAGTGTTTCCTGACCTTAGCAACTTTAAAGTTTTCGTGAACTCCCAGAATTCCCCTTATTGGCTAGGAAATTGTGGGAGTTGAAATCCAGGCATCTTAAAATTGTCTGAATGGACTTCCCACCCATTCTCACCCTCCAAATGATATCTTTAACCATTCACAACTTTGGTTTGAATTTTCAAATCTCCTCAAACAGAAACTCTTTGGTGGATTTTCAGCCAGGTATTAGCACTCAGCAGGACTTAACAGAGCTGTGAATATAGAATGAGAAAGGATCCATAAGTATGCTAGCTAAATGAATGAATGAATGAATGGATGGATGGATGGGTGGGTGGGTGGGTGGGTGGGTGGGTGGGTGGGTAGATAGATAGATAGATAGATAGATAGATAGATAGATAGATAGATAGATAGATAGATAGACAAAAAAGCAAGCAACCAACCAACCAACCAACCAACCAACTAACCAACCAAGCAACCTAGACCCAAAGAGGAAAGGTAGGCTATGGATGTAATAAATAAGTACATTTATTTTTTAGAACCCCTCCCATGTTGCAAAGGGTGGAAACGATATAGCGTGTGGTTTATCAAAGTAATGAGGGAAATTTTTAATCAAACCCATGAACTGAATTGATGATTTTCAGATTCATTGACTTATTTGGTGTTTTAGGAGGATTGTCTATGGGGAAGGGACAAAAATAGCAATAGCAGTAACACTTACACTTATGTACAGTCCTATGCTTTACAATCCTGTCTAAGCGGTTTACAGAGTCAGTGTGTTGTCCTCATTTTACCAACCTCAAAAGATGGAAGGCTCAGTCAACTTTGATCTGGTTAGGACTGAGCTGCTGGCTGTGAACAGAGTTAGCCTTCCCTATCTTTTAACCCCTCTCCCATACAATGTTCCGCTGGCTACTTCTGTTTTAATATGTTAAAGATGTAGTCCTATAGATTGAAAGGAAGAAGTCATATATATTTTATTCATTGAATCACTTCAATAGTGAATACAGCCCAGCTAATTGTCCTTTTTTCATCTTCACACCTTGCTGCAAAGATTGATGCTAGCATATGAAAGTGAATACATATTAAGTAGGATAGAATTGACTAGTCTTGTTTAGAATAGAAGAAATATATGGAAATTTAATCTCAATACATTTTGTACTAGCTTGCATAATGAATATTCTCCAGGCTTCATTCAGTATATTGGAAAGTACTGAGGAAGTGGTATGCAGAAGTGGAATTCCTTTGATAGCTGAACAAAAGCAGCATTACCAATTCATGACATTCACTTTTATTCTGGATCTCTTCTAACAAGCTGAGACTATACATCATGTGAAGAGCCAATCTGATATTCATGAGAAATTTAATGTCATCATAGGCTATTGTTCCACTCCCAAATTACTCTCTTAGGTAGTGTTACACCCCCCCCCCCCCCAAAAAAAAACGCTGCAGTTCAGGGTAACGTAGCATCTAGATTCAAATAATGGTCCTTTAATTGAAAGATTGTGTGAATTGGAAGTATTGTTGTGTTCAAGATACTAAACCAAGAACCGGAAGACACTGGTTCTAATTCAACTTCAGCCAGGGAAGCACATTGAAGTATGTTTGTTTGTTTGTTTTATGTTTGTTTGTTTGTTTGTTTATTTCTCTCTCTCTCCCTCTCTCTCTCTCTCTCATCTATCTATCTATCTATCTATCTATCTATCTATCTATCTATCTATCTATCTATCTATCTATCTATCTATCTATCTATCTATCTATCTCTATCTATCTATCTCTATCTATCTATCTATCTATCTATCTATCTATCTATCTATCTATCTATCTATCTATCTATCTATCTATCTAGTTGAACAAGTCTAGGATTATAGTTTGTATAAGCATAGCATAAGAAATAAGTAATGATAAAAGAAGACAATAGGACAATAGGATGGGGCGGTAGGCAAAATGGTGCGCTTATGCATGCCCCTTACAAATATTTTAGAAACACATGAGAGGTCAAGTGTAGACAATCTGAGGTTAAAGATTTTTGGGTTTGGGGAAGAAATCACAGAGTCAGGTAATGTGTTCCAGGTGTTGATCACTTTATTGCTGAAGTCGTATTTTCTGCAATCTAGTTTGGAGTGGTTTACGTTAAGTTTGAATCTATTATGTGCTTGTGTGTTGCTGTGGTGGAAGGTGAAATACTCACTAACAGGAAGGACATTTTGGTATATGATTTTATGAACTACTCTTAGATCAGATCAGGGGTGACGTAGTTGTAAATTGGCTAACCACAGTATTTTAAGTATGGTGGAGTAAGATGTTTTGTTGCAAGAGGAGGAGTGAAGGATTCTTCTTTTGAAATATTTCTGGATTCTCTTGATTGTATTTATGTATGATATGTAATGCGGGTTCTATACAGTGAGCTTTTGTAAGCTCTGGTTAGCAGTTCAATGTTTTCAATTTTTCAAGTTGTGAAGAAAAAGAGAGTTGCCATGAAAAAAAGTAGGGGAAGGAAGTACTATGTATGCCACTTTGAGCTCTTGATGAATGATGGGATACAAATCATATTAATATATTCATTACAGCAGGAATGGGTGAACTCCATCAGCAGCCACTCAAAACCAAATATTAAACACAAACCATTGTATTCTTGGGAAGGATGACGATTCCCATCTCTTTGAAAGAGCTTAAACATGCTTACAGAGTAATGTATCCTAGGGAAAGTATATTTGCTTGTTTTTCATGCCACCCACCTCCCATACAAGGTGACTCTGGGGAACTAAGTATGATGTAAAGAGCAACCAATATATGGTGGTTAAGATGCAAGAATAGAACCAAGAGTTCCAAGTTCAAGTCCATGGACTTCTCAGCTCTACCTACATCACAAACTTTTGTTCTTGTGGGAAAAAACCTGCAGTGGAAAGAACCTTATAGGCCAGTGATGGTGAACCTTTTTTTCCTCGGGTTCCAAAAGATCGTGTGTGCATGCTATCGTGCATGCGCAAGTGCCCACACCCATAATTTAATGCCTGGGGAGGGCAAAAACAACACCCCCCCAGAGGCCCTCTGGAGGCCAGAAACGGCCTGTTTTCCAACTTCTGGTGGGCCCAGTAGGGTCATGTTTTGCTCTCTCCAGTCTCCAAAGGCTTCCCTAGAGCTTGGGGAGGGTAAAAATGCCTTCCCCTTCCTCCTGGAAGCTCTGTGGAAGCAAAAAAACGCCCTCCTAGAGCCTCTGTGTGAGACAAAAATCAGCTGGCTGACACACACATGCACGTTGGAGCTGAGGTAGGGCAACAGCTTGTGTGCCAGCAGATATGGCTCCATGTGCCACATGTGGCACCTGTTTGCTATCACTGTTATAGGCTGTCTTTCATGCCTGCATGCAGTATAAAACTGTGAGACAAATCTGCATACATCTCATGAAGATCTTTAATTTTTAACTTATAGAAGTTGCGATGAAGCAAATTTATAAATGAATTCATAATGAGTAAGACTGAACAAGATTTAGACTGATGAGTTCAGGGAAAAAAATAAGTGTGTGATTGTAATTTGGGGCGAATTCACAAGATAAATGATATCAAAGACACCTATTTTATTGCAATTATTGTATTAACTAGGGATGTAAGTTAAGAAATGGTCCTCATGGCAGCAATTTATTTCCAGGTAACAAATCTGTGAATGGGCTACTATTAAAGTTAATGATTGTATTTATATATAAGACCATGGCACTAGTGCCCGGCAGACTGGATAAATGACCTGGAACTGTGGAGGATGAAAGGAAAATGGAGCTGACATTTGGACCTTCTGTGCTAAGCAAAGGAATAAAAAAGATAATGAGAGACCAAGGAACATGTAGGTTTCCCACTCTGCCTGAGACAGAAATAACACTTTGATGTGAGTCAGTGCAGAGGAAATGTTTCAATCCTAGTTCTTTTCAGTCCAGAGTTCAGAGAAGCCTACTTAAAAAGGATGAAATGAAATATTCTGACAGGCTGATAGTGTAAATCCCACCAATAAGAGGAACTTCTATGCTTTGAATTTGGCACATTTCACTTGGAGGACAGTGCAAGAGATAATAGCTCTTACTTCCCCTCTCCCACCCCTTTCTTTCCTACCATAGCGATTTCCTAAAACAGAGGATTATCATTTCCCCCTAATTCATAAGAAGAGAGAGAGAGAACAGAAAAAAAATACTTACCAAAGTCTCTAAAAGCATTGTTTATTTCTGGTACAGTATGATAGCAATCAGATTCCTTTGCTATCTCTTACCTAATGCCTAGCGCAAAGCAAATATTTTTGGCACAACTATTTGGACTCTCTTTGTTGTTGTTGTTGTTGTAGGTTTCCAATTTGCAACCTGGAGATTTTCTCTATATTTAAAATTTTTACTTTAAATTACAGATGTGGATAACTGCTTACTTTAGAATAATTAGTGGGAGATTACAAGGACAATAGCAATATTGCTATTTAGCAATAGCACTTAGACTCATATACCGCTTCACAATGCTTTGCAACCCTCTCTAACCAGTTTACAGAGTCAGCATATCGCCCCCAACAATCTGGGTCCTCATTTTACCCACCTTATTTATTTATTTATTAAATTTGTATGCCGCCCCACTCCACAGACTCGAGGTGTCTCACAACAGTAATAGAAAAACAATGTACAATAGAAATCTAATAATTAAAACTAAAAATCCATAATTTAAAAAACATGTACACAACATACCATACATAAACAATATAGGCCTGGGGAAGTTATCTCAGTTCTCCCATGCCTGATGGCAGAGGTGTGTTTTAAGGGGTTTACGAAAGGCAAGGAGGGTGGGGGCAGTTCTAATCTCAGGGGAGAGCTGGTTCCAGAGGGTCGGGGCTGCCACAGATATTGTTTAGTTGACGGGACCTGGAGAAGGCCTGTGGGACCTAATTGGTCACTGGGATTCGTGCGGCAGAAGGCGGTCCCGGAGATATTCTTGTCCGATGCCATGTAGGGCTTTATAAGTTATGACCAACACTCCTTTCAGCTCTGTACCAACCCAGGGCCATTTCAAGGCAGTTAATTTATTCATAGCCGACAATTAACTGCCTTGAAATGGCCCTGGGTTGGGCCTAGAGGCAAAAAGGAGCTGTGACGTTCCTTCAATATACCAGGGTGATCCGACATAAAAAACATATAGCTCCTCCCTGGTACACAGCTGAAGGGATCAGGTCTGGTGGCTCAGCTATTAATTCTCTGCCTTACAAGGCAGAAGCTGCCGGATCAAATCCCAGTAAGGGTGTGGCTAGCTGATGAGGCCAGAACAAGGCCGAAATGGTGCCATCCTAATCTCCCTTAATTTTAAAATTTCAGCAAAAAACATTGATACATACAGAATATAGTTGTCGGCTATGAATAAATTAACTGCCTTGAAATACCCACTAAAACCCTCATTGTATATGTATCTGAATGGTCAAACAATTGGCAATTCCAAATCTCTGCTAACAAATGCTCAGCAACATTGAGAATAAAAGCCCTATAAAGCCCTTCATGGCACAGGACCAGAATATCTTCGGGACCGCCTCCTGCCGCACGAATCCCAGCGACCGGTTAGGTCCCACAGAGTTGGCCTTCTCCGGGTCCCGTCGACTAAACAATGTCATCTGGCGGGACCCAGGGGAAGAGCCTTCTCTGTGGGGGCCCCGACCCTCTGGAACCAGCTCCCCCCTGAGATTAGGATTGCCCCCACCCTCCCTGCCTTTCGTAAACTCCTTAAGACCCACCTTTGCCGTCAGGCATGGGGGAACTAAAACACCTCCCCCTTGCCCATGTTGTTTTGTTGATTGATTGACTGTGTGCCTGTTTTTTATATATACTGTTTTTTATGAGATTATTAATTTAAATTGGAACTGGATGGGTGGGCATTGGATTTGGTATTGTGTACTGTACTGTTTTTTATTATTGTTGTGAGCCGCCCCGAGTTTGCGGAGAGGGGCGGCATATAAATCCAATAAACCTAACCTAACCTAACCTAACCTAAAAATCAGAACATCAAATAAAAGCTGGACGAAAATGATCTAAAAGATGACCCACACTCTGTCAGGGACCTTGGTGTACCACCCCTCCCTGATGAGCTACAAAGATGAGAAACTTGGAGAACTCTGCTATGATGCCACACTCTACAGATCAAAAAAAGTAGGACCCCTGATTCCTATGCAGTTTGCATATTTCATATGTAAATCTGAATACAGAACATTGCATAAATAAAATTGCTCTCCTCCCTATGTTGTGGATTTCACTTTCTATTGAGCCAAGTCACTTAGACCAATAAGTTTGATATTGTGAGAGTTCCATTCCAAAACATAAGGAAGGCACTAACTTACTTGCCTCCAATTAGAGGTCTCTTTCAGATCTTACATTGGCCATAATCTGTTCTCTTGTACTTTCCATTAAAGGAAACATAGCAATCCAGCGAGAGTCAGTGTCACAGAGAGGCCAGTGGGATGAATTTGACTTAAGGGGTTGAGCTTCAAATCTTTCTCTCACAAGCTTGCATTCCTTTTTTCTTTTAACCCGCTGGGATGAAAGTCGGAATTCAAATCTCTGATTATGCCTTATGTATATATAATTTATTCATTCATTAGAAACATAGAAACATAGAAGACTGACGGCAGAAAAAGACCTCATGATCCATCTGGTCTGCCCTTATACTACTTTTTGTATTTTATCTTAGGATGGATATATGTTTATTCCAGGCATGTTTAAATTCAGTTACTGTGGATTTACCAACCACGTCTGCTGGAAGTTTGTTCCAAGGATCTACTACTCTTTCAGTAAAATAATATTTTCTCATGTTGCTTTTGATCTTTCCCCCAACTATTCTTTATCAATCATTCTAATATATTCTTGCTTCTGTTTTTTTTAAACTCCGCCATTGCCAATCCCTAATTCAGATGAAAATAGAATAGAATTCTTTATTGGCCAAGTGTGATTGGACACACAAGTAATTTGTCTTTGCTGCATATGCTCTCAGTGTACATAAAAGAAAATATACATTTGTGAAGAACCATGAGGTACAACAATTAATGATTGTCATAGGGTACAAATCATGCTGGGAAACAATGTAAACCATAAGGATGATGATGATGATGATGATGATGATGATGATGATGATGATTATTATTATTATTATTATTATTAATTAGATTTGTATACAGCCCCTCTCCATAGACTCGGGGCGGCTCACAACAATGGCAAATACAATGTAACAAATCTAATAATTTAAAATACACTAAAAACCCCATTATTAAAAGCAAGAATACACACAAACATACCATGTATAAACTATATAGGCCCGGGGGAGATGTCTCAGTTCCCCCATGCCTGATGGCAGAGATGGGTCTTAAGAGCTTTACGAAAGTCAAGGAGGGTGGGGGCAGTTCTGATCTCCGGGGGGGAGCTGGTTCCAGAGGGTTGGGGCCGCCACAGAGAAGGCTCTTCTTCTGGGTTCCGCCAAACGACATTGTTTAGTCGACGGGACCCGGAGAAGGCCAACTCTGTTGGACCTAATCGGTCGCTGGGATTCGTGCGGCAGAAGGCGGTCCTGGAGATATTCTGGTCCGATGCCATGAAGGGCTTTATAGGTCATAACCAACACTTTGAATTGTGACCGGAAATTGATCGGCAACCAATGCAGACTGCGGAGTGTTGGTGTAACATGGGCATACCTTGGGAAAGATACAAGCAACAAAGTCACAGTCATGCAATCATAAGTGGGAGGAGATGGGTGATAGGAAGGATGAGAAGTTTAATAATAATACTAAAGAAGGAGGAAAAGCATTAGATTCTGAGATAAATTGCCTGAGATTTCAATGTCACATCATTATGCATCGAACAAAACCAACCCAACGCTTGAAATGCAGACATGTGGTATACTGCAGAACAGATGAAGTGATGAGTGAGATGCTAAACTGTGGACTCTGTGATAAGGTGGGAATAACACAAGAAAGAAGAAGACTCTTGCTTCTGCTTTTAATGGTCAATTTCAGAAAATTACCCTGAACATTGTATTTGAAAGCTTTCCTCCATCACCTATTTCTCTTTCTCTCTCTCTGTTCAATATCTCTCCATATCCATATCCGCAATTACCTCTTTTATTCTAGCAGGCATTAATTGTACATTCCTCCAAATCTGTCTATTCTTAATTCAGGCAAAATATTTTAATTTAGTTTTGTATCAGAGACTTGCACTTTTTCCACCAGATGGCAACCTCCACTTATTAAGATGTAAGGACGACCAAAGGGAAACTGACTCTCGATTCCACATATTTTTGATCAGTGTTTACACCCCACATTTCAAATAAACATTAAAACTTAAATGCAAGCCTCCGTTTATTATCAGACGAAAAAGAAAAAAAAATCCAACAAACAACAGCTGCTTTTATAGAATCTGTTGGGTTTAAAAAAAAAAAAAGCCTGAGGCTATTGTCAGGTTTTCTGATTTCACACAGTCACCATCTCTGCTGAGTGGAAACTCAATTAGAAGACAATAACGCCGGCTGACTTACCGGCCCCACGGCGATGTTGCTGAAGGGCCGGGCAGACTCGGACCCTTCAGATGGCGGCCGCCATCTTGTTTTCGGCCGAAATCTCGCGAGACGAGATTTCGGCCGGGAATGCCCTGCCCACGTGGCTGGGCATGTCGTCAGGTCTGGGCGGGGCCTGCTGGCCCTATTTAAAGGGCAGCAGGCCGGGAAACAGCCTTTTCGCCCGGACCTGGCTTCGTGAGCAGACACTCCTTGGTGCTGCTCGGCCGCCATTTTGTGTCTCCCTCGTGTTGCGGCCGCCATTTTGTGGCCTACCGAGGGGGCGAAAAGTGCATTGGAAGACTTCTTGCCTTTCCTCCTTCACCGGAGCTGTTTGCAGCATCCCCCTCGGGCCCGAGGGGGACTGGTAACCTCCTCCCGGCTGGGAGGAGGGCGCGGTGGGGGTGTTGGGTTTGGGCCCCCGGTCTTGGGGCGGGGGGTGTTCCTGGATTGCAGGCCTTTGAGGCCTGCCTGAGCAGGGAGGTTTGCCATCCTAATAATACATTGCTTAATAATTACTGGTCAATATATCCATATATAATTGTACTGTTATACCCAATTCAGGGGTTAATAGGGGTAGCAGGGGCTCCCAGGCCCTAGGTAGGGCCCTGTGGTTGGAGTTGGGCCTGCCATTCGTGCTGTTGGTTTCGGCCTAGGTGGTTTTAGTGACTTATTGCTTACCTAAGGGGACAGTGTGATGGCTCCTAAGAAGAGGCCTGCCACTGCTCCTCTGGCTCCGCCAGCAGCGCGCCCCAGGAGGGCCCTTAGGCCTTCTGCCCGGGCCCGGGCCAGCAGGGAGGGGACTGCTGGGGTGGTCCCTGAACAGGGGGGGGTGGTCTCGGTGCCTCCTGCCCCTCAACCTGATTTTTCTCCCGCTATGTCTTGGGCCAGGGTGTTGGAGAGGCTCGATGAGCTCGAGCAGTGGAGGAGCGGTGCGGTCCCCGGAGTGTCCAGCGATCAAGTGCCTGCGGCGTTGGGGAGAGATCCGGCGGCGGCCCAGGCTGGGCAGCCGGCTCCGTTCGGACGGCAGGCTCCTGCAGGGCCGATGGCGGCTTTCCCGGGCCCCACACCATTGGGCCCCCCGTGGATGTCTTCGACCCCGTACGGGGCAGGTGAGGCTGCACCACACACCACATCTCTGTCTTTTCTTCCTCCCCCCGCCCCGGGTTTTCCCCCGGCGGGGGTCGGGAGTGGGTCCAGCTTTTTGGGGTCCCCCACGGGCACCTGCGGGCAGGTGTGGGCTCCGCCGGTTCCTCCTCTGGGGCCGCCGGCGGCCGGCGCTGCTCCGTTGCCTGGGACGGGTTCTGCGGGGACACCAGCGGTGCCTGGGGCAGGGGGGTGGGTTCCTCCGGCCCCTCCTGTCATGCCCCCTCTCCCGGTTTTCCCCTACCCCCATGGGGCGGGTGTTTTTGGTGTGGCGGCCAACTCGGTATGGGACCCCTTCGCTTGTATTAAAGCGGGGGCCATACCGTGCGGGCTGCCGTCCACCCCTCTAGGATGCCACCTTCACCCGTCGGTCAAGGAGGCTATTTGGCGGGGCGAATACGTCGATCTTTTTTCGCTTTTGAACCGCGAGGTTCCCAAGCAGGAGAAAGAGATTGTCCCGGGGGAGAAAACGAAGAAGACCAAGGTAACGAAATGCTTCAGCTCTTGGCTGTATGCCTTTCTTACCTATGGGTCGGTAGTGATCCAACGGCAGCCGGCTATGGCCTCTGCCATGTTTAAGTATATAGACTTAATTGCCAGGGCCCATTTTGAATATAAGGGCACCATCTGGCGCCATTATGATAAGGGTTTCCGCATGAGGATGTCTGTGGAGCCCAACTTGCCGTGGGATATGGTGGTCCCGGACCTGTGGTTCCGGGCCACGCATATGTCCGGGAAGGAAGGGTGTGAGCGCACGGATAGTGGGCACTTTATGGAGGAGGAGCCCGGCGCGGCTTCGCCGGCCAAGGCGACTCCGGGTGTGGCTGGCAAGGGGGCCTCGCCCGCTTGTCATGAGTTTGCTGCAAAAGGGGCGTGTTTTCGTCCCTTTTGTAAGTACAAGCATGCCTGCGGGAATTGTGGGGGGTCCCATGCAGCTTCAGTCTGTCCCCGCCCCAAGAAAGGGGCGGAGAAGAAGGGCGGGGGTCCAGGTAAACCTCCCCCACCAGCTGGGGGAAAAGGGGCCCAGCCCAATTAATGTTTCTGTGCTTGAGGGTTGGTTGATCGACTACCACCCTCGCCCGAGAGCCGAGTTGCTCTTGAGGGGCTTCTCCGAGGGATTTAGGATCCCTTATGTGGGTATTAGGAGGGCCTTCATGTCCGACAACCTCAGGTCGGTTGTTGGGCATGAAGACATTGTACGGGCTAAGATTCGAAAGGAGGTGGCTGAGGGCAGGGTCCTTGGGCCCTTCCCGGAGCCGCCCTTTCCGAATCTTCGTGTGTCCCCCTTAGGTGTGGTCCCCAAAAAGGCGAGTGGTGAATTTAGGTTGATTCACCATTTGTCTTTTCCAAAAGGGGAGTCAGTGAATGACTTCATTCCTGACGAGCTTTGTTCCGTCCGGTACGCATCCTTTGATGCGGCCGTGGCTATGGTTAGGGAGTGTGGGGTGGGAGCCCTTATGGGTAAATGCGACATTAAGTCGGCATTTCGGCTCCTCCCCATTCACCCAGGCGACTTCGAGCTGCTGGGCTTCCATTTCGAAGGTGGGTTTTATGTGGATAGGGCATTGCCGATGGGCTGCTCTATTTCCTGCTCCCTCTTTGAGAGCTTTAGTACCTTCCTCGAGTGGGTGCTCAGGAGGCGGAGTGGCCTGGGGTCTGTCGTTCATTACCTTGATGATTTCTTGGTGGCCGGGCCTGCGCAATCGGAGCAATGCTTTGCTTTGATGCGGGACTTCGAAGCCCTTTGTGCTCAATTGGGGGTGCCTTTAGCCTCCGAGAAGACCGAAGGCCCTGCCACCAGGATTACCTTCCTGGGTATTGAATTGGATTCAGTGGAGCAATCTTCCAGATTGCCCCTGGATAAGTTGATTAAGATCAGGTCCAAACTCGAGGCGGTCCTGGGCTGCAGGAAGGTTACTCTTCGGCAGCTCCAGGAGTTGGCTGGGATTCTTAATTTTGCCTGTCGGGTAGTGGTGCCTGGCAGGGCTTTTTCTCGCCGGTTGTATGATGCGATGAAGGGGCTGAGTTTGCCCCACCATCGTACCCGCTTATGTGCAGGGGTCAGGGCTGACCTCTGCGTGTGGCGGGAGTTTTTGGAACGTTTTAACGGGTTGTCGTTTTGGCGGCAGGAGCTTCTTTTGGAAGCGGAGCTGCAGCTGTGTTCCGACGCCGCAGGGACTTGCGGTTTTGGGGTAGTTTTAGGTGACCAGTGGTGCTGGTCGGCATGGCCTCCGGAATGGAGTGCCTGTTCGTTGGTTAAGGACTTAACCTTTTTGGAGCTTTTCCCCTTAATAGTGGCCTTAGAGCTCTGGGGGGAGCAGTTCAGGGATAAGACTGTGCATTTTTGGTGTGACAATCTAGCGGTTGTCCATGTTGTGAACGCCCTGTCCTCTAAGAGTGACAGGGTGATGCGGCTTGTCCGCCATTTTGTGCACAGGTCCTTGTCTTTGAACGCCTTGTTTTTGGCTAGGCACGTCCCTGGTTTAGATAACGGGGTGGCTGACGCCTTGTCCCGTGGTCAGTTGTCCAGGTTTCGGACCCTGGCCCCGTGGGCCCGAGAGTCGCCGGAGGTGTTTCCAGCCCACCTGTGGAGCCTGGGCGGGCTCTCGAGAGCTGGAGAGACGAGGCCTCCAGGGCGATCGCCTTATCGGTAGCTCCTAGTACCCTGCGAGCTTATCAGCGTGCAGGTAAGGAGTTTGGGGATTTCAGGCTGGGTAAGGGTTACCCCCATTGCTGGCCTGCCCCGGTGGAGCACCTAGCTGAATTCTGTGTCCTGCTGAAGGGGCGTGGCCTTTCAGTGAGGACTATCAGGGCTAGGTTAGCCGGCCTCGCCTTTCTGTCCAAGGCGGGGGGGTTTGGTGATTTTACGGGTGATTTTCGCATCCGGAGGATGCTGGAAGGTTGGGTGAGGGAGCGACAGGGGTTCCCCGCTGACGCTCGTCGGGCCCTGACGGTTCAGCAGCTGTCGCTGATTAATCAGACATTTGGCAGTCTGTGCGCCTCTCCTTACGAGGCTCGGCTGTTCAGGGCAGCGACTTGCGTTATGTTTTTCGGGGCCCTCAGGGTCAGCGAGGCAATGGCCTCCTCGCAGTCTGACTTGTCGCTCCGCGCCTTCCAGCTCGCTGATCTGTCCTTTAGACAGGGGGGTGTCTCTCTTTTGGTGAGACGCTCCAAGACAGATCAGTTACACAGAGGGGTTAGACTTGAACTTAGTGCAGCCACCGATAAGTCTGTTTGCCCGGTGGCTGCTTTGCAGCAATTTTGTGTTTTGCGTGGGTCAGGGCGTGGGTACCTTTTTATACACCAGGATGGTTCCCCCCTGACCCGGTATCAATTCTGGGCGATAGTGTCTAAGGCTATGTCTCAGGTAGGCATGGATCCCGCCAGCTATGGAACGCATTCGTTCCGTATCGGCGCCGCCACTAGCGCGGCACTTTCTGGTCTCCCGGCCCAACGGATTCAGGAGATCGGCCGCTGGCGGTCAGCGGCATATTTGGGTTATGTCAGGCCCGCTGAGGATCCGGGGCAGGGTTTAGGCTAGGTAACCTCTCTGTGTGTGTCCTCTTCCAGGTTCCCAGTCCAGGCAGAAACCGACGGCGCTGCTGTGTGGCCACAGCATGGTCTTCTGGGCCGGCCGCTCAGCAGCCAGAAGTGCCATCGGGACCCAGCTGTCGTTGGGACGGTGGGTCAATGTTGTTTGGATGGGCCGGAGGGGTATGCGGTGGGAGGGCCTCCTACCGACGCTGCTGGGTACGCAGCATCTCAGGGCGGTACCCGGCGCTGCTGGGCGGGCGGCTACCCAGGGTCGCGCCCAGATGGGACTGGGTGGTCGGCAGCCCATAGCCGCACCCAGATGGCTGGTCTTGCACCTCGGTGGCAATGACCTATGCCTGCTTGGCGGTCTACCGTTGATCGTCCAGGCGCGCGAAGACCTGCGGCGGCTTCGCACCGTATGGCCCACCACGCAAGTGGTGTGGTCAGAGATCCTCCCACGGATCGTTTGGAGGGACGCCATTTCCCTTAGGGCCATCCACCGGGTTAGACGTAGGGTGAATAAGGCCGTGGGAAAGACTGTCAAAGAATTAGGGGGGATTGTAGTGGCCCATCCCCTCATCACTGTAGATCGGCCGTGGCTTTACCGGGCCGATGGCGTTCACCTGTCAGAACAGGGGAACGCCATTTTCTTACAGGACCTGCAGAGGTCTCTGCGTGAGCTGGCGCAGATAGAGGGGGGAGTCGGGGGGCCAAGATAGAGATCTGACCCCCGCTCCGTGGCAGGTTAGGGGCGGAAATCTGGGTGGTTTCAGCAACTGCGCGTTCTCCCTTGGGCATCTTTGGGGATGATTGACAGGTTCTCTCCAAGACCATGGTGGGTGCTACCTGCGCACTTGGGGGGAACCTGTCTTTGGGTCCCGCTATTGAAGTCCCAGGGTAGGGGTGAGCCGGCGGGACCCCCCTCATGCGAGTGTATGGCAGGGTCTCAGGTGAGGGAGAGGTCCCTCACATGGACCAGCATCGATTACGCCCATAGTTGCCCAGGAATGTTGACCTTTTACGTCATTTCCGCCCCGGAAGTATTTGTTTGACCCTGCAGGTCCATTTGGTTCCGGGTCATAGTTAAGTATGTTGATTATGCAAATTTATGCTAATTCATGCTAATTTAATTAATAAATTATGCAAATTTATTATAATAAAAATGACCCAAGTTTAAATCCAGCTCTTGTGTCCGAGTCGTTACTCCGTCTCTTCTGCAATAACGCCGGCTGACTTACCGGCCCCACGGCGATGTTGCTGAAGGGCCGGGCAGACTCGGACCCTTCAGATGGCGGCCGCCATCTTGTTTTCGGCCGAAATCTCGCGAGACGAGATTTCGGCCGGGAATGCCCTGCCCACGTGGCTGGGCATGTCGTCAGGTCTGGGCGGGGCCTGCTGGCCCTATTTAAAGGGCAGCAGGCCGGGAAACAGCCTTTTCGCCCGGACCTGGCTTCGTGAGCAGACACCCACCCGCCCTTCCCTATTTTGCAGTGTGCCTAGGGGTCGCCTGCGGGGGCCGAATGGGAATTTTTTGCAGCTTCGCCCATTAGGCCTGGCTGTTTTTTCGCCCATTCCACACTGGGGAGATGGATGTGCGGTTAGGGGGTGTTTGCATTTAATTAGGTTAATTGGCTTACCTCTGGTCATTGGGTAGGCAGGTTAGGGGCGGAAATCTGGGTGGTTTCAGCAACTGCGCGTTCTCCCTTGGGCATCTTTGGGGATGATTGACAGGTTCTCTCCAAGACCATGGTGGGTGCTACCTGCGCACTTGGGGGGAACCTGTCTTTGGGTCCCGCTATTGAAGTCCCAGGGTAGGGGTGAGCCGGCGGGACCCCCCTCATGCGAGTGTATGGCAGGGTCTCAGGTGAGGGAGAGGTCCCTCACCTGGACCAGCATCGATTACGCCCATAGTTGCCCAGGAATGTTGACCTTTTACGTCATTTCCGCCCCGGAAGTATTTGTTTGACCCTGCAGGTCCATTTGGTTCCGGGTCATAGTTAAGTATGTTGATTATGCAAATTTATGCTAATTCATGCTAATTTAATTAATAAATTATGCAAATTTATTATAATAAAAATGACCCAAGTTTAAATCCAGCTCTTGTGTCCGAGTCGTTACTCCGTCTCTTCTGCAATAAGATACAGAATCTGATGTATATGTGATAGTTGATCCATGTGAATCCCTTCACACTGAATATATATTATTTTCCTCAGTTTATTCTGTACTGGGATAAAAAGAACATAGAACAGAGGTGACAAACCTATGGTACACGTGGCACAGGTGGCACACGGAGCCATATTTTTTATTTTATTTTGTCCAATACACAATACATAGAAGAGAATAGACATGAGGTAATATATATAAAGAAAAATATAAAATAGAGGAGAAGATATATGAAAGGAAGAAAATATATATGATATATGAGATAAAGAAAATACAATTGGACAAGGGACGAAAGGCACACTGGTGCACTTATGTACGCCCCTTACCTGGAGAGTTAGGAACCTGGAGAGGTCAATTGTGGAGAGTCTAAGGGAGAAATGTTGGTGGTTAGGAGTTGACACTATTGAGTCTGGTAATGAGTTACACGCTTCGACAACTCGATTGTTAAAGTCATATTTTTTACAGTCAAGTTTGTAGCGGTTAATATTAAGTTTGAATCTGTTGCGTGCTCTAGTGTTGTTGCGGTTGAAGCTGAAGTAGTCATTGAGAGGTAGGACATTGCAGCATATGATCTTGTGGGCAATTTATTTATTTATTAGATTTGTATGCCGCCCCTCTCCGTAGCAATACTTAAATCGTGTTTTGAGGGCACACGAAGTGTTGCCCTATGTCAGTTCCAGTGTGCATGCTCATACTGACCAGCTGATTTTTGCCCTTCTTTTTGCCCATTTTTCCCTTTCCCCAGATTTCAGGAGGTTTCCCTAAATCCTGGGGATGGCAAAAACAGTGCTGTTTGCTCTCCCCAGGCTTCAAGAGGCTTTTTTCAACCCTGAGGAGAGTGATGTGCATACCAGGAGTCTGGAGGCCTTAGTGAGGCCTGTGTGCATGTGCGGGAGGGTTGTGCACATTGCAGGGGGTACAGCGGGCTGATGGTGGGATCTATCTATCTATCTATCTATCTATCTATCTATCTATCTATCTATCTATCTATCTATCTATCTATCTATCTATTAGATTTGTATGCCGCCCCTCTCCTTAGACTCGGGGCAGCTCACAACATACAATAGAACAATTCACAACAAATCTAATAAATTTAAAAAACATTTAAAAACCCCATTATTAAACCAGACATATACACAGACATACCATACATAAATTGTATAGGCCTGGGGGAGTGGGGGAATGCCTCAATTCCCCCATGCCTGACGACAGAGGTGAGTTTTAAGGAGTTTACGTAAGGCAAGAAGGGTGGGGGCAGTTCTAATCTTCGGAGGGAGCTGTTTCCAGAGAGTCGGGGCCGCCACAGAGAAGGCTTTTCCCCTGGGACCCACCAGATGACATTGTTTAGTCGATGGGACCTGGAGAAGGCCAACTCTGTGGGACCTAATTGGTCGCTGGGATTCGTGCGGTAGAAGGCGGTCCCGGAGATATTCTGGTCCGATGCCATGAAGGGCTTTATAGGTCATAACCAACACTTTGAATTGTGACTGGAAATTGATCGGCAACCAATGCAGACTGCGGAGTGTTGATGTAACATGGGCATATCTAGGGAAGCCCATGATTGCTCTCGCAGCTGCATTCTGCACGATCTGAAGTTTCCGAACACTTTTCAAAGGTAGCCCCATGTAGAGAGCATTACAGTAGTCGAATCTCGAGGTGATGAGGGCATGAGTGACTGTGAGCAGTGAGTCCCAGTCCAAATAGGGCCAGCTGTTTCTTGTTGTGCACATGTGCAGGGGAAGGCATGGTATTATGGGTATGGGCATGCATGCACACGCTATTGTGCACACGTGCACCCTTTTGGCAGCTGAGCCAAAAATGGTTCACCATCACTGACCTAGAAAGATGGTTTAGATAAGGTTGGTTGTTTTCAAGGACATCTTTAGTTTCCTATTCCAAAAAGCTGGACCTGACTTCTAAGGCCGCCAACATCTCAGAATCAGATCACTCAAATGTAGCACTTCTCAATGTTTGGGGCAAATTTCTTACAGATGGATTGACAGATTCCTGAAAATGTTGCCAGCCTCTGACTAGCTACAGTATGGAGCAGACAAAGTTTTCCCCTATGTCAACCATATCAAAAAATGTAAGGACTAAATTATAGGTTCTTTTACTTGACAATTAAGTACTCATCTTCTACCACTGAGTTCTAATCATATGAAAGGAGCTTCATCTTATGTTATAGCAGATTCAATCACAACGTTTAGATGTGGTACCTCGCAGTTGGTACTGTTGGAAGAAATGTCCATCTGGTTCAGTTCCAAGTGGGAAGAAAGAAACTGGAAACATGGAGGCTGATTGGAAAGATGGTTTAATGGTGGACAGGGCCACATGGTTTGAGTCTTGGGCAAAAAAGAGCACATGGGAGAGAGAGGGTGGGATTTATACCCTCTTTGGGGTTTTGAACTTGCTTCTATGAGTACATGGGAGTCTGACAACTTACAAAGCTAACTTTGTAGGTTGTCTTGAGTCCCAGGCTTGGTTAAATCTTGTTGGGTGATGTAATGAAGGGGCTTTGGGCAATTTCTATTATGGATTAATGGCCTTGTCCTGTTTCGGATCTTGAGTGAGGGATAATCCTATCACCCTGGATTTTAAGGTCTTTTGTCTTGTAGATAAGCTGGCACCAAAATATCTGCTGGGCTGAGTTTTTGTGTTCCTTAAGATTTCTATTTCTCTTTTAGGGGAAATATTCTGCCTTTTTAATATTTCCTAGAATAATTCATTCTTCAATTTCTACTGTACTATTCATGTATTCTCAGTTGTGGGTCCTTTCAAAATATAGAGTTAGAATTCGCAAATCATCTGGTCTGCTCCCATTCCTTTAATGACAATATACAAATGGGAATTAATAAATAAAGCTAATTACAGAACTATACATTTTACTTAATCCAAACAATACAATGGCTGGACTCTATCAGAGCTGACACCAGCTAGAGCATAGAACAACTCAAAAAAGTAGTGAAAATCAGAAGATTTAGAGACCTGGCCCATAGAATTGCCAATAGCCGGACATGAATGAATGGATATCATCATCATCATCATCATCATCATTATCATCATCACCATCTACACCCAATTTGCTGTTAACAATACCAAAAAAGGATCTGACATAATAAGTTGGCAACTCTACTGCTGAGGCCAAGGAGATATTGCACAATTTTCTCACAAAAACAATCTGAAACATATTTATGTCCAAATCAGGTATTGCCTCATTGCAAGATTAAGTACTTGTATATATTTATGTGGGAAAGTCTCCTTTCCATTGTTACTTTTAGGCTTCAGAACTCTTTCCTTTAGCAAGTTTTCTTCCCCCAAATTCAATTTTGAAACATAGGAATCTGCTCTATGTTGAAAATGGCAATAGCAATAGCACTTAGACTTATATACCGACCCATACTGCTTTACAATATTCTGTGAGAGTTTGCAGCATCGACATATTGCCCCCAAATAATCTGGGTCCTCATTTTAGTGATTTTGGAAGGATGGAAAGCTGAGTGAACTTTGAGCTAATAAGGATTGAACTTCTGGCAGTGGGCAGAGTTAGTCTGCAATATTGCATTCTAACCACTGCACTATCTGGACTCCTTTTTCATCAACTTCTTCCTTTTGCTTAGTGTTATCTACACCAGAGATTCTATAGATTGGAAAGCTGTTGGGTACTTTTGAATATTTTATTGATATAAAGTTGAACATTTTCATAAAACAGATACTATGTATGAGGGGATTATTGCCTGTTCGTGAAATGAGCACCATGGCTAGGCACCAACATTGAATTATCCAAAGATAAGGTATTGATCCAGACATGAATTAACCTTTAAACATAATATGTATATGTTTATGGAACCAAGGGAAGAAGACATCACATTTCCCCCCTAGCTATTATGTATTTCACTCTTCAGTCTATTAACTCTTTCACTGCCGTACTTTACTTCAATTAAAGCTTTTGTAATTCTCCTTATCTGCGTTATTCTACATTAATTTGCATTATTTAAAAATATTTGGTACGGTGAAGGATTTTTTTTCTGAAAAAGTCCTTCAGTTTAAAGGATTTTCAAAATGTAGCTGGATCAGGTAATTTGGATAATTTTTATTTTGCCATATAATTGGGATGCTGATTAAAATAGTTTTAAATTTATTTTTGTATTTGCATTTTTTTTCCTTATAATTTTATTAAATTACATACCTTTTGATTTTCCCAAATGTTTTAGGGGCAAATTGAATATGGATTGTTTCTAACTTTACACACTTCTGATGATATTTCAAGGGTGTGACAATCTTTACATTACTGTTATATTTTTGTATTTTATAAATTCCATTTTATGGCAGTAATTGATTTGACTTACATTTTATCTTTTAATCTTGAATCTTTATTCATTTATATTTTAATTATTCTATTATTTTTGCAATGCATTAGAGAATATAACTGTGAAGCTGAATCATTTTAAAAAACACCTTCCCCTTATTATACAATAATAAATATATAGCAAACCTGCTACAGTATTGTGGATTTTCTGTTCTACTTTTTCCATCTCAGTGCATTTCTTCTTCTTCTTCTGGAAGATAGCTTTGGTGTCTTATGTTTCCACTGCATTCTATTATGATTTTCTTTACCTGTTGCAGGTGGTGTGATGATTATCTTAGGCTGTGATTATTTCCTTTGTTTCTTTTTTTGCTTGGGATGATCATTGGGAGACATATGGTTTGAGAAAAAAAAGTTACAAATTTTTTATAAATAAAGAGGAAAAAGCCCTGTAGCAGATTCAAAGATGTTCGAAGCAAAGATGCAACTTTTGAATGTTAGGTCTCCCAAGGCTTATGGAATTCAACATGCATTCCTAAACAACAATATTAGAAAGTTGATCCTATTGAATAGAATGGCAATCTGCTTCCCTTCAGAATCCAGGAAAGTAAAACTCAGAGCCCGTTTGAACTTAGTAGATCAGAAGTGAATGGATCCAAAGCAAAGTTGGAGGAAAAAAGCATGCAGATTGCATATTACAAAGATCTCAGATCCCTCCCAGCAACCCCCATGGGTCATCCATCCAATCTCAATGTCCTTAGAGGCATGGCAGAACATTTCGTATAGGCCTCACCAGCCACTTGCAGACACATTGCGTACAGCCCACAACACATTAGATGTTAAGGTCCTCCTCAAACATGATAGATGAACATCAATGTCCTTAGATGTCAGGTGGATCATCCATGAGGTTCTCCATATCTGGTATGCAATGGCTGTTGACCTTGAGCTGGCGATAAAAAACTCCAAGCTGCATAGCAGTGTCAGGCAGAGAAGGATGACACCATTACTCCCTATTACTTTTTCAAACTTTCTCAGCAGGCCCTCCACAGCACATCCTGCTCCCAGAATTCCAATGTCCTCCCCCTTCCCACCGTTTCAAATGGAAGCTGATGCAAGCAGGCTGAAGGAGAAGAATTGCAGAGGCTGACAGGCATATATTTTTTAATAACTTCATTAAAAGTGGGGGCAAGTCCCCCCCCCCCAATTGTGATGCATTCTTATCCTCAAGTTGAGATTTGCTAGCATTCCTGCAAAATTCAGATGGTAGCTAGTTCTCCTACCAGAAGTTCAGGCTATTTGCTTTCTTCAATCCTTTGCATGCATGTTTGGCTCCTGATTACAAGGACGGCTTTCTTGGGAGCTGAACTAAAATGTTTTTATGTCCTTCTGAATGCACAAGTGAGCGACTAAAAGCATATTTCGCAAACATATATTTGCTCTCCCCATTAACAAATTGAAAATCCCCGGTTCTGCAGGGTAACATTGCCTTCTGAAAACTGTATGCCATGCAATATCCAAAAAGCACTGACCATGCAAAATTGCAAGCGCAGCAGTATCCTGGCAGTTTCAAATTAAAAGAGCCTAACAGATAATTAATCTGGGATAACTATTGTGCTGAATGAACACTAAATAAGCAGGGGGGGTTGAGGACAGAGGAGTTGTCTTTTTAAAAATTTATTTATTTATCCTGCTTCATATTTTAAGAATATACAGAGCACAGCAACAATTTAAACTTGATTTTCAGACTACAAATAAAAGAACCTTTTCCAATAGTGACCACAGCATGATTGACTTTTGTCTCAATTTTCATCCTTGCAGAGAAGATCCTAATGACTTTACTATTATTATATTATAACTTTAAAAAATCTTAGTCAACAGCAATAGTTCATGCCCCACATTTCCTTGTCATACCACAACTAATTACAACAATTTGTTACATATTGATTATACAAGCGATAACGTTGAAAAAGCACTATGCAACTGAGTGGAATGCACTCAGTTGTTACATCCTCAAACCCCCATAACTTTAACCTTAAACTGTTTATTGTGGACCTCACCCCATTCTGTAAGGAGGCGTGCATAAGCGCATCAGTATGTCTACCATCCTATCCTATTGTTTCCATTTATTCATACTCATTTCCTATGCTTATACTTATACCTGTTTATAGTTATATAAACTGGGGCTACATTTGAAGAGTGTTCGGAAACTTCAGATCGTGCAAAATGCAGCTGCGAGAGCAATCATGGGCTTCCCTAGGTATGCCCATGTCACACCAACACTCTGCAGTCTGCATTGGTTGCCGATCAGTTTCCGGTCACAATTCAAAGTGTTGGTTATGACCTATAAAGCCCTTCATGGCATTGGGCCAGAATATCTCTGAGACCGCCTTCTGCCGCACGAATCCCAATGACTGGTTAGGTCCCACAGAATTGGCCTTCTCCGTGTCCTGTCAACTAAACAATGCCATCTGGCGGGACCCAGGGGAAGCGCCTTCTCTGTGGTGGCCCCGACCCTCTGAAACCACCTCCCCCCAGAGATTAGAATTGCCCCCACCCTCCTTGTCTTTCGTAAACTTCTTAAAACCCACTTCTGCCGCCAGGCATGGGGGAATTGAGACATCTCCCCCGGGCCTATACAGTTTATGCATGGGTTGTTTGTGTGTATGTTTTGCTTTTTATTAATAAGGGGTTTTTAGTGACTTTTAATTATTAGGTTTGTTATACATTGTATTTATTATTGCTGTGAGCCACCCTGAGTCTGTGGAGAAGGGCGGCATGCAAATCTAATAAATAATAAAAATAATAATTAATAATAATATATGCTTATATGTTATGTTTATACTTATACTTATTTTCTCATATAATAACAACAACAACAAAACAACAACAAAACAACAGCAACAGCAACAGCAACAGCAACAGCAACAGCAACAGCAATAGCAATTTATTAGATTTGGATGCTGCCCGTTTCCGAAGACTTGGGGCAGCTCACAACAACAATAAACAATGCGATACAAATCCAATGATTAAAAACTATAACTAAAACCCAATATCATTAATAACAGTCAATACTACCCAATCATAACCACACATAAATCTTACTAGCCTAAGGGGAATGCATCAATTTCCCCATGCCTGGTGCCATAGATAAGTCTTCAGGGTCTTGCGGAAGGCGAGGAGGGTGGGGGCAGTTCGAATCTCCAGAGAGAGTTGATTCCAGAGGGCTGGGGCCACCATAGAGAAGGCTCTTCCCCTGGTCCCGCCAGATGATATTGTTTAGTCGACAGGATCTGGAGAAGGCCAACTCTGTGGGACCTAATCAGCTGCTGGGATTCATGTGGCAGAAGGCGATCCCGTAGGTATTCTTGTCCGATGCTATGTAGGGCTTTATAGGTCATTACCAAGACTTTGAATTGTGTCCGGAAACTAATCAGCAGCCAGTGCAGGCCACGGAATGTTGACAAAATATGGGCATATCTGGGAAAGCTCATGATTGCTCTTGCGGCCGCATTCTGCATGATCTGAAGTTTCGAACACTCTTCAGAGATAGCCTCATGCAGAGAGCATTGCAGTAGTCGAACCTTGAAGTGATGAGGGCATAAGTGACTGGGAGCAGAGACTCCCTGTCCAAATAGGGCCGCAACTGGTGCACCAGGCGAACCTGGGGAAACGCCCTCCTCACCACAGCCGAAATATGATGTTCTAAAGTTAGCTGTGGATTGAGGAGGATGCCCAAGTTGCGGACCCTCTCCAAGGGGGTCAATAATTCCCCCCCTAGGGTAATGGATGGAGAGATGGAATTGTCCTTGGGATGCAAAACCCACAGCCATTCCGTCTTGTCAAGGTTGAGTTTGAGCCTGTTGACACCCATCTGCTGCCACACACTGCTGGTTCATATTTAAGTAACTGTCTACTACATCCCTCTCACAGTCACTGTTTTTGAGCCAGGTTTCACCTAATCTGTACCTTTGATTTTTCTTGCCTGAGTGTAACACCTTGCTTTTCTCCAAGTTAAATTTCATGTTGTTGGATAGCGCCCATTTCTCAAGTATGTCAAGATCTTTTTTGATCCTGAGCTTGCGTTCTTGCAAGTTGGGTATTCCTGTTGGTTTAATGATATATGCAAATTTGATAAGTTCCCTTTGTATTCCATCATCTAAGTCATTTATGAAGATATTGAAGAGTACTGGGCCTAAGACTGAATCTTGTGATACCCCACTGCTTCTACTGCACAGTGCAATCTTGAGCTCTTGGAAAAAGGTGATCCAATAATAGTAGGAATAGTAATAGTAATAAGTAGTAGTAGTAGTAGTAGTAATCTTCATCATCCTCATCCTCATCCTCCTCATCATCATGACCTGGCCATCAAAACTACAAGGCTATGGATGAAACATGTAACTGTGATACCCATTGCCATCAGGGCACTTGGTACCATGTCCAAGAATTTTACAAAGCACATCAAGAAATTGCAGCTTCCTGTAATAACACCAGAAGAACTGCAAAACATCTCACTATTTGGAACATCATATATTTTTAAAAGATACTTGGTTGATACCTAGGATGCTGGTAGCAATCCATATCCACCATTAGCACCAGTCAATGGTATTTGGGACACATTTTTTGGTGGGTGGAGGTGCAGCAAGACGGGGCCATCTCTTGCCATCTTACTTCATTTCCAGCTCTATCTCCCTAACCTTAACCAGGTAAATATCAGATAAAATGGTATTTTTTGGGGAAGGACTTATTTTCAGGGAGGACTTATTTTGGGGAAATACGGTAGTACAATCCTAATTCAAAGCTTTGTTTTTATACTGCTATTGTTCACGCTAGGAAATCTTTATAACTAAACCATCTTCCTCAGAATTGCAATTGGAAATAAAAAGCTCTGATAAAATGAGCCCTGTTTTGGAGTTAGAGCTTTCAATCAGAAAACAATTCAGTTTATTTTCTTCCCTCTCCTCCTGCCAATTCCTCATAGCTTGTTTATGAAAACCATGGAAAATAGATGTCAAATCCCCTTTCTTCCAAATCCCCAACAGAAATCTAAGATTTAGAGAACAGCCATTCTAAACAATGTGATTTGGAAAAGCCTGGCTTCATTCTGGACATAGACTGATTGACTCTGAAGCAGTTTGTATGGCCCCTGGATTTAAACTTCATCCAGTCAATGAATATCCTTAATATCTATATGTATGAGTATCCTTAGGTCAAGCTTGGCTTCTCAGACAGTATCCTTGCATTTTTCTTGCCAATATTTCATCAGTAATTTTTCATTGCTCTCTTCTGGAATATTTATTTCATTTCTCCTTCTACCCAAAATACATGAAATTACCCTGCATTTCTCCACCCAACTACTAACCCAACCAGATCTTGGTTAATTTTCAAAATTAGATAGGGTCAGCTAGCTCTTGCCACCAGCAAAGACATCCTTGGTTAGCTAATCTATAATTACTATCATTTCTGCAATTACTACTGTTCCTATTGCTAACACACGTTCTATAGATGTATGCATTGATAAATAGAAGATGAAAAGATACCCAATTTAGTCCAGGTTTCTAGGATCTGCATATATAAAATGTAAACAGTATTACAAGAAATTCAATTAAAACTGCAGAGATTTCATTCATGTATTACATGCATTAACAATCCCCATAACAAGATAAGAGTCCTGGAAATGAACAAATGAGGACTAGATATTTAAGCCAGAATAGCAGATTGTGAGCTTTGTTGAATGGATACTCGTCAAAAAAGGAAATCCATACATAAAACTTTCTTTTGTTTTTATTTCTTAGAAAGATGGGGATTTATTGAGGATGACATAAGCAAATTCTATCTGAAGAGCTTTCAGTCTAAAAGTCAATCATAAAGACACAACAGAAGGAACACAGCAGGTTGAATCTCCATTTCTTATGATTAACCTGTGACAAAATGGAAAAGTTAAATGTACTTTAATCCATGTTCTCCCAGACATACAGATTGTATTTGCTGCTAATCATATGAGGATAGGAAACTGCTGTGAGAAAACAGGAAAGATTTTATTCACAAGAGAAATGCCAGTTGGCCGCATTTAGCGGCTGGCGGAAATTGCCCCAGGGCCAGGAGGAACACGGCAAAGTAAATGCCTGATTGGCATTTGCGATCTCACAGGGGACTGCAACTGTTGCTGGGCTGTGCATGCTTGCTCTGCCCCTTGGTGCCGGGGGAGTGCTTGGCGAGCCCGACAAATAGGTCGCAATCTCGCAGGGGACTGCGAGATCGCTGTTGCCGGGCTGCGCATGCTGGCTCTGCCCGTTGTTGCCGGGGGTGTGCTGGGCTAACCCTATAAATAGGGCTATGCCACAGGTGTTCTTCCTTCGCCCCTGGATCATGAAGAAGCGGACACCCGCCCGCCCTCCCTATCTTGCAATGTGCCTTGAAGGGGTCGCCCACGGGGGCCGAATAGGAATTTTTTGCGGTCTTGGCGTTTTTAGCTGCAACCGTTTTTTCCGCCTATTCCACATTGGGGAGTGAGGATTGGCCTGGTTAGGGGGCGTAGCGCATTTAGTAATAATTTGATAATTGGCTTCTCTTTGGTCACTGGGGTTGGCAGGTTAGGGGCGGAAATTGGGCGGTGCTAGCAACTGCGTGTTCTCCTTTGGGCATCTTTTAGTATCTTTTTGAAAGCCTCCACTGATGGAGCACCCACCACTCCTGAAGGCAATCTATTCCATTGGTTGACTGCTCTCACCATTTGGAAATGTTTCCTTAGTTCTAGGTTGCTTTTCTCCAAGCATTGTTTCTTGTCCTACCTTTTGGTGCTTTGGAAAATAGCTTGATACTTTTCCTCCTCCCATTGTCAAATGTCTTCTTAGTAGCTTGAAAAAAATTGTCCATTTACTAGCAGAACATCATCCTCTTAACTATGAAGAAAGGGAAGCCACAGTGTATACATAAAAATCCAATTGTGATGGGATGAGTCAACCATTCTAGAGATTGGCCACTCTGATTAATTGGCTAAGACACTGAATCCAGTTCAATTCTCCTTCCTTACCTCCATTTGGTCAGATATTATGAGCTTTTTCTTTAGTGCCAAACAATACTTTTCAAGATGTGTTCTTTCCACTAAAATGAAGTCTGCTGCAACCCTTTATAAAGCATAGGACAGATCCACCATAAACCAAGCCCAATTGTAGTCAATGGTTACAAATACATTTCCCTCTGGTACACAATATAATTTCTTGCTATAAATTATAACACGGCATTAATTTGAATTTTCATTTACTCTGTTTCTTTGGTCTATAATATCATGTGGGATCTGATTAATAACAATAGAAAAATTATTTCCCTTGGGGTTGGCAGGCTTGCTATGATTATAGTATGCACAAACCACAGCATTTTTTATATCTAATTGTGTGTGCGTATGTGTGTGTGTGTGAATCACAGCATAAACCTCAAATATCCAATTATTAGGTGAATTATTTATGTCATTTCAAAAAGCTGCTCAATGGAACAGCGCAGGATAAAAGAATAAAAGAATTGTGCTTCTGACACAGTGATGGGGATACTAATAACCCAAAAGCTTTCATTGACTTTGGCTTTACATAGCTCTCTCATTTCCCAAATGTATAGAAAATGGGAGCAAGTAACAAACACATAATTGCTGTCCAACTGGTATTCGAAAATTGCATCAGTTATTTGCAGTCATTAACGGTTCAGGCAATCTGGTCCAAACTGGGAGGAACCCACCCCATAACAAACACACTATGTGGTACCTTTCACTACCTTTCAGTGGTCATCAGGTGATTTCCAGCCTAAGTGTGCATTGACACTGAAAAAGATTTACAACCGATCCTCACCTTGCGGTCCTTACTGTATCCCTGATTGCATGCTTGCCAACCAGCAATGGTCACAGCATCCTGCAGTCATGTACAATATTTCAATCTGCAATAGCGGCAAACATCTGTAGCTCAGATGTAGGATGAGGGTGGAAGTTCATTCTCTGAGCATTTTCTACCTGGGGCTACCTTTGAAAAGTGTTCGGAAACTTCAGATCGTGCAGAATGCAGCTGCGAGAGCTATCATGGGCTTTCCTAAACATGCCCATGTTACTCCAACACTCTGCAGTCTGCACTGGTTGCCAATCGATTTCCAGTCACAATTCAAAGTGTTGGTTATGACCTATAAAGCCCTTCATGTAATTGGACCAGAATATCTCCGGGACCGCTTTCTGCCACATGAATCCCAGCAACCAGTTAGGTCCCACAGAGTTGGCCTTCTCCGGGTCCCGTCGACTAAACAATGTCGTCTGGCGCGACCCAGGGGAAGAGCCTTCTCTGTGGTGGCCCTGACTCTCTGGAACCAAGTCCCCCCAGATATCAGAGTTTTCCCCACCCTCCTTGCCTTTCGCAAGCTCCTTAAAACCCACCTCTGTCGTCAGGCATGGGGGAATTGAAATTTTTCCCTTCCCCCCTAGGCTTATAGAATTTATACATGGTATGCTTGTATGTATGATTGGTTCTTTAAATTGGGGTTTTTAAGATTATTTTTAATATTAGATTTGTTTACATTGTCTTTTTTATTGTTGTTAGCCACCCCGAATCTTCGGAGAGGGGCTGCATACAAATCTAATAAATAAAATAATTTCTGAACATTTTGTTACAACTTACAAGCAGAAGAACACTGAGAGTGATATCCCCCTAAATTCTGTTTGAAGGTGTTTACCAGCTGTTGGGGCCCATCTGCTTCCTGTGGAGCTGATCACGGATTCTGAGAGAGACCGGTGTGGGTTGGTATCCTCGGCCAGTGCACTTAGCACCCGAGTCTGATAACAAGGAGGTCAGAGAGGATGTGGAGTCAGAGGCTGAAAACCAACCAGGGCTGTTTGCACCACCAGCGGTGCCCATGAGTGACTCAGGAGAAGAGGAAGACGCCAGAGTATACAGAAGTATCAGAAGGCATGAGCGGCTGAACAGGAGGAGGTCTCTGCATGAATAGATCTCTAGAACACTTGGCCATGCATTTTAGGTATTTAAGGGTTAATCTTGTGACAAGCGAGTGCGGAAATCAACATTCTAATGTGAGCTATGACGGTTTGGATTTGGCTCTTGGGATATTTAGGTGGTGAAATCTTGACGTCCAGACTTCTTGCCAAGTCAGAATGAATCATGTTAATTAGAGATTGGATCAAAGAGAACTATTTGGGAGTTTTGGCTTTTTATTTGAGACTTTTAATGAACAGCTGATATGAACGGACTTATTTCTTGCTTTGTGGATACATTTTACACAGTTAAACCTTTCTGATACTAAATTATTAGAATTACATGCTTAAATCATGTCAAAGCCGTCTATGTGGACCTATTCCTTTTGGGGGGCTCATTGCTTGCACAGAACACTAGCCTGATAATGAAATGTTTGGAAATCAACTCGCAACCTCAGTGAATGAACTTCTAATCCTCATTTTTAATTTTATGGTCAGCTTCCAACAAGCAAAGTTTAATAGGGAAGTGGCAGAGAGTTGTAAACTCTGATTATGTGATATTGCACTTCCGGACTGTGGTGGCCTGCTTCATGGTCACAACAGGAACGGACAATGTAAGTTGGCTGCAGTCACATGTTTCATTTTGTGTCTGTGTCACATGGTGACGGAGTCTCCAATCCCAGTTGTAGTTGATAAAAGATGACTACCTGTCCTATGCTATACAGGGAACTTGTAAAAAGGAAGGCACCTAACTAGTTAACCCAGAGATCTTCAAACTTGGCAGCTTTAAGACTTATGGACTTCAACTTTAAGACTTGTGGATTTCAATTCCCAGAATTCTCCAGTGAGCTATGCTGGCTGGAGAATTCTAGGAGTTTAAGTCCACAAGTCTTAAAATTGCCAAATTTGAAAACCTCTGAGCTAACCCAAAGCATTGTTTAGGCTGAATTTCCTACTTCCAAAATGTACTTCCTTTGCCTTCCAGAGGCTGGCAGATAATACAGGCCAGATCCTTCTTTGGAGTCTCAAGGAATTATCTTTTTAATTTAATCAATATGAAAGTTCTTGATAGGTTTAGAAAGCTAAATCTGATAACTTTTAGTTTAATAAAGGTAGTGCTTCATTTTCTTTTTCACCTTATCTGGTGAATTTTTAAAAAATTGTGCTGGATTCCATAATAAATGTCTTGAAACTGCAGATGGAATTGATTCAGTCTTCTATGTTGCCTGGGGAATGGTTTTATCTGTGTGCCGAATAAACAGATGTCCCAACTTTTCCCATTGTTTTTAAGTGGTGAAAAGAAAAAAAGTTCTAAAAAAAGGATGAGTTTTTTCTCTAAAAGGTCAGTCATTAGGCTGGGATTCACACCTGTCCAAATCCAAGTGTTGTAATTGCTGTAAACAACACAATCAGGGAAACATGTTAGTTGCTTCTCATAACAAGCTGCTATTGCTCGTGTGACATATGGCAATATTTTTTTGCGTTATCCACCTCTGCTCTACATTCAAATGTTGAAAGTTTCTCCAATGTCCTGAAGGATCACAGTTGCACACTGCGTATCACAAATTATATTTGTGCTGGACAAGATTTCACTTATCCTTAATTCATTTTCGCATCAGACAACCCTATCCAAGGAGTCCAAGGATGGGTTCCTCCCGGTTTGGACCAGATCGTCTGAACCATTAGCGACCTGCTTGTGATGTAATTTTGGTGTCATAGATCCGATTCTGTCCATGCATGCCACCATCTTTTTTTTTTAAATCTTAGGCAATTTTTGTATTGTTTGGAGGGCTTCTCCTCATCCTCTGCTTTGAATAAAGCCCTCCTGCCCACCCTTCATTTAAGACTGACCTTTATTTCTATGCCCAAAGCACAGCTGATCAGCCCCTCAGCTGTGTTTCAGGCAGAAACTGTTGGGAGAGTTTTGCGCGTGCGGAATGTAATCCCACCAGCTAGCCACAGTTAACCACTATAATAATAATAATAATAATAATAATAATAATAATAATAATAATAATAATAATAATAATAATAATTTATTAGATTTGTATGCCGCCCCTCTCCGAAGACTCGGAGTCTAATTGAAGTCTTCAATGAAAAACACTGCAGCAGGCTTTCTTGCAAAAATATATTTTACTTTCTTCTTATCACAATGCTTCTCTAAATAAACTATCACTTTTACATTTAACCACTATCATAAACTATCCACAATACTTTTACATAACTCTTATTACATCCACCACTGCAACCACTAAGCACTAACTGCAAACCACCCAGCACAAAAACACTCACTACAAACCACTCTGTAACAAACCACCCTCTACTATAACAAACCACACCCATGCAAAGGTGTTACTCCTATTATATAGGTTGTACCCAATCAGGTTGCAGCACAATTAGCAAACCCATGATTACATACTGATTATGGCTTACATTAGCCTTCCCTATGGTTACAAACCATTTACTTGCATTGTGATATTACCTCCAGAAATAAACTTATTTCTGAAACAGAAACCACCTTCTGAGCATGTACAGAAGTGAAATTACATGAGGAGATGCATGAAACGTCACGATGCGCACCAGTAGTGAAGGAACCCACCCCTGAAGGAGTCCCTACATTTACCATAACTCCTGCTAACACCGCCACCTTCTCTTCTTGAAGATAGCCTGGATCCTTCAGCTAGTTCTGAATGATGCCAGCTGCTTTCAGAAAAACACTGCATTGTATTCCTATTATCTTCAATTTGTTGTGGTTACTTATTCATGTCTGAATAAGTTGGGTTTCTATTTATCAGATGCTGAGGAAGCTTGAGAACCAATATGTGCTCGAATATTCACCTGCATGTCTCCTGGCTCAACTATGGATGCTTGTGATTTAAGCTGATTTGATAAATCACACTTGAATATAATGGAAGCGTAGTGCCCTTTACTGATAAGTATACAAACATCTCCGTTTGTCTTCTAAGGTGAAGCTTCACAACCAATTTGTAAAGGCAGTGCAATATCCACTAGTTAATCCTTCAAATATCTCCATTCCTCCTTAGTCAACCTACAAAACCTGGAAACTAATTCCGTTTTGGAAGACAGCATTAGTTGGTGTTATATTCAGCAAACAAATCTCATTGAACAGGTGCAAATTAGGTATTTACCGCTAGCAGCCTACAGCTGTGGTTCCTGCTGCTTCCATATTATTTTGTGCTGATCTATTCATTAAAAAAAAGAAGAGGAGAAGCAGGCAAAGAGCCCCAGGTTTCTGCAAGTTGTGTCAGCTGATTATATTTTCATCTGCCCTGCTGAAACCCAAGATAAAAATCTAATTAGATTATATCTGTAGGGAAGCTATCATAGAGTAGTGGATAATCTGAGATATAGAGTGGGTGGGAATTCAGCATCCATTGTCAACTTTGAAGTTAAGTAGGTAGCATTGGCCAATAAACAGTATTCTCTTTTAGTCTAACTTATCCAATGTGGCTATAATACGGAGAATGTGAATTTGCGTGGCTGTTTAAAAAAAGAAATTGGATTAAAACACTGGAACCAGGGTGGGTTCCTTCTGGTTCAGACCAGATTGCCCGAACTGTTAGTGACCCGCTGGTATGTGAAGATGGCGTCATGGATCCGGTTCCATCAATGCTGAGCATCGCCATCTCTTGGGGGATAATTTTCTGTGATTTTTTTTGGTGTTTGGATGGCTTCTTCTCATCCTCTGCTTTGAAAAAATCCCTCCTGCCTGCCCTCAGGTTAATACCGACCTTTATCTCTTTGCCTGAAGCACAGCTGAACAGCTCCGGAAACCATCTTCTGAGCATGTGTGAAAGTGAATTTGCACAAAGTGATGTGCGCACGTGAGCAGAGTGAGTGCCTGCGGGAAATGTCACAATGCGAACCAGTGGTGAAGATAAGTGGAACTCACCCCTGACTGAAAAATATCTGGCTATGCTATGGAGAAGGAGACTTTCTTACTTCAGTGACTATTTGATCAAATTGTGTGTGTGTGTGTGTGTGTGTGTGTGTGTGTGTGTACCAATATGTTCTATCGAGCTCTCTGGTAGAATCCTCCTGAAAATTCACAGATACAAATTTCAGACACACACACGTTTGAAAATTCAAAACAATGTTCTTTGTACCGAAAATTCAAATAAACTAAGCACTCTTTTTGTATAGCAAAGAGCACTCGTCTCCAAACAAACTGGTAATTTGTACAAGTCCCTTATCAGTTCTGAGATACTTAGCTTACAGCTGTGAGGCAATTCATAGTCCTTCTTTCACAAAGTGAAACACACTTTGCTCTGGTTTAGTTTCAAAGCGGGGGGAAATCAGCACGCAAAGGTCAAAGTCAGCAAGGCAGGCAAGAAACACAATGATCAGATAATCCTCCACAATGGCCAAACCCACAGGTTGCTATTTATAGCAGCCTCACTAATTACCACAGCCCCACCCAATCACAGGTGGCCTCATTTTTTTGTTAATAATCTCTCAGTTGTTGCTGCCTATGCATCGCTCTCCGCTGTTCCAAATCCAAGGAGGAGCTAGATAATTGATCTCCTTCTGAGCTATCTGCCACACTCGTCTCCTCCCTGTCACTCATGTCTTCTTGGTCAGAGGAGCCCTCATCAGCAGATTCCACCAGGAGCAAAACAGGCCTGCGGCATGTGGATGTCTCCCCCACATCCACAGTCCTTGGGGCAGGAGCTGGGCCAGAGCTAACCACAACACAATACTAGCAGATGACATGGCTCCCCAAATCACCACAGACTGTGGAAACTTCACACTAGACTTCAAGCATCTTGCTGTGTGTGCCTCTCCATTCTTCCTCCATACTCTGGGTCCTTGGTTTCAAAATGAGATGCAAAGGTTTCCACAGTCTATGTTGATTTGGGGAGCCATGTTATCTGCTGGTGGTCCACTGTGCTTCATTAAGTCCAGGGTCAATGCAGCCGTGTCATGCTTCCTTCCGCAGCCGAGCTTTATGGGGATGCAGGCTTCAATTTTCCAGCAGGACTTGGCATCTGCTCATACTGCCAAAAGCATCAAGACCTGGTTCAATGACCATGGGATTACTGTGCTTGATTGGCTAGCAAACGCGCCTGACCTGAACCCCATAGAGAATCTATGGGGGATTGCCAAGAGAAAGATGAGAGACATAAGACCGAACAATGCAGAGGAGCTGATAGCTTCCTATTGAAGCAACCTGGTCTTCAATAATACCTCAGCAGTGCCACACAGACTGATAGCTTCCATACTATGCCACATTGAGGCAGCAATTGTTGCAGAATTGTTGCAATTGGGCCCAAACACGTTCTGAATACATATGCATGGTTATACTTTCCAGAAGTCCTATATTGTTCTATGTACACAATCCTTGTTTTATTGATCACATGTAATATTCTAATTTTCTGAGATTATGGATTTTGGATTTTCATGAGCTGTACCCCATAATAGTCACGATTATGACAAATCAATTCTTGAGCTATCTTGCCTTGCATGTAATGGATCTCTCTCATTATATTTCATCTTTTAAGTTGATTACTGAAATAAATGAACTTTTGCACAATATTCTAACTTTTTGTTTCAACCAATGTTTTAATCCAATGTAGGCTCTAGCCTTGGAATATTGCATCCAGTTTTTGTCATCACAATATAAAAAAGGATGTCAAGACTCTGGAAAATGCAAAGAAGAGTAACAACGATGGTTAGGGGACTAGAGGCTAAAACATATGAGCAATGGTTGTAGGAATTGGGCAAGGTCTGGTCTAGTGAGAAGACAAACTGAGGGTCATAATTAGTGATGGGCGAACCGAATCCGCACAATTCAGGTCTGTACTGATTTTTGCGGTGTTCGATATGCTGAACACGAACCTGAAATTTTTTCAAACTTCGGGCAAAGTTCGGGGTCATGTTCGGCATTCAGAGCTTTGACGTCACCGGCAGGTAGCTAAGGACGCCAAGGTGATCACTTCCTGGATTCCATGGAATCCACGAAGTGATCACCTTGGCATCCTTAGCAACCTGTCGGTGACGTCAAAGCTCTGCCCACGGAATCTCTTCGTGGGAGGCATTCCCCGTTCGGGTTCGGCTGAATTTTGCGTAAAGTTTATCCAAACTTGCCGAACCCGAACACCGTTGGGTTCGCCCATCACTAGTCATAATAGCAATGTTTCAATATTTGAGGAATTGCCACAAAGAACAGAGGGGTCACACCAGGGGTGGGCAGCAGGCAGGACAGGGTGAAACACAATTCCACCAGCGGAAATGAAAATGTGTGCAGAGCTCCAGCTGATTGGCGGCTGTCACTTCCTGGATTACTGGTCTCAGCTCGGCTCTCCTTTTCCCCCCCCCTGCTGTTGCTGCTGTGTCTGGGCTCCTTGCTTTTTTCCTCTTTCCTCCTTCCTGGCCTCAGACGAGCTTCCCTCTCTCTTGCCCTGCTCCCTTCCAGCCTCATGCGGCTACCTGCCACCTGAAGTGCAAACAGAAGGCCTTGGTGGAAGCAGCGCTGGCAGCATTTATGCTTCTGGCAGCACTCTAGCTACCCAGCCTGAGGTGGGGGTCGCCTCAGGAAGGAGAGCACGGGAAACGTGAAGCAAATTGTCACCCCAGCGAGTGACACTAGCAGTTGACAAGGTTGTAAGTCGAGGATTTAACAGTTCATTTGAATGATGATGATCATTCAAGCCACTCCCACCTGGTCACATGGCCGGCAAGCCACTCCTACCTGGTCACATGACTATTAAGCCACACCCACAAAATAAGTCGCACCAACAGTGTGGCAGTAAAATTTTTGGCTGCCCATTACTGGGCCAAACTATTTTCCAAAGAACCACAAGGCAGTACAAAAAACAATGGATGGAAACTAATCAAGGAGAGAAGCAACCTGGAATTAAGGAAAAACTTCCTAACACTGAGGACAGTTAACTAGCGGAACAGATTACCTTCAGAAGTTGGTACTCCATCACTGAAGATTTAAGAAGAGATTGAACAGAATGATATAGGGTTTCCTGTTTGTTCAGAGGATTGGATTAGAAGCCCTCAAAGGCCCCATCCAACTGTTCTATTCTAAGATTGTGCCATCAAAATTCGTCAGCAGCTTGGATAACAGATAACATAGATAAGAGATACAATCTGTCTGCCTGTCCATCCATCCATCCGTCCATCTATCCATCCGTCCGTCCATCCATCCATCCATCCATCCATCCATCCATCCATCTAATATAAATACATAGATATAGACATATTCATATATTTATATCTATATAAAGAAAAGTCTATTATACAGTGGAAAGAACACAGGGAGAGAGAAACACTGAAGTCAGTGCTTTTTCTTATAATTTTATAAGAAAATATTTTTGAGGCTGATTCTTGTGTAATAGATTACTAAAATAAGCTTTATATAGGAAATAGGAATCTTTCCATTGTATACAGAAGGCAAATCACCAAGGTATCTGAACTACAGGGGTCAAAAATGCAGAGAGAAAGAGAACTGAACTGATTGAGGAAGGCAGCAATGAAAACTCTGAGAATACCAATGTAACTTATAGGAGGCCAAAATATATTGAAACATTTAATGTAAACATTTTTAAAACAACAATGGGATTTAAAAGTATAGAGTCTCTCCACCTCCCTGCATATATTACCCCTAAGGTCAAAAGGTTTACAGGTGCAGAAAGCCAATGCGTCAAACCTGACTTCCCACTAAATAATTGCAGCACAATTTTCATGTGTAGGAAATAAAATTTAAAAAATGTCATGTCTTTCATTTAATTCATAGATCTCTCAAAATGATTTTTTTTAAAAAAAAACACCACAAAACCTCAAATGTTCTGTCTCTATCTCCTCTGGAATATCACTGTACCAGCATGTTACCTACAGCCTGTGGCTACTACAAAAGTATAAAAAATCCCCATCATATTGCAATCTTTAGTTGTTAAAAAATCCTCTGTTCTAAACTTACAGGTAGAATGATGGTAGGAGTAGATAGTTACATGAGATAGTTTTCTGATCTACTAGGTGTATTCTATTTTATGTCAAGGTGTTTGATTAATTGTCTGACCTCTCTCTCTCTCTCTCTTTCTCTCTCTCTGTGTGTGTGTGTTTGCTGATAATGAAAAGGAAGGGAGACTAGTATATTGAACTTATTTGCTCTCCTCAGCCAGCCATACTCTTACTGGTATTTGAACCTGCAGCCTCTGCCTTGTAAGGTAGTGGCCTCAGCCTCTAGACTATAGACTCCCCTCCTTATCATCTTGTATCAGGGAAAGAATATATGCAGTGAAGGGGTACCAAAATTTTTATTTCCACACTGTGGGCATGGCTTATACAGGACACCCTGCATTTTCTTTCAACATCTTTCAGTGCAAATTGGGTGCTCTGGGGTGAAGCTCCATTTTCGCTATCCTACTGCATTCCCCCCTGTCCAGGCAGTAGCCCACCCCTGGTCATAGTTCCCTCTAAGCTGAGCAGTGAGCAATCGCTCACTTAAAAATCATCATCAACTCAGAGTTTTCCAAACCTGCCCAGAAGCCGAGAGGGAAAGAGTGAGAGGGAAGGAGAGAGAGAGGAAGAGAGGGAGAGAGAGAAACAGATAGAAAAAGAGAGGAAGGAAAAGAGAAAGAAAAAGAATGGGAGTAAGGAAGAGAGAAAGAAAATCAAAATCTAGTTTGAAACTAGCTCAACTATTTAAGTGGCATTTTGATATTGATAGAGTTGCCCTATTATGAGCTCACAGTTATAGACACACAGTACAGTATTTTATTTTGAAATTATCTGAGGCAAAACAGGGTGGGTTTTTTATTTGTTTGTTTGTTTGTTTGTTTGTTTGTTTGTTTGTTTGTTTATTTATTTATTTATTTATTCATTCATTCATTCATTCATTCATTCATTCATTTATTTATTTATTTATTTATTTATTTATTTATTTTTGTGCCGCCCAGTCCCGAAGGGACTGCTGCTCAGACACTATACTTTTCCGCCCACCCCCCAAAAAGTTAGAGGGAACACTGCTTATGTAATTTTTTTAAATTTTTGTTGAGTCACCCTGGTATACCCAAATATGGGAGGAGCACACAGCTTCCTTTTTGCCTCTATATATGTATAATTTTATATATAAAATTTGCTGAATTTAGCATAGGAATAATGTTCTCTAAATTTTAATCTGCTTTCTTTGTTGAGACCAAGATAGCTTGGCTAAATATTCAGACCGAGCAATTTGCAATTAACCTGTCACTACTTGCAACTTGCTTTTAGTATATGATTATATTTTCATCTGCCAGGTTGCAATCCACTTATGTTAATATGGACAATCTCAGAGGAATTAGTTATAGAATTTTTTTACGCTTCCTTCTGACTACTTATTATCTCTTTCTCTTGAAAAAAAGATACTGGGAACATATAAATCATGTATTGATACTATTGAAATTTCCCTGTCAGTGGATTATAGTGTGACTTTACATTCGCATTTCTATAACATTCAGTTGGACTGATTCACTGTTAAAGGAGTTTAAAGATTGCAAACTTTGCCTGATTTTTCCTTGAGATCCATTTCATCCTAAATATAAACAGAGTTGAAATTAAGCTTTCTACAAAAACAGATTGTGCTTACTGGATTTGGGCACAAGTCTTGGAATAGAAACAAAGAAAAACAGCTTTCAGTAAACATATTGGTTGGAAGCATTTCTTTCTTCTTTCAGCTATCACTCCAGGAGCCCAATTTCATATAATTTTTGTTAGCCTATAAATGTATATTTAAAGGAGCTGCTGTTTTGCTTTGATCATATGAGTAACTTATTATTGTGCTTGAGATCCAATTGTGATCTTTACAACATTACAATCTCTGCATTGGATGTGTTTCAGTGGTGGGTTGCTCCCGGTTCAGACCAGTTCTTAGAACTAGTAGCACTGGTAATGGGAGGCTCTGCCCACCTGCCTGTGACCCTTCTGTGCATACTCAAAAGCATTGCATGTGAGCAAACTGTTAGTAAAATTATTTAGAACCCACCGCTGCTGTGTCTCCAATAGGACTCCTTTAAGCCATATTTTTCCTATTGTTGCTTTTTGTCTCCATCGCTTCCTTATTCCTTTTATATGTGAGATTCCATTAACATTCCTTTTTTAAAGCTATAAAACCATCTAAGCAAGATATTAAAATATATCAACAACCCTCCATGGTAAAGAATTGTTAATGCAGATCAGCTTAGCTAAAAATGTAAAATTGCATTTAAATTAATATTTTAACCTTTCTTATGCTGAAGGATAATTTCATAGTTCACTTGACTATTGAGACATGGTTGCTATTTACATTTTTCAAGGCAAAAGTGTTAGAGAATATTCAGGTTTTACATGTTTAAGTTGTTTGCTCCTTTCATAGATCCCCCAAGATAACTTCACCCTTTCTTTCAGATTATACAAATAATGTCCTGAGCATTCAGGCAGTTGAGCAAAACTCACAATGTGAGAATTCCCTGCCATATAATCTATCCCAAAAAGAATAAAGTCTAGTAGACCAATCTGGAACTCTTAGATCAAATGTGGTAAAGTTTGGAAATAATGAGTTTCCTCAAGGTTGGTTCCAGAAAAAAACACTTGTTAGTCTATTTTCATGTCTCAATATTTGTATCCCAAGAAAAGACCTGATATTCAAATATCAGGATATTTGCTATTTGTTGAAACTTTGTTCAGTCCAGTTCTCAGTGCCAGGCATATTTGTCAAGATTGTTCTGGTCCAAATATAGGAATGCTTTTCTCAGAAAGATAAAACTTCACACAAATGGGGAAATCATGCAGATTTCTTCATATCTTCATATCAGATGGTATCTTCATATCATAGACTTACAAATGAGATGAAATTTCTCAGAGTATATTCTGTCCCATTTATACATAAGTGAAAAAAGATTCATTTCTCCTCATCTGCCAGCTGTTGCATGTTTTTTGTTAAGACTCAAAAATGGCCATTGGTGTGCATCGCACAATTACCCAGCAGCCTATGTATAGCTCGATGGCCAATAAGAACACATAAATGTGGTCACATATCATGGACTACATTACCCAGAGTGCAATCTCTAACTACATTCTCCTAATGCAATCTCTTAAAGTAATGGCTCTTAATCTGAGCTAAATATCCCTCTAGTATATCAGTACAAAGGTAATGATAATCCTTATAGCCCACATCAGATTCTGGGAGATAAAAGTGTACCTGGATAACTTATTGATCAGAACTGTGTCAGCTGAAGAATAATGTATTGATCAAATGAACAAGAAAAATAAACAGGTCAGTTTTGCATGGGACCAAATAAAGAAGAGAAAGAAGTGTCAAAGAGTTAGCAGGAATGTTGATTGATTGTTGCTACCAGCTATTTCTTGACCTCTGCTCATATAGACAATGACTGGAATAAGTTAGAGGAAGACTGGCAAATTAGGATATTGGAAACTAAGTCCTATGAGGAACAGTTAAAGGAAATAAATATACTTAATCTGCAGAAGACCAAATGGAGATATGGTAGCAGTTTCCTCCTTTCCCTTTCTATAGAGAAAGGAGTGGATATGTCCTTTATTGCTCTGGAGGGCAAGTCAAGTAACCAAAGGTTGAAACAGCAGGAAAATAGATTCAGATTGGTAGTTACTCATAGAAAGTCCTAACAGTAAGAGTTGTCAATCAGTGGAATAGGTTGCCTCATGTGGAAAAAGCTTTGGAAGACTGAGCAAAGAAACTTGATCAAAGGTCTCCAAAGGATTAGATACATCACAGATTGCAACTGGATAGTGAATGGGGCAAGAGACTCAGAATAGACCCCCCCTAATTTCTCAAATTGTGAGTGAAATTGTGTGTGTGTGGGATTGGGGTGTGGAATTGTACTTGCAAGATTCTGTCATTGCAGATTTCCAATGCAGTAGAATCAGCTCATGTGGCTGTGATTTCTATTTCATTTATCTTACAAGGCCAACTGGCTGGGAATTGAAAATCAGACGTCTTAAAGTTGCTAAGATTGACACCAGATGGTAATGAAACAGTACTGTTTTTACCTAACTTGAGTTTACCTTATGTTGTCAGCCACTGTGAGAAAACTGCTCACTTGGTGTAAACTTGATGAATTCCCCATTACAGACATTCCCAGGGATATCATTTTGGCCACAATCTTCGTTATTGCATTGTGAACAATTGTTTTTGTTAAATCTAATTTATTATTGATTGGGCACTGCTTCAGAGCCTTATCATCATAAAGACAATATAAAAACTAGGAGGACAAATAACAACCAAACCACAAAGCAGGCATTTTGCAGTGTATTTCCCCATTATGTTCATAGGTTTTGTGCACTTCATTTATTGCATTATTACCTGCTTTGTTAAAATTTGCCAGGTTTGCGGATGTAATGGTGTAATAATGTTCCACTTTATGTTAGCTGAATTTACATTGAACCGTATATTAAGTGAAATTGTGTGCTTGTGTCGTTCAACTAGTGAAAGAAACATGTACAATTTCTGCAGCTATTGGCACTCTGTTCTATTCTGATTTCTGACCTTATTAAATTTTGATAGATGTCAGAATAAAGCCAATAATAACCCAGAATGTGAACAGCATGAAAGCTGAACATCTGACTTTTTAAAGAACACATAAAAAGCACAGGTCATTACAGCTTTGAATTGGGATTTTCAAAAGAAGATTCACTTGTAAAATGAGCTTGAGGGTATCATGGTGTGTGTGTCACAATCTGCGGTGGGCTGAACATCATGATCAAACATTGTGCCTTTGGTAAGCATGTTCAAACTGAGCAGGGCTTCTATTGTGAGTCCTCACTATCTTGTCAATTGAGACAAATTCCCCTCCCCCAATGTGCTGACTGAACTAGTGCTCAATAAATTTGTACCACTCAGGAATACCAACATGGGGGCAGTTGCCACAAATCCTAATGCTTTTATTTTCTGATAAATTATATCCAGTTGTGATTATTGATATAACATCTCAAAAGGAGAATCATGTGTTTCAGGCAGGCTGGACTATACTAGGAGGGTTATCTGGAAAGTAAGGTTAAAAGGCATGCAGTGAAGGGCTACCAAAATTTTTACTGCCACACTGTGGGTGTAGCTTATTTTGTAGGTGTGGCTTGCTGGTCATGTGACCAGGTAGGAGTGACTTGCTGGCCATTTGACCAGGTGGGAATGTGACTAGATCAAGGATTTTCCAAGAAACTCAAAACAATACCCATATCAATGGACTCAAAACAAGTAGGTCGTCGAATTCACCCACATCCTAGAAGTGAGCAGCTATAGAATAGTGAAATGACAGAAACATTTCACTTAGAATTTGGAAAGCACATTTTGAGCATTGTCATAAAGGTACCTTCGTGATTAAAATGGCCATTCACAAAATAATCACTTATTCAAAGGCAACAATCTAAAGTGTTCCTTGTTACTTTCAAAGCCTAAGTGAACATCCCAAAATGCTCCATTCCACATAACAGTCTTAACCCTCCTTCCTGCAGACTACCAAACAAATCAAGGTTTCTGGCAAAACATTAGGTTTCAAGCATTATTCATTTTATTTTCTAGAGAAGTGGTCCCCAAAGTTGGCAACTTTAAAATTTGTGAATTACAGTTCCCAGAATTTTCCAGCCAGCTATGAAGACCTCTGTTCTAGAGAATACGATAGCCATTCAAAAAGGAGGGGGAGGCAGAAACCCAGATCACATAGAATCAATTCCGGATCTTATCTCCTTATACTTTTCCTATATACTTTTGTTTGTAGCAGAATTGCTGACTTTGGGGTTTTTAAATGCCTTCAGGAAGAACGCAGAGGCTGACCAAAGAGGACACCCTGCATTTTCTTTCAACATCTTCCAATGCAAATTGGGTACTCTGGGGTGGAGGTCCATTTTCGCTACCCCACTGCGTTCCCCCTGTCTGGGCAGCAGCCCACCCCTGCATGTAGCTCATGGGAAATGTTAGCTGGGGAAGTTGGTATTACTATTGTGTAGCAGGAATCCAGCGGAAGAGAACAAGCAGTGCCAATGGTCAGTAGATCATCGACTGGCATTGTGGTAAAGGTTAGAGATCAGTGTCCTCATTCCATTTCCCTTCAAGTGCGAAGCGTGTCCTGTAATATACTATTCAAATGCTAAGGGCATGAACGCTGCTGTGATAGGTGCCTAAGATTTGTGCATGATGGGTGCCCAAGATTTTTCTCACCGAATGCTGAGTTTTGAATGTTTTAGCTGAAGGAGAATGGATATGGCGTCACTGCATTGATTGACGTTTGCTCTCTGGAGTATGGTGATAAGTCCAAGTTTCATCTCCTGTCACTATATGGTTGAGAAAAGCCAAGCTTCAATCTCGAAATCATCAAGAAATTCTAGGGTGTAGACTGTTGATTTTGTGAGCTTCTTGGGCACCATCACAGCAGCATTCATGCCCTTATCATTCAGGTAGCATATTACAACACACATTTCACACTTGGACCTCATCTCTAACCATCACCACAATGCCAGTCGATGATCTACTGACCACTAGCACAGCTCATTCTCTTCCGCTGGCTTCCTGCTACATGATAGTAATACCAACTTCCCCCACGAACATTCCATGCAAGAGTTACATGCCCTGTAACCTTACTTTCTGGATAACCCTCATGCCCCTTCTGACATCAGATTTTAATGAATATCTGTGTGGTATTATGGGGTGCAAATAGGTAGCATGTTTGACTACATATAACTGATTTCCTATGCAAAGTGGGAGGTTGCCCCCATCCTCCTCGCCTTTCATAAGCTTCTTAAAACCCACCTCTGCCGTCAGGCATGGGGGAACTGAGATATTCTTTCCCCCTTGGCCTTTACAATTTACGCATGATATGTCTATATGTATGTTTGGTTTTTATAATAAGTTTTTTTTTAGTTATTTTAGTATTGGATTGGATTGTTACATGTTGTTTTTATCATTGTTGTTAGCCGCCCCGAGTCTACGGAGAGTGGTGGCATACAAATCCAATAAACAAACAAACAAACAAACAAACAAACAAACAGACAGACAGACAGACAGACAGACAGACAGACACATACATACATACATACATACATACATACATACATACATACATACATACTCTTCCTGTCCATTCAACTTTCCTCTTGCATTTTATTTGTTGTGTTAACTATAAAAAGGAATGTAATATGGGTTTTGGGGTTCTTGTTTTTGAAATAGGGGGATCCCATTTGATCAGGGTACCCTAATGAGCTGCTTTTAAATAATCTTCTGGCTCAGTTGATTATTGGGAATGTAAACCAAGGTAGAACCTAGGGCCTGATTTGGCTATCACTCTCAAATATAAAATGTATGGACAGGGGAAAAGAAAATACTAGACATAGAGCAAAACATGGTTAGAAACCCTCAAGCAAGCTTAACCTGTGCTACCTGAGCCTGCTCATTTATCTGCAAATTTTGAGATAGTTAAATCCAGTGAAGGGCTACCAAAATCTTTACTACCACACTGTGGGCATGGCTAATGCAGGGCGCCCTGCATTTTCTTTCAACATCTTTCAGTGAAAATTGGGTGCTCTGGGGTGAAACTCCATTTTCGCTACCCGACTGCATCCACTCCGTTCAGGCAGCAGCCCACCCCTGGTTAGATCTTGGAAGAACAAGTGGGGATTCTTTAGGGATAATGCTTCCCTTAAAATGGCACGCATGCAATGTGTCTGCCTCTTTAACCGTGTCAGCCATTTTGCTTTTCCAAGTGCTATATTTAATGGAAGGTTATTATCAAATTCAAATAAGTACAAATACATTCAGTGCATCTGCATTTTCTTCTTGAGCAGATGGAGCTGCCGTCTGCCCACATGTCATTAGCACAAAAGACATAACAGATAATAGCAGAAGCATAAAGACCGTTTTGTGAAAGAAGACTATTATTATACAATAACTGTAATAAGGTGACGCTGCTAGCAAGTATCACTTCTCCATATGGGAGACCTGGATGCTCTGTTATGTAAATTTAAAATGGAACTTAATCAGGCCTCAATAAAGTTGCACTCTTTTTAAACATGGGAAACCTGACCCCCACCACCCCATTCAATATATATTGTACTATAGTTCCAGGAAAGAAAAGAAGTTGCTTGTACTGAATGGTTGGAGGGACAGGAAGGACAATAAAATATATGATAGAAGCAGAAGGGCCTGAAGAATCTATGAAGAAAATGGAAATTATGTACTGGAAAATTGCATAGGATCAGCCACTCTTCTTTTTCCCCAAAGGGGATAAAAACAATTTCATGCCAATTTTCAGGGGTGGCTGTGAGGATGTTGCTTATACTTGACCCAGACTTGCCACGCCTCCAAACCAGCTTCCTTGTTTTGTTTTGTTTTGTTTTACTTCTGTGCATGTGTATAATTTTAGAAGAGCTGTGCATGTGTGTGTGTGTGTGTGTATGTACATACACACGCAGTTTATATAGTAATGTATATTTTTGTGTGCCTGTGTGTAATATGTATGTACACACATGGCATATATACATAGAATTAAATATACTGCTCAAAAAATAAAGGGAACACTCAAATAACGCATCCTAGATCTGAATGAATGAAATATTCTCATTGAATACAGTGGTACCTCGAGATACGAGTTTAATTCGTTCCGGACCTGGGCTCTTAAGTCGAGCAGCTCTTATCTCTAACGACTTTTCCCCATAGGAATTAATGTAAATAATTTTAATTGGTTCCAGCCCTAAAAAAACTCACAAAGTTAGTCTAAATTATGCAGAAAGACATGTTTTTAATGAAGAAATGTACATGTACATATAAATGAATAATGAAGTTTCTTTCACTTAACTTGTAAACTTTCTTAAACTTTTAAATTTACATATGTTCAACTTCTCTGCCACCCAATCCTGTAGGACAGAGGTCCCCAACCCTTTTTGCACCAGGGACCGGCTTTAAGCGATCAAGAGAGGAATGGGTGAATGAATGGACGGAGGGTGGGAAGGAAGGAAGGAAAGAGGGAAGGGACAGGAACAGAGGAAGGAAGCAAGGAAACTTATGAAAGGGGAGAGTAAGAGAGGAATGAGTGAAGGGAGGGAGGGAGGGAAGAAGGTGGGAAGGAGAAAGAAAAGAAGAAATAGAGGAAGGGAAGGTAAAAGAGAGAAAGAAAAAGAGCAAGAAAGAAAGCTGCAAGCACCCCCCCGAGCCCCCCAGGCCGGCTGCAACCTTTTAAAACACGCGCGCCGCTTCGCAGCTGTCTCCTGAAGCCGAACGCGGAAGTTAGCGTTTGGCTTCAGGAGACAGCTCCTTGGCGCTTGTATCTCGAATTTGGGCTTGTAAGTAGAACAAAAATATCTCTCCCCTCCCAGCTCTTATCTCGAGTTGCTCTTAAGTAGAGCAGCTCTTATGTCGGGGTTCCACTGTATATTTTGGATGTTCAGTAAATTGATAGGGATATTGTATCTCTTTGACGCGAGGAGAGGCCAGGCACCCTAACCCAACTCCTTGATATTGGCCACCTTTAAGCCAGTCACATGACCTTTAAGCCACCCCAGTCACATGATCGTCAAGCCACACCCACAAAGGAAGCCACACCTACAGTGTGGTAGTAAAACGTTTTGTGGCCCTTCACTGCCCAGGACCCACCTCTGCAGCAGATGCTGTGTGAGGTGAGAATCCTGTGCAGGATTATCTTTTATTGATGTGGTAGTTCAAATCAATGTTATTGGACAGATGTTGTTCCAGTAGCATTTTCCTGGATTTGAGTCTTCTGGCTGATAAATGAGGAAGATCGGCATGTACCAGTAGGAGAATTACTCATAAGGTTTCTGTATTCTCTCACTAGTGCATCTTGCCTTCATAAAGTTGGTGGTGTTATATGGCTCTGAGTAGGAAGACATTATCTGCTTATAATCCTCATGGTGTCATTAACTCTGGCATCTATCTTAGCAGTATGGCAGCATTTAAACTGTAGGGGGACATTTTATTTATTATTTATTATTTATTTATTTATTAATCAGATTTGTATGCCACCCCTCTCCGCAGACTCGGGGCGGCTCACAGCAATAATAAAACAATGTACAACAAATCTAATATTTAAGTTAAGTTAAAAAAACCCAATTTAGAAACCAATCATACATACTAGCATACCATGCATAAATTTTATAAGCCTACGGGGAGGGAAAATGTCAATTTCCCCATGCCTGATGACAGAGGTGGGTTTTAAGGAGCTTACAAAAGGCTAGGAGGGTGGGGGCAACTCTGATATCTGGGGGGAGTTGGTTCCAAAGGGTCGGGGCCACCACAGAGAAGGCTCTTCTCCTGGGTCCCACCAAACGTCATTGTTTAGTTGACGGGACCCGGAGAAGGCCAACTCTGTGGGACCTAACTGGTCGCTGGGATTCGTGCGGCAGAAGGCGGTCCCGGAGATATTCTGGTATTCTCATGCAGAGTAGACCAATTCTAGGGCTGATGTAAAGGCTAGTTTGAAATAACAGGGATTACAGAATCCTAGAGGAATGGATCCTATTTGTGGATCATGGGTCTTCATGGGTATTCCTATGGTAGCTTCAGAAGAACAAACACAGCAAGTAGGGAGATTGTGTTGCTTCAGAAATCAACCCCCTGCCTGTTCAGAGGTCCACCGGTCTGACAATAACACAGGTGTTGATATCATATGAGTTTAAAAAAGGGGGAGGAGTGATTTGATAGAAAATATATTTTGCTAGGAGTCTGCAGCAGGCCATGAAATCAGTCAGCAATAAATGAAGATTTATTAAGGCAGGTAGCTGAAACCTTTAAAAAAAGCTTAATGGTTGTGATGTGCAAATTCATCTTCCCAGGTGTTTCTTAGAAAACTCATTCTGCCAAAAAGAAGAGGTCAGGAAAATTCTTAATTTGTGTTGGAAATAATTTTCTCTTTCCGAAAATTGAATTAGGCCCCAGTAGATCTGCTGCCTGGACTTGTCCTTTATCAATAGGGAGGAATTGCTTTATTAAATTGGATTGTTACATATTGTCTTTTACCATTGTTGTTAGCCGCCCCGAGTCTGCAGAAAGGGGCGGCATACAAATCCAATAAATAAAATAAAATAAATAAAAATCTATTGATGATATTAAAGTAGTGATGGTTTTGATGTCCATGCTTTGTTAGAATTCTTAATATTGACAAGTAATTAAGTAAAGGTGGAATCCATGGATTTTAGGAAAGCCATTTAAAATAAACAGAGAAATGGCAAAAAGAAAAAAAAGGCCCATGGGAAGAAAACATTAAGGAGCAATGTGGTGTCAGAGTTCTTCAAAAGGGAATTAAGGATAGTATTGTCTCAAGACAGAGATATCTAAAAAAGGCCACTGAGGTTGAAGATGCAGCATAGGAACAACTAAAAGTAAAGAACGATGCTTATTGTGAAAGGAAGGATTCCTGACCAAAAAGTCTACAAAGCTTTATCTCAGAAATGTAGGATTGAGGCCAGGAAGGCAAAAGAAAACAGTCTTCAACCAGCAAGGAGGAATTCTCCAAATATGTCAACAGGAAGACAATCAAAATGGTAGCAGTAACTTCTTAGTTTATTTCAGATGAGAGACAACCAAAAAAAATAATTTTGCCTCATATTTATATCCAAAAGACATTTTCTGCAGCACAGACTATAGCAGGTACAAACAAAAGGATTATATGGACTTGCTGAGACCATATCTGGAAAACTATGTGTACAGCTCGTCCTCAACTGATGGCCACATTTGGAATGGGAACTTCATTTCCTAAGCAACTATTAAAGTGAGTTGCACCCAATTTGATTGCTATTCATTAGACTAATCGTTATATACACGTACTGGTTGCCAACCATCTGAATTCTGATCATATGACTGTGGAACCCCTGCAACAATTATAAGTGTGAGGATAGGTTGTAAGTCACTTTTTTCAGTGCTGTCATAACTTTGACTAGTCCTTAAGTACATATTAGAAAGTCAAGGACTGTATGATCCTAAGCACATTTCCAGAAGGATATTGATAGGTCCAAAAGGAAAGGAACAACCAAAAAGAAAAATATACAAGGAATTGAGGACATACCTGTTGTGGCCCGTCCATATCCTGCACAGCTGATCATGGATTCCGAAGATTGAGAGATGATGTGGGTTAGTATCTTAGGCCAGTGTACCTGGCACCCGAGTCTGATAGCAAGGAGGTCAGAGAGGATGTGGGGTCAGAGGCTGAAAGCCAACCGGGGCCTGTTGCACCTCCAGAGGTGCACATGAGTAACTCAGGAGAAGAGGAGGAGCCTCTTCTTGATGCCAGGTTGCACAGAAGTATCAGGAAGCATGAGTGGTTGAGCAAGAGGAGGTCTCTGCATGAATAGATCTCTAGAACACTTGGCCATACTTTTTGGCTATTTAAGCATGAGCCATGTGACACGTCAGTGTGGAAGTCAACTTTCGAATGTGCTAGATGGCAGCTTGGATCTTGCTCTCAGACTAATTATGCTGAATTTACAAATTGAGAAAGTGGAATCTTTGTTTTTGGGCTTCCTGCCAACTCAGATTGAGTCATGTTAATGAGACATTTTATTATTATTTATTATTATTATTTATTGGATTTGTATGCCGCCCCTCTCAGCAGACTCGGGGCAGCTAACAACAATGATAAAAACAGCATGTAACAATCCAATTAATAAAACAACTAAAAACCCTTATTATAAAACCAAACATACACACAAACATACCATGCATAACTTGTAATGGCCTAGGAGGAAGGAATATCTTAACTCCCCCATGCCTGGCGATAAAGGTGGGTCTTGAGTAATTTGTAAAAGACAAGGAGGGTGGGGGCTGTTCTAATCTCTGGGGGGAGTTGATTCCAGAGGGACGGGGCTGCCACAGAGAAGACTCTTCCCCTGGGTCCCGCCAAACAACATTGTTTGGTCGACAGGACCCGGAGAAGGCCAACTCTGTGGGACCTTATCGGCTGCTGGAATTCGTGCGGTAGAAGGCGGTTCCGGAAGTATTCTGGTCCAATGCCATGTAGGGCTTTAAAGGTCATTACCAACACTTTGAATTGTGACCGGAAACTGATCGGCAGCCAGTGCAGGCCACGGAGTGTTGCAGAAACTTGAGCGAATCTAGGGAGCCCCACGATGGCTCTCGCGGCTGCATTCTGCAAGATCTGAAGTTTCCGAACACTTTTCAAAGATTTGTGATCAAAGAGAAGTATTTTGGAGTTTGGCTTTCTGTTTGAGACTCTAATGAACAGCTGAGAACGAACAGACTTATTTCTTGCTTTGCTTATGTATTTTAAACATTTAAACCTTCCTGCTACTGAACAATTAGAATTACATGCTTAAATCTATGTATGTGGGGGGGCTCATCGCTGGGACAGAACAATACTCCATGAAGATAGGCTGAAGGAACTACAGCTGTAGAAACTAGGATATAATTGTTATGAGTTACACTATTTCCACTTCACTTAAATGTAAGGAACAGTTTCTGTGAGAACTTTGCTATACTGGCATACCTATCTACAAAAGTTTAGAATTGTTAAATTCTAGAGATTTTCAGGAAGAGTTTAGACACCATCTCTCATGGATGGATTAATTCGTTTTCCAGCAGAGGGTTGGACTACGTAACCTTCATGCTCTTTTCCAACTTACAGTTCTATAATTCTAGCCAGATCATTCTATCCTTTCTAAGCTAAGTTACCATTTTTAACCAACCTAATATAAAAAGGAAGGTGTTCTAAATGGAACCATGTTATTGAGGTCAGTAAAGCTTCCAAACCTTTAAAAGATTTTCTCCTAGTATTAACAGAATAAACACTACTATCCTAGGGAAATGTCATGAGTAAATAAAGCTGTTAACGGAAAATGCAGTAAAGTCACATTTTGTTTCACTCTCAATAAAATTTCTACCAGGCCCATTATAATTTCAGATGAGTTTAGGATTACAACCATGCAATTTTTTAAATTATTAGCACCATCTTTAAAAAAAAACTTAAAAAGAGAAGCATTGGGCAACAATACAATTGGGAAAACCCTAAAGATAGTTAAGCATATGATGACCTTAATAGTTCCAGAGATATAAAATGCCCTCACATTTTTTTATCCCCAGAACTAAATAGAGATATAATTTGTTTAATCTGAATAAATGATTTTTTGCCTGGCAACCAGCCTGTGGGAAAATAATCTTCTGCTCAAATATGATATTTTTTTTCCTTTTATTTGTTTGCCAAGCTTGTAGAAGATAGCAGGTATAAATACAGTAATACCTCATCTTACAAACGCCTCGTCATACAAACTTTTCGAGATACAAACCCAGGGTTTAAGATTTTTTTGCCTCTTCTTACAAACTATTTTCACCTTACAAACCCACTGCCGCCACTGGGATGCCCCACCTTTGGACTTCCATTGCCAGCGGAGCATCCATTTTTGCACTGCTGGGATTCCCATGAGGCTCCCCTCCATGGGAAACCCAACTTCCGGACTTCCGTGTTTTTGTGATGTTGCAGGGGAATCCCAGCAGCACAAAACCGGCACTTCACTGGCAACGGAAGTCTGGGGATGGAGTTTCCCAGCGAGGGGAGCCTCAGTGAAATCGCAGCATCGCAAAAACACAGAGGTCCAGAGGTGGGGTTTCAAGGACTTCGGTGTTTTTGCGATGCTGCGATTTCTCTGATGCTCCCTTCGCTGGGAAACCCCACCTCCAAACTTCCATTGCCAGCAAAGTGCTCGTTTTTGTGATGCTGGGATTCCCCTGCTGGGATTCCCCTGCAGCATTTCAAAAACACAGAAGTCTGGAGGTGGGGTTTTCCATGGAGGGGAGCCTCAGGGGAATCCCAGCAGCATAAAAACGGGCGCTTCGGCTGGCAAAAGGGGTGAATTTTGGGCTTGCACGCATTAATCACTTTTCCATTGATTCCTATGGGAAACATTGTTTCATCTTACAAACTTTTCACCTTAAGAACCTCGTCCTGGAACCAATTAAGTTTGTAAGACAAGGTATCACTGTATTATGTTTATAGACATAAACATAAGCAAAGTAAATGAGTTACAAAGTAAATGAGTCCTTTTGTTGTTATAAATGATGACAAAAGGACAGTAGCACAGGGACGGTAGGCACGCTGGTGCACAATTTTGCTTCCACGCATGCACAGAAAACAAAAAAGCACCAAAATCTCACAAGGGGAATCTCACATCTGCAATTTGGGTGGATTTTTACTTCCATGCATACACCGAAGCAAAAAATGCTAATATCATGCACATACACATGTGCATTCCCTTGCAAGATTTTGTTTCCGCGCATGCGCAGGAAGCAAAATTAAGCAAAAAATAAAAGAAAGATGGTGCCACGCAATTGCCGCCCTGAGTCTACGGAAAGGGGTGGCATACAAATTTAATAAATAAATAAATAAATAAATAAATAAATAAATAAATAAATAAATAAATAAATAAATAAATAAATAAATAAATAAATAAATAAATAAATAAATAAATAAATAAATAAATAAATAAATAAATAAATAAATAAATAAATAAATAAATAAATAAATAAATAAATAAATAAATAAATAAATAAATTGAACAGTTGAAGACCACACCCGAGCCATTGCGGGCAAATTGCACAATCTGCGGGCTGCTACTGGAACAGAGTTCTGGGGTGTATGAACCAGCAGTACAATAATTGTTGAACTCCTAGTTAGTTTTAATTATAATACTGGTGCTTTTTGAATACAACTCTCTCCTCCTCTTTAAGTAGATTTCAGAACAAAAAAAATGTGTAAATGGGAAAAGATGAAAATATCTACATAATTGATGCTTGCTCATTAGCAGAGATGCTGAACTGAATCAGGTTTCATATCTGCAATTATGATTTGTCCAGTATACATAACCAGAAGCAAAAATATTTACTGCTCCTAAGTTTAGGAACTACATGTTGGCTTCCTGTAGATTTTTCTGGCATGACTTGGCATTTACCCAGAAGATGAGCAGTAGCTGAAGGACTTCCTTAGGCAGATATGCTGTACAGGGTCCAAGTCAGGGGTGGGCTAGTGCCTGGATGGTGGGGATGCAGTGGGGTAGCGAAAATGGAGCACCCAATTTGCATTGAAAGATGTTGAAATAATGCAGGGCGTCCTTCATAAGCCACGCCCACAGTGTGGTAGTAAAAAGTTTGGTAGCCCTTCACTGGTCTAAGGTTGCCCATATGGATAGTAACCAAGAATAAAGATGAACTGTATTAAGCCCTTGTTTTGCAGGGTGGGAAATGGGAATGTTAGCTGGAAAGCCTCATGATTCATTGGATCTCATGAGTCTTTGCCCAAATAAATTCCACACCAGAAAGGTGAAATTTTTTTAAAAAGATTTATTTATGTGGAAAAAGAGGGCTTTCAGCCAAGAAGCCCCTTTTCCTCTCTCAGCCACTAACATTTATGTGCTTTTATGTGAGCAAACAACAAGAGTTTATTGTTTCCACTTACTGGATTCCATGTAATGCTCATCTAAATAATCAGGAGAACCTTTGACTTGTAAAGGTCAAGAAAGACATTCTAGACCGATTTTTATTGACTTAAGTGCTTACTTATTCCACCTGTCTAAGGAATTTAGAAACTGGGGACAAAAAGTCTCTGAATTGGTGATAACAGGAAACTTAATACAACACTACAAAAGTTTCCCACCATTCCTTATTTTGAGCTTCATTTTTGGTATCTCTGGACAGATTTACCATTTCATCTAAGGTGCTTAGCACTTCTGTCCCCTTGTCACATGTATGTTTGGCCTTTTCTATGTCCCCCCATGACATACCATGCAGCAGGCTTGATCACTAATGCATTGTCCCATTTGACATGTGTCCTCTTCCTGCCACCCACTTTGTGCACCTGGCCTTCCTCCCCCTCTTGCTATCTCCTGCATATCACACTCCATCTTGTGAACATCTCTCCCATCCCATACTGACTCATAACCTCCATATGTTGGGGAAAGTTATAAAAATAAAATTTTGAACAAATTATTTAATCCATCTAAACATAGCTGACAGAAATATTACTGTGCTGACAACAGGAAGTAAAAGGGAATGGATATTTGCTGGTTTACATGGTCTTGCTTTGATCTAAATTGCATCCTTGTTTCAGTTCATTAAACTCTCCACTGCCTACCTGCTTTGTATCTCATGTGGTCTTCTCCTTCTCCTTCCCCTCCTTCTTTTCCTCCCCTCCTTCTCCTCCTCCTCCTCCTCTTTCTTCTCTTCTTTCTCCTCCACTCCTCTCCCCACCATTCCTCCCTTCCTCCTTCCCTCACCCCTCTTTCCTCCTTTTGCCAAGTTTAGCAGGTACAGGAAAACCACCTTCATGGAATTGCAAGGAACTTGCTGAATAAGTGGTTATCTCTCCCACTGCACACCCAGCTCTCTCTTATGCAGCAGAAAACAATTTGGCATTATACACAGTTCATTAAAGAAAGGCTTGTCAGATGCAAATTCTGAAAGACAACATTTTATCTGACAGAAAAAAAATGTTTTAAAACCTTAGACCAAGGAAAGGGCACTTACAAAAAGAGTATGTGTTTGTATTAATGAACAAGCAGTGATCCCCCCCCCTTTGCTAGCAGGTATTAACTTAAGCATAAAATCAAAAGGAAAAGAATACTGTGAATCCTGTTTCATTTCTTTTTATAGTGTCTGCAATCTAATTTCAGAGGTGGGTTGAATATACCAATTAAATACTATGAATAATTATATATAAATATCATAGAGAGGAGAGATGTGTAAAAAAAGTGTGTATCTGGAGTATATGTGTATATGTTTATATTTTTTATTTCACTTTTCTTAATGTGACTTAAAGAATTGATAAAGATAATTAAATTTTCTTGTTGGGAAGCCAGCAAAATTATGTATTAACAGGGGAAAAAATTGCTTAGCTCATTGAATTAAACTGAACTTTGATCTGGTATACTTAAACCAATGCTTATTTTAAAATAATCAGAAAAGGCAGATCACTGAAAAATAGAGTGGAAGGGAGAGAGGGAGGGAAGGGAGAAAAAGAGAGAGAGGACACAAACCTAAAAAAACATTTCTTCTTTCTTTGATGGAAATGGCACTTTGACTTATATTATTGATTCAAAACTAGCTGGAGAGAAAATGAAAGTTAGGTTAACTAAAGATTTCTGATTACAAATGCTACAATCTTTTTGCTCCTCAAGTGGAATTTGCTATTGCAGGGAATATCTTGAAAAATATTATTATTATTATTATTATTATTATTATTATTATTAATTGGATTTGTATGCCGCCCCTCTCCGAAAAATATGAAACTTTGGAGACTTTTGTGGTGAAAATGGAAAAGCCCAAAATCAGATGTCCCCAAAGTTACGTAACATTCAGCTTTGTAGGTTCCTCTCTGTGCTTTAATGTGGTTTTCAGCTTAAAATAATTACAAATGATGTGTTCAAAAGACAGTAACAGGTGCCCATTGTTGGGTCTGCAAAGAAATAAAGTTGTATTTTTCCAAGCAAAATAAACTCAAATCTTTCATTCTGTCCTCATAGCACTTTGCTTACAGTCTTTTCATCATATTTATTTTCCTTCTTTGCACTTGGTTCCATGATGTTCCACAACTTTGTAACTGAGCAACAATGGGAGTTGTACTTATTCCTCAGTTCTATAATTATTAATCTTCTGAAGCCCAGTGTTATCTTATATGATTCTATCCACTGAATATGATAAGACATGAATACTGTAGCCTTAAATATAGTATTTTTAAATTTTTTCCCCTTATTTTGGTGATCCTATGGTAACATTCCTTGTTGTAATGATACAGCAATCTTTCCTTGCTGCTGATTTTTATAACACCAAATATTGTGTTGGATATTTTTTAATCAATGCACTGAAGTTGTGACTGAATGTATATAGAACTGTGGTGGCGCAGTAGTTAGAATGCAGTATTGCAGGCTAACTCTGCCGATTGCCAGCAGTTTGATCCTGAACGGTTCAAGGTTGACTTCCATCCTTCTGAGGTTGGTAAAATGAAGACCCAGACTGTTGGGGGCAATATATATATGTAAACTGCTTAGAGAGGGCTTTAAAGCATTGTGAAGTAGCATACAAATCTAAGTGCTATTGCTATATTTCAAATCAGTGGCATTTAATTTAGTTTGGTATCTGCTGTATCTTGTCCTTGCCCATCTCCAGTCATCCCACACTCTCATATTCTATAGCAACCACAACAAAAGATTTAAAGAAGCTCATTTCACTGAGCATGCATGTATAATTATAATAATATTTTTGAGGTATTGCTACTGTATTACCGGCTGGTAAAATTTTGTGTAAATTACACTTAATATGAACTTCCCACTGTGAGATGGTGACTTAGGAAATATAATGAAAGTCATAATTCCATTCACATATAGGTATCCTTCAATATTACTGACATAAACTGTTCTTAGGTAATAATATTTTCTTTAAAAAAGAAGCCATCACAGTTAACAATATCAGCAATACTTTTAATGAATTGCCATATTGTACTTTTAGAAATTTATCCATGCTCATATAGACATCTTCAACTAAGGCTCAGTGTTTAAACTGATGCTTATAAAGAATCAAAGGACCCTAATCTGAAAAAAAAAGCATGAATACACATGAAATCTTTTGCACATGAAGATGCTGTGTATCCTACTACAGAGGCTTTTTTATAATTAAACAAGGAGAGGGGTCTATAGAAAGTCTCAATCCTCCAGATCATGGTTGTCCCAAAGCTGCTTTTCCAAAAGGCATGTGAGCATTTCTTGGTGGGTTTTTTTCTCTCTTGAAAACATTTCGCTTCTCATCTAGGAAGATTTCTCAGTGCTCAGTGAACCAAGGTAAGAATTACTCAATAAAAAACATAGTCAAAGTCAAAATTCTTTTTTTCTTATCTTCTAAAATGCTTTTCACTTTTTAAACCTTTAATGTATTGTATACATCTACATCAATGCAAACACATGCTGGTATGCACGCACGCACACTCTCACACACACATCTCATTTGTAAAAACTGATGTGTCAGCCCCATACAGAAAATCAACTCCACCAGAAGACCAGAACTACATTTTATTGAGATTGGAAGAAATGCCAGAATCATGCAACCCTAATTGTGCTGTATTTCCCACTCTTATACACCAGTGAACTAAAGAGGTTGTTGCCTGGACTATTTTAATTATTATTTTGTTCCCAGGATTTGAAGAATATTTTAATCCTGTTTGCTTAGTTAATGATTTGTGCATGTTTAATCCAAGGCAATTACCTTTACTCTCCATGCTCTCCCATTTAGATTACTAATCTGAATCCTGATTGAAAATAATCCAGATAATCTGCTTCCTGGAGATCGGACTCAATAATCTTCTCGAGAAAGAGATGATCTTAGAGATTTAGTAATAATGATCAAATATAGATGGATCCAGGGAGAACCTCTTAAGGAGTATGCAAACTATTATTTATTATATCAATTTATATAGCCACTTGCCTTGCAGTTGCAAATTTGGATGCCAGTTAGATTAAAAACAAATGTAACCAAAGCAAAATGTTTTAATCTGCCCCAAAGTAAGGCTTTGACTTACCCACCAAACCAGTGGTGGGTTCCTACCGGTCCACTAGGCGATTCCATTCTGGTAGCAGCTGCCAGATTGTGCATTTTGTGCACAACCACTCTGGTGCCATCTTCACTGGTCCGTCAGGTGGTGCAATCTTTTTTTCTGAATTTTTGGACCTTTTTTGCTTCCTGCACATGTGCAGAAGCAAAAAATTGCCAAAATCATGCACGTGCCCAAGCATCCCCTCATGAGATTTTGTTGCATTTTTGCTTCTTGTGTACGTGAGGATGCAAAATTACATGAGTGATGTGTAGGTGGGTGCAGGCACATGCATGGGTGTGTGAACAGGCACATGCATGGGCAAGCATGAATCAAGAGGATGTGCGCACAATGCACTGGTGTGTGGGTAAGTACAACCTGCTCCAAACCATCTAGCCTGTTATCTTACATGCTCCATATTCCTGGAACCAGGAATATATATTTTAAGTGTTACTTTGATTGTAATGTATTATATGTTGACATCTGTATCTCTCCCTCCCTCCTATTTCTCTCTCTCATTCTCTCATCATCTATCTATCCAGGAGTGGGTTCTAACATACCTCACTTCCTCCTATGCATGTATAGGGCTGTGCTGCATGGGCGCACATGAGCAGTGCCCCCCAAAATCACCAAAATATCCTTCCCCCCCAAAAAGCCAAAACCAAGATGGCGGTGCATGTGCAGTGCTGGTAACTTGGCCTCTGTACATGAACAACAACAAAAAAAAAAATTATTGTGGCATCCACAGATTGGCAACAACCGAATTGGTTCCATGATATCACCAGCATTTTGCTACCAGTTCAGGGAAACCGGTTTGAACCAGGAGGAATTTACGTATGTATGTATTTTGTATGCATGCATCTATCTATCAATCTATCTATCTATCTATCTATCTATCTATCTATCTATCTATCTATCTATCTATCTTTATATTCTGTTATCTATATCATGGTTTTGGTATTAAAAATCTATTTAATTACAGTGGAGACGGCAACTCTCCTGTTCCAAATTTTGGTTTAATGCTACATGTTTTGTGAAATGGGAATTTAATGCACTATGAGTAATAAACTACTGTAACAAATAATAGTTTAATACATATTGATAACTTTCACCTGACTGAAGAGCCTCAATGACCCGATAAAGAGAAGAGATCAACTTAAGCCAATGGAGAACAGAAGCCAGTAAATGTCTTGTTCATCTGATCTTTCACAGTGAGTGTGTAAACACAGCCCTATGTTTCAGAGGTGTAAAATCCATTAATGTCAAATTGCCTCTTCATCCTTGCCTATCCTCCATCTGTACCTATCTAATTACTGTGCAGACCAGATGTTCCTTTAACTGATGCAGGAGCAGCAAATTACAGCCGAGAAAGCAGTCAAAATTTCATTGCTGCTCCATTAATTCTGTGGCCTGACTTTCTCTACTGTCTTTTCGTAAGGAAAGGCCACTTTCCATTACCCTGTCCCACAAACAAATGAATTGCAATGGTCTAATGCAGAAATAGTGCATCTCTCTGTTTTCACTACATCCTGGTGTGTGTATGTGTGTGTGTGTGGAAAGTATCAGCTCCTTCAAGCAAAAGGAAATTGGATTTTGCATGAGCAATGCCACCTAAAACCTCTTCACTTTTTTTTTTAAATTGGAAAGGTATTCCAGGTATAATTTGTTTCCCCAGGATATTTTGCAGCCAACATCCCTGCTCGTGCACATTTATGGATTGAAGAAAGTTATACAAAAAGTATAACAGTTTAAGCACTTGATGGAATGGGTCAGGGCAGTCTTCTAATCTCAATGTAATGACATGCAAGATTAAGAACCATCAAATCTGGTATCATATTTAATATTCTGGCACATTAAAATGGTGCTATATAGGAAAAATGGTCAGGAACTGAATTTGAACAAGAATTAATGTGTCAGTGACAAGTAACTTCATTTTGCTTAAATATGAGGGAAACTTTCTGAATCCTGCTGTTCTGTTTGCAAAGACTATACACTTGTATTGTTCCCAGATTTATTTGACCTGGACTAAAAAAGGTTGATTTTAGCTACTTAAATTTGTTTTTTTGGAAAACGTTTTGCATTGGTTTACTAATTTGAACATTCCTTATCACAACCAAATGAAAAATGAAATGAAAAGATTAATGTTTATTTGTTTATTTTGTGCAGAATAGCCCCTCCCACCATCTGTGTGCAATTTTGTTCGTTTATATCTAGATTAGGCTGCAAGATCCAAATTTTTTGAATACATTTTGCATTGGTTTACTAACTTGAACATTCCTGATCATAAACAAATGAAAAATGAAATGAAAAAATTAATACATTTTTTTCTGTCGACTCACCCTGGTATACCGAAATATGGAGAAGGGCTATACAGGCGGGGCTCTGCTCTCCCTATCAAAAAGCAACTGTGAAGGAGGCACATCACTGGGGGTCTCTAACCCTGACACTCAGCCTTTCTCTTGGCTGTTTTGCCTCAGTGATACCATTCCCAACAGGCAAAAGATGGCCACCGCGAGTGGGGAAAGCTGGATTCCCATTAGTGCCATAAAGGAGGATAGCCATCTCTGCCACTGGAGAGGGAATGTTGCAGGAAGGCACAGCTCATGAGTAGTCAGGCTTTCTTCCATGTGAGCAGGTGAGTTGGCAGGGTGCTACCCAAATCTGTCCCTGGGGCTCAAAGGCCATCTTCCTCTGGCCTTGTGATGAGTGCCGCTTCCTACCCCAACCCCCACAATGCTTCAGGGAAGCCAGGCCAGGGAACTGCCATGCTTTTCCCATTTCCTGTAGGGTCTACTGGCAAAGCACCCCTCTCGTGCACCCACAGGGAAACATGCTCCATGCGCAGGCCAAGGGCAAGACCCGCAAGGGAGTCAAAGAGATCATTAGAGAGTAGGCAGCAGCCACCCCACACCCTACTCATCTTGTCTTTGCAGTAGCTGAAGACAGAAACACAGGGGAGAGAAATGTGGTCCGGCAGGCTGGATGCCTCGGGCAACCACGTGCCTTGTCTCAGCTACCTGGGATGGTGCAGGCACATGATTCTCATCACATGCCTCACCTGCCCCTGCCCTCTACTTGCTGCCAGTGTTATTGCTACTGCCTATTTCTTGGAGGAGCTGAGGAGTCCCTACTGCTAGTCCCTGGCTGTCCGCAACAACCTCTGACTGACAGGGCACATGAGGCACCTCTTCCCCAGGCCCCCATCAGTCGGAAAAAGCCAGCCATGCAAGGAGTGGGTGGGAGTGGGTGGGGCAGGGGGCGGGGCAAGGCTGAATCCTACCATTGCATGACCCAGATACATTATGTCAGTGGGCCAAATTTGGCTTGCGGGCTGTAATTTGAGGATGCCTGGTCTAGATAGCCCTTGTGATTCTCTTCAGACCCTCAGTTCTATAAGAGTGTGAAATATTGCTTCTGAACTACAGCATTATTTTTTCTCTATGGTGGTTTTTTTTTTTTTGATGGGGGGGCAGGAAAAAAAAGAACAAGTGACATTTTACTTACTATTGTTCCTTTTCCAAATTCTGTGCATGGACCAAAATTTCATTAATTAAACATCATCACAAATCCTCTTTTAAAGAAGTCAAGCGCCAAACTATTTTGCCTACAACTCCTCCCCCCCCAACCCCCCAGCACTTTGGTGAAAGCAAGGATTCTGAAGCTGCTTGATAAGACTGTGTGGAATTATTATCTCTTGGCCAGTTTTTCCACATTAATCTCAGCAGGCTTCCTTTGCAAATCCATTTTTCATTTCACGCTGATTGTTCCTGTCATTCTTTTGACAAAGTTTCTTTAACTAATGGACAAGAAAGTAAAGATTTCTCTTCGTGTTTATGTCTGCCTTGTCAGGTTTTCAAAAATCATGCTTACCTTTAACCTTTTCTTTGGCTTTCTCAAATGTGGATTATACACTTAGAAATTTCAGTGTGTTGCCCTTTTGCATTTGAATGTTTAAGCATTCTAAACCCGACCTTTGAAACAGATGTTAAGTAGGAAATTAGCAGCAACATCTTTTGAAAACTTGGGTAGTTTCATTGCAAAGTAGCCAACTGATCTCAGAGGATCTATTTGTTCCTTCCTTCCTTCCTTCCTTCCTTCCTTCCTTCCTTCCTTCCTTCCTTTCTTCCTTCCGTCCTTCCTTCCTTCCTTCTTCCTTCTCTCTGAATTGTTTCTAAACATGATCTTGGAGTCCCAGTGGACAACCGTTTAAAAATGAGCCAGCAGCATGCAGCAGCTGCCAAAAAAGCCAACACAGTTCTAGGCTGCATTAACAGAGGGATAGAATCAAAATCACGTGAAGTGTTAATACCAATTTATAAGGCCTTGGTAAGGCCACACTTGGAATACTGCATTCAGTTTTGGTCGCCACGATGCAAAAAGGGTATTGAAACTCTATAAAAAGTGCAGAGAAGAGCGACAAAGATGATTAGGGGACTGGAGGCTAAAACATGAAGAACGGTTGCAGGAACTGGGCATGGCTAGTTTAATGAAAAGAAGGATCAGGGGAGACATGGTAGCAGTGTTCCAATATCTCAGGGGTTGCCACAAAGAAGAAGGAGTCAACCTATTCTCCAAAGCACCGGAGGGTAGAACAAGAAGCAATGGGTGGAAATTAAACAAGGAGAGAAATAACTTAGAACTAAGGAGAAATTTCCCGATAATAAGAATGGTTGATCAGTGAAACAGCTTGCCTCCAGAAGTGGTGAATGCCCCAACACTGGAAGTTTTTAAGCAGATGATAGATAACCATTTGTCTGAAGTAGTGTAGGGTTTCCTGCCTAAGCAGGGGGTTGGACTAGAAGACCTCCAAGGTCCCTTCCAACTCTGTTATTTATTTATTTATTTATTTGTTTGTTTGTTTGTTTGTTTGTTTGTTTGTTTGTTTCTTTATTCATTCATTCATTCATTTATTTATTTATTTATGCATGCTAGTTGAGGGTTGCATAATGACTGGAAAATACATGTCTTTTTTGCTCCCTGCTTGGAAAGGTAATGCACAAAATGAAGCGTTGAAATTAATTTTATTGCTGACTGCCAGGAGTTGGAGTGGGCATTGTCGCATAAACTTCATACCTTCTACTTTGCTTCTGACTGTCTATATACAGACTGAAGAGGCAGAACTGACATTGTAATGCTGCTTTCAACCAGTCATAAAAGACTTGAATCCTGCAGATGCTTTGATGGCTGCCTTTTCATTTCCCCCTTCATGCCGTGCTGTGTAGTTTTGTGAGGAGAAATCAAAATGGCCTCCAGGAGTCAGCTAGTTTTGCACATGGATTTTTGTGCAATTAATTTGATTTTAGCTTTGAATTTTATTATTTTTCCACCTTCCATATAATAATCTTTAATTTAACAAGGATGCATTCCAGTTTTTTTTTCTTTTTCTTTGAAATACTGTACTACTGTACAGTAAATGCTTGATTTCTTTAAAAAAACAGTTTTTCCTATTTGGTTTCAAAATAATTCATAAATATGTAACAGTAATGATCTTACAGAGAGTACACTCTATATTAAATGGAATTAAATTATAGTATATCTTAAAATCTAAATAACAAGTAATTATTTGTTACAGCTATTTCATTAAAAGTATCTGGTTGGAGATTATATAAAAACTAAAATCTCTGCATTTTTCAACTTGAAGGAATATCAGATGTAATTTCCTGACTAAACTATTGCTATTTGATATTGGAGATTAAAACTTCATTTCACTTCTAATATTTAATAATAAACATTTAAAATATTTAATAAAAATAAAAATAATATATTTAATCATATTTAATCATATTCAACAAACTTGAGGAGCTTGGAGACATTGCTTTTGTGCAAACATTCTCTATAGTAAGGTGAAATTTAAGACTAAATGAGACCCAAATACATATTCCTGCCAGATCCGCCTTTTCTTGATTTTCAAAAAATTGCTTCTGAATTATTATTTTTTATAAAAATGTGGTTCTGCTCAATGTGATTAAAATAGAATTTCACATGTCAGCTTAAGTGCTATTTTATAGCATTCTTATTACATAACATTGGCTATTGTTGAATTGAATTATGCTTTACAATTACATTTACATATTATCTTTTATCTTTCAGTGTCATCCCTTTTTTTGAAAAATATTTGAATGCAGACATAGATGTTGTGCAATTCTACAAAGAATTTCTACCAAGAAAGTGTCAATATATTAGAATTCTGAGGAGAAGATTTGAGCTTGTATAGTCTCAAGATATTTGCCATTTAAAAAATATGTAATTCACACATGCCAACAGTAACTTCTTACATGTTAATAGTACCTGCTACTCGGTCCAAATTATTGCATTATACTCCCTGCTAAATTTTTAGAATGGCCTTAAGCAAGCAGTATGCATTCCCACCTCCTTCTGCAATAAGAAAATAACCAGCCTCACTTACAGAAAATAATTGCTGTTATTACAGTTATAATACAATATTGTATTGTATTTAATTGCATATTAAAATATTCAAAATAGCTAAAATACTATATGCATTAAACATAGTTACCAAACTTATTTTACATTACAAAGAGTACAAAAAAAATAAGGAGCATGATTTTGTTCACTCTGATTATAAAATATTAGTGCAGAACATTAGGAACATGAATAAGATTTAAAGTTTTGCCATAAAACAAAACATCAGGTAAGTAAAGTGGCTGCAGTTTTGTTATTCATTGAAATTGGGAAGTGCATAGATTCCAATTTACACAGAATCTCCAACAAGGACCCTTTATTTTAATGACTGGCTGTAACAAATAATCAGTTGTCATTTGGATTCAGAAAGGGATCAACCTATTCTCTAAAACCCCTAAAGGCAGAAGGCAGGAACAGAAAGCAAGTAATGAAGGAGAGAACCAGCCTAGAAATAAAGAGACATTTCCTGACAGAACAATTTATCTGTGGAACTACTTGCCTCCAGAAGCTATGAATGCTCCATCACTGGAGGTTGTTAAAAAGAGATTTGACAACCAGTTCTCTGAAATAATATAGGATCTCCTGCTTGAGCTAGGAGCTAGAGACTCTCCAAAGTCCCTTCCAAATTCGTTTGTTACTCTGATTTTAAGACATACTGTAATTTAATTCTTAATTTAAAAACTGTAATTGCAATTTGAATTACATAAATTATGTGCATTAGCAGGTTTGTTAACTTTGATCAATGATGTGTTACGTTAATTGTTGATAAAGCATCACAAACATCTTCAAGAAATGTTTGAGTCTATCAGTCATGGTGGATTAATTAGTAATTAACATTAAGGATTGGGAACAATTAAAGAAATGTAATTGTGTTCTGCACAAGATTAGAATTGAGTTTAACGTGTGGCAATAGTCTTTATCATTATTTGGTAGAACAGCTATATTTCAAGGAACCATTCTATTTTTGTTGCAAATGCCCCAATTTCAATTGCATGCTGTTTGGTTTCATACCAGACAAATACCTTTTGTCTCTTAGGTAGAACTGTATTTTTTAAAAAAACAAACCCTAAGATTAGGCAAATACACTGTGGTAGACATTTTGGCACATCAATTATGAAACGTCATTTGAATATATTTCAACTGCTCCCATTTAGTTATATAACTAGGATGTCAAAAAGTGCTTCAATGGGAGAAATTGAGATAGTGTTGGTCTTTCTATTTTGTTAAGATCAGCACACTTCCTTCCTGCCTTTAAGAAATTAGTACTAGTACCTGAGTTCAGAGGTGGGTTCCTACCTCTGGTAGTGGCCCGCCGATTGTGAAATTTGGTGCAACAGCTCTGGTGCTGGCCTTTGCCAGTCCATGCGCGCTGCCATCTTTTTTTTCTAATTTTAGGCAAATTTTTATCTCTCTGAGCACCTGCAGAAGGAAAACCGTCCCTCTGCACATGTGCAGAAGTAAAATTGTGCTAGGGGCCGTTGTGATGCACACACAGTGCACCAGTAGGAAAAGGTAAGAAGAACCAGCCCCTGCCTCAGTTCCATATTAAAATTCACTTTAGCGGTCTAAAAATATGTAAACAATCTTCAGCTACTATTCTTTCTTATCCATCATTATTTAGTCATCTTTTTAAGCACAAAGAAACATTTGTTCAACATAAGAAATGACATGGCAAAAGATTGTTACATCAATTTTTTTAAAAGCCCTTCATGGCACTGGACCAGATTATCTCAGGGTCCGCCTTCTGCTGCACGAATCCTAGCGACCAGTTAGGTCCCACAGAGTGGGTCTTCTCCGGGTCCCATCAACTAAACAATGTCACTTGGCAGGAGCCAGGGGAAGAGCCTTCTCTGTGGCGGCCCCGGCCCTCTGGAACCAACTCCCCCCAGAGATTAGAATTGCCCCCACCCTCCTTGCCTTTCGTAAGCTGCTTAAAACCCTCCTCTGCCGCCAGGCATAGGGGAATTGAGATACTCTTTCCCCCTAGGCCTTTACAATTTTGTGCATGGTATGTCTGTATGTATGTTTGGGTTTTTTAATAATGGGTTTTTAACTGTTTTTAGTATTGGATTATTATTATATACTGTTTTATTACTGTTGTTAGCCGCCCCGAGTCTGCGGAGAGGGGCGACATACAAATCCAATTAAAAAAATATTTTAAAAAAAGGAGTGGTCACAATTTCAGCTTGGTTTAACCTGAGTTGTTCAAATCACACCTTGCTTAATCTATTTTCGATACTATTTTAGAAGTCTTCTTTAAAAAAATCTAAAGATCTATACTTTTCTATACTTTCCTAAAAGACCTCAGAGTAGTTTACAATAAATAAATATAATCTTTAATAAAATTAATGATCAATAATAAATAAAACAGTATGATCAAAAGTAATTTAAAAAACCCAACAGTCTAAAATACTATGTTAAAAGAGAGTTTGCATTAGTTGTTATCCTTTAAATTGTTTTTAAATGCAGGTATTTTCTTCGGTTGCTATTTTAAAGCGATTTAAAGCAGTCACTAGATTTCTACTTCTCCTTGAGAGAAGTCCGTAATCAGGGCCTTGTTAACAAAATTTTGGTCGTATTTGCTCTACTATGAACTGAATCATGCACAAAAAAGGCCTCGTCAGCTGACTTGAATGAATGGTTGCATAGCCTTGGAGAAGTTGATATTTATGTATTGTCCATGCAGTGTTTTATACATCGTTATCAATAAGGTAATTTTTTCATAGTGCAAACAAGTGGTTCAGCTGGGTTCTCTGGACCATAACTATACATTCTCATTTCAATTTCAGAGGACAGTATCCAGTGAAGGGCTCCCCATTGCCAGCGCTCCCACTGCGCTCCTGGTGACTGGCATGGGCATGCGCACATCTGGTGCAGGCATGTGCACTAGTGCAAGATTTGGCTTCTGTGCATTCGCAGGAAGTAAAATTGCATGTGAAGATGCTCAGTGTGTGAGATTTCGCTGATTTTGGGTGATTTCTTCTGCACATGAACAGAAGCAAAAAAGTGCTGAAAATTGGTGAATTCTCATGCGCATGAGCATCTTCATGTGAGATTTCACTTCCTGTGCATGAACATAAACCAAATCCCATGCCTGCACATATGTGCAGATGTTGGGGACACAGAGATGCATGCACATCTCCATTTTTACTAGTGGGATGGTATACTGGACCATCCATGCTGCAGCCCAATACTGGTAGTATCTGTATTCTGCACCAATTATGGCAATAATATTGCCTTCCAGCATAATCCTATATAGATTATACAATAATCCAATCAGGAGATTTGAAAACAAGAAGATTAACTACAGTTAAAAAACAGTGCATCCCCCTACCTCCTTTAAGAATGATGGCATTCCATCTAATACTCTCCAATGTTTAGATGAAGCATTTCTGATAGTCTGATAGATTAGTTGGATTGTTTTTAAATTATTTCAGGAAGTCTTTGAAACTGATCATAGAAATAATGTATATTATATTTTGCTAAAATTATACTATATCAATTATGATTTTTCCTAATTGTGATAATGGGGTTCTAACCAGATTGGTACTAATTTCTATTAGTGTCCTTGGTAGCAATGCCTAATTGGCCCCTTTTGATTAATTTAAAAACCACTGCAGAAATTACTAAATAATTCTTCACAATGAATTTTGTAGTTGGCTTATACTTCATTTTTCCTAAGGCAGAGAAATTAATTTAATTAAAAATGATAAATTTGGTTCCTATTGTTAGTCTCTAGGCATATTACTGCAAAACGCAGGGAAACCTAAAGTACTTCATTCCCCTGGTGTGGAGTTATTTAAAAGCGAGTGATAATGATTTGACTGAAAAACTAAAGTAACAACCAATTTGAAACATCATCACAGTGAAGTTTATATTTACTCCTTGCTTTGACTATATTAGCTATGTTTTGCTTCATAATTTACCTTTATCTATGCTTTTTTCATTTAGAAACAAGTTATATTTCTATTTCCTTCCCCAATAACCCAATTCCAGATAGAGAAGGTCTCTACCTGGCCATAAGAATAGAAAGGCTCTGTTGAATCAGGACTAAGGACATTTAAATCCAAAATTCTGTACTAGGCAATAGTTTACTCAGATCAGATGTTCTCGGGGACCTCAAAATTCAGACTTGAGAGCAAAAATATCTTCATGTTGTGTATCTACTTCTGGAGATAACCTGAATCCAGACTATTTTTGTTATTTTATTGCTTGGACTTTCCATTTATTCTCCACCCTTTACTGGCCATTCTGTTAGAGAATATGTCACAGAACTTAGTTTTCTAAACCTAATAATTTTAAATCATGTAGTAAAGGTAGAAGAAGGTAAAAGTTATTTAAGGGAGCAACAAGGATAATCTCCAAGATTTTCCAGAACTGCAATTGTACTGAGAAAATAAATAAATGGAAATATAATAATGAAAGCCATCCCAGCAACGAAAGAGAGAAGAATCCAAAGTTTCATGGCACTAAGCTAAGATATGACAGCGTTAATTAGGGAGGAGCAAGACACTGCAGTGAGATTACAAAAACTGGAAGAAAAATGAAGAGGAGAGAGAAAGAGAATCAAAATGAAGAAATGTTGAATGCTTACATTGTTCCCCTGTGTGTGTCACTTTGCTTCTTCCCTTACCTCCTATAAAGCTGACATGGAAAATAAATGATGTACAATGTTGTGTGGCCAATTAGATTGCAGTGTTGTTTCTAAAGATGCATGAAACTGCCAGGTTTCAATCTATTGCAAGTAGTTATTCTTATCCTATTTTATCCTATTAATTTATTTTCATTGTTCTTCAAAAAAGAAATTAAATTCAGGAACCTAGGATATGTCACCGAGTTGCCTCATCATTCAAAAATTGGTTTCTGTTACTTATTTATTTACTTATTTACTTATTTACTTATTTACTTATTTACTTATTTACTTACTTACTTACTTACTTACTTACTTACTTACTTACTTACTTACTTACTTACTTATTTATTTTATTCATTTGTCCAATACACAATACATATGGAAGAGAATAGACATGAAGTATTACATATAAAGATAATATGTAAAAATAGAGGAGAAGATATATGAAAGGAAGAAAATATATATGATATATGAGATAAAGGAAAGACAATTGGACAGGGGACGAAAGGCACACTAGTGCACTTATGTACGCCCCTTACTGACCTCTTAGAAACCTGGAGAGGTCAATCATGGATAGTCTAAGGGAGAAATGTTGGGGGTTAGGGGTTGACCCTATTGAGTCCAGTAATGAGTTCCACGCTTCGACAACTCGATTGTTAAAGTCATATTTTTTACAGTCAAGTTTGGAGCAGTTAATATTAAGTTTGAATCTGTTGCGTGCTCTTGTGTTGTTGTGGTTGAAGCTGAAATAGTCATTGACTGGTAGGATGTTGCAGCATATGATCTTGTGGGCAATACTTAAATTGTGTTTTAGGTGCCGTAGTTCTAAGCTTTCTAGATCCAGGATTGTTAGTCTATTTTCATAGGGTATTCTGTTTCGAGTGGAGGAGTGAAGGGCTCTTCTGGTGAAATATCTTTGGACGTTTTCAAGGGTGTTGATGTCCGAGATGTAACCACATCATGTTGAATGAAGTGAATGAAGCCTCATCTTCTTAAAGTATATGTGTCTTCTGACTTTACAAATGTGTAATGGAAAAAGCCATGCAGTTTTTAACATAGGCACTTACGTTAAAATATGCATTTATTAGAGGTACCAATTCATGGGAGTGGAGTTATTCTGTGGCTTGGTCCTATGACATTTGGAAGAGTGTTTATTGAAGCTGGAAAACAGCATTAGGAAGAAATCACTGCCTTTCAAATTTCACTTCTGGGCTTTTCTGAACATGGGATAGATTTAATCTAGCAGGGGTTTCTCATGTTTGAGACTTTTATTGAGTCTAAGTTGGGAAAATGGGAAAATTGGGGTGTTCTTTCAAGAGTTCTTCTGCATTTCAGTTCTTGTCATTATTCAACCAGCTTGTGGTAAATAAATAATGACAGCTGCTCTACTGAGTGTTGAACAAGTTAATTAAAATGTGGGCTCTACTGGCCTTCAACAACAGCAATAAAAAAGCTTTAGTTGGCAGCTTTGCTTCTTATTCTGAATGGATCTCTAGGACCTCATTTTTCACACCAATTGCTAAACAATAGTCTTTCTTTCTAATTGATCTTTTATAACACTTTAATGCTTGAACCTTTCACCTGAGTTTTTCGTTATGTCCTCAAACTGTCAAAACAGCATTTGGAATAAGCAGTCTTTGAATGTCATCTTGTCCTGGCAAAGTTCACAGATGGAGTGTAATAATTCTGCTTTTAATTTTCATACTTCCAAAATTTGTTTATTTATTTTATTTATTTATTCAAATTTTTTAATGCCGCCCTTCTCCGTAGACTCAGGGTGGCTTTACAACATGTTAGCATTAGCACTTTTTAACAGGGCCAGCATATTGCCCCCACAATCCGGGTCCTCATTTTACCCACCACGGAAGAATGGAAGGCTGAGTCAACCTTGAGCCCATGACTTGAACAGCTGACCTACAGATCTACAGTCAGCTTTAGTGGTCTGCAGTACTGCACTCTACCTGCTGTGCCACTTCAGCTCTTAGATAGCTAAGGCAGAGAGGTATATAGGTATGTATTTGTCTATACAGACAAATAGACAGATGGACAGACAGACAGATAGAGACAGAGAGGTATATATGTATGTACGTGCGTACGGAGAGAGAGAGAGAGAGAGACAGACAGACAGACAGACAGAAAGAAAGATATACATATTTATTTATTTAATTATTAGATTTAGCCCCTCTCTGCAGACTCGGAGTGGTACTTCAGTGCTCATTGTTAATTGGTTCCAGGAAGTGTGATGAATACCAAAAACAAAGAGCACTACACAAACTTTTCATGTAAGGAATAATGGAGTGAATAAAGATAGCTGACACTGACATTGAAGTCTAAAGTACTGTTGTGTGTGTCTGGATTCTATATGTACGTAAATAACAGAGAGAGAGAGAGAGAGAGAGAGAGAGAGAGAGAGAGAGAGAGAGAGAGAGAATGTCTTTAAGACTCCTTTTTTGTTATCTGAAGCAACCTTTGATAAAGTTTTTGCTGAATAGATCACTTTTAAATATACATTTTGTAAACATAAAGCATAACAATAAAAACAGAAACATAATGTGATTGCTTTATTGCCAAGTTGTTTTGCTGTGTCATGGATAAATAACCAGTGAAAGGCTTATATATATATGTATTGATAACTTATTGATACATTCTAAAGAAAGTAGAGGATTGTCATATCATGGTTGACCTCATCTGACCCTTCCACAGATATTGTATACAGATATTAACATGTTTCTTCTCTGCTAATGTTGTAGCTGCATACCAGTAGTAGTATATTTTAGTTCTGCTTTAGCCACAAAAGTCCTCTGGGTCAACGTTTCCCAACCGGTGTGCCGCGGCACACTAGTGTGCCGCGAGACATCATCAGGTGTGCCGCGGCGAGAGGTGGCGGAGGAGAGTGGGCGGATCGGGCGGGCAATGGGGCAGGGTGGAGAAGCCAGGGGCGCGTTTGGCTGGAGGCACCTACTGCCGCACCTCCCTGCCCCTGCCTCCCCACGGTGCCTCCGGCCAAACGCGCCCCTGGCTTCTCTGCCCTGCCCCATTGCCCGCCCGATCCGCCCACTCTCCTCTGCCGCCGCCTCCTGCCTTGGGGTGAGCAATCCGGGAGTCCGGGACTGTGTGGCTTTGCGCCATGAAGAGAAAACGGCCGACTTTTCCCTGCTGCTGTTTTCTCTTCATGGCGCAAAGCCACACAGTCCCAGACTCCCGGATCGCTCGCTTCTCCGGTCAGCAAAGCCATCTGCCCAGGAAAGCGCCGCGCTGGCCGAAGAAGCAAGCGATCCGGGAGTCCGGGACTGTGTGGCTTTCCGCCGGGCTAACGGGAGGCGGCGTGAGGCCGGGCGCTGGGGACGTCTGGGAGGGCGAGGAGGCTGATGGCTGCTGCGCACTCCACTCTCTCTCCGGATCTCTCTCGCTCTTTCTTTTTCTCTCTGTTGCTGGCGTGGTGAACGAGAGAGAAAGAGAGAGAAAAAGGAGGGGAGAGAGAATGAGAGAAAGAAAGCAAGAGAAAGAGAGGGAAAGAAAGCAAGAGAGAGAGAGAAAGAAAGGGGGGAAGGAGGGAGAGGGAAAGACATAGAGGGAGGGAAGGAGGGAGAGAGAGAGAAAGAGAGCAAAAAAGAGAGGAAAAAAGAAAGAAAGAGGGATGGAGAGAAAGAAGGGAAGGAAGGAAGAGAGAGAAAGAGGGAGGGAGAAATAGAGTGAAATGGAGGAAGAGATTTTTTTTTTGTCCAAACTTTTCTTTAGCCCCCCCCGCCCCCCCCTTCAGTGTTCCCCAGAATTTTGAAAACATGAATAATGTGCCGCGGCTCAAAAAAGGTTGGGAAACACTGCTCTGGGTGACCTTAAACCAATCACTGTGAGTCCAACTCACATCATAAGGTTATTGTTGTGGGGAAAAGGAAAGAGGAAGGTATGTTATATATTTTCACTACTTTTGAGTTGTTTGTAAAAATAAAGGCAGGATAAAAAAATTGAATAGGTGAAATAGTGATTCATGTCTCTAGGGAGAACAAAGAATATACCAAGATGATGGTCACTAACATGGAATTGAAGCTTTGCCCTCTTAAATACATGACACACTTTGCACAATGTACATTTATATAAATCTCTATTACTATATGTTATCCTTCTACTCTTTTTCTAAATAAATTAAAAAACCACATGGAACATGGAGACTATTTCAATCCCTTAATGATCTGAATTTACCAACATTTCTGCTATATAAATAAGAAAGACTTTTAAAGCTATCTTTCTTTTCTCCTCATTGTAACAGATAATATATTCCATATACTAGGAGTTTAAAATATCCAGAAAACGATCTTTCAGAAGTGATGGAGAACTTGGCTTCCTGCAGATGTTGATGAATTACAATTCCTAATATGACAGCTATCTTTCCCAGGGGAAGAATGTTGGAATCTGTAGTTCATCAATATCACATAATGTATAATGTCTTTTCTTTTTTTCGTCTTCATTTTTGGATGTTTTATTATTTATTATTTATTTTGTCAAAATGTATGAGATAACTGACCGTAGTATAAACATGAATACGAACCCAGGAAATTGATACAAATAAATGGGGACAGTACAACAGGGGTAGTAGGCACACTGGTGCCATTTTGCATGTCTCTTACAGTCCCCTTAGGAACAGGGTGAGGTTCATGACAATTTAAGGTTGTCACCTCTAAGCCACAGGTTCTTCTCCTATCAGCTTATACCAGGAAAGAGTTATATGGTTTTTCCCCCCTGTCAAATCACCCTGGTATACCCAAATATGTATAGGTCAAGTCATCTGATATAACCAAATATGGGAGGGAGCATACTGCTTCCTTTTGCCTTTCAGCCCTACTCCAGGGACCAGTCAGACACCAAACCATATTTTCCAAACTTGCAAAGAACTGATATAAAGGGAGACTAGTATAGATCTATTTCCCTCCCGTGGTATGCTCCCCCCATATTTGGATATACCAGATGACCAGATGACTCAACAGAAAAACATATAATCTTGCTGTGGCTCAGCTGATAAAAGGAAGGAGGGCCTGTGGCTTAGAGGGTGAAAGCACTGCCTAGCAAGGCAAAAGCAGCCCAGGTTCAGTATACTCCCTCCCATATTTGGGTATACCAGGTGACTCGACAGAAACACACACACACACACACACACGCACACTTTGCCACAGGATAGCAAAGAATAACTCTTAATAGAGAAACATTAGTAAGAGAGAAACACTAGGACAGGGAACAGTAGGCACACTGGTGCACTTATGCATGCCCCTTACTGACCTCTTAAGAATCAGGTGATGTCAAAAGTAGATAGTCTAAAGGTAAAGTTTTGGGGGTTAGGTGGGGGGTGAGTTTAGAGTCTGGTAGTGAGTTCCATGCATTAATTACTCGGTTAGTAAAGTCATATTTTCTGCAGTCAAGTTTGGAGCAGTTTACTTTCTAAGTTTGTATCTGTTGTGTGCTTGTGTCTTGTTGTGGTGGAAGCTGAAGTAATCGTTGATAGGAAGGACGTTGTAGCAGATGATTTTATGGTTCATGCTTAGGTCGTGTTTAAGATGACGTAGTTCTAATATACTGTTGAATTAGTTATGTCTTATTAGTTTAGTCTCTTGAGGTGCAGCTTTGGAAAATATATATATAAAACTTGACTATTTATGTACAAATATTTTGTAATTATTCTCTGAAAGTCACCTTGCAAATGAACAATCAAAACCACTGTATTCACTGGAGATCTAAAGATAATTTTTATAACTGTGTGAAGCACATTTACATCCCCTATTAGAATCCTTTAGTTATTTTAAGCTGCCAGTATATACTTTCAATAAACTCTTTTGAGTCATAAAGTGCCTCTTTTAAAGGAAAGAAATCAGTAGTCTCAGCTGTGCATTTTCCTTCTCTAAATGTCTCAATTTAAATGCAGATTTTGACTACCATGCCATCAACAGAGACTTGGGAGTATGGCATTCCCTGAAGAGGGAGTTGGTAGACAACAAGAGCAACCTTTGGAAAGTGTGGTAGTAATGGGACAAATGTGTCTTCTCTCTCCCCCTCTCTCTCTTTTTCTCCCCCTCCTTCCCCCGCCCCTCCAGCACATTCTGATCAGTACAAAGGGAATGAAATTTCAGCGGCCTACAGAGATTAATTTTACAGAATTAAAGCAAAGTTCTCTGCCTATGATTATGATTTTGTGAGAAGAAATAAAAATGGATTAAGGCTATTTATGCGATGAAAGGGATTACCCTGTAGTAGTGAGAGGCCTTTTCGTATGTACATGGTTTGTTTGCTTTTTCTATTCTTGAATGCTTGTTCTTACTTTCTTTAAAAAGAGAAACCTTTGCAGAATAAATGCATTAACGTATATTTGTGTACACATTGGAAAAGGCCAAAAAACAAAAAAGCACCAATACACCAACACCCCACCTCTCTCTCTCACACACACACCACAAAAATCCTTCTGTCTTTTGGATCAGCTTCATTCAAGTTGCAGCTACCAAAGCTAGCCAGTGCAGTCTTAGCTGTATCAACAGATTATCAAGATCACTTGAAGTGCTGCCAGTTATACTGCACAGGTGAAATAATGCACCCAGTTTTAGTTATAGAAACATAGAAGACCGGCGGCAGAAAAAGACCTCATGGTCCATCTAGTCTGCCCTTATACTATTTCCTGTATTTTATCTTACAATGGATATATGTTTTTCCCAGGCATGTTTAAATTCAGTTACTGTGGATTTACCAACCACGTCTGCTGGAAGCTTGTTCCAAGGATCTACTAATCTTTCAGTAAAATAATATTTTCTCATGTTGCTTTTGATCTTTCCCCCAACTGAGTTCAGATTGTGTCCCCTTGTTCTTATGTTCACTTTCCTATTAAAAACACTTCCCTCCTGAACCTTATTTAACCTTTTGACATATTTAAATGTTTCCATCATGTCCCCCCTTTTCCTTCTGTGCGCCAGACTATACAGATTGAGTTCATTAAGTCTTTCCTGATACGTTTTATGCTTAAGACCTTCCACCATTCTTGTAGCCCGTCTTTGGACCCGTTCAATTTTGTCATGATACAAAAAAGATGCTGAGACTCTAAAAAGAGGGCAGAGAAGAGTAACAAAGATGATAAAGGACTGGAGGAAAAATTATACAATGAATAATTGCAGGAATTGGGTATGTCTGGTCTGATGAAGAGAAGGAATAGGGGTGACATGATAGCAGTTTTCCAATAGTTGAGAGGTTGTCACAGAGAAGGTGGGGGGGAGGACACGTGGAGAGACGTTTGACTTATTCTCCAAAGTACCTTAAAGATAGGACAAAAAGTAACAGACAGAAGCTTATCAAAGAGAGATCCAATCTATAATTAAGGAGAAATTGTCAGTGAGAACAACTAAACTGTGAAACAGCTTATCTCCAGAAAATGTGGGTACTTTAACAATGGAGATTTTCAAGAAGAGTTTTCTGGTCCAAGCTTAGAAATGCCTTTCTCAGTCAGATAAAACTCCATGCTAATGGGTAAATCATACAGATTATATTTATTGTCTGGTATCTCCATATCATAGGCTTACTAAGAGATGAAATTCCTCAGATCTTATGTCCATAATCTGTTCCGTTACATGTAGGTGAAAAGAGATTCATTCTTTCATCTTCAGGCTGTTGCATGGTCCTTTGTTAAGATTTTAAAATGACTGTTGGAGGCCATGGCACAATTACCCAACTGTCTAGGTATATCTCAATGGCCAATAATAACACACAAATGAGATTAATGTCATGGAGTATATTACCCAGAATGCAATCTGTTACTACATTCCTCTAACACAATCTCTTAACCAGCTCTTAAACTGAGCAAGATATCCCTTTAGTCTATCAGCACAAAGAGAGTGGACAGCTATTTATCTGGAATAGTACAGGGCCTTGATGGTGAACCTATGGCACGTGTGCCACAGGTGGCGTGCGGAGCTATATTGGAGGGCCTGTGAGACCTTGTCCTAAGTCAGCTCCAGCACACATGTGCACAATACCAAATGATTTTCAGCCTTGGAGAAGGCCGTTTCATCCTCTAGAGGCTAAAGAGAAGCTTCTCTGAATCCCCAGACTGCCAAATAACCCACTAAATGGTGGTTCAGAAGAATGGGAGTTCAGAAAACGGAAGTTCAGAAAAAAAATTGTTTTGCCCATTTGGCTGTTTTTTCACTGTCCTGGGCTTCAGTGAGGCCTGTGTGCATGCATGGGGACTCTGGGGTGGGATGGGGGTGGGTGAGCAAGTGCAGGGGCAACACAGGGCGGTGGTGTATACATGGGAGGAGGGAATGGGTGTGGGCAAGTGAACATGTGCTAGCATACCCACCTGCAACATTTTGGCACACAAACCAAAAAAGGTTCGCCATCAGTGGCATAGGGTCTTCTGCTTGAGCAGGAGATTGGACTGGAAGACCTTTGAAGTTCTTCCAACTCTGTTTTTCTTTTTCTATAAATATGGTGGGATGGTTCTTGTACTCCAGTTATTCAAGATGATGGGAGATTCTAGGAGGTTTTTTCCCAACACACCTGAATAAACATTGATTTGGGGAAAGCAGATTTAGGGAAATCCCTCTGTCAAGTGTCTGAAATGTCTCAAAATACTATTTCAACATCAAAGAAAGATTAAGCATCAAAATCAGCACTCACACCAAACTCTGCTGTCTTACACTAGAAAAAGAGGAAAGGGCAATGGATAGAGAAGGTCCTGAATCAGATGTACTTTTTCCAGTGACTTAGGCAGATGTGCTCTTCTCATTGCCAGAAATATCCAGAGGGTTGCTTCATGCAAAAGTTAAATTGGGCTTCTCTCAGGGGTGGATTCCCAATTCTGCCATACCAGTGCGCTGTGCACACAGCTTTGCTTCTGCTGCTGGCAGCAGTGGGCTGCAAGACGGAACGCTAAATTGCATTTGCCGCCGCAGCTCGTAAGTTCTTGTGGGGCCAGTGTGATTTTGCTGCTGCACCTGTGGAGGTAGAAAAATCACGCATGGAGCCAAAGGTGCGCCTGTGTTTTGGTGAGGGTTTTTTGCTTCCATGCATGCCAAAACATGGGTGCACCTGTGGCTCTGTGCATGATTTTGCTGCCTCCACAGCCGGTACAGCAGCAAAATTGCGCTGGCCCCGCAAGAACTTACGAGCCATGGCGGTGAGCGCAATTTAGCATTCTGGCTTGTAGCCCCACTGCTGGCTGCAGGCGCACGGGCACATCCCAGTGAGATTTTGCTTCTGAGCATGCACAGGAAGCAAAATCCTGCGAGGCAATGCGTCTGTGAGAGATTTTAGCATTTTTCTTTGCTTCAGTATATGTGCAGAAGCAAAAAATCGCCAAAATCTCATGAGTGTGTCCTCTTTTGAGATTTTGCTTCCTCTACATGTGCAGAAGCAAAATCTCACTGGGATGCACATGCGCACATGTCAGAGACCCAAATCTGCACATGGAGCTCCATTTTTACTACAGGTATGCCGTCTTGTACCATTTCGGTAGGAACCCAATACTGGCTTCTCTTCAGGAAAAGAAATCTGCAAGAAATGGACATCCAAGGAGGTGAGAGAGGCCTTCCTTGTTTCCTGCTGTTAGTTTCTTTATGGTCTCCCTTTAACATCTAGGAAACAAAACAAACAAAGAAAAATAAATGAAATGTTTATGCTGGGATAGAGAAGAATCGGCTTCTGGGAATCCTAGGAACTGCGATACCAGAGGAACTGACATGAATTTGTCACGCTTCTCTTTTATTTATTTATTTTATTTTATTATTTAGATTTGTATGCCGCCCCTCTCCGCAGACTCGGGGCAGCTCACAACAAGATACAGCAATCATAACAAATCCAAATAATTTAAAATATTTAAGAAGATTTAAAAAGAACCCCATTTACTAACAAACACACACACAAACATACCATGCATAAATTAGACATGCCCGGGGGAGGTGTTTCAGTTCCCCCATGCCTGACGGCAGAGGTGGGTTTTAAGGAGTTTACGGAAGGCAGGGAGAGTAGGGGGCACTTCTAATCTCCGGGAGGAGTTGGTTCCAGAGGGTCGGGGCCGCCACAGAGAAGGCTCTTCCCCTGGGGCCCACCAACCGACATTGTTTAGTTGACGGGACCCAGAGAAGGCCCACTCTGTGGGACCTAATCGGTCGCTGGGATTCGTGCGGCAGAAGGCGGTCTCGGAGATATTCTGGTCCAGTGCCATGAAGGGCTTTAAAGGTCATAACCAACACTTTGAATTGTGACCGGAAATTGATCGGCAGCCAATGCAGACTGCGGAGTGATGGTGAAACATGGGCATTCTGCACAATCTGAAGTTTCCGAACACTTTTCAAAGGTAGCCCCATGTAGAGAGCATTACAGTAGTCGAACCTCGAGGTGATGAGGGCATGAGTGACTGTGAGCAATGAGTCCCGGTCCAAATAGGGCCGCAACTGGTGCACCAGGCGATCTCTCTCAATATGTGCAGAAAAAAAATCAATGAGGGAATGATGTATCAGATAACATAATTGCTACAGAGGAAAAATGCCTGCAAAGTGAGGCAGTCACCATCATGGTGCACTGATTGTAAATTAAGCTTTTTCTCTAGGTCAGGAGTCAGGAATCTTAAACACTCAAACAGCCACAAAAGTCATAACCGGAAGCTCCCAATTCAATTATTGAGCCAACCGGAAGGCTGGTTCCTGCACAGAGTCTCCTCCTAACATGGCGTCCTTTTTCCTCTGCCAGTCAAAAGTCCAGTTCCCCCACCATAGAGTCTCCTCCTAGCACGTCATCTTTTTCTTTTACCAACTGGCAGCAGGGTTGCTAATCCCTGCTCTAGGTTGTCTTTTTGTTAGGGCTACATTTGGGATTTCTTTAAATCTCATCTCACATTGACATTCAATGCTCCTAGCATCAAGAGATGAAAGGTGGACTTTTAATAAACTGAAAGAAAGTGGAAGGTGTGCATTATGTGCGATAAAATATGTGTACAGTATACACAGTGAAGGGCTACCAAAATGTTTGCTACCACACTGTGGGCGTGGCTTATGCAGGATGCCCTCCATTTTCTTTCAAAATATTTATGTGAAAATTGAATGCTCTGGGGTGGAGCTCCATTTTCGCTACCCAACTGCATTCCCCCCTATCCAGGCAGCAGCCCACCCCTGTATGTACATGTATATGTAAAAGCACCAGGGCAAACATATGTCTTTTTCATACACTATACTTTATGCAGCTTTATAAGCCTAAGACAAGATAATGTAAATCAGAATGTATCAGATTTTACAAAGTAATTAAGTTAATATCCAATTAATAGGCTTACACAATTAGTGGTTGGTAGTCTGTCTGGAAGAATCTTTAATAGCTGTAAAAATTATGCTGGTAATAATTTTTTTTGAGGGGGACAGAAAAATCTAGGAAATGCTGTAATATATTAAAAGTAAATGCATGAAATTGGAAGTTTAACTTTAGGGACTGTAGTTTAACTTGAGTATGGAGATTTTTGTGATCAAGAATGTTTGCAGGGGAATTGAAAAAAAAAATCAAGATAGTGGCCACAACCATATTAGTTTGTCTGTCTGCCTGCCAGTGTTCCCTCTAATTTTTTTTTTTTTGGGGGGGGGCAGAAAAGTATAGTGTCTGAGCAGCAGTCCCTTTGGGACTGGGCGGCACAGAAATAATAAATAAATAAACAAACAAACAAACAAACAAATAAATAAAAAACCCACCCTGTTTTGCCTCAGAGAATTTCAAAATAAAATACTGTATTGTGTGTCTATAACAGTGAGCTCATAATAGGGCAACTCTATCAATATCAAAATGCCACTTAAATAGTTGAGCTAGTTTCAAACTAGATTTTGATTTTCTTTCTCTCTTCCTTACTCCCATTCTTTTTCTTTCTCTTTTTCTTCCTCTCTTTTTTCTATCTGTTTCTCTCTCTTCCTCTCTCTCTCCTTCCCTCTCACTCTTTCCCTCTCGGCTTCTGAGCAGGTTTGGAAAACTCTGAGTTGATGATGATTTTTAAGTGAGCGATTGCTCACTGCTCAGCTTAGAGGGAACTATGCTGCCTGCCTGTCTATCTATCTATATCCTGCCTTTATTATTTTGACAAATAACTCAAACTAGTGAAGACACATCCTTCCTCTTATTTTCCCAGAAACAACAACCCTCTGATGTGAGTTCAGCTGAGCGAAAATGACTGACCCAGCTGACTTTCATAGGTAAGTAGGACTTTGCTGGAGAGACGGAGTAACGACACGGACACAAGAGCTGGATTTAAATTGGGTCATTTTTATTAACATAAATTTGCATAATTTAGTCAATACTTTGCATAAATTAGCATAATCAACTATGACCCGGAACTGGACCTGCAGGGTCAAACAAATACTTCCGGGGCGGAAATGACGTTATGCCAAAAAACATTCCTGGGCAACTCATGGGCGTATCTCGATGCAAGTCCAGGTGAGGGCCAGGCCGTCACCTGCGACCCTGCCATGCTGTGCATGAGGGGGGTCCCACTGGCTAACCCGAATCGGGGAATTAAAGGTGCAGGACCCAAAGACAGGTTCCCCCCAGCTGCTCAGGCAGAAACTCCCTCCATGAGCTTGCGGAGAACCTGTCAATCATCCCCAAAGATGCCCAAGGGAGAACGCGCGGTTGCTAAACCACCCAAGTTTTCCGCCCCTAACCTGCCTACCCAAATGACCAAAGGTAAGCCAATTAACCTAATAACTGCAAGCACCCCCTAACCGCACATCCATCACCTCAGTGTGGAATGGGCGAAAAAACAGCTCTGCTAAAAGGCAGAACTGCAAAAAATTCCCATTCGGCCCCCTAAGGGCGACCCCTAAGCACACTGCGAAATAGTGGAGGGCGGGCGGGTGTCTGCTCAGCTCTGCAGTCCGGGCGAAAAGGGAGAGCCCCGGGCCTGCTCGCCCTTATATAGGGCAAGCAGGCCCCGCCCGGACCAATCAGGAGCCTGGCCAATCAGGCCCTGATCTCCCGAGCGAAGTCTCATCTCACGAGACTTCGCTCGGGATCCAAGATGGCGGCCGCCATGAGGGACCGTGTCTCCCGGTCCCTCCAGCAAAGCCTGCCTGCCGGGTAAGTCCGGCGCTGCCCTTGCTGGAGAGACGGAGTAACGACACGGACACAAGAGCTGGATTTAAATTGGGTCATTTTTATTAACATAAATTTGCATAATTTAGTCAATACTTTGCATAAATTAGCATAATCAACTATGACCCGGAACTGGACCTGCAGGGTCAAACAAATACTTCCGGGGCGGAAATGACGTTATGCCAAAAAACATTCCTGGGCAACTCATGGGCGTATCTCGATGCAAGTCCAGGTGAGGGCCAGGCCGTCACCTGCGACCCTGCCATGCTGTGCATGAGGGGGGTCCCACTGGCTAACCCGAATCGGGGAATTAAAGGTGCAGGACCCAAAGACAGGTTCCCCCCAGCTGCTCAGGCAGAAACTCCCTCCATGAGCTTGCGGAGAACCTGTCAATCATCCCCAAAGATGCCCAAGGGAGAACGCGCGGTTGCTAAACCACCCAAGTTTTCCGCCCCTAACCTGCCACAGGAGTGGGGGTCAGATCTCTATCTTGGCCCCCCGACTCCCCCCTCTAGCTGCGCCAGCTCACGCAGAGACCGCTGCAGGTCCTGTAAGAAAATGGCGTTCCCCCGCTCAGACAGGTGAACGCCATCGGCCCAGTAAAGCCATGGCCGGTCTATTGTGATAAGGGGATGGGGCACTACAACCCCACCTAGTTCCCTAACTGTTTTACCCATAGCCCTATTCACCCGTCGCCTAGCCCGGTGAATGGCCCTAAGGGAAGAGGCGTCCCTCCCCACAAACCTAGGTAATATTTCTGACCACACCACTTGCGTGGTGGGCCATACCTCACGAAGCCTTCGCAGGTCTTCGCGTGCCTGGATGATCAGCGCCAGGCCTCCCAGTATGCACAGGTCATTGCCACCTAAGTGCAATACCTGCCACCTGGGTGCGGCCACAGGACGCTGCCCACCCAAACCTACTTGGGCACGACTCCAGGAGCCGCCCCACCTACTGCCGGGTGCAGCCACAGAATGCTGACCGCCCAGCACCGCCGGTAGGAGACCCTCCCACCGCACACCTCTCCGGCCCATCCAGGCAACCCTGACCCACTGCCCCAGGGACAGCTGGATCCCGACGGCGCTCCTGGCCGCCAGGCGGCCGGCCCCAAAATCATGCTGTGGCCACACAGCAGCACCGTCGGTATCATGTTAGCCTGGGGACCTGCAAGAGGACACACACACACAGAGAGGTTACCAAGCCTAAGCCCTGCCTAGGATCCTCAGCGGGCCTAACATAACCCAAATATGCCGCTGACCGCCAGCGGCCGATCTCCCGAATCCACTGGGCCGGTAAACCAGAAAGTGCCGCGCTAGTGGCGGCGCCGATACGGAACAAATGCGTTCCATAACCGGCGGGATCCATGCCCACCTGGGCCATCGCCCTGGATACTAACGCCCAAAATTGTAAATGGGTCAGAGGGGTACCGTCCCAATGCCTAGACAGGTACCCCGGGCCTGACCCCTGCAGAAACAATAAAGCTGTAGGGCGGCCACCGTACACACAGTTTGGTCGGCGGCCGCACTAATTTAGATGGTAACCCCTCTGTGTAGCTGATCTGTCTTAGACCGCCTTACCACAAGGGACACACCCCCTTGTCTAAAGGCCAGATCAGCTTACTGGAAGGCACGGAGCGAATAGTCAGCCTGAGATGAGGCCAGGCCTCGCTGACCCTAAGGACCCCAAAAAACATGACACAAGTCGCTGCCCAAAAAGACGGGCCTCGTACAATGAGGAACACAGACTGCCAAAACCACGTTGATTAAAAACAGCTGCTCCACCGTCAGGGCCCGACGAGTGTCACCAGGGGCCCCCGCTTGCTCCCTCATCCGGCCTTCCAGCACCTTCCGGATGCAAAGTCACCCGAAAAATCTGCCAACCCTCCCGCCTTGGACAGAAAGGCGAGGCCGGCCAACCTGTACCGGATCGTCCTAACTGACAGGCCACGCTGCCTAATCTGGACGCAGAACTCCAGCCAGGTGCTCTACAGGGACAGGCCAGCTAAGCTGGTAACCCCTGCCCTGCCTGAAATCCCCAAACTCCTTACCCGCACGCTGGCATGCCCTAAGGGTGCTGGGCGCTACAGACGAGGGGATTGCCCGGGATGCCACGTATCTCCCCACTCTGGATCCCTCCCAGACTCCAGAGATGGCCGGGGAACTCCTCTGGCACCTCTCGGGCCCATGGGGCCAGGGTCCGAAACCTGGACAACTGACCACGGGACAAGGCATCAGCGACCCCGTTATCCAACCCGGGGACATGCTTAGCCAAAAACAAAGCGTTTAGAGACAAGGACCTGTGCACAAAATGGCGGACAAGCCGCATGACCCTGTCGCTCTTCGAGGACAGGGCATTCACCACATGGACAACCGCTAGGTTGTCACACCAAAAGTGCACGGTCTTGTCCCTAAACTGCTCCCCCCAAAGCTCTAAGGCCACTATTAAGGGGAAGAGCTCCAAGAACGTCAGGTCCTTAACCAACGAAGAGGCACTCCATTCCGGAGGCCATTCCGACCAGCACCACTGGTCACCTAACACCACCCCGAAACCACAAGTCCCTGCGGCATCAGAGCAGAGCTGCAACTCAGCTTCCAAAAGAAGCTCATGCCGCCAGAAAGACACACCATTAAACCTGACCAAGAAATCCCGCCACACGCCGAGGTCATCCCTGACCCCAGCGCAGAGGCGGGTACGATGATGGGGCAAACGGAGCCCCTTCATCGCGTCATACAACCTCCTGGAAAAAGCCCTACCAGGAACCACTACCCGACAGGCAAAATTAAGAATGCCTGCCAATTCCTGAAGCTGCCGTAGGGTCACCTTCCGGCAGCCCAGCACCTCATCAAGCTTCCGCTTAATCTTGACCAATTTCTCCAGGGGCAATCTGGAAGATTGCTCCTCCGAGTCTAATTCAATACCCAGAAAGGTAATCCTGGTGGCGGGGCCTTCGGTCTTCTCAGAGGCTAAAGGCACCCCCAATTGAGCACAAAGGGCTTCGAAGTCCCGCATCAAAGCAAAACACTGCTCCGAATGCGCAGGCCCCGCCAACAGGAAATCATCAAGGTAGTGAACGACAGTACCCAGACCACTTTGCCTCCTGAGCGCCCACTCCAAGAAGGTGCTAAAACTCTCGAAAAGAGAGCACGAGACCGAGCAACCCATGGGTAAAGCTCTGTCCACGTAATAACCCCCCTCGAAATGGAAGCCCAACAGCTCAAAGTCGTCTGGGTGTATGGGGAGGAGCCGGAATGCCGACTTAATGTCGCATTTACCCATAAGGGCTCCCACCCCACACTTCCTAACCATAGTCACGGCTGCGTCAAAGGACGCATACCGGACTGAACACAGCTCGTCAGGAATGAAATCATTCACTGACTCCCCTTTTGGGAAAGACAAATGGTGAATCAACCTAAATTCACCACTCGCCTTCTTGGGGACCACACCTAAGGGAGACACCCGAAGATTCGGGAAGGGCGGTTCCGGGAAGGGCCCGAGGACCCTGCCCTCGGCCACCTCCTTCCGAATCTTCTCCCTAACAATGTCTTCATGTCCAACAACTGACCTAAGGTTGTCAGACATGAAGGCCCTCCTAACACCTATGTAAGGGATCCTAAATCCCTCCGAAAAACCTAGTAAGAGAGCGGCCGCTCTCGAGCGAGGGTGGTAGTCACCCAACCAACCCTCAAGCACCATTAAATTAATTGGGCTGGGCCCCTTTTCCCCCAGCAGGTGGGGGAGGCTTTGGGAGACCCGAGCCTTTCTTTTCAATCCCCTTCTTGGGGCGGGGGCACACGGCTGCGGAATGGTTCCCCCCACAACTCCCGCAGGCATGACGAAACCTGCAAATGGGACGAAAACACGCCCCCTTTGCAGCGAACTCGTGACACACCAAAGAGGCCCCTTTTCCAACGGCACCCGCCACGGCCTTGGCCGGCGCGGGCGTCACGGGCTCCTCTTCCATAAAGTGACCGCTATCGGTCCTATCACAGCCCTCCTTCCCTGACATATGCGTGGCCTGGAACCACAGGTCCGGAACCACCATATCCCAAGGCAAGTAGGGGTCATGGGCAATACGCATCCTGAACCCCTTGTCGTAATGCCTCCATATGGTGCCCCCATATTCAAAATGGGCCCTCGCTATAAGGTCGATGTACTTCAGCAAGGCAGCGGCCCTACCCGGCTGCCTCTGAATTACCACCGACGCAAAGGTCAAAAAGGCATACAGCCAAGAGCTGAAGCACTTTGTGACCTTTGTTTTCTTAACCTTCTCCCCAGGCACCACCTCCTTGTCTTGCTTGGGGACCTCCCTGTTCAGAATGGAGAAAAGATCGACATACTCCCCCCGCCATATGGCTTCCTTCACCGACGGGTGGAGATGATAACCTAAAGGCGTCGCGGGCAACCCACAAGGGATGGCCCCAGGCTTGATGCTGGCGAACGGGTCCCACACCGTGGTGGCCCCCGAGCCCAGCACGCCAAGCCCCGAAGGATACACAAAAGGGGGCGGTGGCATAACGGCAGGTGGAGGAGGCATCCAACCCCCCACCCCCGCCCCAGGCGGGAAAGACACCCCTGGCGCCCCCAGTGGCGGGGCAGGCGGAGACCAGACCTGCCCGCATGTGCCCGCAGCAGCCCCCATGAAGCTGTTGCCACTCCCCAATGCAGGCGGGATAAACCCGGGACCCTGCACAGGAAGGAGCGGTGAAGTGCCTACGTGTGGTGCGACCTCACCTGCCCCGTAAGGGGTAGAAGCCATCCACGGGGGACACATCCTTATTGGTCCCTGCAACGATGACCACTGCCCCGACTGGGCCATCTGCCCCGCCGGGGCCGTCTGCACGGTATGTGCCAGCTGAGAGGTGTGGGCAACCTGCCCCTCCTGGGCCGGCTCCTCTTCGGGGTCGGCACCCCAGGCTGCGGTAGCAGTCATGGGAAGCCCCTCCGGGCCAGCACCTGACCGCCACCGCTCCAATTCATCAAGCCGCTCCAGGACCCTGGCCCAAGAAAGAGAAGGGGAGACCTCAGGTTGAGGGACCGTGGGCATAAAACCCACCCCCCCCACCACCGGGACCACCCCCGGGGGCCCTTCTGCCGCAGCCCGAGCCCAGGCAGACGGCCTGGCAGCCCTCCTAGGCCGCACCACCGGTGGGGCCGGAGGGGCCTGAGCTGGCCGCTTTTTAGGGGCCATCAACCCTGACTTGTAATCTGTTATTAACCAGAAAGATGGGGAGAGGGGGTGACCCACTCCCCCAAAGGACCCTGCACCTACTAGGCAAGGCCTGCCTTAAGCAGCAGGCCTCAGAAGTGCAAACCTCCCAGGAGGCCAATCCACCCCCCCACTCAAGGTGGTAGCAAGGCCCACCACCAGGCCTTTTATAGACAAGGCCACAGGCCACCCCAGAACCCCCGCGGGCCCGCGAGGCCACAAGAAGGCGGCACCCCACACCACCCCCAACCAGGCAATGGGGCTCCAAACCAGAGCGGAGCCCAGCCGATGCTGGCTCCGCTATTGCAAAAGGCTTCTTTCCGCTCCAAGACAGGCCACAAAATGGCGGCTCGCACGAGGCCACACACAAAATGGCCGCCGCGAGCAGACAACTAAGTGTCTGCTCAGCTCTGCAGTCCGGGCGAAAAGGGAGAGCCCCGGGCCTGCTCGCCCTTATATAGGGCAAGCAGGCCCCGCCCGGACCAATCAGGAGCCTGGCCAATCAGGCCCTGATCTCCCGAGCGAAGTCTCATCTCACGAGACTTCGCTCGGGATCCAAGATGGCGGCCGCCATGAGGGACCGTGTCTCCCGGTCCCTCCAGCAAAGCCTGCCTGCCGGGTAAGTCCGGCGCTGCCCTTATCTCACAATCTTTTGCTTTCTAGCCTGGTGCCTTCACCACTAGATCAGGGATGAAATGCTCCAGGTTCACTCGTGCCTGTCAGTCATTGGAGAGCTGGTTGTGAAGGGAGTGTGAGGCTCCGCCTACCTGGCATTCAGGCAATTGGGTTCTTTTACCCTCTGTGCCTGTGCAAAGCATTCCATTCATGCACAGTGGGTGAAAGAACCCAAATAGCAGCATTTGGGCAGGTGGACGGAGCTTCACACTCCCTTTGCAACTGGCTTTCCTATGACTGATAAGTCATGAGCGAACCAGGAGCATTTCACCCCCTGCACTAGACCAAATTGGTTCTTTCATAAATTCAAGATTGTGATCAGGATTTCAAATGACTTTATAACTAGTGTGAGTCCCAAAGGTGTTTTTCAAGAGGCAACTGAACTTTCTTTGTTTTTCTTTGAAGACATTTAGCTTCTCATCCAAGAAGCTTCTTCCGTTCTCACTGAATCATTCAACTCTCCATACAGGTGACTCCAGATGGCTTACAACATTAAACAATCAACAATATATATAAAAAATCTGTATAGCTCCATCCCACTCCAGCAGCTGCAATGATTTAGGACTATAATTTGGGCTTAATTACAGTTGTAATTCAAGGATTACCTGTATTGTAGGAACATTCTTTTTCATAAATGTCTTAATGAACACTGGAGAGGCCCTGTGTTTGCACTTTTATGAAGTTTGGAAACTTAAATGAATCTTACATTCCAGCTGTATGTATGCGCTTTTATATACCAACTTCAGCCAATGAAAAGAGATCACGAGAGACCTACCAGCACATTACACCTGCACAAATAAAATGAATTGTGCCAAAAATATCATGCAGGTCTGCATTCAAGCTCATGTGTGAATTTTGGAAGAAATGTTATTTAGGCTGTTTCCGCAGCCTAAAACAAAAGGAAACAAAATAGAAATTCTGATATAGTTGTTCATCATATAGCACATATGTAAAACTTTCTGCACTATAATAACCGGGAAATGAAATAAAACATTAAGGATCTTAGGAACAAACATAGAAAAAAATGTTTCTTATTAAGTGAGAATGGAGAATTGAAAACCTGATTTTTCTTGTTTCATTCTTCTTGTTTCTCTCTTCGTCTTTTATCTGTTTCTGTTTTGTCTATCTGGTTTTCATTTCTATCTTCTTTTTCCTCCTTTTCCACTTCCTGATTCTCGTCCCAATTTTCTTTTACAAATTCTTCTTCTCTCTCTCGATCTATGTACTTCCTTGGTTTTTATGGCTCCATAATCTCTTTTAATGTTACTTGCACACTGTTTAACATCCTAAACAATTCTTTATACATCCAACATTACATTTTGAATTTTATCAATTTTTTTTAAATATTCAATTTTAATTTCCAGTCCCAATTTTCACCCAAACCAGTCCTAAAATCTTAAATCTTCTTCAGCCAAGAAAAAAACAAAGCCAAACAATAAGCCAGAACCAGGTACTCCTTAAAAATTTTCATAATAGTCAACTTATCTTTCCAAGGTCAGCTTTTGTCTGGATTCTATTTCTTGTATTGTCCTTTAGGTGTTGAACTCACATTCCTCCAGTAAACGTCTCTCTCAAATCTCCATACTGATTCTTTTCTTTTCAAAATACCAAAATGTTTTAATTCCATTTCAATAGTGGGAAAACAAAAAGTTATTTTTCTTCTTCAGATCTTTTCTCTTTTGTTTTTTTCAAGCTTCTCCAATTCTGTTTTTAACCCCCAAGCATTTTACTTGGGCTTTCACTCTGTCACTCCCACTTTTATTTTGTTTTCTACACTCCTAATCTCAGTGGCTGCTGTTTCAATCTTTAAAATGTTTAGAATCCACATTTAAGTTTCTTTTTTCTCATAAACTGGCCAATCTCTCTCCAGCTCCAACACTTCCTTCAAACACTGCTCCTGCACTATACTTTAGTCCGGTTGCCCAAGATTTCAAAGTGGTAATTAAATATGCCTACCACCCCCACCACTGGTTTTTGAGGAGTTTTTTTCTGACCTTCTGGGGAACTTGCCTTGCTCCCTGGATTGGTTTCGCTCTGCAGACCTTCTGATGGCAATTTATCCAGTTTGATATTTGCAAAGCTCATTGGAGCTTCAGTATTTTCCAGCCAGTGTCACTGTGACACTTCAATTTCCTTTTCTATAGGTGGCATCTGCACCAGGCAATATTGATTAAAATATTTAACAATATGTCCCAAAACTGTTGAAAATGTAAACAAATACCTGTCACATATTACTACACGTGATGGACCTGTATAAGGCAAAGAAAATTTGGACAAAAATCCATACGTGATTAGAAAAAATGGTCAGACAACATATAGATTTAAAGCCAGAATTGTTTTTATTAGGCATTATATCAGATGGCTATGATAAAGGGACAATATATCTAACATTACATGTCTTAACTGCAGCAAGAATGGTATATGCATAGCAGGGGAAGAACAAACAAAAACACCTCTTCAGAGGATGAGATGATAATAAAGATACTAGACCGTGGAGAAATGGACAGACTAACGCTAAAATAAAAGATAAAGGAGATACAGAATTCAACATGGAATAGATTATATCAATGGCTAGAAACACATGGTAAAAGTTGGTATCAGGTAATATGGACATGGAAAGAGATATTATTTTTAATATCAAAATAGGAATGTACGGTAAGTATTAGAATGTAATATAAGTTGACAAATTAGAATATGATGGTCAGAAACTATTGTACAGCACTAGCATTGTTTAAAATAGTATACATATTATTCTGTTTTTACTTTTGCTTTATCATAAGTGGAATGCCAGGATAATTACTCTGTATTCAATATATGTATATGTAAACAATATTTTTTAAATTTTCCCTCATACAAATACTTTTGGGCATTTTTCTGCTTCAGTGAACCAGCTGGATTGTAAGAGCAAAGATAGTTTAGAACTTGTAGGCCTCTGGAGAAGTATCACAAAAGAACGGGGGAATATTCTCAAGGGATACACTGAAGGTTATTAAAATTTAAGCTAATTAACATATTTAATTGAATCTAGAATGAGCCTAATCTCAAGGTAATATTGTTGAAAAAGAATTCAATGATATCCTCCATAAAGAAATAATTATAATCAATCAGTACAAAATGGATTCTTTCAAATAAATATAGGAAGCTGGCAGGGATGAAACTGGCAGAAAGTCACAACGGTGACCCAAACTTCAAATTAAAAGCTTTCCCTTTTTATTTTTCCATTTGTCGGAAGTTAATTATGATCCATATAAAAAATCCACGCTGTACTAAAACAATGAAGCACAATTGCAACATAGCCCCTTAACAGCAGCTACAGCTGAATAGGGCAAAACTTTACTTGTTTGTACAGAAGGACATAGATTAGAGAAAAGTAACACAATAAAGGAATGGCTGTTACAGGATGATAAAAGCAGAGTCAGTCAAGCAAAAAAGCAAGCAAAAAAGGGTAGACTATTAGGATCCTTTTTTCAATAAAGAGTGTTGAAATATCAATATATGTATGTGTCTATGGTACGCAGTTGGCTTTAACTACAAGAAGTAGAAAATAGATCAAATGAACAGCTCACTCGGCTATTATCTGTTACAAGAATTGTTTAAAGAAACAACCCACTTTTGTTTGTTGATTGATTCAAGACATGAAAAATGATGTAGAAAAAAAAATGCTCCCCTTTTAATCATATAAAAAAGGCTGATGTTAGACCTGTAAAACAATTCTCTGATCTTCTCTGCAAGCCAGAGAAGATCATCTGAGTTTGATAATCTCTGCAATATCTTTTGTACTGGCACAATTCATTTAATTTTCACTGCTTTTATGCTATTTATCTGTACTTAAGTATATAACATTTTGTTTTAAAAAAAGGAATATGGACAGTCTTGTATTTCCCTTTCAGTGCTGAACTTTCTTAGCTGAAGTTAAGACATTGTCACTCTAAAGGGAATAGTGTTTTATTTGAGGGTGTATTATTGTTAGTCCCTGTTTTAGCAAGAGTTTTATTTGATAATCTGGCTTCCCCGATTGATTTTGCTTGTCAGAAGCCAGCTGAGAAGATTGCAAATGGTGGCGCATCAGGTAGAGTGCTGTACTGCAGGCCACTGAAGCTGACTGTAGATCTGAAGGTCAGCGGTTCAAATCTCATCACCAGCTCAAGGTTGACTCAGCCTTCCATCCTTCCGAGGTGGATAAAATGAGGACCCGGATTGTGGGGGCAATATGCTGGCTCTGTTAAAAAGTGCTATTGCTAACATGTTGTAAGCTGCCCTGAGTCTAAGGAGAAGGGCGGCATAAAAATTGAATGAATGAACGAACGAACGAACAAACAAACAAACAAACAAACAAACTTCAGGGCAGCTCAACTGTCATAAATACATGCCAACTTCAATGGTCGGAAGTGTGAGAACCAATCAAAAATCCATTTTTTTCAGCACCACCGAAACATCGAATGGTCACTAAATGAATGTAAATCAAGGACTACCTTCACAGGAGGCTAAAACTCAAATATCAATATACCCTGAATCATACAAGTAGGCTGTATAAAGAATGCAACTACCCACAAAGTGTGACATCCTTCAAGTTTGTTGGGCTACAATTCTCTGAGTTTATAGATTTCGAATACTGGCAATTGTAATTCAGCAACTTTTTCAACCCCAAATTCACGGACGTTTTCCCTCATCTTGATCAATAAGTGCCAAATCAATCAGTTTCCATTCTACAGCTGCATCTTGCACATCATAACTTAGTTAAAACTTACAGAGTGAACATTGTATTAGCTACATGGAAATCAGCCCAAAATTGTTGCAAGGATTTATAATTTTCACTTGATGAAATATATGCTTGTATTAATCTTTTTTCTGGAGTCATCTCATCAGTAATTGCTGGGTGGTGCCATCACCTAAGTACATCAGGTAATTAATGGAAGTTTCCGAATGCCTTTTCCACAAACATATTTGCATAATCCCATATATTAAGAGATTACAGTAATCTGCCAAAAAGGTAGTCAGCAAAGTCATATATGAGACAGTCTATATCTACATCCATACTCACATTTCTGTAAATAATTCATCCATTTTTCAATTTGCATAGACAATAAATTAAGGCAGTGGTAAAATCTAAAAAAATTCCCTACCAGTTTTCTGAGCATGGCTTGATGGCTGTGGCTTGGTGATCATATAACTGGGTGGGCATGACTTCGTAGTCACGGTCATGTGATTAGTTGAGCACAAAAACCAACTTTCACACACAAACAACACAAAAGCCACACACCTGACTCACACACAATGGAAAAGCACACAAAATGGCCCCTGCAACAACAAGCAGGAACTTCACAAAGACATAGAGAGCTGAAAAACAACTATCACACAGTTCATAAAACAGATCAGAATTTCTCAAATATAATTGGGTAGTGTTAGAAAATGAATCTATGAATCCTTATTGAGAGAACAATATAATAGGACATGAGCTGTTATTTCAATGGCCTCTTGACCCCAGGGGCAAAGTCTCAGATCATATGGGACTTTTTAGTGTTGGCTCTCCAGAACTGCTAAAAGGAGGGCAATACACAGAGGTGGGTTCCTCCCGGGTTGGACCAGATCGCGCAAACTGTTAGCCACCCATTGGTGACATAAGGTTCACTCACGGATCCAGTTCTGTCACTGCTAGTCCATGCCTGCTGCCATCTTTTTGCTGAATTTTTGCTGAATTTTCCTGTGTTTGGATGGCTTCTCCTCTTTCTCTGCTTTGAAAAAAGCCCTCCTACCTGCCCCCGAGTTAATCCTGACCTTTATTTCTTAGCCAGAAGAACAGCTGATGAGCTCCTTAGCTGTATTTTGGGTTGAATCCACCTTCTGAGCATGTGTGGAAGAGAAATTGTACGAGGGGACATGCTCGCGTGAAACGTCATGATGCAAACCAGTGGCAAAAGTAAGTAGAACCCACCCCTGGCAATACAGCATGCCAGAGTTGGTGCCTTTTGAAATTTAGAAACAATTATATAATCTAGATATCTCACTTATTTATGAAGGGGACATGACTGCTTCAGAAAACATTTTTTTTAAATAAATTTTATTAATTTTTAATAATAACAGATACACATTACATAAAAGATGAGTGCTCCTACCACCCAACATTATTCATTCAGGCCCCTCCACCAAAATGAGGGTGTACTTTTTAATATTATTTTAAACCAAGAACATTACCATATTTACAAATTATAGAGTGATTCCAGTTTATTCTTTATAATTTGATCTTGAATTCTACTACCCATAAAACCTCTAACCCTGTCCCATCTTCCCATCAGTTCTTTCACTTTATTTTCATTAATCATATTCATCTTTGTATCCATAAACCGTTTCGGAAAACATTCTTAGGTAGAGCAGACAGGTCCTGTTGTACCTTAATACATTGTTTAAATGTATTGAGTGCAAGCTCCTAGTCTTTTGATTTATAATCCTCCAAAGAAATGCCACATTGGAAATGTAGGGGGCTACCTGGAATGTAGCCCTTAGAAATTCAAATCCCAATTCATCAACATCAGAAACCCCACCCCTCCAAGCTAATTTTTTAGTAATCCTCAGGATAGGTATTTTTTAAAAAACAATAATGTCTCTTTAAGCAGCCTGACTCATGATTATTGAAGATTTGCTTCAATCCTCGGGGAGTCAATTAGATGAACTACAATTTGAAACCCAAACATTTAATGTGCCATTTAATTTTCATGACCACACAGAGCCCAACACACTAATTACCTCTGATCTGCTTTAAATAGGTGAATTATTAATCACTAAACCATTCTCTTTTCATAATTCTGTGTTCTAACAAAAGCATTTAGTCCTGTCTTGGGCTTTTTTTTTTTTAACCTTCTTGCACTTCTGCCAAATGCGTGCAATTTCTCCTCTAAAAATCCCTCATCGATCAAAGCAATTAATAGTTGGAATTTGCTTCCTGAAACTGTATAGGGATTTGATTGATAATTAGGCAGAGATCTTCCTTCTGTGAAACAGAGAACATCATCAAGCCAAGGCAACCACCCTACTGCTGACCTTGAACTAAAGACCAAGGAAAATAATGAGAGGCTTAAAAGTCAATGCAATCTATAAAGAAGCTTGCTCAAACTTTCCAAGGTCACAGAACATTTCCCAAGGACACTCCAAAATTGGAGGGTTTTTATTTATTTACTTTATTTATTATTTGGATTTATATGCCGCCCTACTCCCGGAGGACTCTGCGTGACTTACAACCAAATACAAAAATATAAATACACTGTCAGTATAAAATATAAGACCCCCTAAAAACAGTACAATATAAAACCCCTTAAAATCGGCACGAAACCATTTAAAACCCACAAAGAACACTCACAACAGCTAAAAACATAGAAACATAGAAACATAGAAGTCTGACGGCAGAAAAAGACCTCATGGTCCATCTAGTCTGCCCTTATAATGTTTTCTGTATTTTATCTTAGGATAGATATATGTTTATCCCAGGAATGTTTAAAATCAGTTACTGTGGATTTACCAACCACGTCTGCTGGAAGTTTGTTCCAAGGATCTACTACTCTTTCAGTAAAATAATATTTTCTCATGTTGCTTTTGATGTTTCCCCCAACTAACTTCAGATTGTGTCCCCTTGTTCTTGTGTTCACTTTCCTATTAAAAACACTTCCCTCCTGGACCTTATTTAACCCTTTAATATATTTAATTTTTTCGATCATGTCCCCCCTTTTCCTTCTGTCCTCCAGACTATACAGATTGAGTTCATGAAGTCGTTCCTGATACGTTTTATGCTTAAGACCTTCCATCATTCTTGTAGCCCGTCTTTGGACCCGTTCAATTTTGTCAATATCTTTTTGTAGGTGAGGTCTCCAGAACTGAACACAGTATTCCAAATGTGGTCTCATCAGCATTCTATATAGCGGGATCATAATCTCCCTCTTCCTGCTTGTTATACCTCTAGCAATGCAGCCAAGCATCCTACTTGCTTTCCCTACCACCTGACTGCATTGTTCACCCATTTTGAGACTGTCAGAAATCACTACCCCTAAATCCTTTTCTTCTGAAGTATTTGCTAACACAGAACTGCCAATGCAATACTCAGATTGAGGATTCCTTTTCCCCAAGTGCATTATTTTACATTTGGAAACATTAAACTGCAGTTTCCATTGCTTTGACCATTTATCTAGTAAAGCTAAATCATTTACCATATTACAGACCCCTCCAGGAATATCAACCCTATTGCACACTTTAGAGTCATCGGTAAATAGGCAAACCTTCCCTACCAAACCTTCCCCATGTCACTCACAAACATATTAAAAAGAATAGGACCCAGAACAGACCCTTGTGGCACACCGCTTGTAACCTGACTCTGCTCAGAATATTTGCCGTTAACAATAACTCTCTGATGTCTACGCTTCAGCCAGCTGCAAATCCATTGAACTATCCAGGGATTAAGTCCAATCTTCACTAATTTATCTATCAGCTCTTTATGTGGAACCGTATCAAAGGCTTTGCTGAAGTCCAGGTAGGCAATATCCACGGCACCACCTTCATCCAACACCTTTGTGACATAGTCAAAGAAATCAATGAGATTAGTCTGACATGATTTGCCTTCAGTAAAGCCATGCTGATTTGGGTCCAATAAGTTATTGTTTTTTAGGTGCTGATTTATCCTCTTTTTGAGTAGAGTCTCCATCATTTTAACTACAACTGATGTCAAGCTAACTGGCCTGTAGTTACCAGCTTCTTCTCTACTGCCCTTCTTGTGGATAGGCACAACACTGGCCATTCTCCAATCCTCAGGAACTTCTCCTGTTAACAAGGATTGGTTAAACAAATCAGTCAGGGGGGTAGCAAAAACCATACATATCTTTCCTGGTTGGATCCTGATGGGTCAACGACCCCAGGCCTGTTGGAAGAGCCAGATCTTTATGGCTTTGCAGAAGGTTAGTAGGGTGGAGGTAGTCCAAATCTCGGGGTGCAGTTGGTTCCAAAGAGATGGAGCTTCCACAGAGAAGACCCTCCCCTGTGGGCACACCAGATGACACTGTTTAGCTGACGGGACCTGGAGAAGATTAACCCTGTGGGACCTTATCCGTCGCTGGGAGCTATGTGGTAGGAGACAGTCTTGATGATAGTCTGACCCTAAGCTTTTGAGCTTAGATGTTATGCTATGAATTGCCCCCACCCTCCTTGCCTTTCATAAGCTTCTTAAAACCTACCTCTGTCGCCAGGCATGGGGGAATTGAGATATTCCCTTCCCCCGGAGGCCTATACAATTTATGCATGGTATGTTTGTGTGTATGTTCAGTTTTTAAAATAAGGCTCTTTTAATTATTTTAAATATTAGATTTGTTATATGTTGTTTCATTATTGTTGTTAGCGCCCCGAGTCTATGGAGAGGGGTGGCATACAAATCTATTAAATAAACAAATAGATAGATAGATAGATAGATAGATAGATAGATAGATAGACAGACAGACAGACAGACAGACAGACAGACCGATAGACAGACAAACAAACAAACGAACGAACGAACGAATGAATAAATAAACAAACAAATAAACTTTTCTGCAAAATTGAAAATCCATTCCTTCCTTTAAAGCCCTCCTCCTCTTCTGCTGCTCCACCAATAATGCTTCTTAAATTCTGGAGGGAGCTCAAGTCCATGTTAAATATTAAACTGACAGAATCCTCTGGAACTTAAACACTAATCTCTGCTCAGGTTAGCCTATAACGACTACCCTTCTGTTGACATTGTCAGGCCAAAGCCATTTTATTTGGGGTCTTTGGCCTGCCACATTATACTATTCTAATATGCATTTTCTAGAGTGGGAAAATGGGAAGGGCGATGATATGAGGTTGTTAGTATGTATCCATAATAAATTATTTCTAGAAAGCCAAGGCCATCCTTTGTCTCTGCATCTCTGCACATGCATGGAAGGAGATGGGTGGACTTTGCCAACATAGTCTTCGGAGAGGGGCGGCATATAAAACCAATAAATGAATGAATGAATGAATGAATGAATAAATAAATAAATAAATAAATAAATAAACAAACAAATAAATAAATAAATAAATAAATAAATAAATAAATAAATAAATAAATAAATAAATAGCAGCTGAAGATTGGACAAAGTGATAGATTTGTAGGTATGGGGGCAAGGGCTTGAACTTTCAACTGGGTGGTGAATCCTGTCCCTGAGGACTTCAGATTTGGGTTTCACCCAGATGTACCAACATGGGAAAAAAAGGACTAGAGGTTTTTTCACAGTAAGTCGCTGAAAAGATAAAGTTTCCCCCGCACATGTATGCTAGTCGTTTCTGGCTCTAGGGGCGGTGCTCATCTCTGTTTCTAAGCCGAAGAGCCAGCGCTGTCCGAAGATGTCTCCAGGGACCACAGTGGTCCCTATTTTTCTACTTGCATTTCTTACATGCTTTCGAACTGCTAGGTTGGCAGAAGCTGGGACAAATAACGGGAGCTCACTCCATTATACAATGCTAGGGATTCAAGCCACTGAACTGCTGACCTTCTGATCGATAAGCTCAGCGTCTTAGCCACTGCATCCCTTCTTCTAATATATTCTTCTAATATATGACCTTTTTATCCTTGGTGACTACAACACCAATACTTCACCTGACATACTTCTATGTTACACTGATCTGTTTCTCAATTGCTTACCAATCCCAAATATTTCCTCCCACCTTCCAGTTTAATATTTAAAAATTAAAATCAAATCATTATGTCGCATAATTAATCATTTATTTATTACTAATTTGCTGGATGTAGCTTCAAGCAATTTCCTTTTTTTAAAAAAAAAATATTGAATCAGTTTACTAACTCTGTCAAACCTACTTAAAATATACAAGATAAAAGAGAATAATGAAGTATTAACAATAAAAAAAATCCTATCATCATAATAGACAGATAATCCAAAGGATATGGAAGGGTGGGGGAGAGCAGGCTTAAAGGAACAGCTGAAATTTCAATGTAGCAGTTGAATGGAAAAAGCGTAATTCCATTAAAAAAGACAAAATATTGCAATGAAGTAAGGCATATAAGAAAGAAGGTCAGTGGTTCTCAACCATTTCTTCACCACGGATTCCCTTTAAATAACTTTTGGGGCCACGGACCATGGCCACCAACCACCAAGACTTAACAGAGTCCGGAAGGAGTTGGACAACCTACAAATGTGATTAACAAATAAATAAATAAAACCCAAGTTTAACCCAAAATGCAATGTTTCTTCAAAGCCTTTGAGGAATCCCTGTGATCACATCGTGGCCCCATCGTGGCCACATCAGGGCCAGTGTACGGAGCTGCTGCTCGCGGTGGAGAGGGCAGGCCACTCATGGTGGCGTCTGGCAGTGCAATAGGCAGATGCTGGCAGCCCCCGTCGCTTGTGGTGGAAATCGCATACGCATCTTTGCATGAGATTTGGCTTCTGCGCATGCACAGAAGCCGAATCACATGCCAGGCACAGGCATGTGCCAGGGGCGCGCTGGGCACACTCACAGGGGCTGGAATTGGTAGCCCACCCCTGGCAGGAAGTCAGCATAGATAATGAAGGATAGCATGAAGGATGGTTGCTATTAAGTCATGGAAGAGGCTGTAAACAGAAGTAGCAGAAATTAAACATGAAAGGTGACAAGGTGAAACAACTATCAAAACCATGCAAAGCAATTTATTCTTGATAATATCTTCAATTTTGGTGTTACAATAAAGACTTGTTCTTAGATGCAACAGCTTTATGGAAAGTCGACTACTGTAATGCTCTCTACATGGGGCTACCTTTGAAAAGTGTTCGGAAACTTCAGATCGTGCAGAATGCAGCTGCGAGAGCTATCATGGGCTTTCCTAAATTTGCCCATGTCACACCAACACTCCGCAGTCTGCATTGGTTGCCGATCAGTTTCCGGTCACAATTCAAAGTGTTGGTTATGACCTATAAAGCCCTTCATGGCACCGGACCAGAATATCTCCGGGACCGCCTTCTGCTGCACGAATCCCAGCGACCAGATAGGTCCCACAGAGTTGGCCTTCTCCGGGTCCCGTCAACTAAACAATGTCGTTTGGCGGGACCCAGGGGAAGAGCCTTCTCTGTGGCGGCCCCGGCCCTTTGGAATCAACTCCCCCCAGATATCAGAGTTGCCCCCACCCTCCTAGCCTTTCGTAAGCTCCTTAAAACCCACCTCTGTCGTCAGGCATGGGGGAATTGACATGTTCCTTCCCCCTAGGCTTATAAAATTTATGTATGGTATGCTAGTGTGTATGATTGGTTTTAACTTGTGGTGTTTTAAAATTAATTTGAATATTGGATTTGTTTACATTGTATGGCGATTGCTGTGAGCCGCCCCGAGTCTGCGGAGAGGGGCGGCATACAAATCTGATTAATAAATAAATAAATAAATATGATATGCATTCCATTCTGCACTAATATTGCACATAGAGAAATCTTTCCAAATTGTTTTAAAGCTATAATCCAATATATGTCTGTTCCAAATAATGTCCCATTGCAAAGTTCAGCATTTATTCACGGTGAACGTGTAGAGGATTGAAGTCTGTGCATTAAGATTAAACTCAGGTTTTGCATTTCCTTTTATCCATTCTGGGTAAGAAGAATATTATATTCAGTGCTACATTAAAAGAAGCTGTGTACTAAATTATTAGCCATGCATAAACTGACACAAAATATTAAACAGCATTTTTGCATATCTTAGTAAGACAACACTTAACTGGTAATAGTATTTTATGTTCTAATTTTTTATATAACACACAAGCAATCTAAAGATCTGCTTTTTCAGATATTTTTTTTCTTTTTAGATGATTTTTTAAAAATCCTGTCAAGTTGTAAATAAGGGCCAGGAACCATAGCTCTTGCTCTTTAAAAGAAAATGACTGGTTCGGTCATTACATTTCTGCATATCTTTTTGAAAAGAAACCAATGAGCTTATACCACAGCTCTGCTAGCTACTTCCTCCTACCCTCAGTGAAAATGGTTAGATTGGGAAGAGTTGAAGTTTAACCTAGTTAATGACTATTCCCTTGTCTATAAAGTACTTAGCATTCTGTCATAAAGGAAGGAACGTATGTCCAGTAATTAATTAATTAATTCTTTTCCTTCCTTCCTTCCTTCCTTCCTTCCTTCCTTCCTTCCTGTCTGTTTCTGTTTCACTCTCTGTCTCTCTGTCTCTCTGTGTGTGTGTCTGTCTGTCTGTCTGTCTCTGTCTGTCTGTCTCTCTCTCTCTCTCTCTCGCCCCCCTCTCTCTCAATATGTGTGTGTGTGTGTGTGTGTGTGTTTATGTATCTTTATATATAAAATAGTTTATTTCTGAAGCTTCTGAAGTAAACGTGACCACCTTGTAAAATGCCAGATTTCACGCAAACTGTGTGTGATTTAATTCTAAACTCTTGTGAGAGTAGAATCAAGGAAATGCTGAGAGAGATTTTGTTGAAATAACCAAAGCTACATCTGCAATGACAGCACGTCACAAGGAGCAGGGAAGTCACTAACCCTACACAGTGTAACCAAATAAAGAAGTGCCTTCATATTTGTCTCCAGTCAAAATATGCCAGACTGTCACCGTTCAACAGAGAATTTGTCAGTGCAATGATTTTTAATAACCTTTAGTCAGGACTATAAGGACTGATGTGGGCACAGAATGAAATAAATGAGGTGTGTATAACAAGATCACAGAAATGCTGACTGTGACAATAAGGTTCTAATAACACAGGATGTATCTCAGAACTATAAAATATATGTGTGTGTGCCTTCCCACTCTTTTTGAATCTGGCTGACAAACAGAATTTATAGGAGGCTTAAGAACTAAAATTGAAAACCGTTCCGAGGAAATGTATCCCACCTCAATGGGATTGGCTTGCCCCACTTACTACAGCAAAAGGGACATGCTGTGGACCCAGGGATGGGCTTCAGATCCTTTAACAAAGGGTTTGCTGCCCCGTTGCTTGGTGGCTGTGGCCGTGGTGGGTGTAGCCTAGTTGGCTGCCTGCACCACAGTGGGGAGGAAGTGTTTTTTTTTGCCTTCCCCAGGCTTCAGAGGGCAAAAACTGCTTTCACCAAGCTTCGGAGGCCCTCCAGAGACTGAAAACAGGCCCATTTCTGTAACTGTAAGTGTTGGTTATGACCTATAAAACCCTTCATAGCACCGGACCAGATTATCTCAGGGACCGCCTTCTGCTGCACGAATCCCAGCGACCAGTTAGGTCACACAGAGTGGGTCTTCTCCGGGTCCCATCAACTAAACAATGTCGCTTGGTGGGACCCAGGGGAAGACCGTTCTCTGTGGCGGCCCCAGCCCTCTGGAACCAACTCCCCCTGGAGATTAGAATTGCCCCCACCCTCCTTGCCTTTCGTAAGTTGCTTAAAACCCACCTCTGCCGCCAGGCATGGGGGAATTGAGATACTCTTTCCCCCTAGGCCTTTACAATTTTATGCATGGTATGTCTGTATGTATGTTTGGTTTTTATAATAATGGTTTTTTAACTGTTTTTAGTATTGGATTATTATTATATGCTGATTGCTGTTAGCCACCCCGAGTCTCCGGAGAGGGGCAGCATACAAATCCAATAAACAAACAAACAAACAAAGAAAGAAACAAACAAACAAATAAATAAACTTCCAGAAGGACTGTTTTTCACACACCGCAGGCTCCAGAAACTCAACGACTCTCTAAAACAAGGGTGTTAAACTCGATTTCATTGAAGGCCACATCAGGGTTGTGCTTGATTTTGTGGGGCTGGGCCAGATGTAGCCAAGTTGAGTGTGGCTAATTCAATGTCACTTGTGTCAGACGTGCCTGTGGCGGCTGGAATGCTCTACCAATGAAAACAGGCTCCTGTGCCCTGTTTTCAGCCACAATGGCTTTCTGCAACCCTGTGCCAGTGAAAAAAGAGCTCAGGAGGGTCATGTGTGACCCTCCAAAGCTCTGTTTTTGTTGGCAGAGTCACTTTCCTGTTTTCAGGGTGACCCTGTGTGCCAGATCTAAGTACCCCACAGGCTGGGTCTGGCCAGTGGGTCTTGACTTTGACACCCATGCTCTAAAAATGCAAATGACCAGCTGTCTGCAAGGAATATAAATTCTTCCATTCCCTACCATCCATTCAGAGGTGAAGAAGCTTCTTGGATGAAAAGCAAAACATCTTCAAAGAAAAATGAGAAAAGTCCAGTTGTCTCTTGAAAAAATAGCACCTTTGGGACATCTACCTCCAGTTATTTGGCCTTCTGAAAGGACCTTCAAACTTGGCTCTTTTGGTTGGCTTAGGGCACAAGTGAAGGCTTTGTATGCTGGAGGTAGTTGATGGAGTAATGGAGAAGATCCTACCTTCATGCTGCCTATGCTTTTGGTTTTATCTAATTCCTGTCCATTTTAATTTATTTATTCATTAACCCTATATGATGCCCATCTTGCCAAAAGTATCACTTCCAGCAAACAAAGCCCCTGTCGTGCCAGTGCATGTCTGCAGATCCCATCACCAAATCTTGATTCTTCCATTTAGCACAGTTGTTCAATACTGAGAGATTTTGCAGAAACATCTGCTTGCCAGTCAGATTATCTGCAGTTTTGGCCCCATCTGCAATACCTTTAGGGAGGCAAAAGGGGAACACTTGCCAGTATTAAAGAAAGCATGCCAAGTGTGGCAGCACACAAGTGGTCCATGGGTAGAAGAATGGATTCGTATTTCTTTAAGTTCTTGATTTGGTCCAAGCAACTGCCAATTGGTATTCTTCCATGTCCTCCCGAAACAGGCTCAACCTGCCAAGTCTGTGACCTTATAGAAAACAATGAACGAAGGTTAATTCTTAGGAGAGGTTAAACTTGGGGATTAGCCTTGCCTGCCTTCCTGGCACACCAAAATCCAATGATCCAACAGTGCAAAGGTAAAATGGCCAAAGCTAGTCCACAGACACCCTTCAGCATTCTCCCCAGAACGGACTCAGCTTGCAAAACTGCATAGCGAAGCAGGCCAACCTAGAGCAGCTAATAGAAAAGTAATGCTTTGTTTTTAAAAACACATTTGGAATTTATATTTAAGTAAGAAAATGATTTTTTTTAAAAAGTTAAACGAGGGCTTTTCCTGCACTGGGTCAACATAACTCTTCTATAGACCATTTGCTAAGCAATTTGGAGACTCCTGTTGTGCTGCCTTCTTCACCCTGCCTTTAAAGAAGTGCAGGACGACTACTTCAACAAATTATTTCTGTTACACTCTTGAGGTCATTCTGCAGAAAACGTGCAGAGGTCGTCTCCTCCTGCCTGCTATTTTCATTCTGTTCTGCTAAAAAAAACCCGAAGCAACTGCAGGCATTATAATGCTTCCACATTATTGTCCAGGGTTGAATCTCTTTTTTCCAATTGAGTTGAAGTCTTGAATTGTGTGAATTGCAGTGTGACTCAATTTCAAGGTCTCAAAATCTGTCTCATCATGCCACCTCGGATTCCAACATCCGTCATTCCTATGGAACATTCATCTGGTTCCATCCAGGGTTGTGTAAATTAGTATCCCAAAATCAAAAGGCCTTTGGCTGAGCAGTGCAAAATAGATCATGGCTTTAGGATGAGTCTGGAGGATGATTTTTTTTTTTAGAGGCTTCCTTCTCTGTCTTTTTGTACAAAGGATCTCACTAAATCATTGACACAAATTTGCCTGTATGTGTCTGGGGGGTCTCCAAACCTGGCAATTTTAAGAATTGAGGACTCGCTGGTTGGAGAATTCTGGGAGTTGAAGTTCACAAGTCTTAAAGCTGCCAGGTTTAGAGACTCCTGGCATACATAAAACTGAAACACAATCTTTCCCATTCATGTGGAAAAGGAGGTTCTTAAAAGTATTCATAATTGAAATATAATATTGTGGGGCAAAATAGAAATATGCCTGGAGAGATAACATTTAATTTTTTCCCCCTGCCTCCACCCAGTCTCATCAACTCTCACTCTCTAATTCCCAAGCCTCATGGCCTCTTTCAAAATTATGAGCCCAAATTACACGGATCTGATGTGGATTTACAGCACAGCAAATTCTTGGGAAAATTGACCAAACAATAGGTTCATCTGTGGTTTAGTATTTTACCTGAACAGTGGGGTTAAGTAAAAGAAACTGGCTATAAAACAGAAAGAAAATTAAAATGATCTGCGAATGCTTCACAATTATAATCCTATTTATGTCAACATTTCCACTTTCTGCTAGGTTTTATTACGATGTTATGGCTTATACTTTTCCTGTAATGGGAAGGAGCTTTACTGTATACTGGAAGTAAAATATTGGTAGAGCAATATCAATGAAAGTACTGAATTAGCAGCGCAGACAATTTCTGTATGTGAAATAAAGAAGGACACAATCTTATTCTTCACTTCATGATATAGAGAGCCTTGATCGATGGTAAAAAAATGGCTTTGCAGAAAAACAGCTTCTGGCTAACAGGACCTGACCCAACTCTATTCACCCTTAAGCAATGTCATAAGTGTGAAAAACAGCCATAAGTCATATTTTTTCAGTGTCATTGTAGCTCTGAAGAGTCACTAAATGAACTATTGTAAGTTGAGGACTACCTGTATGGTGCCAGCAAAAAGATACAGACAACTAAATTGCTTTGGTTTTCTGGATTTTTGCCCCCCCTCCTCCCCCCACTGCCAAGGTAGAAATGCATAGAATGAATTAGAAGATTGAGTAAACCCATACATAGGGAATTCATCCAGCATGGCGTTAAAGTGGGTAGGTCCATCCTTCCCTAGAATAATGCTATCATCCCCTCCCTCATATCATTGGAAATTGAGGGCCGTGGATGCTGACAGAATGACAGAAGGCAAAAGTGAGTTCTCAAATAATCAGAGCTGCAAGCTAAACTGGATTCACCTAACTCTTGCCCCTGCTGTACATTGGGTGCTTAAGCAGAGAACAGAGTGGAATTAAGCCACTGAAATCTACCGGTAATTTCCACACCAAAATCTTGTAGGATCTCTGGCTCATTATCTTGGTCTATGAGGGGAGTTATGATGAAATGGAAACAATAGCGGTTGTTGTTACAAAATGCCAATTTTCTCTTGTGCCTTAAAAAAAGAGTAGACAGTTAATATTGAGTATTTATTTCATATTAAATATAGAGAGATATTGTTATACATCTCAAAGTAAACTTACTTGCTAAAGCTCTTGTGGAAAATATGTACAATGTAATCATACTGGAGATATACTTTATTGTGTTTCCTTTTCAGTTTAAAACTTGGCCTTAATAGCAACCCTCCTTGTCAAACATGTTTGCCTTTTATTCCTATGAATTAGCCTTTTCATGAGTATGACCATACTTATTTGGTTATACATTGCACTAAAGGATAACTGGTTCAACTTTATTCCTCAGTGCCAGCTCCTGTGTGTTTCCACTGTTTATCAGATCCTGAAACAGTTGTGCACAGTGATCATTATGTTTACATGAATTGTGGACCTAATATTCTGAATTTTCACATTATTCAAATGTGAAGTCATGGTTCGGATTGACTTTAACCCATTTTAAATGAGGGGTTTTTATATGCCTTTTAATATATATACATATTAGATTTGTTTACATTGTCACACTGTTTTATTATTGTTGCGAGACGCCCCGAGTCTTTGGAGAGGAGCGGCATACAAATCTAATAAATCTAATAAATCTAATCTAATCTAAAACTTCCAAAATGGCTTCCTCAGCTTTCACGTCCTGCTGTTATTGTTGGAGTGTGAGTTCTCTGACAGCCTTTGATGACGATCGAGTAAATTGCTTTTTGGAGGGATTACTTGCAAAGATTTTTACATGGCTTCTCATTTGTACCATATATGAATAAAATAGTACATAACATTCTAAACAAATAAAAGATAATTGGATGGCAGTATAGCAAGCGGTACTGGTTTTTTTAAAAGTAGAATTAACGTTAAGTTTGTGCTGACATATTTCCATAACTATTCCAGAATATAAATGACTTCTTCACTATCCATGACTCATTATCCTGAGATAGAGAAATGCATAGGCTCTAGAGATTTGCCATGTATTTGTCAGATAAATATAAGATATTGCTGCCATCCACTTCGGTTGGCAATACAAATCCCAGAACCCCTAGCCCAGATAGCTAATAACAGGGCAGACTGAAATGCATGGTACTATAATTGGAGATGCATTTCTGGAGGGCAACAGACCAGTGAAAGCTGCTGAAGACCCATTTGAGTTAAATTGTTTTCCACTTGCTGTGGTTTTAAGTCCTCTAACAAAGGCACAAATGCTTTCAGACAACTACAATGTCTATTTATTTATAAAGCCCAGGATACAAAGGAGCGGCGAGCTTAAGCAGAATCAGATTTGGAAAAGAATGTTTAAAGCTTATTTTTCATTCTATATCGATCTTTGCACATTTGCAAACCAGGCTGAATTAAAATTGTTCTGTCAGATTCAGGCTAACAGTAAAAGGAATAGAATTCTAGACAGTTTGGAATTGAGACTTTTGTTCATCACCTTGGACAGATCCCAGCTAGGTAAGGAATTATCCATGACTTGGTAATAGCTTTCTTGTTGATTTAAATAGGAAATGAGAAAATGCTTTAGGTAGAGAAGTCTCCATTTTTTGTGTTTCGGACCCCCACATGCTAATGTTCTACTTGCAAATGCAAATACAGATAGTCCTTGACTTACGACCACAACGGAGCCCCAAATTTTGGTGGCTAAAGCAGAAACGTCCATTAAGTGATTTTTATCCTGCTTTATGACATTTCTTGCCACAGTTGTTAAGTAAATCCCTGCAATTGTTGAGTTGTTATGCTGGTTGTTAAGTCAATCTGTCCTCCTCACTGACTTTGCTTGTCAGAAGGTTACAAAACGGGATCCCATGACCTTGGAACCCTGCAGGCATCAAAAATATTTATTTATTTATTTGTTTGTTTGTTTGTTTGTTTGTTTATTTATTTATCTATTTATCTATTTATCTATTTATCTATTTATCTATTTATCTATTTATCTATTTATCTATTTATCTATTTATCTATTTATCTATTTATCTATTTATCTATTTATCTATTTATCTATTTATCTATTTATCTATTTATCTATTTATCTATTTATCTATTTATCTATTTATCTATTTATCTATTTATCTATCTATCTATCTATTTATCTATTTTGTTATTGTTGTAGTTGTTGTTGTTGTTGTTGTTGTTATTATTATTATTATTATTATTATTATTATTATTATTATTATTATTGGTGCACAGCATACTCAACACTCCTAAATAGTACTCAAGACATATCAAATTTTAATAATTTAACCACATTTGTGTATTCAAATGGCTCATATTTCATGTGACTAATGAATCCTTAAAGGAAGGGGACAGCATATGCAGTTTTTTGCCATTCCGTCCAACAGAATTCAGCTTGACAGTGTGTATCTTTTTCATCAGTATGGCCAGTTCTTTCTCTCTCTATTTTTTTTTGAAGGGTGTCTGTTGCCCATTAGTCATGCTTATTTTTCCATTGCAGGAATCCTGTGCCAGCTTCCACTCAAGTGTTTTCCCATGGTGAGTGATTTCATGTTTTCTCAGCACTGTTTTCTGGAAAGGATAAAATTAATGTGGAAATTTTTATTCAATGAAATTTCACAGCCAGGGACTTTTTGGTGCCAGCTTGTGTTAATTGCTTCATTGTATAACTGTCCAAATTAGATAACTAGGGGACTTATTTTTCTACCTCCCACATGAGCACGTTCTGCATAACCATTTTTCATAAGTTCTGGAATCAGCAAACTGCCCGTTAATTGCTTGAACTACTCCCAAAATATATATCTTTTAAAATTGTGTAGTTGGTTTTTTAAAACTTGATTCAGACAATAACTCTGAAACATAACGACAGATACACACAGAGACACAAAAACACGCACAGACACACACAGGGAAATAGAGATAGATAGATAGATAGATAGATAGATAGATAGATAGATAGATAGATAGATAGATAGATAGAGAGAAAGAGATAGATAGATAGACAGACAGACAGACAGACAGACAGACAGACAGACAGACTATTATATAAAAAGCTTAGACCACCATTAGATGTCTTACTGTAGCAATGGTCCAATGATTATATATAATAATGACTGGCATCAGAATACAGTCTGAAAATACAGGAAATTTGTATGTAGTATTCAAAAACAGATAAGAGGCAAGAGGGTGGCTGGGGGCTGCTAAAAGGCAAGGGGGGTGGCAGAGGAGTGCTGAAGATGGGCCTCCCACAGGACGCAATTCTGCCTGGAGCTCTGTTGGCAACCAGTCAGCAGGCAAGTGGAAGCCCATGTGGAAAGCAGGAAAGCATGCCGGGGTGGCAGAGAAGGGAGGTAGCAGCCTACTCCCTTCCCCGCAGCCCTGACATGCGTGGCAGCCTTCCATGTGACGTTTCCAGCTGCCCCGCACACCCGCTAGCCTTCCAAGGTCAGTATCCAGCCTGGTCCAGCCACTGGGTTGGATGGCAGCCCTTGGTGGAAATGCAGGTGCTGAGAGTGGTGGCAGAAGGGCAAGTGGATGTCCTGGGGCTGCTGCACAGGTGCCCTCCCTGTTTCTGCAAAGGCAAAGCCCTCCTCTTGCATGGCGATCCAAATTGGGCAGAGGATACTACAGAAAAGGCTGCTTTCCATCTGTGCCACCTCCACAGCACTTGGGGCTTTGAAGCAGCCCACTGGCTTCCCACCTGGCAACCTGCCTGCTCTCTTTGCAAATCGGCCCGGCCAACTGCAGGCAACACCCTGGAAACTCAGCCCATGGCATCAGGTTGGAAGCCAGTTGGAAGCCAAATTCCTTGGACCTCAAATGGGAGGCCCATGGGCGGAAGGCGGCCTTTTCTACAGCACCCCCCTCCCCTCTTTAGATCATCCTACAGGGCTCTACCTTTGCAGAAACAGGACAGGTGATTTGTACAGAGGATTGGCGATGGGTGATGTGTGGCCCTCTGGTGTGTATACAGTCTGTGAGAAATGAACTTGAGGTGGAAACTATTGTGTAGTGGGCTGCAATAGGCAAGAACAGACCAGCATAGATACAACAGCATTTATTGATTCAAACTGAACTGAGGAACAACAGGTAAATGCCTATAATTTATACTCTGGGCCCATAGGGCCTTAAGTTACCAATCATAATACTAAAAAGAGCCTGCCCAAATATGAATGTTCCAAGTTTCCTTCCAAAACAGTTGGAAGTTAGGGTCATTTAAAGGTTAGTTTCACTTTAGCTCAGCTTAATGCAACTATATATATTCAATACATAACAGAAACATCTGCACATTGTGAGGAGCCTCTGATTGATAGCTCCAATGTGTGAGCTGTTTTGGTGATACTGGCAAGTTACTGATGACTTGCAAGGCATATGTGTTGATGGCATGGAATTTGTTATTTTCATGGAGCTGGCTCTTCAGGACCAAACTCATTCTTTAGTGGTACTTGGATTTTACTGTCTTCCTTGCCTCCTCTTCCTCAGGGTTCCTATTTGACTGTGGGATACTGAGATAGTTGTATCTGGTCTGTATTTCTACCATGCAAGATAAAATTAATGTGCCCTGATGAAGATAAGTTTTCATTACATATGAACATAAGTCTTCATTACATAAGACTTATTTAAGTGGCCACTTAAGGTCAGTTCATCCCTAGAACAAAACTGAACTTCCCCTGCTGTATTGTGTGCTTGATTATTATTTGTGTGCCATCATATCCTGTTGCTCAGTATAGATCTAATATATTGTTCCACTCACTTTATCTGTATTGCATAATGCAGATTCTTCCTTTGTTGGAATGCAGTGATTATCCATTACTACATAAAGTCACTATTTAATAGACATATAGGGACATAGGTTTTGAATTCAGTGCAGGCATTATAATATTAGTGTTTTATCTCAACATTAGGAGCAGTGCCTTTTGCCCTGACTCCTCACAATATTCCCTCTTCTCAAATGCTTCGACGCTTTGGCATCCACTCAAACATAACCTGTTCAAATGAATTAAACTGCATTCTCCTTGGTGGGGTGAACTGACCGACTGTCACTATGGCTGAGATGAAAGGGCGATGTGTCTTTTGTGATATTATACTTGGTTTTTAGATTGGTACTGGGTCAACTGCGCTCACTGAACTAGCTGAAGCTGAACATGTGGGCTTTTCTACATGACTGGCACACTGTGCTTCTGTCACACACTTCTGTGCATGAATAACTTCAACTTCACCTGCACCAGAGAGCTTCAGAGTATTGGCCTATTTATCTCCAGAGGGGCTTAGAATACCAGCCTGACATTATCCTAGTTTCACTTCAATCGTGTGGTGTGTTTTTTTTGTGTGTGTGTGTGTGTGTGTGTTTGAGTCAGTTATCTGCAGTTTTCTTGGCACAGATTTTTGAACATGATTTGCCATTGCTGTCTTCATAGCTGGCTTCATGTCTAGGGCAAGACCAGACCTCAAAGTCTCCTGGTTTCTAGACTGATGCCTTAACTTATGTACCAAACAGGCTCTTTTGGTTAGGTTTGCTAAAAAATTTTTAAAAAAATGTTAAAACAAAGAGAATAACAGAATTGGGAGGGACCTTGGAGGTCTTCTAGTCCAACACCCTGCAATACATACAATCTAAACCGAAACCTCATCCTGTTAAGGAAAAATAAATAAATAACTCCAGCTAAAATTTGTTGATGAATCTGCTGATCTACAACCTTCTGAAAAGTATGAGATACCCGTTTCTGTACTTGAGTGTACAAACACATAGCCTTATTGATAGCCCAGCAGCTGGTCAGGTTCCACAGTGTTGGCCTTTCCCCGATCCCATTAGCTAAGCAATGTCATCTGGCGGGGCTTAGAGGAAGAGCTTTCTCTGTGGGACCTGACCGGTCGCTGGGATTTGTGTGGCAGAAGGCGGTCTCACAGATATCCTGGTGCGGTGCCATGTAAGGCTTTAAAGGTCATAACCAACACTTTGAATTGTGACCGGAAACTGATTGGCAGCCAGTGCAGGCCACAGAGTGTGGTAGAAACGTGGGTGAATCTAGGAAACCCCACATGTCACGCAGTAGATTTGACAGCCTCCAAAGACATTAAGAAACATCCAGTAGTTAGATAGTTAACTCTGTTTATTAATGTAGCTCCCCCTCCTCTATGATGTAACTGCTTTGCTCACATCCTCCTTCTTGCAGGAAGAGAAGCGGACATTACGATCTATGTTCTTTAGGAATGTAGTCACACATTTTATGCCTCTTAAGGCAAACTTTATTTTTCTACTTTTTATAATAAAAGTTTGGTTCATTTGAACATGCTTGTTTGTACTTTAACAGCCATCTGCCTCTGGAAGGTCTTGCCTCAGTCCTAACAGGCTGGGCACTCTGCAAGGTAGGACCCTCTGATCCAACATGGTAAGCAGATTTTGGTCGACTATTAAAGCAACAGACGCTTACATTCCGTAAGCACACTGGCTGTTCTCCCGATGCCAGCCAAAAGAAAGAGAAATCCCCTCACACAAAGCTACATCGATGCAATCTCCGAGGACCAGTTATCTGACTTCATCATGTCTCAGCAGCGTGAGTCAGAGACCTCTGAAGCTGGCGAAACTCAACAAATCGTAAGTCATTCTTATCTCATTGAGGGTGCAATTGAGAGTCGGGAAGAAGAAGTTAAATCTGTCCCTGGGGTCCCCACAGACAGTACTTCAAATCAGCCCAGTGACGAGGAGATAGAAGAAGAAACTCTAACTCCCTTCCAATCTCAAAGTCTCCAGTCATCAGTCTTGCCTTCAAAAGCTTTTGTTAAGACAAAGCATTCTGATGATCAGGTCTCTCTAACTTCTGTCGAATTAAGGGGACCACCTCGAATCTACAAAGAGTTGAGGAAATAATTGGAAAACTTGAGAAAGAAATTCACGGTTTAGAGTCATTCTGTATTCACTTTGATAATTTACTAAGTATTAAAAATAATGAGCAGCGAGAATCTTACTTCAGTTACCTACAGCAAGCAACTGAGGCAAGATCAGAATTAAGAGAATTAAGGAAACTCCAATTAAAGTTAATAACTGAAAAGATGGAGTCTGTGTCTCTGGCAAATGCCACGCCTGCCCAATTCCAACAAGCTGATAACGAAGGAATGCCTTTGTCCTATCAAGCCGAAGACAGTCATGCGCAAAAGAGTCACGCCTCAGTGATCTCCCATTTCTATCCCGCTGCATTGTCTCAAATAGAAGTTGAAAAAGGAGAAAGGAGGGAGGATCCCCCCTTTCCAGTTGCAAGCCACGGGGGTGTGTGTGTCATTTTACCCACCGCAGCAAGTTATGCAACAGCGGCCACTAGTGGATGGTATGCTCAGAAAGCAAAAGTTTTTCCTGAAGCTAGTATGCATGAAGTGATTCATTATGATGCTAAACCTAGTGTCTCTCGAGCTTCTCAGGCCGCACAAATGCAAAAGGATGCAACTCCTCAACTTCCAGGAACCTCTGTTTCACCACAGAGACCTCCAGTCCTAACTCCACAGATGCCAACACAGCTTCCCAGATGGTTCAACCTCCAGTTTTGCCAGTGGGTATTGGGGCGCAACCCCAACAGCTGCAAGCAGTTCAGATGGCTGCACCTACAAGGCAAACTATCACCTCTTCTGCACTGAAAGGTGAGTTCGTGTTGAAGTCAAATGGGCAGAACTATAAAATGTGGCTTCACAGGATTAATTTGCACCTACTGGCTCATGAAATTGATCAGATCGCTTTCAGTAAGGCGCTGGACTGAACAAGAAAAAGAAGCTGACATAAAAGCAAAGCTCCTCATTCTTATCAGCATAGACTCACAATTGTCAATCAGGTACACACCTGACATCACTTCTGCTGAGCTGTTAGAGTCACTTGTTGGCATGTTTAGGCCAATCTCAGATGAAGGCAACTTCATTCTGATATCCAAATTTCATAATATTAAACTTCCTACTGGGAATGAAATTGCTCCACACTTATCCAAGATGCTATTAATGCATAAATATTTGGAGGAGAGAGGATATCACATGGACAATACCCAAGTCAATGCTGCGATCGTAAATTCCCTTGGCCCCAAATGGAGGGAAGCCATTTACAAGTTTAATATGTACCCATTGGCCCAAAAGACAACACAGAGACTCTGTAACATGCTAACTGAAGAAGAAGAGTTGCTGCACACTAACTTTAGACCAATGTCAGCAACGCACAAACCTAGCTTGGCTAAGAGCGGTCAACAGAAAACCAGTACACCAAAGTACTCACGCCAGAAGCAACCTAAGAAGGACGACACTCGTAAGTCTGATGATTTGCAAAGTGTTCAATCTGGTGAATCTGATCCTCCCGCATATCCAACTCAACCAAAGGGGGCACAGAAGAAAGGATCCCGAGGAAAGAGTTCTGGGACTGCAAAGTCAACTCCCAAAGACTCCAAAGGTGAGAAAACTACTTATGTTAGCACTCTCCTCCTCAAAACTGTTCCTGAGAAGAGTCCACTCTATGACATACGTCAGTTATGGACCCTAGACAGCGGAGCATTGGTGCACATCGCATACCAGAAGGAATCCTTCACTGAGCTACACCAAATAGATGTCAAAGAGGTGTTTGGATTTGCAGAGCAACTCTCCAAACTGGAAGGAAAAGGAAAAGTCTACGTCAAAGAACTGGACTGCCATATCTCAAGTGTTTTCTACGTTCCAACTGCCAAGAACAACATTCTTAGTGTGTATTGCCTGAGAGAAGAATTAGGGACTGTAGTAACCCATGAACTCACAGAGACTCACATTACCAAGGATGGCAAAATTCTTGCTACTGCCATTCCCATCAGAGGTGTTTTTTATTTAAAACCTAAACCTCCAACTAAAGGTAGTGTAAGTATAAACGTTCCAATGGGCGAAAGCACAGGTACAGAGAGAAAACCTGGTGCAACTACAAGTTCAGAGGCTCCTAAAGCCAATGAAATCTCCGAGGTTCCTAATACTGTTACAAATGTTAAACATGTATTAACAAACAAATCTTTTCATTCCAGGTGCATTCACAGATGGCATCGTCGCTTGGGGCATGCTTCTTACCCCATCTTAGCAAAGATGTCTGAATATGTTGATGGTTTCAAAATTGATGGGGCTTGCAAAGTTCATTTAGACTGTAAAGTTTGTAACACAGCCAAGTCAAAAACATCTCCCATACCTAAGTTTGCTCTTCGTTTGTCTTCACGCATTTTTGAATTGGTCCACACCGACGTTGTCGGTCCATTTCGGCCTACTGTTGGTAAACGTAAGTATTTCTTAACTGTAGTTGACAGTTACTCACAATTTGGCTATGTTTTTCTATTAAAGCAACAATCTGAGGCGTTTGGGGTCTTTAAAGACTTTGCTGCAGAGATACTCACCCAACACAACGCCTGGATCAAGCGAATTCAAAGTGACCGTGGAGGCGAATTCATGTCGCAACAGTTCCAAGGATGGATGGCCAGGAATGGAATCCGCCAGCAGACCTCAGCACCTGCGACTCCTGCCCACAATGGGATTTGTGAACGTCGAAACGGGGTCCTGCAGACAATGTTTCGTTGTCTCCTAGAGGATGCAGGCTTGGACTTTTCATACTGGGGCGAAGCATTAAGGTATGCTAATTACATTGTTAACAGAACATGGAGTAGCGTAATACAAGAGACTCCTTATTACTTGCTTCATGCTAAGAAGCCTGATGTTCAGAATATTTACATTTTTGGTTGTTATGCCACTGTTAACATTCCACTTGAACAAAGAAGGAAAGGAGGTCCTGTGTCTGAAAGACTGAGATTCATCGGCTTTGATGAAAACTCTAAGTACTACAAATTTGCTGACTCTCATCACAGAGCATATATTTTTAATTCAGCCAAATTTGAGGAAGACACAAATTGGTCCAGTATACATAGTAATGATACTTCAGTTTATTTTCCTAAGGAAGGTATGGTGAAACCTGATGCTCAGGCAGCTGTTCCAGATATTCCTGATGTTCCAGATGATGAACAGCCTTCGACAGTCGCAGAGGAAATCCCTGACGATGAACTTGAAGGCGGAGATGATCTTCGGAGAGGGGCGGCATACAAATCTAAGTAATAAATAAATAAATAAATAAATAAATAAATAAATAAATAAATAAATAAATAAATGATGAAGGATGGACCAGCGTGCCAAGACGTTCAAAGAGAACCACTAAAGGAACCCCTCCAAAGAGATTTGCATAGCAAGTATCTCAATCTCCTTTTCTTTTCATGTGTAATAATCTTACACTTCCACCTGATCATTTTCACCAGATCAAACTTTTGCCTGAATCTGAACAAGAAAAATGGTATGAGGCTATGGAACGCGAAGTGGACTGTTTAAAGAAACCTAAGGTGTTCCAACAGGTGGAGCCTCCTAAGAACAAGAAAGTCATTGGCACGCACTGGGTGTATAAAGTCAAACAAAAACCTAATGAAGGAAAGCTGTACAAAGCTAGACTTGTAGCTCAAGGATTCTCTCAAGTTTATCCAGATGACTACACTGACACATTTTCACCCACAGTCAAAAATGAGAGTGTCAAGATTGCTCTGATCACTGCTACTGCTTTGAACTTAGAGGTTTTTCAGTTCGATGTAGAGACTGCCTATTTGAACGCTGATCTGAATGAAGAGATCTACGTCAAAGGTGCTCCCGGGTTCCAGGACCGAGAAGGTGATGTCTGGTCTCTGAGCAAGTCTTTATACGGCCTCAAACAAAGTGCCCTTATGTGGTACAAGCTCTTAACCCAAAAGCTAAATTCAATGGGCTTTATTAAGTCCGTCCCTGATGAATGCGTGTTTACAAAAGGGCAAGGTAAGACTTATGAAATTGTTCTTGTTTATGTTGATGATATTGTTTACATTGGTCCCAATGAAAGCATGAGTCAAACTTTTGCTAAGGGTCTTGAGAAACATTTCACCTTAAAAAACCTAGGGCATATTAATGATTATCTAGGTGTTCAGTTTGAGAAAACTGAGAAGGGGTTCTCTCTTTCACAGGAAAGTAAGGTTGACCAGCTTTTGCAGAATTGTAACATGTCTGATGCAAAAACTTGTCGTTCTCCTATGCAGACTGATTTTTACAGGTTAACCCGAGAAGAGTATCCTGATTTTGAGAACAAAACACTGTACCAGTCAGTGATCAGATTGCTATTGTACATCAGCAGTTGGACAAGACCTGACATCTCACTGAGCGTGAATCTGCTGTCCAGATACGTTGGCAACGCAACTACGTTCCACTGGTCTTGCATAAAGAGACTGTTGAGATACATGAAGCTTACTAAGGACAAGAAGTTGTTCCTTGAGCCGAAACATGTTAAGTTCCCTGAAGTGTTTTGTTATGCAGATGCTGACTGGGCAAGTGACACAGAAACACGAAAAAGTACTTCTGGTTATATACTGTTTTTAAATGGTTCTCCTATCTTTTGGAAAGTTAGGCAGCAGAAGTTTATTTCTTGCTCTTCAACTGAGGCTGAATATGCATGTGTTTCTGATTGCTGTAATGCATTAACCTCTGTTTCTCCTCTCATTGATAGTATTTGGGAATGTCCAAAGAAACCAATTGTTATCATGGAGGATAATATTTCAGTCACATATATTGCTGAAGCTGAATTTGTTGGAGCTCGTTCATGGCACATTGACATCCGGTATAGAAATACCAGAGAGAGTGTGAAAGAAGGATTCGTGAAACTTCAGTATGTGCCAACTACTGAGCAGATCGCTGATGTGCTGAATAAGCCGTTGTCAGTTGATCAACATGAATACCTCTCCAACAAAATGTGCCTTAAGTGAATTGATGCCTTGATGTCCCTTATGTCTGTGATGACTGGCAAAGAAGGGGTGTCACGCTGTAGATTTGACAGCCTCCAAAGATATTAAGAAACATCCAGTAGTTAGATAGTTAACTCTGTTTATTAATGTAGCTCCCCCTCCTCTATGATGTAACTGCTTTGCTCACATCCTCCTTCTTGCAGGAAGAGAAGCAATTAAGCGGACATTATGATCTATGTTCTTTAGGAATGTAGTCGCACATTTTATGCCTCTTAAGGCAAACTTTATTTTTCTACTTTTTATAATAAAAGTTTGGTTCATTCGAACATGCTTGTTTGTACTTTAATAGCCATCTGCCTCCGGAAGGTCTTGCCTCAGTCCTAACAGGCTGGGCACTCTGCAAGGTAGGACCCTCTGATCCAACACCACAATGGCTCTCGCTGCAGCATTCTGCACAATCTGAAGTTTCCGAACACTTTTCAAAGGTAGCCTCATGTAGAGAACATTTCAGTAATCGAACCTTCCCAACCTTCTGCAAGGTTTTAAAAACTTACCTTTGCCAACAGGCCTGGGACCATTGAATTTTTAACATCCAGCCCCGGCCGATGTATAATGTATGACAAGATAAGATGAATGTGGATGATTGGTTTTAAGCATTAGTGTTTTAGAGCATATTTTTAATATTAGATTTCTTAGTTTTGTATTTTCCTCTGTTGTGAGCTGCCCTGAATATGTGGAGAAGAGCGGCATAGAAATCAATCAATCAAATAATCAATCAAACAAACAAACAAACAAACATTCTTAGATCTAATTTAGTTGGTATATAGAATGATTTGATTGCACAGACAATTATTCCAAAATTCCATGTGTCATTATATGCTTACGTGAATTTGAGCCACTTTTTTGAAAGCAAGATTAATTGAATGGCAATGCTGAATTACAGTATGCATCACATCTAAAATAAACATCCTTAAAAGAATAAAAAATCTTTTAGCGGGCATGCAGCAACTCTACTATATATTGTTCCACTCTTAAAATATTAAACGTCCACATTAGTTTACGCACTTGGGGTTGGTGGGAAAGCATATATTCATAAAAACTGCTCAAGAAAGAATAGCTGAGCTGAGTTTCATGATGCCAGAGAGTTCCTTCCCATACCAGATATTTTCTATTTTGTAACCCAGAAACTGGAAAGCAGCTTGAATTAAAAGGAGTCTTTATTACGCACACCTGGCTCTAAAGCTCTGGGTTGGTTTGAATCAGGGGTGAGTTCCACTTACCTTCCTCCTGGTTCTCATCACAATGCAAGTGCACATGCATGCTTTTGTCTCCCACACACCCACCTCACTCCATGGAAATAACCCTCTACACATGTGCAGAAGCCTTTGCACATGTGCAGAGGTTGGGATATTATTTTTGCAAGATTTTTTGATTGGAAGACCGGTTCGGGACTGTGGACTGCTGGTCATCACTGCCGTTTCAGTAAGTGGTGGCAAATTTCCACTACTGGTTCTAACAAACTTGTCCAAACCGGAAGCAACCCACCACTGATTTGAATCTTCCAGTTTGCAGAGCTTCATCTGAGTGGGTTATAAATTTGCACTGATCTGCCTTTGTATTCTTTGCATATATTTTATAGGGATCCATTTATGGAGTATTGGAATTGTGATGCATCTTATACTCTGAACGTAGCTTTTTTAAAGCTTTTTCCCCACCCCTAACAAGATAGTAACAATCTTCCTGGCTTTTTCATTGTTACTCTCTCCAAAGGTTTTTTCCAGCCCTAAATCTTTGCAGGCTTTTTTTCATTGCTACTCATTCCCAATAATGTTTTTTAAAGCCCTAACCAGGGAATAAAATAATGTGCTAAAGCTGACCAGACTAAGGATGCTAGCCAGATGAATATCTAGTAGGCAGATTCCCCCCAACCCCTATTTTCCTCCCCCAGTCTTATTAGATTAGATTAGATTTATTGGATTTATATGCCGCCCCTCTCCACAAACTCGGGGCGGCTCACAACAAGTAAAGACAATACATAATAACAAATCCAATACCCACCAATCTTATACTCCAGTGCATATTATTATACTCTGAAAAAAACTATGGCTCATTGTCCAAGTTTAGTGTCATCTTGACTCCTTCCATGCCACAGGTGAAGCAAGCCTGATTTACATCCAAAGAAACTGGGATAGTGAGTTTACAAATATTTTATCTTTGCTTCTCCACAGCCCTAGCTTTGTTTTTTCTTTTTGTCTTTTTGGCCATTTTGTGGAAGGAATCTAAAAAGCATAAACATGTATTCAGGGGGATTGCTGCATTTGTAAAACCTCCAGCTCTGTCGGCACATCAGCTTTAACTGTCCTTTAATGTGCATTAGCGCGCAGTAATGTGCTTGAAAAGAAACTCTGAATGTCATTAGCACATGCTATGGGTTTAATAAAATAGTGTTTTAATTCTGCACTTATTTTTAAAGGCATTGTTCATGCACACCAGAGCACAGCATGGTTTTCTTTTCTTTTAAAGGAAGACAACGTGCAGAGCAATCCCAATCAAAAATGACTGACAGATACAGATTGAGTTTAAGATTCCAAAGAAGTCAATCTGCTGACAAGACTGGCAACAAGAGTAACTTTACCAGGGAAGAGACATATACAGCCCAAAGGCTACAGTTGCAGTGCGCAAAGAATTGAATCTTCTAGTGGAGTCCCTGCTGGCAAGAAGATTTGAAATGATTTTACGGTCACCAGTTGGGAACATCTGCCTACATCTGCATAAAACTGGCATAAGCAAAAACAAAACAAAACAAAAAGAAAAAAACCCACCAGCAGGTTCTGTATCTCTTTACTAATATAACAAAAGTAAACTTTCCTTTCAGTCAGGCTTAACTTTGTCAGGATCAGTACTGTCTTGGGTTTATATTGAATCTATGGTAAAAAGTTTGTATGCAAAGCAGTCATACTGCTGAGTCATAATGACTAATCTGCATACTGATTGGGCTAGAACAGTATAAATAGCAATACACCTTTGCAGTGGTTGTTGTGGTTGTAGTGGTTCATTGTGGTTAGTTGGTTGGTTGATTGGGAAGTTTGTAGTGGTTAATAATCCGCAGTTAATAGTGGTGTTGTACATAGAAGAAAGAGATAGCTATTTTTGATATACTGAAGAGTAAAACTTTTTCAAACAGTTCCTGCTGCATTGTCGCCATTCATCCAAGGCTTCGGTTCCTGAATTACTAGCAATGCATTTCTGTGCCTAGCCAGTAGTTTTTGAATGCAAACTCTTCATGATTTCACAAATGTCTCCCTTTAATTTTCTTAGCTAGAAGATATAAATGATTTGTTATGGAGAAGACAGAAGTATTTCAGAATTGCAGAATTGGAAGGGACCTTGTATTAAAGTTTCTTGCAAAATCAAAACCATAAGAACACACATATGATTGATTCAGCTGGATTCAATCACTTCTTTATAAACATTATTTATATATATATATATATATATATATATATATATGTGTGTGTGTGTGTGTGTGTGTGTGTGTGTGTGTGTGTGTGTGTGTGAATGATGAGGCAGCAGCCATCTCGATCACCGGAACATAGAAACTTTAATAAAACCACTTATAAGTGGTTTTATTAAAGTTTCTATGTTCCGGTGATCGAGATGGCTGCTGCCTCATCATTCACGTATGTACCTGGAACTCGCATTTTTAGGACTATTCTTGATATATATATATATATGTAGATTGTTCTGAGTTCGGGTTTTGCCCTGTGTAATATTTTGCATGTTTATGCGACGTTTCGGTGAAATCACATCCACCATCATCAGGCTGAAGTTTCCAAGCTTCGTGCTGTTGTAAAATGGAATGTCTGCAACTGTCATTTCTTCCTAGTGTATAGTGTGGGGGTGGAGATTTGGTTTGAATGTAGCAAATAGATTGGGTGATTATGTTTCAGTGATCTGATTGGTTGGTGTAATCATAATTATTAGAAGGATTGACATGGTGATTTTATGAAGTGTTTTTTGTTTAAGGCTGGTTTCCAAATTTCAAAAGTCCAAATTCATAATTATTAGAAGGATTGAATGGTGATTTTTATGAAGTGTTTTTTTTGTTTAAGGCTGGTTTCCAAATTTCTGGTAGGCGGGACGTGTCATCTCTTTTATTCATGCAAAGGGGGCTCCTTTCTATTTCTATGGCTTCTAGAGAAATTCTTCTATATAAATTCTCTGTTTTGTGAAGTAATTTAGTTTTTTCAAAGTCAATTTTGTGCCCTGTTTTTTTAATGTGCTGGACAAGGGAGGAAGTCTTATCTTCTTTTTTAACTGCATTCACATGTTCTGCAAGGCGTGCACTTACTCTTCGGTTGGTTTGTCCAATGTATGTGGCTGCACATGTTTTGCAAGGGATTTCATAGATTCCTTGGTATTCCAATTGGATTTAATCTTTGGGGCTCCTTAGGATATTAGATATTTTTTGGTTGGTGCAAAATGAAGTTTTGATGTTATGTTTGTGCAGGATTTTACTAATTTTGTCTGTGGTGCCCTTGATGTAAGGGAGGATGGTGGTACCATTGTCCTGTTCTTGATCTTGTTTTTTTGGGGGTGTCTCTTTTTTGATTAGATTTGTGATTGTTTTCTCTTCGAATCCATTAGAAATTAATACATCTTTGAGTTTGTTCAATTCAGTTTTTAAGTGCTCATGGTCAGCTAAGCGTTTGGTTCTGGTGATGAGAGTTTTGGCCACTGAGGTGATTTGTGCGGGGTGGTGGTGTGAGTGTGCATTTAGATAATGGTTGGTATGGGTTTTCTTTTGGTAGATAGTGTGTCCTAGGCTGCTATTGGGTTTTTTATAGACCAGTACATCTAGAAAGGGAAGTTGATCATTGATTTCTGTTTCCATAGTAAACTGTATTTTGGGGTGTAGGCTGTTAAGATGTGTGAGGAAATTGTCTAGTTTTTCCTTACCATGTGGCCAAATTACAAAGGTATCATCAACATATCTCAGCCAAAGTTTAGGTTTGTTTTTGGATTGCTCTAATGCATTATTTTCGAAATATTCCATATAGAGGTTGGCGATGACCGGTGAGAGAGGTGATCCCATGGGGGCTCCCTCTATCTGTTTATATCTTTGTTCATTATAGATGAAGTATGTATTGGTCAGGCAGTGGTTGGTAAGGTCTAGGATATATTTGGGGGGTTTGTGTTTGTCCTGGATAGCTGTCAAGGCTTCTTTAATAGGTATTTGTGTGAAAAGGGACACGACATCAAAACTCACAAGTAGGTCATCGGGTTGTAGGTTTTGTTTTTTGATTATTTGTATAAAGTGGAATGAATTTTGAACATATGAGGTAATAGTTTCTGTATATGGTTGAAGGTATTTGGCTAAAAATTTGGCAAGGTTTTGTAGAGGGGAGCCTATAGAACTGACTATTGGTCTGAGAGGTATTCCTTCCTTGTGTATTTTTGGAAGGCCATAGAGTTTTGGACATATGGAAGATTTTTCTCTGGGGATGATTTTTTGCTGGATTTCTTCGCTGATGGGAGAGGCCTTGATTTTGGATTTGGTAGTTTTTTCTAGGTAGATGACCTACTTGTGAGTTTTGATGTCGTGTCCCTTTTCACACAAATACCTATTAAAGAAGCCTTGACAGCTATCCAGGACAAACACAAACCCCCCAAATATATCCTAGACCTTACCAACCACTGCCTGACCAATACATACTTCATCTATAATGAACAAAGATATAAACAGATAGAGGGAGCCCCCATGGGATCACCTCTCTCACCGGTCATCGCCAACCTCTATATGGAATATTTCGAAAATAATGCATTAGAGCAATCCAAATACAAACCTAAACTTTGGCTGAGATATGTTGATGATACCTTTGTAATTTGGCCACATGGTAAGGAAAAACTAGACAATTTCCTCACACATCTTAACAGCCTACACCCCAAAATACAGTTTACTATGGAAACAGAAATCAATGATCAAATTCCCTTTCTAGATGTACTGGTCTATAAAAAACCCAATGGCAGCCTAGGACACACTATCTACCAAAAGAAAACCCATACCAACCGTTATCTAAATGCACACTCACACCACCACCCCGCACAAATCACCTCAGTGGCCAAAACTCTCATCACCAGAACCAAACGCTTAGCTGACCATGAGCACTTAAAAACTGAATTGAACAAACTCAAAGATGTATTAATTTCTAATGGATTCGAAGAGAAAACAATCACAAATCTAATCAAAAAAGAGACACCCCCAAAAAAACAAGATCAAGAACAGGACAATGGTACCACCATCCTCCCTTACATCAAGGGCACCACAGACAAAATTAGTAAAATCCTGCACAAACATAACATCAAAACTTCATTTTGCACCAACCAAAAAATATCTAATATCCTAAGGAGCCCCAAAGATAAAATCCAATTGGAATACCAAGGAATCTATGAAATCCCTTGCAAAACATGTGCAGCCACATACATTGGACAAACCAACCGAAGAGTAAGTGCACGCCTTGCAGAACATGTGAATGCAGTTAAAAAAGAAGATAAGACTTCATCCCTGGTCCAGCACATTAAAAAAACAGGGCACAAAATTGACTTTGAAAAAACTAAATTACTTCACAAAACAGAGAATTTATATAGAAGAATTTCTCTAGAAGCCATAGAAATAGAAAGGAGCCCCCTTTGCATGAATAAAAGAGATGACACGTCCCGCCTACCAGAAATTTGGAAACCAGCCTTAAACAAAAAAAACACTTCATAAAAATCACCATTCAATCCTTCTAATAATTATGAATTTGGACTTTTGAAATTTGGAAACCAGCCTTAAACAAAAAACATTTCATAAAATCACCATGTCAATCCTTCTAATAATTATGATTACACCAACCAATCAGATCACTGAAACATAATCACCCAATCTATTTGCTACATTCAAACCAAATCTCCACCCCCACACTATACACTAGGAAGAAATGACAGTTGCAGACATTCCATTTTACAACAGCACGAAGCTTGGAAACTTCAGCCTGATGATGGTGGATGTGATTTCACCGAAACGTCGCATAAACAAAATATTACACAGGGCAAAACCCGAACGCAGAGTTTAATTCGTTCCGGACCTGCGCTCTTAAGTCGAGCAGCTCTTATCTCGAACGACTTTTCCCCATAGGAATTAATGTAAATAATTTTAATTGGTTCCAGCCCTCAAAAAACTCACAAAGTTAGTCTAAATAATGCAAAAAGACATTGCAAGAATAAATGTAACTTTACTTATTAATAAGATGATAAGCTGAGAGCTTTCCTTCCCTTCCTCTTTTTACCCAAAACAATCAACATGGCAAACTTTTATTTTTATTCATTAAACTGTAGTTATTTATTCAACTTCACTGCCACCCAATCCTGTAGAGGGAGGAAAGAAGGGAGGAAGGAAAAGGAAAGCAAGAAATGGAGGGAGTAAAGGAAGGAAGGAAAGAAAGGAAGGAAGAAAGAAAGGAAGGAAGGAAGAAAGAGAGGGTGAAGGGACAGGAACAGAGGAAGGAAGCAAGGAAACTTATGAAAGGGGAGAGTAACTTCACTGCCACCCAATCCTGTAGAGGGAGGAAAGAAGGGAGGAAGGAAAAGGAAAGCAAGAAATAGAGGAAGGGAAGGTAAAAGAGAGAAAGAAAAAGAGCAAGAAAGAAAGCAAGCAAGAGAGAAAGAAAGAAAATGAAAGAGAAATAAAAATAGAGAGGGAGAATGAAAGAAATGGAAGGAGGGAAGGAAGGAGAGAAAGCAAGAGAAAGAAAGAAAGCAAGAGAAAGAAAGAAAGAAAGAGAAAGAAAGAAAGAGAAAGAAAAAAGAATGAAAGAGCAAGAGAGCAAGAGAGAAAAAGAAAGAGAGAGAAAGAAAGAAAGAAAGAAAGGCTCACTGAGCATCTCTCAATCTCTCTCTCTCTTTCTATCCCTCTCTCTTTCTCTCCCCCCTCTCCCCCCCTTTCCCTCTCTCTTTCTCTCTCTCCCTCTCTCTTTCTCTCCCCCCTCTCCCCCCTTTCCCTCTCCCCCCCCCAGGCCGGCAGCGATGTTTTAAAACAGCCGCGCCGTTTGCGAGCTAACTCCTGAGGTGCGGAAGTTCGCCTTTGGCGTTTGGGCCACTCGGAATGTGAAATTCAAAACAGCGTTCGGATCCCCCCACCCCCAGCAGAAGCCAAGGACCCCCAGAGTGGGGCGGCAGGGGAGGCGACCGCCTCTCCACTCACCAAGTGCCAGGATACGAGCCGAGAAGAGCCGGGCTGGCTTACTTTCCTTCCTTCCCGCGCTGATGCAGAGCCACTCGAACAAAGCGTCACGCCCCCCTGACGCTTTTGGCGGCAAAAGAGCCCAGCGTCGCTTCGGAAGCCGCCGAAAGCATCAGAGGGGCGCGACGCTTTGTTCGAGTGGCTCTGCATCAGCGCGGGAAGGAAGGAAAGTAAGCCAGCCCGGCTCTTCTCGGCTCGTATCGCGGAGAGGGGCGGCATACAAATCCAAGTAATAAATAAAATAAAGTAAAAAAATTTCTCTCCTCTCCCAGCTCTTATCTCGAGTAGCTCTTAAGTCGAGCAGCTCTTATGTCGGGGTTCCACTGTATATATATATTTACAATACCTCAAGTAAAATTCTTCTTCAATCAGGTACAGGAAACCACAAGCAGGAGAGTTAGTTTCATTTCAGCAGAATTCATAGTGAGAGAGTACAGAGTGGAGAATGAGCCACGCCCAGAATTCTGCTGAAATGAAACTAACTCTCCAGCTTAAGCTTAAGTTCCAGTTTTGATTCTCTGCACAGACTCAGAAGTGTTTAACTCCCATTGGCTGACTTAGTTCTATGCCTAGTCATTGGCTGACCTGGTTACCATTGGGTGTCCCAGTTCATGAATATCTTAACACCTTGGAGGTCTTCTAGTCAAAGCCCTCTGCTAAAGGCAGGAGATCCATTACTATTCTGGACAAATGACTGTCCAATCTCTTCTCGAAAATCTTCAATGATGGAGCAACCACAAGTGGAGAAACACTGATTAGAACATAGAAATTATAAGGTTGTGAGAGATCTTGGAGGTCTTCTAGTTCATCCCCTGCTTCATTCTGATGAAATGACTGTTCATCTCTTCTTGACAACCTTCAGTGATGGAGCACCCAGAAATTCTGAAGGCCAGCTACAGGTGAGCTCTGATTTTGACACCACTGAAATAAATGAAAAAATCCCATGAGAGGGTAAACCTACTTAACCGGTTAGGGTTATGTCCTCATGAAGTCATAGAGCAAAATGGATATCACCAATGAATTTTCAGGGCATATTTATGCTTAGGAGGGTGCCAACTTTTTCAGTGAGGCTTTTTTACCTTTCCAGGTAAAATACATGGAAAAATCCAAATGGTGGTTAATTCTCTCTCTCTCTTGTCTGCCTGCCTGCCTGCCTGCCTGCCTGCCTGCCTACCTACCTACCTACCTACCTACCTACCTACCTATCTATCTATCTATCTATCTATCTTTATTTTTTTAGTGTGTGGCACTAAAGTGGCTGACTGCCTCTGTGAAAGGAATTATTTTGGCAGTGTTATCTTACCCTTGAGATGACTGAATGCCAAACATAAAAAAATAAAAACTCTGTCTGTCTGTCTGTCTGTCTGTCTGTCTGTCTGTTTATCTATCTATCATCTATCTATCCATCCATCCATCCATCCATCCATCCATCCATCCATCCATCCATCTATCCATCTATCCATGCTCTTCTGCCTAGCTTCACATGTTTTGTGAATCCAGCCACTTGGGTTGTGGAGGGGGAGTGGAGGCTGGCAGGCAAAGTTAAGCATGGGAGATCCATGCAAAATAAAGCAACTACAACACAGATTGTGTCTATGAGAAATCCTCCTTCTCTCTTCCAAACTTTCCTGTGTATATGATGAGTAATATACACCAAACAGATCTGGAGGAGGAGGAGGAGGGATAGGATTGTTGCTATCTGAGCAGGCATGAGTGATCCACCTTACAAACTGTGCCCTGCCCGGAGTGTGGGGATGACTGGTCTCTTTGCCGTCCACTCACCTGGCCTCCTGCCCACCCACTGTGGGCCACGTTTTGCAGGTTGTCAGCACGAAACCCATGCCCAAGTTCATCTCCATCACCACTGAGTCCCCTCCTGTGTCCTAGACAGCAGGACTGGGCTTCCCTTCCTTTACAGCCCAACCCAACTGAAAGTCTTGACCAAAAAAAGTCTAATTATTATTTTGGGACCCAAAATAATGCTAAAAATGCTATGTGCCTGGGCTCTTGGTTCCCTCTCCAAGTAGCATGTTTGTATGAAGAATTTGTCCAGTCAGTTGCATTTGTACAAGTTAACAAATCAGTTTTGTGGTTTTGTCAACAACATCAGTACCAAAAATATCAAAAGTCACATTATATTGTGTAGATTGTGTAACTTCATCCCATGGAAAATAAAGTTGTAAAAACTGTCCAGTGTATACTGAGATTATGAGATTTGTTCTTGTTGAGATGCTGACTTTCTGGATAATGCCATATTGAATTCTTCAACAAGAGAGATTTATGAAGTGAATTAGCAGTACATTTTCCTCAAATGTTTTGGAAGCCTTGCCTTGTTTTTTGTTTTATTTTTTTGCAGTAGAAAGTGCATTGCATTTTTAAACTTTTAATGTTAAGAAGTTACTTCAAATGTGGCATATTAAAAGAGAAACTAAATAATCAGTACTGTAATGAAGTGTTCTAATGTATTGTCTTTTGTTTATTACTTTCATATATCACATATTGAAAGAACATAATTAGTTACACTTGTTTCAAATTACCTTGTTTACTATGTCTATTGTACTAGGAATATATACTTTTGCAGTTGTTTTCATACTAAGAAGAACAATTGGATGGCTTGTCCCTACATTTATTTAAAAGAGCAGATAACTCCATTTGTCCCTTAGACCAGTGATTTTCAACCTTTTTTGAGCCGCGGCACATTTTTTACATTTACAAAATCCTGGGGCACACCACCAACCAAAATGACACAAATCTAATAAATAAATAAATAAATGAATGAATGAATGAATACAGACAGACAGACAGACAGACAGACATAAATAACCCCCTCATATATACAATCCCATGTAACATCCCCTTATAAATACAGTCAATCATCAATCATCCCTCCTCAAATTTATACCACTGTCACATTTCTGGGTACTTCTCCTGTGTTTCCCCCTTTTCTCTCTCATGTTTCTCATTTCTCTCTCTTCTTCCCTTTTTCCCTCATTCCTTCTCCCTCTCACTTCTCCTCTTTTTCCATCTCTGAATCTCTCCCCCCTTTATGTGTGTGTGTTTATACACACTCGAACCATTTCCAAAACCAGTTGAGGGCTGGGTTTTTTTTCTCTTTTATTCTTTTCAAAAACAGGTGTGGGCTGGGGTTTTTTTCTTATTATTTGGGTGCTTTTTACAATATGCTTCAAGAATCACCTCTCTCTCTCTCTCTTTTGTTTCTCTCTCCTCTCATTCTCTGCCTCAATCAGGGGGAGCTGCCTTTCTGGCGGCAGTCCAAAGTGGCGGGATTAGTCATCTGTTGTCCTCAGAAAGGCAGAAGCGAAGCACCCCCACCGCCTGCTCGCTTTCCAACGCTGCACCCGTTGCACCGGGCTCTTTGCCTTAATCCGCCTCCTTTCTGAGGCTCAAGCGAGCCTCCTTCACCGGCAGCCGGGGGGTAGCCTTCGCCCCCTGCCCAGCTGAAAGTGTGTGTGTGAGGTGGGGAGAGGTTGCTTCTGCAACGGCATGGCCAGAGAGAAGCGGGATAGCAAGGCGGCGGCATTCTTCTGCATGGCCTGGGGCTCTGCTTGGTTTTCCCAGACTTCCCGCAGCATTTAGGGGGCCGAGAAGACTGAGCAGGACTGTGAGAGAGGTGGGCGTTCCCACAGCGCTCGGAGCGGCTAGCGGACGGATCGTCAGCGCCGCTGCAGCCACCGCTGTGGGAGGAGCCGCGCCCCAAGAAAGCCGGAGAGAAAGATGGATCAGGTGGGCGGGGACAGCCACAAGTGGAAGCCTCAGCCCTGAAGCTCCCACTTGCAGAAGCCGCCCCTCCCCCGGCTATTGCCCGCTGCTATTAGCGAGGAGAAGCCATGCGCGCGAGGGGGCCGACTTTCAAAACAATCTTTGCCGGCCTCCCGCGGGAGGGTGCCAATAGCAGCGGCGGCGGCGGGCAATAGCCGGGGGGGGGGCGGCTTCTGCAAGTGGGAGCTCCAGGACTGAAGCCTCAGCCCTGGAGCTCCCACTTGCAGGAACCGCCTCGTGGCACACCTGACCATGTCTCGCGGCACACCAGTTGGGAAACACTGCCTTAGACTTTGTTCCTATGTGTAGAAACCAGCTTAAATTCAACATATTTCCATTAAGAAATATATTAAAAGTATCTCCAAACCTTTTCACTGAAACATGCAAAACAAATTTGGTGTAGTTGAATTTTCAAAGCAAACATTCAAAAATCTATTTTATTTATTTCTATCACATTATTATTTCTATACATCTCAAAATAGTGAGCTAACATTCTTATTTTCCACACAACAACTTTAAGAGGTTGGTTTGGCTTAAGAGAGAATAACTATCCCAGTCGGCTCCAATGCCTAATGCAGGACTAGAACTCACCATCTCCTGCTTTCTAGTTGATTCCTTAATCACTAGTGCTGTGATGGCGAACCTATGGCATGTGTGCCACAGATGGCATGCAAAGTCATATCTGAGGGCATGGGTGGCATTACTTTATGTCAACTCCAGTGTGCATGTAGTGCTGGCCAGCTGATTTTTGGCCTTCCAGAGGGTGGGGAAAGGTCATTTTCACCTACCGCAGGCTTTAGGAAAGCCTCGGAGCTTGTGGATGATGAAAAACAAACAAAAAGTTTGTTTCTGAACTTTTGGTAGGCTTGTTGGGTCCATTTTTTGCCATCTACAGGCTCCAGAGGCTTCAGTGAGCTCTGCATGCAAGCACAGGGAAGCAGCATGGGGGGTTGTGCGTGCATGCATGGAGGGAGGGCATTGCATTATGTGTGTGGGCATGTGTGAGTGCATAAAAAGGTTCATCATCACTGCACTAGACCAGGGTAGGCAAAGTTGGCTCTTCTATGACATGTGGACTTCAATACCCAGAATTCCTGAGCTAGCATGATTGGCTCAAGAATTCTGGGAGTTGAAGTCCACAAGTCATAGAAGAGCCAACTTTGCCTACCCCTGCACTAGACCAAACTGGCTCTAAAAATAAATAGTGAAATTTAACCCTCCAGAATCAAGCTAATTGCAAAAACATTCTTAATAGGGTGTTACAGCAAAAGACACAGTAGGTATCTGTTGGGTGGATGTAAAGATAAAAACAAAATCTAGTTATAGAACATTCCTTTGATTATGAGGTTGTTTGCCAGCAGGAACAGCATATAAAGCTCAGAAATTATCCAGTGGATGAAAAGAAACAGAGAAATTACAGAGAAAGGGAAGGGAAAACAAAACTATTATTAAATGAATATCTCAGTAGCCCTAACACTCATTTTATGGTTCTGCCAGACACCTGATGACTTTTCTTTTAAACTATTTTCTTTGAACAAGAATATGATGAATCTACACTACGTTAAAAATAATTTATAATGATGATTTCCAATTTACTAGATCTATGAAAGTGGTGGTTCTCATGATGCTTTAAGCTTACAGCACATGAATTTTCATTAATATGCATGAAAAACAGAATGCATCCATTACCCAACTATAGGAATGGGAACTATTTTGTTTGATTTGTGTTTTTAATTGAACTGAACAAATTTGCATTTTCCAAACTAATCTACCGATTGGAACACAAATCTTGTCTCGATTCTGTAATGCTTCGGAATGCTGCAATACAGTTATCCACTCAAAACTCTGTATAAAGCTCTAACTAGCAGGAAAATTACGATACAAGTTACTTACATTAGGGAAGTGCGTGCATGTAACAAATACACGTGTGTGTGTGTAACAAATACCACAGTTATTTAAAAACCTGTTTTGGTTCAATGGTTATTCTTTTGCCAAAATCCAGATGTAAACCTGCTGAAAATTGTGATTACATGACCACAGCAGAGATAGGATTCTGACCGGTTCTGACCGGTTCTGACGAACTAGAAATGGAAATTCTGAGTAGTTCAGAGAACCGGGAAATACCACCTCTGACTATAGCCACCGCCCCCATCTATTCTCTGCCTCCCAAGTCCCAGTTGATTAGGAGGAAATGGAGATTTTGCAGTAACCCTCCCCTGCCATGCCCACCAAGCCACGCTTACCAATTCAATGCCACACCTACCAAGCCACGCCCAAATAACTGGTAGTAAAAAAAAATGAATCCCACCACAGCAAATAGCCATAAATGAATGCAGCAAACAGCCATAAATGCAAGCCAGTTCAATAGCAATGAAAATCTGATCTTGTGACTGCAGGCTCTATGTGTGTGCAGCTGTCAGAATGCTAGAAAATGGCTCATAAGCTGCTCTAGGGAGGTTCATCATAACTTCAAACATTGGTAAGCAAGTGGTCATTATGTGAGGACTACTTTTATTTATTTAAAATTATGTTTGCATATGTGTACATCCAGGGGTGGGCTGTTGCCTGGACGAGTGGAATGCAGTGGGGTAGCAAAAATGGAGCTCCACCCCAGAGCACCCAATTTGCACTGACAAATGAAAGAAAATGCAGGGCATCCTGCATAAGCCATGCCCACAGTGTGGTAGTAAACATATTGACTGTGTACATCTCAGATTGTTGCCAAACCAGGGGGGGGGGAAATCAGAATATGAATATGGATACAGATAAAGAATGATCCTTAAATGAAAGGAAGAATAAATCTGGAAAACTGACAGTATTTCTACCAAATGTCAGTAGCAGAATTTAGAGAGATCCTTCCTAGAAGAATCAAAGCCATCGTGATAGATATTTACTGATTTATGAAGGAACTGAGACCATAAAAGAAGATAGGTTGGATCATATGCTGTACAGCATCGACATGATGAATTCTTTATTTTGGGAGAAGAGATTGTGTTAAACTACACCATGTTTCCTCCAACTTTTCTTTCATTCTGCTTCTGCAATGGCACAGCTCTTTTGTCCTCTTTCAGAAATATCTGGAAGGAATAGAAAAGAGATGCAGCAGCAGCAAAGGTAGCAACAGAGTCAAGCTATGACAATGTGACACCAATTCCACTGCTTCGTTGCATCCAATCAACAAAGCAGTGGAAGTTATGTGCCGGTGCCTGGAGGCTGTTGGGGTCTGGATGGGTGTCAACAGACTCAAACTGAACCCTGATAAGACGGAGTGGCTGTGGGTTTTGCCTCCCAAGGACAATTCCATCTGTCTGTCCATCACCCTGGGGGGGGAATTATTGACCCCCTCAGAGAGGGTCTGCAACTTGGGCGTCCTCCTTGATCCACAGCTCACATTAGAGAACCATCTTTCAGCTTTGGCAAGGGGGGCATTTGCCCAGGTTCACCTGGTACACCAGTTGCGGCCCTATCTGGACCAGGACTCACTGCTCACAGTCACTCATGCCCTCATCACCTTGAGGTTCGACTACTGCAATGCTCTCTACATGGGACTACCTCTGAAAAGTGTTCGGAAACTTCAGATCGTACAGAATGCAGCTGTGAGAGCAGTCATGGGCTTCCCAAGGTATGCCCATGTTACACCAACACTCTGCAGTCTGAATTGGTTGCCGATCAATTTCCGGTCACAATTCAAAGTGTTGGTTATGACCTATAAAGTCCTTCATGGCATCGGACCAGAATATCTCCGGGACCGCCTTCTGCTGCGCGAATCCCAGCAATTGATTAGGTCCCACAGAGTGGGCCTTCTCCGGGTCTCATCAACTAAACAATGTCGGTTGTCAGGCCCCAGGGGAAGAGCCTTCTCTGTGGCAGCCCCGACTCTCTGGAACCACCTCCCCCTAGAGATTAGAACTGCCCCTACCCTCCTTGCCTTTCGTAAACTCCTCAAAACCCACCTTTGTCATCAGGCATGGGGGAACTGAGATATCTCCCCCAGGCCTATACAATTTATGTATGGTATGTTTGTATGTATGTCTGCTTAATAATGGTTTTTTTAAAATATTTTAAATTGTAAATTATTAGATTTGTTATGAACTGTTTTATTGTGTTGTGAGCCACCCCAAGTCTACAGAGAGGGGCGGCATACAAATCTAATAAATAAACAAATAAACAAACAAATAAATGAATGAATGAATGAATGAATAAACAAACAAACAAACAAACAAACAAACAAACAAACAAACAAATGTTCAGGATATGTAGACTTTTGCTACGATACGGTCAGTGATAGGCTGCTGCTTACATGGTCTAGTGATCTGTCCCGGTAGGAAATTCTGGGATGCGTATGCAGCTTTGCATCCCTGATGCCTTACACATGTTCCCCCATGTGAGATTTGGCTTTTGTGCATGCACAGCAAGCAAAATCTTTTGTAAGGATGCTTGGGTGTGTGAGATTTCAGCAATTTTCACCGATTTTTTGCTTCTGCGCATGTGCGGTAATTGCCAAAATCTTGCTCGTTTGCAAATCCTCACACAAGATTTTGCTTGCAGTGCATATGCAACAGCCAAAAGTCACACCAATGAGCATGAGCCCACCCACCAGATGCGCGTGCATCTGCAACGCCCTTCGAGCATGTGCCGGTAGTGAGCAGCCCTTCACTGGGTATAGCTATTTCTAAATTAAGAACCAGTTTAGCTTAATGGTTAAGGCACCCAGCTAGAAAATGGGAGACTGTGAATTATTTATCATCTATCTGTCTGTCTGTGTGTCTGTCTGTGTGTCTGTCTGTGTGTCTGTGTGTCTGTGTGTCTGTGTGTGTGTGTGTGTGTCTGTCTGTCTGTCTGTCTGTCTGTCTGTCTGTCTGTCTGTCTGTCTGTCTGTCTGTCTATCTATCTATCTATCTATCTATCTATCTATCTATCTATCTATCTATCTATTTGACTTCTATGCCGCCAAATTCTGAAGGACTCAGGGCGGCTTACAACATAGATAACAATACAATAACAATAACAATATAAAAAGATACAGCAATAAAAAAGAAGTTGAATATAAACTCTAAAAAACTAACCCCGATAAAACCCATTTATATAAAAACCTATCAAATCTTATGCATGCACACCATTCATAAAATAAAATTTGGCTATGAAAGATGGACAATTCATGACCTCCAGGCTTGCCGGCAAAGCCAGGTCTTTGTGGCCTTGCAGAAGGCCAGTAGGGTAGGAGCAGTACAGACATTGAGGGGTAGTTGGTTCCATAGAGCTGGGGCAGCCAGAGAGAAGACCCTCCCCTGAGGTCCTCCCAACCTGTATTGTTTAGTCGACGGGACCTGGAGGAGGCCAACTCTGTGTGCTCTTATTGACCTCTGGGAGGTATGTGGCAGGAAACGGTTCCTTTCATTAGCCATGAAAGCCAGCTGGGTGACTCTGGGCCAGTCACACTCTCTCAGACAAATCCACCTCACAGGGTTGTTGTTATGGGCAAAACAAGAGAAACAAGGTGTGCAGGATATATTTGCTGTCTTACGTTACTTTTAAAATAAAGGTGAGATACAAATTATAAATATAGAAACGATTCATGTTATAGCCGTTTGAAAGCATTTCCATATTTTGTTTGTTATTTTCATTAGGTGCTTCTCCTAAGCTGATAACTTTTCATTATCAGCAAACTAACAATTTGTAAAGATGTTTGAGGTAATACTCCATTTTAATGCTCCCTTGAGAGCCTCAAAGTAGCAAAGAGGAAATGAAGAAAAATGTGTTGCTGTATTAAGGCAAACACACAAATGAGACAAAATGGCTGTATTTGGGACACCGTTAATAAACAGAGGGAAGTATTTGGAACAATAATTTGGAACCATAATTGTTTTATTGTTTAAAAATGAACAAATAAATAAAATAAAAATATTTTATTTAGGCTACATCCTGTCAAGATGCACACTTCTGCACATAAACCTCCCTGATTGGTTAAGACGGGATCTGCATGGGATCTGCACTAAAGTGGGAGATTAGAGCAATGCTTATTGGCTGGGGTGTCTGACAGCTGGCTATAAAAGAGCTGTTAGATGCGGCAAAGTTCGCTGGTTGTTATAGAGCTGTTCACTCACTGTTATTGCTGTTATTCTGTTTAAGCCTTAATATCTTACCTCAGTTCCTTGAACCTCTTGTTCACAGACAGAACAAAAACATTCAATATAAAATATTACTAGGAGCAACTTTTCATTTAATCTGCTTGAATCCCAAAGCTGCCATATTTAGCTGAAAGGAAGATAATTGAAATTTAATTTTTCCAACTAAAAGGGAGTACTGTAATGGCTCAGCAGTTTAAAAAGCTGACAGGCTGGATTTGAAATCCAAGGGCCACCCAATGGGATGAATTCCCATTACCTGCTCCAACTCTTGCCCAGATTCCTGCCCACCTAGCAGTTCGAAAGCAGAAAAATGAGAATGGATAAATAAGTACTGGGAAGAAAGTAATTTTCTATGTGCCTCAGCATATAGTTTTGCTGTTTACATGACCACAGAAGCGTGGACAATGCTGGTTCACTCAGCTAACAAATAGATATGAATACTGCCCCCCACCTCAAGTCAGACATGACCGCACAGGAGAATCTATTACTTTTACCTCTTTTTTTGGCCATAAAAGATATATTAAACATTTTTTTTTTAAAGTGACCTGTGACTCTAGTAGCGCCATATGTGACCTGACTTCATGAAATTGTATATTTCAAGCCCAGCTTAGCTAGATGGGTCAAAAAGGTGCTGTACACAGAGCTGGGGTGGTGGTGGAGTTAAGCCTGTCAACAGCTTAGAGTCCTTGTGTTCTACAAGCGCTCCAAATCCAACTACTATGAATTCCGTTGATTCTTATTTGGTGCCAATTTAGCAATGAACCTTAGATTCTTATGTATAGGTTTGGATAAATTCATGCTGCAACTTGTGAATGTTCCTGATTGTTTGTGCCTGATAGGTGTCATATTAACTAGTTTCTAAGCAATCCAAAGAAATATGAAGAAGGCTGGCTGCACTCTGTTATAATACAGCTTACTTTATTTATTGAGACCTGTATATCTTGTAAAATTGCTTCTCAATCAATAATACAAGAAGTACTATTAGTTCACTGGTGATGATTGTTGTAGTGGTCCACGTCCGGCTCAGCTGGTCACGGATTTCGAGGACCAGGAGACAGATGCGTATTGGTATCCTAAGCCTGTGTTCTTGTCACCTGAGTCTGAGAGTGAAAGTGGGGAGGAGTTACAGTCTGAGGACCCAGCAGAGACGGTGGCACCCCCAGTTATGGGATTAAGTGAGTCAGAGGATGAATTAGAGGAGGAAGACCCCCTATTAGATGCAATGGTCAGGAGGACTATGTCTAGACATGAGTATTTGAAAAGAAAGGGTTCTTGGCATTAATAGATCTATGGGACACTTGGCCATACCTTGTCAGTATATAAGGGACAGTCTGGGAAAAACTGGGTATGGTGAACAACATTTGTAATCATGGCTTGATGTGCCAGCTCTGGGGTTCAAGGAATAATTTGCTTGCAGACTGTTTGGACTCATGTAAGCTCATTGTAAAGTAATTCCATCCTCTGGGGAACACCCCCACCCCACCCAGAGAACTGTAAGTTTGTATTGAATGACAGAAGCACTTCAAAGGAATTTCCCTAATTGATTTTGGCTTCCAGCCCGGGACTCTTTCCTTATCTCAGAGTCAATTTAGCCAGGAACACTGACAGCATGGGCTAAACTTTAATCTGTTTTATAGTGGATATTTTAATAGGAATGTAGCTTTATTTTGGATTCTCTGAGTGTGTGTGTATGATTTTTATTCCAATCGGACCCGTCCCAGACAGAACAATTATTTCCTTCATCCCAATGCCAACCTAAAGATACATTTTGAAAAATAGCCAAATCCAAGCTGATCATGAATTCTTGAGAATTCAAGATCAAGAAGAAACACTGTCATCTCATGAGATTTAGCAATCATGTGCTATTTGGGAAATTTTAATTACAGGACATGTGTTTTCTGATTAAATTTTTTTATCTCCTAAGTTCTGATAGTTTTAAACCAGAAGTTTTCAAACTTGGCAACTTTTAAGACTTGTGAACTTCAACTACAGCATAGCTGACTGGAGAATTTTGAGAGTTGAAGTCCACAAGTCTTAAAGTTGCCAAGTTGGGAAATCCCGTTTTAAACCCAAGACTCCAAGTGTGGGGGAAGAGAAAACCTCACTCAGGCACCCCCAAGAAATTATGCTGAATCTCTAATAGTCCTACGTGACCTGAGAGAAAAGAATATTTATTTCAAAAGGATTTAGGCATTTCTTTAACTTGGCAATGTTATTGTGCCAAAGTCTTTTCCTTCTAAAATTTCATTTAAAGACTGTTTTGAGAGTTCCTACCTGAAACTTTTCTGCAAGAAATTAAAAGTGGTAACATTTCTGGGTGATAACACTATATGGATTCAGACACTGAATTTTCTTGTAACATAACCTTACTCCAAAACTTTAAGACCGGTTCTTCTTTTCTTTCTGGCACAAGTTTGTAAAATTTTCTTTTCCTCTTCCCAAGTGGTACATTTCTAATCCTCTCCCAACTTCTTCATAAACAACAGACTGTCTATATATATGTCTGTAGATTTATAGTTTATAGCTATTGCTTCCAACATGAATAAAATGAATTCCAGTCTCTATAAGTCTTTAAGGGGGAAAAAGTATCTATCAAATAAATGCCTAAATATTTAAGTTTATGGCATTGTTGTGACAGTTCATCTGTTGACTAATGGGATTTTGGGTGCTCCTTTAGAAAAACCTCATGCTTGATTTTTCTTTGTATGATAGTCAGCAAATCAAAACTGTTGCCTTGAAATCAATGTTTGTAAAAGAAACATGTCACTACTTTTAAAAGAAAGAGATTATACAACATCCAAGTGAAGAGATGACCCTCTCCTTCAAAGAGCAGAAAGATAGTCTGGCTTGTCTATTATGATGATGTTTGTCCATCGTTTTCGAAGAGGACCTTGACATCTTGGAGGGGAGGTCTAGACGTGAGCATGAATTGAATTAAAGGGAAGGGAGAGGTGGGCATAGTCAGCCTAACTCTCTCTACCTAGATTCCATCTTACTCCAATAGCAGGACAAGAGTCAAGACAGCTGGAGATGGTCTGGTTGCAATGGCTGACCAGGGCATCTTTTGTGTCTTGCTGTGCTCTTAGCATACTACATTGCTTGCTGAGACCACCTTCATGACCGTTGTCCTAATCTGTTCTGTCGGGCTCTCTGGTAGAATCCTCCCAAAAATTCACAGGTACAAATTTCAGACACGCACACGTTTGAAAATTCAAAACAATGTTCTTTATAATGAAAATTCACTTAAACCAAGCCCTCTTTTGGTATAGCAAAGAGCACTCGTCTCCAAACAAACTGGTAATTGGTACAAGTCCCTTATCAGTTCTGTGATACTTAGCTTGCAGCTGTGAGGCAATTCACAGTCCTTCTTTCACAAAGTGAAACACACTTTGCTCTGGTTTAGTTTCAAAGCGGGGAAAAATCAGCACACAAAAAGTCAAAGTCAGTAAAGCAGTCATAAAACACAACGATCAGATAATCCTCCACAATGGCCAAACCCACAGGCTGCTATTTATGGCAGCCTCACTAATTACCACAGCCCCACCCAACCACAGGTGGCCTCATTTTCTTTGATAATAATCTCTCAGTTGTTGTTGCCTATGCATCGCTCTCCGCATGCGTGGCTGTATCATTAACTCTTGCTCTGAATCCAAGGAGGAGCTAGATAATTGATCTCCTTCTGAGCTGTTTGCCACACTCTCCTCCTCCCTGTCACTCATGTCTTCTTGGTCAGAGGAGTCTTCATCAGCAGATTCCACCGGGGGCAAAACAGGCCTGCAGCATGTGGATGTCTCCCCCACATCCACAGTCCTTGGGGCAGGAGCTGGGCCAGAGCTAACCACAACATAATCTAGTAAATTTAATCCACTCAGTCTGCCGGAATCTGTCTTCACATGCTCAGGATAGACAAGTCCCTATCTCACCAAAGGTCAATGACCCAATGGCTACTTTCAACCTGGTTTAGTCAGCCTGTCGGAGCTGTGGCTGCTGTGCATGCTACAGCTACTGGGAACCACTGGTGAGAGTCGGGGTGGGGACCAAAGGTGAACGAGCTGTCCTAAAATGGGCTGTAAAAGGACATGACATGCTGCTACACCAGAGGTGCTAACTCTCCCTGAACACTCCATACACCCCTGACTATTATACCAATATCTCAAAAAACAAAAGGAGAAACTCCTGGTAGTTACAAAAGGGTACAATTGTCAGCATTGCAAAGTGATATCTTCCATAGTTGCTTTTTTTTTTACTCCATGCTCCGTGGATGCCACCAGCATTAATAATGATTGTTCTGTCTGGGTTCCCCCAGACGTCAACACCAACTAAAAAGAGTAACCAGACACGCTGGTAAAAAGCAAAGTCATTTTATATCTTTGAAAACAAACCCAGATAACAAAAACTGTTCTTACAAACTGGAATGCTATGAAGCTTCACAGAAGAGTCACGACAGCCAGACAATACAACAGGCTTCTTGCTGGCACACACACCACTGTAGATAATAAAACCCACGCCTCCCCCAAGTTTTCAGCCTTCGAGGCCACAAGCCAGAATCAGAGACGCCAAGGATCGAAGCAAGGTCACAGGACTCCCAAAAGATAACTCTCCACAATACAGGAAGGGCGGGCCTGCCTTTTCAACCTTTCTGAGGAGAACCATACCCAAACCCAGCTGTTGCCTATTAGGGATGGAAATACCTGGCTAATTGTCCCCTTCGTTGTGCTGCCCTTCTCTGCCTCATATCTATGATGGCTTGTGCGTTCTCATCTAATGACTCCAGGCTACTTGCTGGGGAAAGCTCCCCCCCGGGGGTCTCAGGCTGTTCTCCCTCCTCCTCGTCCTGACATTCCTCTTCCCCGTCTGCCTGGTCCTCCTCCTCCTCCTGTTCCTCCCCCTCCCCCTCTGAGCATGGAGCCGGCAGAGTTCCAGCCGTTCCCTGAGGAGCCTTAGGCTGAATCACAACAATGATATTCTCTCATCTTAAATTTTGCAGAATTATTATGGCATAAACATTAATTTTCCCATATGCATCAATCATCTGCATTATTATTCTAGGATATGCAGGTAGCAATAGAGGGTATCCTTTCCTCCTGCCTCAAATTTAGGGAGACTAAAATGTAAGTGGTAACCAACATATCATTGCAAAACTATAACTGACTGATTTATCCACAATATATCCACTGGGATATATTTTCTTTCTAGGAATGCTATGTTATTTAATCTCAGTAGGAGACCAAACAGAGAGCACTCATTATTCCTAAACTGAAAGGAATCTATTTTGCAGATACATTTCAGTTCAGCAAAAAAAAAAAAATTGTTATCAAAAGTTTGTTTAGATGTCTTCTTTTTTTTTGAAGATACATGAATTTTAAGGTCATCGACCATATAACCTTGAAGATCCAAGTGTTTTTCTAGGGGGTTTTGAATTCTGACGTTTTAAAAAATCAAATGTGCTTGTGTTTGTGTATGTGCCGAGTTGAAAACCAAGAACTCGTAATACTAGAACACAACATACATCACATTGAAAGCTGAGCTGATGAATGAACCCTTGCAGCTGCAGTTGGTATTATTAGAGTATGTGATACATTATGAGCACAGAACTGGCACTGGCTTTATTACAAGGATTAGTTCCTTCCCAAGAGTCTCTATATTTATATGAATGCTCTAGCCCACACATACATGCATACTCATCTTTATCATCATACCTGGAAGATAGACACTTCTTTTGCAAAACTACAGATGCTACGTACTGCAAATAAATGACTAAAAGTTATCTGAAGAGATTTCAAACACAAGTATTTATACTCCTTACTTGCTAAGCAGGTAGTGTTCCGTTCATATCTTATATTAAATATCAGAGGTTCCTGGTCATGTCACTCAGCATGATCTCTTCATAAGTGTTCATCGGAATGTATGAATGCAACTGTAGCCCTTCAATTGCAACAAATTGTTTTGGATTTCATAATTATTAGGGGGGGATGAAATTGTTCCTTTCCTCTCCTCTCTTTTCCTTTCCTCCCTCCCTCCCTCTGTCCATTTTTAAGATACATTTATTTGTAGTGAAAAGCTTTAACAGGAACAAGAAAGCTACTGTTCATGGGGCTAACTTAAAACGTTTATTACCTATTAATAAACCTAATTTCCAGACCAAGAATCTTTAATGCTACCAAATAAATATTACTATACTACTCTGTCAAAACTTTTTCTGTAATATGGAATGAAAAAATTCTGGAGTGAAAACTTTCCAGCTTTCCAGGACATAATAGGTTGCACTGGTTCTGCAAAAAGGTCCCTCTATTATTGTATGTCCAGAATTAATTCTGGAATTTTTGTGGTTCTTGGAAATGGTTTCTCTAGAAACTGCAGTTTTGAGCAATGACCATTACAATGCTGTAGTTACAAAAGCCAAAAACCACATTAGCGTGAAAATCAAATGAAACAAATCTTTGCTACCAAAGATCCAGATTTACACCCCTCATATATCATAAAACCTAACTAATAGAAATTTACCATCCTTTTTTTTTTGAGTGATAGTTATTATATTGTCTGTTCAAGAAATTATTTTATCTTTGCAATCACTGTGCATTTATTATAATAAGAAGCAGTTTTAAGCATAGAAGTCCTGAAGATAGAGGTTTAGTTAGTAACAGTCTGTATGTAGCTGGCCAGGAGTTAGTTACACAATCCTATGTATTTAAATGTATTCTAAAATCTATATGTTTAAACCTAGCCAGCTTCCAACAAGCAAAACCAATGGTGGTTAGTTGGATTTGCTTAAAGGTATGATTTACTTAACATCGACCGGTAAGATCCCACAGAGTTGATCTCCTCCAGTTCCCATCAACTAAAACAGTATCGGCTGGCAGGCCTGTGGGGAAGGGCCTTCTCTCTGGCTGCCCTGGTTCTGTGGAACTAACTACCCCCTGAGATCCAGACTGCCTCCACTCTATTGACCTTCCGGAAAGCATTGAAGACCTGGCTGTTGTAGCAGGCTTGGGGCTGTTGATCTTGCGATTTTTATGGGGCCTGGCCTTGAATGATATATATATGTGATTTTTCTTAATCTTTTATGATGCTTTTTAAAGTATATTTTATATCCTGTTGTAAGCTGTTTGGAGTCCTTCAAGAGTTGGGTGGCATAGAAATGCAACAAACAAACAAACAAACAAACAAATAAATAAATAAATAAATAAACAAACAAACAAACAAACATTCTGAGAATAAAGTCCAACATAAAACAAACCAAAACTGAAAAATTCTAGGGGTAAAAACGTCTAAGAAGTTGGGGGAAAGATTTCCCAGTACAGTGTTTACACATATTTATCATCCATCTCCATTAGATAACAAAAGTTTTCCCCTATCTATGGGGAAAGGCCAAACTATCTCATCAAATACTGTTTGGATCATAGCAATTGTATGGAGTTGTGCTGGTCATTCATACCATCCGTATCTAAATTTGAAATTACGGGCTTAGGTGACAAATTTTATAACATTTTCTTCTCTCTTTTTGTATGAGTGCCCACAATCTGACTGAAAGAAAAGGTGGCTCCATTTGCCGTATATAAAACGTATCATTTTCATGATCTGTATGGAAGAGAATAATTCCTGGCAGCTTAGCGTTTTCTTCAAACTCAATGACAGTCTGAGGAGGAGCAGGGAGGAGAAAGGAAAATAATGCTGTCTCTTTCATAAACCTTTACAGCCCATGACAAGCTATATCTTATTTTGGCAGATGGAACGGGAAATAAATGATAGCATAGCCATAATCATAAGGACTGATGGGCTGCCTTTGTAAACTAGGAAGAATGATACATTTATAACAAAAGAAATTCAGATTTATTTTCCTAAAGCCGAATGCAATTGTGTACCAATTTGCTAAAGGATGACAAAACGGATTCAGAATAGATTTCATATCCATTTGTCAATAAGTATTAATTGAATATCATTCAAGCTTTCAATAGCTTCCTTCTTAAAATAAGTGTTAAACAGATTCTTGTCTCTTCACTCAGTATTAAATGGAGGCTGATGAAAAGTTTACAGAACTTTCAATAAAGATTTAATGAAATCAAAACCAGTGAAATGCAAGACTTCAATATGGTGTGCTAATTAGTGTTCTGCCGGTGTGTCTCAACTGCCCGTAATTACAGGGTAATTAGTCCAGGAAGACACACACCACACGATAAAAGGAAAACTCAAAAGTTTTTATAAACAGAAAAACAGAAACAGCTCCCTTTTTAAATGTCAAAGGGATTTTCTGGTACACGCAAGGCACAGGTTAAATGCAGTCCAATTGCTCACCCAATAACTGGGAAATTGAGTCCAATTCTAAAGCCCAGAGAGTCCACGCACACAGCCCTGAACAGCAAAAACCACAATCTTGACAAAACAATGAATCAGATAAACTGCCATGAGGCTAAAACACCTGGCTGCACTTTTATCTGTAGCACTAATTACAGCAGCCCCACCCAACCACAGGTGGCCTCATTTTCTCTTGTAATAATCCTTCAGTTGTTCTCTCCTATGCATCACTCTACGCATGCGTGGATGTGTCATTAATTCTTGTTCAGAATCCAGGGATGATACAAATGACTGATCTCCTGGGCTGTCTGCCAAACTCCCCTCTTCCCTGTCACTCACGCTTCCTTGGTCAGAGGAGACTTCGTCGGCAGATTCTACTGGGAGCAAAACAGGCCTGCAGCATGTGAATGTCTCCCCCACATCCACCTCCACATACCTTGGGGCAGGAGCTGGGCCAGAGCTAACCACAACAATTAGTCACAAAGTTGATTGGTTGATTTGAACAGATAAGAGTACAATTAATTTGAAATAGAGTGCAGTTACTTTACTAGAGTATAATTACAAATGCTAACAGTGCTTAAATAGGATAAATAAAAGGAGAAAGATGAAATATGGTGACAATACAGATTTCTTGGAAAAAGTGACCTCGGTGCACTTACAAAAAAATAAATACATTCAAAATTAAATTTCTTTGGGGTCACATACTTGCTGGAGGCATAAAATCAAATCAGGGCAAAGACAAGCATGAGTAATGAAGTTCAGAAATAATTGTGTCCTTCTCAATGTTTCTACCTTGTCTCTAACCATTAAAATGGGAAGGGAAAATTTCACCCAAAGTTTTTTTTTTTTTTTTGCAACAGAGATAAATTCTCCAATAGCTAAAAATGTAATTCTTATCCATAAAACAAAAAATTATTTCCCTATTAGAAATGTTGTATTCTGAGAAATCTAGACTCCCTGGGAGAACTACAGGTTTAGTTTGGAAATTCAATATTTTATAGTTCAAACTGGAGCTTTCCCAAAGTGTATTTTGTTTTGTTTTTCATTTATCACGTTTGTGAAAATTTGGAAGAACTAATAAAAGAAGTGGACAGACAGAATACTTGACAGAGGTGGGTTTCTCCCAGTTAGGAACAATTCTCCCAAGCCGGTATCAACGTACTGGTGATGTCATGATGACATAACCAAACCGGATTGGTCAAGGCTGATCAGTGGGCACTGCTATCTATTTTTTAAAATTACCTTCTGAGCATGTGCAGAAGCCAAGCTCCAGCACTGTGAATACGTTCAGCATTTTTTTCAGCTTTTATAAAGTATTATTATTTTTTGAATTTTTCATTATTTTGCATGTGCACCCAGCACATGAGTGCACCCACAAGACATGCCCATGCAGCACAGGGGGGTGGGAGTGAACCAGCAATGACATAAGTTGGAACTCACCCCTGATACTTGCAAAAGCAGAAACAATCTTCTCTTATTTGTTGCTTATAATTTGTACTTTTAGGCTGCCTTCTCATCTGCAATTCTGAGCACTATACAGGTAGTTCTCAATTTATCACAGTTCATTTAGTGACTGGCCCTGAAAATAGTGACTTATGACTGTTTTTCACACTTATGATGGTTGAAGCATCCCCCCACAGTCATGTGATCAAAATTCAGACACTTTGGCAAACTGACTCATATTTATGACGATTGCAGTGCCCAGGTTCATGTGATCACCTTTTGTGACCGCCTGACAAGCAAAGACAAAGGGGGAATGCAGATTTACTTAACAATCATGTTAACAACTGCAATTATAGTGATTCACTTAATAACTATGGGAAAAAAGATTGTGCTCCCTACAAGGAGGCACTTGTGCACCCCATCCTCAAGAACACTCTCTACCTGGGGCTACCTTTGAAGAGTGTTCGGAAACTTCAGATCATGTAGAATGCAGCTGCGAGAGCAATCATGGGCTTTCCCAGGTAAGCCCATGTCACACCAACACTCCGCAGTCTGCATTGGTTGCCGATCAGTTTCCGGTCACAATTCAAAGTGTTGGTTATGACCTATAAAGCCCTTCACGGCATCGGACCAGAATATCTCTGGGACTGCCTTCTGCCACACGAATCCCAGCGACCGGTTAGGTCCCACAGAGTTGACCTTCTCCAGGTCCCGTGGGGAAGAGCCTTCTCTGTGGTGGCCCCAACCCTCTGGAGCCAACTCCACCTAGAGATTAGGATTGTCCCCAATCTCCTTGCCTTTCACAAACTTCTTAAAACCTACCTCTGCCATCAGGCATGGGGAAATTGATTGCCCTGGGCCGTTCCTGCTTTATATATGGTTTGTATGAGATGTATGATTGTTTTTTATATTAAGGGTTTTAAATTGTTTTTAACTATTGGATTTGTATTGTTCTGTTGCTGTGAGCCGCCCCGAGTCTTCGGAGAGGGGCGGCATACAAATCGAATAAATAAATAAGTGAGTGAGTGAGTGAGTGAGTGAGTCAGTCAGTCAGTCAGTCAGTCAGTGTCAGTCAATCAATCAATCAAATGGGACAAAACCCATTTAACAATTGTCTCGCTTAACACGTTTTAGGCTCAATGTGGTTATAAGCCAAGAGCTAGTAAAAAATTTGGTAGCCCATCACTGCTTATACATCTCTTCATAGTGCCTTTACAGCCCCCTCTAAGCAGTTTACAGAGTAAGCATATTGCTCCCTACAATCTGGTTCATGATTTTACCCACCTCAGAAGGATGGAAGGCTGATATAGCTGCCCATCACACATATTGTAATTTTAAATTTAATTAAATTTGCCGTTGTACTCTATTGTTATATTATATGCTGTTAGCCACCCCTAGTCCTACAAATCAATCAATCAATCAATCAATCAATCAAACAAACAAACAAACAAACAAACAAACAAACAAACAAACAAACAAACAAACAAACATGTAATTCTGGATGATGAACAAAGTTACAGAAAGAACAATACTAGAATTATTTTATAAAATTTAGCACATATTGGTTCCAAAACCCATTGGGGAAGGACGGCAACAATACTGCAAGTATGATTAACACCTTGCTCTAATACTATATGTTCAAGTGTTATTAACTTCACTGTCATATCTCAATTAATCCCTTTTATTCCTTATTTTGTCATTGTTGCTATGCTACTGCCTTTAACATTTTTGTACTGTTTCTTGGAAAGCCCAGGAAAAGAGCCCAGCCATAAATAATTTAGGGTATCACCATTCATGCAAATGCCACTGTGCTGTTTAAGCATAAATCACATTTAGCTGTTGCTATGAATTGTTAATTTGACCTTCCCTGGGAAAACTTGCATTATATCAGACATAATCTGTTTACTTAGTCCATTGTAATAATGTTGATTAGCTTAAAAGGTACTTATGACATTTTGGTACTTCATTGTACAACCAAATCATATTTGGGTTCAAGGTCTAGATTTTGCTACACATTTCTTTATCATAGAAGGTAAAATGCTTTAAAAGCTCAAAGTAACTTATTTGACCTTTACTAAATTTAATCTGTGTTGTGGAATTAAGATAATATAGACTAGAGAAGTAATGGTAAACCTTTTTTCCCTTCGGGTGCTGAAATGTGTGCAAATGCCATCGTACATGCACTAGTGCCCACACCCACAATTCAATGCCTGGGGAGGGTAAAATGTCCTCCCCCACCCCCCTGGAAGACCTCTGGAGGCTGGAAATGGCCCACTTCCCAAATTCTAGTGCGCCTGGTAGGCCTGTTTTTCATCCTCCTCAGGGTCCAGAGAATTCCCAAAGTCTGGGGAGGGCAAAAACACCCTCACCCATATCCTTAGAGGCCCTCTGGAAGCTGAAAATGGCCTCCTAGAGCCTTCAAGTGAGACAAAAATCAGCTGGCCAGCGCACACTTGTGCTTTGGAGCTGAGCTAGGGCAATGGCTTGTGTGCTGGCAGATATGGCTCCGTGTACCACCTGTGGCACACATGCCATAGGTTTGCCATCACTGGACTAGAGTTTTGGATCTGCAGTTTTTGTTAAAAAAATTATGCTAACCTGCAAGCATCCAGCTATTATGCTAGAAGGATGGGTAATTTTTTAAAAAACTAATTGCTCCTGAAGTAGTAGCCATGCAGTGATGTTAATAAGATGCAGTAGGAAAGTATGGTATGACTGGGTAAAGTTTAAATCCCATTGTAGATTAAAAAAAAAAATAACCACACATGTATATTCTATTTGTTTTATTTAGAAAATGTACATCATCATCCATTCTAAATAAATAACTCTAGGGTGATGCTATACATTTCCTAAATACATAAATAATGCATATATGCTTAGCCAAATGCTTTGGTGCATTGTAGGCCTCGAGAAAGGAAAACAGAATAGTTTGTTTTTGCTTTTTTCACTTTTATTTTTAGTCCTTCCAACACCACAGACTGTTGGCAAGAAATGATGTGAAGAAACTCTGTCTCTATCCGTCAGCAGGGTAACTCTCCAAAAACAGAACACTATCGAATTTTATATGAGAGGGAGGAAGAAACTGGCAAAAGAAAACACCAAGTTTGCAAACAAGCTGGATCAGGCTGGGGAGTGTAGCGGAAGCAATTCGAAAAAAAATTTCTCCACTGAAATTGGAAAGCTGCTCATTCCTTCTTTGGTCATGTGATCTGTAGCAGTAGCCTATGCACGCATACTCAGAAAATAGAAACACACATATTCACAGACATAGTATAGATTCACTCATGTTTATCAGTCTCTCAAGGACATAATGTACACATAGCACCTAGGCTAAGGTGACTAGATGTCCTGCTTTTGGTGGGACAGTCCCGATTTTTAATAATTTGTCCCACATCCCAAATGGTTTTAAAAAACTCCTGATTTTCCTTTCTCTGGACTGCCCAGAGTGAATAAAGCTTTTCCTTTCTCTTGGCACTGGGAGAAGCTTCCTCCTCCCAGCACCCAGAGAAAGGAAATGCTTTGTTTGCTCTGGGCAGTCCAAAGCGAAACAAATCCAGGCTACGGGTTGCTTTGTGCATGCCCAACAGTGAGAGAGAAAGAGAGAGAGATTGAGATCGGAGGGTTGGAGAAGAGACTGAGTGCGCACCTCTATGACATTGGGGGAGAGTGCTGCTTCCAGTATAAGAAGTAACCAGAAAGCAGAACAGGCAAGCTACTTTGGTCTCTGCCCCTGTCTTACTGTTTTAATGCTTTTCAAAAACGGGAAAGATAATAAATTGATCAAAGTACTGGATTGGGAAGCAATACACAAAAACAAACGTTGAGGTAAAAGTCTGTGGAGATTCTTCAGTCATTCATCATCCCCCCCCCTTCCTCAATGGTGTCCTGTTTTACCGAAGTTATAATCTGGTCATCTTAACCTAGGCTGATAAAGTCACCAACAAACACATACCACGTAGGAACAGCTCCTGATTAGTCTGTGGGATGAAAGTGCATACATACATCATGAGACCACCAGGCTCAAGGTCGACTCAGCCTTCAATACTTATGAGGTGGGTAAAAGGAGGACCCAGATTATTGGAGGCAATATACTGACTTTGTAAACTGCTTAGAGAGGGCAGTAAAGTACTATGAAGCGGTATATACTGTCTTTTTCGGTGTATAAAATGCAAAAAATTGTGTCAAAAACTGGGTGCGTCTTATACACCAAACGTTGTATGGGTGGGGGAGTTGGGAGATGGTCAGCAGCAGTGGCGGCAGCCTTTCTCGGCTGGAGGTCGGCGACTCGGCCCTGGGGATGGTCGAGGCATTCGGAGGAGAGTGCTCCAGTTTAGGAATTCACAAGCTACCCTCCCCACGAAGTCCAAAAGGCTGGCAGTCAGCAGCTGCCGCCTCTCCCAGCCCTTGCCACAGCTTGCTTGCTCAAGCCACTTTTCAGTCTTTTGGAGGAGAGAGCACCAGCTTCAGAATTCGCGAGCTTCCCTCCCCACGAAACCAAAAAGGGTAGCGGTCAGCAGTGACATCCTTTCTCAGCCAGAAATCCCAGGCTACACTGAACATTGGGTTGGGGGGACTTGGGTGGTGGTCAGCAGTGGTGCTTCCGCATATGCAGAGGTGACACATGTATGTTTGAGATTTGGGTGATTTTTTGCTTCTGCGCATGCATGGAAACAAAAATTTGCTGAAAACTCTCTCTCGTGCACATTCCCTCATGAGATTTTGCTTCCTGCACATGTGCAGAAGCAAAAACACACTGGGATATGTTCACACACACGCAAGATAACTGAAGTGCACTGGTAGTGGCGACAAGAGGAATCTGCCCCTGATACAGTCTATGGTGGCAGAGCTACCATTTGGTTTCCCCTCCTCCTTGGACCCTGATCAATACTGTTGCTTGATTGGTCACGACTGTTTGATTGGCACCTAACAAATCATGGGTTCAATTTCTTTGTGATCAAAAGAACAAATTCATCCTCAGAAAGAAAGGGAAAGAAAGAAAGAAAGAAGGAAGGAAGGAAGGAAGGAAGGAAGGAAGGAAAGAAAGAAAGAAAGAAAGAAAGAAAGAAAGAAAGACATGTTTTTCATGCTCCCTCAATTTTTTTTCCATCCGAAGTTCGGTGCAAGGTCAAATTTAATTATGATTTATGATACTTGAATGATGCAAATAATGCAATTTTTCAACATTTCAATCACTGTAATCAAATTGTCTTTGATTTACCAACCTGCTCTCCACTATAATTATTCAACATATTAAAACAATGCTTTAAATAGTAAATAGTAGTAATAATAATAATTGCTCTTTTTTTGTTTTGTGGAGTAGAGCTGTCATCCTCATGCTCCAGATCTAGGGGGAAACAAGAACAGTTATTGACTAGTCAAAAACATCCTTGGCACTCTGGAGATTAAAATTATGACTATCTAAATACTAATGAAAAACTATAGCTGTTACAATACAAATTGGATTGCATTTTACGCTGCATTAGCACTACTTGAATAACAGCAAGAGGTGGTCATCTGGAAGCACTCTAAATCTGAGACAATCATTCAAATCATAATTTGCAAGACTGACTTTTTTGTAAATGAGGAAAGAAACGTTCGTGAAATTGTCTAGTATTATTCCCTTTAAGTAGTTGAGATGAATAGAAATAAATGCTGAGTGATATTTTTTTCCTTATTTTTATTTTTTGCAACCACTATCAGAAGAGTGATGTAGCATCTATAAGGATCAAAGTCATGCATAAAGTGTGCATATAAATATGATTATAGACCCAATCCAGTTTTCATAGAATAGAATAATATAGTTGGAAGGAACCTTGTAAGTCAGTGATTCCCAACATGGGGCCCACGCCCCACAGGGGGGCAATTTTGATTTTTAATGGGGGCAATTAGAACCTTGTTTAGTGGCCTTTTAGTCTTCCTCCGCCAGAGTGGTTCACTTTTTGAATAAGAGGAATTATAAAAAGCATAAAACTTATCAGGAAAGACTAAATTAACTCAATCTGTATAGTCTGGAGGACAGAAGGGAAAGGGGGGGACATCATCAAAACATTTAAATGTGTTAAAGGGTTAAATAAGGTCCAGGAGGGAAGCGTTTTTAATAAGAAAGTGAACACAAGAACAAGGGGGCACAATCTGAGGTTAGTTAGGAGAAAGATCAGAAGCAATGTGAGAAAATATTATTTTACTGAAAGAGTAGTAGATACTTGGAACAAACATCCAGCAGACATGGTTGGTAAGTCCACAGTTACTGAATTTAAACATGCCTGGGATAAACATATATCCATCCTAAGATAAAATACAGGAAATAGTATAAGGGCAGACTAGATGGACCATGAAGTGTTTTTTTTTTGCCGTCAGTCTTCTATGTTTCTATGTTTCTATATGTCACCGATGGGGGAAGGCCTCGGGATTTTAGAGACGCTTAGGTGGGACCTGCCAAAAAAAAAGGTTGGGAAACATTTGTAGATCTTCTAGTCCAACTTTCTGCTTGAGTAGGAGACCCTACATTATTTCAGAAAATGGTTGTCCAGTCTCTCTTTGAAAGTCTCTAGTGATGGAGCACTCACATCTTCTGAAGGAAAGCTGTTCCATTAGTCGATTGCTTTCAGTGGTAGGAAATTTCTCCTTAATTCCAGGTTGTTTCTACCCTTGGTTAATTTCCATTTATTGTTTCTTCTTTTGCCTTTTTGTGCTCTGAAAAACACCCCCCCACCCCCGGCTTTGTAGGAGCCTCTCAAATATTGGAACACTATCATGTCACTCCTAGTCCTTCTTTTTATTAGACTAGATATGTCCAATTTCTGTTACTGTTCTTTGTATGTTTTAGCCTCCAGTCCCCTAATCATTCTTGTTGCTCTTCCCTGCCCTCTTTCCAAAGTCTCAACATCTTTTTTATATTGCAGTGACCAGAACTGGACACAGTATCCCAAGTGTGGTCCTACTAAGGCTTTATAAAGTGGTACTAATACTTCATATGATCTTGATTCTATTCCTCTATTGATTTGCACAACTGTTGACTCATATTTAAGTGATTGTCCATTAGGACTTCAAGATTCCCTTGATTATTACTTGCATTAAGCCTGGTTTCACTTAGACTATACCTCTACAGTTGGTTTTTCTTGCCTAAGTGTAAAACTTTACTTTCATCTACATGGAATTCCATGGTTTCTTTTTTTAAGATAGGGCCTTTGATGACTGAGATTTAACCTCTTTATTCAGAAGTTTTCAAGGTGTCTCTACTTTAATATTATTTAAAGATATCTTGGCAATGAACAACATTTAGCTACAGAGTGCATCACTAGCTATACAGTATTCTGCTCGGGACTCTTCAGATAGGAATAAAGGGAGAATAAATGCATAGAGATTTCAAATCAAACACTTTTATTTGTAAAATAGGATTTATACAAGCAGAGCCAGGTGTTTCAGTCCACGTTGGCAGTTTTCCCAGTTAAATTGGCTAAGAGATAAGAAACAAACTACAGCTGAGAATCAAAGCTGATTAAAACATTCCTCAGTGACATAATGTTTCTTCAGTCACACACACACACACACACACACACACACGGATCTCCAGGTTTTCCTCAGACAGCTGCATCTCTGCTCGATTTAGAAGAATAAGAGCAGTTTGCCAGTGAAGCATTTCTGGAACCTCGAACCTAGGACATCCAACATTATAAATGTTGGAACTCCACACCCCTTTACCCAGACACCCTCACTTACAGAATGTCTGGGTGTGGTCAAATGTTTCCTAGAGATATAATTGTCTAGACCAGGAGTAGGCAAATTTGGCTCTTCTATGACATGTGGACTTCAACTCCCAGAATTCCTGAGCTGGCATGACTGGCTCAGGAATTCTGGGAGTTGAAGTCCACAAGTCATAGAAGAGCCAACTTTGCCTACCCCTAGTCTAGACCTTCTTTCATAGATGCGCCTTCTGAAACTTTTCCCATAAAGATATTCCTGTCTGCTTTGTAACCTTCTGACCTGGGCATCTAATAGGGGCACCTGATCCCCTATGTCTCCCTCCTCTTCTTACTCAGACATTACCATCATTGGGGGTTCTACAGTCTCTGGAGGTTCCTCAGGTTTCTCAGGTTCTCATTCTCCCTCACTCTCACTCTCTGACTCAGTTGTCAAGAACACTGGCCTAGGGTACCAAGATGGACCCGGTTCATCCTCCTCAGAATATGTGACTAACTGAGATGGTCGTGGACCACTCACAACATCCAGTTCAAAGTATTACTGTTTGTTCCAAATTTCTACTAAATATTATCTTGGAACTTTTGCAAAATGGATGCCTTCCCATGATTATTGAATGCCAACATCAAAAACCATTAATGTGACAGTATTGCTTGTCCAAACATTTCACCCAAAAGAGAAAGGTCCCATACACTCACAAGGTTTGCTGCATTTTGTCCTAACTTACTACACTATATTGTGATGAGGTGAAAATAATGGGGAAGGAGGAAAAAACAATGGAGTCATCTGGTGCCCTTTAGAGAAAAGTCAGACTGTAAATCTGGGATGTGGAACCATGGCCCCTTTATGACCTGTGGACTTCAACTCCCAGAATTCCTGAGCATAGGGGGCTCAGGAATTCTGGGAGTTGAAGATCTCTGCTGTAAATGAACTGAATGTGTTTCTGCTCAGTTAATATCAGACTTTGATAATGAAGTTAGTAGTAATTCTTAAAGACAAGAATATAGCATCCAAATAGTTCTTCAGAAATGGGATGAATGCTATTATAAATAACATACTTCACAGTGAAACTATCTTGTTTCTTTCTTAAAGCAAAATCATCCCAAGTTTATATATCCTCTCACTGTTTGGATCTGTTTGGTATCAACACAGGTTGATTTCTCCTTTCATGTTTGTTTGTAGTTTTACGTACAAAAACTCATTTTACAGCTCATATGCAAATCCTTTGTGAGAACATCTTTCTCCCCTAGCCACCGCAAATTGATGTCCCCTTGAGGAATAGTTAATATGCTTTTGCAGGATGAAACAAAAAAATAAGCTGCCTCAAGTAGCAAAATTCATTAGGATCTGGTGAGCCTGTGCTGTTTAGAGAGAAATCTGTTATAGTACTGTGTTTTATGATAGGAAATGCAACTGTGAAATGGCTTCATTTGTTTTTTACAACATTGTTTATTTCTAGAAGAGCACAAAATAATACATATCAAAGTCATAGATGATTTGGTTAGTTTACGTGCCAAATATATTTATAGAAAACCATTCTGCCTCCATTTGTACCTTGTATTTCTTTAATATGTATGAGCAACTTATAGAACAGGAGAAACAGTTGATAGCAGCTGTTTGTCTTTCGTTGTCTTTTTCCCCCCACCCAAGGAATGAAATTGTGTGAACAACCACTATAAAACTCTGTAGTAGTAATTTCAAATTTACAAAATAGAGTTAGAGCTTGTTAAGCACCAATATATATATATATTTTAAAAGGAAAAATAAACCCAAATCCCTGCTTAAGATATATCCTTGCATTTACTTTGTCCTTCAACATCTTCATTTCTGATTTCAATCAGTCTTAGTGGAAACCAGTCCATGGGACATGTTCCATGGGATGATCTAGTGCCACCTATTACATAAAAAAGTAGAGTTTTATTTCCTGGCAGAGCATCATATTAAAATTCTATATTTAGAGAACATACAGTACTTGAATGTATGAATGGTACCCTATAATTTTCTGAGACAATTATACAATTATCACAGCAGTCTGTCTAATCATCCATATACATTGCACATGTGCATACAATATATCACTGAGATTTCAGATGCATTGTGTGCTACAGTATATGCATTCATATATTATTTTGTTCAAGTTTCAAAGCAGATTATTATTATTATTATTATTATTATTATTATTATTATTATTATTATTTAAATTTATATGCCACCCCTCTCTGAAGATTCAGTGTGGTTGCTTGGTTTACATTTACTGAAGATTTCGCAAAGGGTAAAGGACAGATCTAAAGAAATAGAACAGAAAGAAAGAATGAAAGAGAAAGAAAGAAGGAAAGAAAGAAAGAAAGAAAGAAAGAAAGAGGTGCAAGAAAATGAAAAAAAGCTGGTGGGGGGGGGTAGAAGTACTAAAAGTATGGAAGTGTACTGAAGTTGCCACCATGGAGGAATGGAAAAAACTGGAAATAATTTTTGCTAAAAGAAGAAGAAAAAGTTAAATCACGATTTGTGGATTTAATAATTGACATAGATGAGAATTAAATAAAGGTCATGGGGATTTTAGGAAATGTTAAGAGGAGGGGGAGATGATAGGTTTATTAATATCTCTTGAAAAGAAGATTGGAACCATTATGTTTCAAAGAAGTTTATTTCCTCCCTCCCTCCCTCCCTCCCTCCCTTCCTCCCTTCCTTCCTTTCTCCTTCCTTCCCTCCTTCCATCCATCCATCCATCCATCCATCCATCCATCCATCCATCCATCCATCATCTTTGTCTTATTGAAAAATTAAATGCTAGGCCTGAATCTACTTCTAATCTCTCAGAGGCTTTTCTACACCGAAAAAGGGTTGTTTTCAAGCCCTCTTAAGTTGCTTGAAAATTGCTTTTGACCTTTTCAGCTTTTTTTACTTGTCATTATTGTTGTTTCTTTCTGTTGTACATATTTTTATAGCTCCAAAGCATTTTCTCTTCCATATTTTACCCTCTGAGAAAAAAAAAATCAGATGCTCTCTTGAGAATTGATTGAATTTGACAAGCTAAAGAGGCTGCAGATCATGGAAAAGTTTATCGGTGAAATAAAGGGAGGGGAGCGATATGATATAAAGGGGAAAATAGGGGGGGGGGGGGTAACACAAGTATAAAAGGTGCAAATCAAGACATTGGTTTATGTTTTATTAAATAGAAATGTATAATTATGTGTATTTTCCTATGGATTAAGGTATATGTGTGGATGTATTTCGGAGAAAAAAACTTTATTAAAAGAAAAGAAAAGGTTATCGGACAACATTCACACATGGTCTTTGGACACATTGCAACTATGGAAATGTAAAAACATCATATCTACCTAGGAATTGTTCAATCATGAGAATTTCTTTCTCCTTGAAAACTAATTTTGAGAGCAAGTTATCTTTCATCAGGTTCAAAACCAAGACTGTATTTTTGTGGATGGATAGGCACTTACCCGAAACACATGTTTATTTATATAGTCAGTCATTTATTTTAAGTGATTTTATGCTGCTTCAACCAAACAAACTCTAAGAAGTATACAGCAGCAGCATCAACAAAAGAAAACCAGGCAATATTTCCCCAATATAGCAAGGCCCAAGTTAAGGAGATGGGTTCTTAAGGACATCAGTCACTCAGTTCTGTCCTGGACTATCTGTGTAAACTAAATGGAACAGGCCATCCCACTAAGGACTCTGTCCATTTTCTCCTCAGATTCTCCCCAGATAACTTTGCAAGTTGTCACACACAGAATTTTCTTAAACTCTCTCCAGGCCGGCTCCAAGCAACTGTGAGTGATTTTATCTTAGCTAAGTTATCACTGGAGCCCGTTAATAATGATACCAGCCTGTGGTTCTGCTCTCTCTTAAAAAGAACTGCTCGACGGCACTCCCTGGATGCAGTTAATGCTGACTTTCTTTCTATCTTATAGGCCTAAAATCCGAATCACAGCTACATCCAATCAAATTGGCTTCTTGTCTTATGCAAATCTTGCTCATATTCGTAAGGCATCTTCTTTGGTGTTCCATTTCACAGCCCAGCCCAGCTCAGCCCAAACCCCAAGCCCAAGCCAACCCAACCCAACCAGGATCTGTATACAGGAAGAGGTCACAAGTTACCCAAGGCCTCTGGCTGCTTCCAAGAAAATAGCCCACCAGATTTCTGGGTCCTTCTCCAAGTACCCAATTGGATTCATCAAATAACTGTGAAAGATTATTCAAAGAGGGCTTGCCTCCCTAAAAAAAAAAAAAGGTTGAAAAGTTATCAGGGATATTGAATCAGCTAATGTTTTTTCTCCTGTTGCCATTTTCCTCTGCTTTACAGGGATTGCTTTGACATTTTATTTTTTTAGCCGTTGTTATATTCTTTCAGACAGCAGCTCTTTATGGTATTTATGCAATAGCTGGTAAAAGAGATAAAATGTTGCAAGGAGAAAACAGTAATATTCCAGGTTAGGAGTTTATTGCTTCAGGTTGGATCTTGTATTTTATATTTGCTGCATTGGCACATTCTGTTACTACTTTCTCTTAAATGTTTTTTTTTTTAACTGATCTTCCTTTCCCATTTGCATCCTTAGGATTGTATTCTTGATCTCATTTATATTAAATTTACGCAAAAGAAAATTAAAATGGGAATACAGTGATACCTTGTCTTACAAACTTAATTGGTTCTGGGATGAAGTTCTTAAGGTGAAAAGTTTGTAAGAAGAAAAAATATTTCCCACAGGAATCAATGGAAAAGCGATTAATGTGTACAAGCCCAAAATTCACCCCTTTTGCCAGCCAAAGCGCCCATTTTTGCGCTGCTGGGATTCCCCTGAGGTTCCCCTCCATAGGAAACCCCACCTCTGGACTTCTGTGTTTTTGCGATGCTGCAGGGGAATTCCAGCATCGCAAAAATGAACACTTTGCTGCAACGGAAGTCCGGAGGTGGAGTTTCCCAGTGAAGGGAGCATCAGTGAAATTGCAGCATCACAAAAACACCGAAGTTCTCAAAACCCCACCTCCGGACCTCTGTGTTTTTGCGATGCTGCAATTTCACTGAGGTTTCCCTTACTGGGAAACCCCACCTCCGGACTTCTGTTGCCAGCGAAGCACCCATTTTTGCGCTGCTGGGATTCCCCTGCAGAGATTCCCCTGCAGCATCACAAAAACACGGAAGTCCAGAGGTGGGGTTTCCCATGGAGGGGAGCCTCAGGGAAATCCCAGCAGTACAAAAATGGGTGCTTCGCTGGCAACAGAAGTCTGGAGGCGGGGCATCCCAATGTCGGTGGTGCGTTTGTAAGGTGAAAATAGTTTGTAAGAAGAGGCAAAAAAATCTTAAACCCTGGGTTTGTATCTCAAAAAGTTTGTATGATGAGGCGTTTGTAAGACAGGTATCACTATATTTCAAATGGGGGGAGGTTCAAATTCTCAGAGACTAGAGTAATGGAGGTAAAGTGTTTGACAAGATGCAAGAATGTTACACAAGGCAGAAGAAAGTCAGTTACAAACTGTGGAAAATGGGATAGTCTTGGTAATGGGAAAAGCTTTACTGAATAAATCCTAGTTGCTACTGTAGAACTTTGGTGTGATGACCCAAGGCACAGCACAGAGATAACTCAAACAGATGGCAGTTTAAACCAACCATTTTAGTGCTCCAAATCTTCCCCAAACACACCTTAATAGCCTCTAGTTGCAATTAGTCCAGCCCAGCATTGTCTACACCAAGACTGCACACCAATAAACCCCAAATTTCTCTGGCAAAGCAAGAACAAAGCAAGGAAATCAGGGGGAAAGAAATACATATAATCTATCCAAAATGCCACACAGGAATGCAAGGATTCTTGGCAAGGTCAAACATCAACACATACCACTCCGCGGACTCAGCATTTGTTCCTGACAAATGTCCCTCCTTAAGTGTCATTCCGCAGATATACCTGGTGAAGCTGGGTGAGCCACTCTCCTCATGAGTGGCCTCCTTCGTCCGAACTGATCCTGCCTCCTCTGCACTCTCTGAGCTCTTGTATCAGAAGGGGGTGGTTCATATGCCTCGGCTGAGCTCTGTTTCTCCTGGCCTGCAGGCCTTGCTAATTCTAAACAACCTTGCCTGGGCTGAGTCTACCCTTCCCCAGTTTCCTCCAAGGCCCTCTCATTCTCCGTCAGTTCTTGTTCCAACTCATCTTCCACTGCAGAGTCAAACTCTGATGGGGGCATGACTTTTGGCACTGAAATCTCACTTGATTAGATTGGGAAACCTGCAATCAGCTAGTCCTCAACTTACAACCACAATTGAACCCAAATTTTCTGTTGCTAAGTAAGACAGCTGTTTTGCCCCATTTCACAATATTTCCTGCCATGATTGTTAAGTAAATATTGCAGTAGTTAGGTTAGTGTCACAGGTATTAGGTGAATCTGGCTTCCCCATTGACTTTGCTTGTCAGAAGGTCGCAAAAGGTGATCACATGACCTTGGGACACAGCAACCATAATAAATATGGACCAATTGCCAAGCATCCAAAATTTTGATCATATGATTATGGGGATGCTGCAATGGTCATGTAAAAAAATGGGCATAAGTCACTTTTGTTAGTGGTGTTGTAACTTCAGATAGTCATTGTTCTAAGTTGAGGTCTACCTGTATTCCTGTCTCTTCCTTGCAAGACCATCACCATCAATCAAAGGGCCACTCTTCAAAATATCCCTGCATGTGGATAAATGGAAAGTAAGATGGATTTGCTTGAATATAAAATAACCCCCCATTCTGGTTCATTCCCAAATCATTTCCCTATTCCCAATTGAGTCTGGTCTACAATAATAGTGAATATCTGTAACTTGGGTGTATGATGAAGGTAAAGGTTCATTCTCTGAACTTGTGGGTTGGTTTTTGAACAAGTATGTATGTATGTATGTATGTATGTATGTATGTATGTAGGTAGGTATACATGTATGTATGCGGCTTACAACATGTCAAAAACAATAGAATACAATAGCCAAATTCAATTAATTAAAACTGAATAAACTGGTCTAAAATCCCTATGTTAAAAATCAATCATACCCATTCAAACAACAACCCTGCAAACATTCATCGGCCAAAGGGCTAAGATCCAATCGCCCCAAGCCTGGTGGCATAAATGAATCTTGTGGGAGGCGAGGAGGGTGGGGGCAATACGAATCTCTGGGGGGAGCTCCCACAGAGAAGGCTCTTCCCCTAGGCCCCCCAAGCAACATTGTATAGTTGATGGGACCTGGAGAAGGCCGACTCTGTGGGTCCTAACTGGTCTCTGGGACTCATATGGCAGAAGGCAGTCTCACAAGTAATCTGGCCCGATGCCATGTAGGGTTTTATAGGTCATTACCAACATTTTGAATTGTGTCCGGAAACCAATTGGCAGCCAATGCAGTCTGGTTACCTGGTTTGTTAAGATCTTCAGCAGAGTCTAGGGGATGTCAGTGTTCTTCTGATTATAAGAGATTCAGATTTGGGTGTGTCAAGTAAGATTCTTATTATGGGTCTTGTGATGGGTCAGGTGTGAGTCATTAGTGAGTCTTGTGATGAGTCTTGTGACAAGGAGATGCCATCAGATCAGGGTCATTGGGAACTGAACTCCTGGTAGGGGTTTGTGTTGGTTGGTTGAGGGTCGGTGCTATCTCTGCTTGGCTGTGCGGTTGATTTGGATTGTGAAGAGTTCACAGGCTGGTTGTAGGTCCACGTGTATGTTGATGGAATTGCTTGCGCAACACCAGGCTTTGATGAACTTATGAGCATGGCCAATGATTTTTCTGTTGCTTCAATCAAATTGGTGCTGTTTGGTATCCATGTGGGTAGAGTTTCAGTGTCGGAAGCTTTTTTGGGCCACTTCTCTCATGCAATTGATTCAGGCTTTCAGACCCATGCTGCGGAAATCCAGACAACCACTAGGAGGCAGCCAAGGGATTAAAAATACTTTGCTGCAATCCATGTTGCATAGGCAAGATATGGTGAGCTTGTTAAATGGTCCAACTTGACAATACTGTGGTTTAGACCGACAGCCACTTTAGTCTTCTGTTCAGAAAAGAGGAAAAAAAGGAAAAGAGATGCACAAAGTTGTTAAGACTGCCTGCCGTGAGTTATTAGAGAGATTAGAAGAAGTTGTTGAAACTACCTCCTGGCAGTGATAATGATTCTTTCTCATTGTGCCTTTCCCTTTTTGGCCGGGTCATTTATACTTGACCCAATGCCACGTAATAAAGTCAATCAAGTTGCGATGACCCAAAGCAACAATGGAATTGAGCCTCAGAAACATAATTGAATTGGAAATCTTAAGTAGAAGTGACTGCCATTCTGCTCTGCTATTGAAGCTTTCTTTCCTTGACGATAATCACAGATAATTATACACAGATGACACTTAGTGCTGTATCTACCAGGCTGTAAAGGAAAAAAGTGATGTCTTGGAGTCTGGATACCTCAGGAAACCTATCCAGAGATGACAATTTGCTTTTAGACTAGCCGTTTCATTTTGACAAATTCATTACTTTAATGCAGAATTCAGGCAATATTCTGCTGACACGACTTCCCTAAATCTTCCTTCACCAAATTGTGCCCTTTCCGTGTCAGAGACAGTTTATACCTAATGTGTTCACCTCGCTCTCCAAGTAGCAGTGACTGCTTTAGTTTTATTATTTTACTTTCTAATTTCCATCTTTCTTCAGGCTTTTAAAGCAAGAAGGGAAGGTCCAAGTTAAGGAGGTGGGCTCTTAAGGAGAAATGTGCTTTGTTCTGTCCTGGGCTATCTGTGTAAAGTAAATGGAATAATATCGGTTGGCGAGACCTCAGGGAAGAGCCTTCTCTGTGGCGGCTCCGACCCTATGGAATCAACTGCCCCCAGAGATTCGCATTATCCCCTCCTTACCGGTTTTCCGGAAAACTGTTAAAATCTGGCTTTTCCGGGAGGCCTAGAATTAATATTGATTGTTAGTATTAATGGGTTTTTATTATATACGTGATTTTAGTGATGTTTTTACTGCTTTTTACTTATATTGTATTTATAACCGTTGTTAACCGCTTGGAGTCCATTTCAGAGCAAGTGGCATATAAATGCAATAAATAAATAAATAAATAGATAGATAGATAGATAGATAGATAGATAAATAAGTAAATAAATATAAAATAAAATAAAATAAAATAAATTAGTAAAGTAAAGTAAAGTAAAGTAAAGTAAAGTAAAGTAAAGTAAAGTAAAATAAAATATAAAATAAATCAGGAACTGGTTGGCACAGGCCATCCCACTAAGGTTTCTGTCCACTTTCTCTTCAAATTCTTCCCCGATAACATTGCGAGTTGTCACTCTCAGCATTTCCTTGAACTCTCTCCTGGCCCACTCCCTGCAAATGATTTTTGCTTGGAGAGGGGAGTGATTTTATATTAGCTAAGTTATCACACTTGGACCCCATTAATAGTTATTCCAACCTATCCTTCTCCAAAGTTGTTTTGCTATCACTTAAAAAGAATTGCTGGAATGCACTCTTTGGATGCAGTAAACAATAGCAATAGCATTTAGATGTATATACCACTTCACAGTGCTTTTACAGTCCTCTCTAAGCAGTTTACAGAGTCAGCATATTGCCCCCAACAATTTGGGTCCTCATTTTTCCCACCTCATGGAAGGCTGAGTCAACATTGAGCCTGGTGAGATTTGAACTGCCAAATTGCTGGCAGTCAGCATAAGTAGCCTGCAGTACTGTATTATAACCACTGTGCTACCATGGCTAATGCTGCCTTACTTGCTGTCTTATAGATCTGAACTCAAGCTCACAACCATATCCAATCAGATTGGCTTCTGCAAGCATGAGCCATCTTCTCATCTTCAGATTGTTAAACTGAGATGGAAGGTGTATCTAAAGAACAAATGACTAGTAGTGTGGGCTGGGCTGGGCCAAAAATGTCAATCTTTTTATAGATGTGACTATATGTTTCGAACCTCACTTGTTTTAAGTGTGTTGCAACACATTTTTAAAAAAGAAATGGGACTTTAGTTGCATGGCATGGTAACTATCTTTTTTTGGACCACCTTACCATTAACTTGACTGCATTCTATCCTTACTCATCATTCATAGCCCTCACCTCACCAACATCAACTGAACAGGAAGCAAATAATTTGATGCTTTAAAATAAGGTCAAGCAGAACAGAATTTCTGATTAACAGTTTTTTACTACCGAGTGAGCAAATCTCAATGGAGACTGTCCAAGAAGAATCTTGCCCATGGCACTTATGGAGATTTCAATTTAGTCACTTTCTGGAAACTCCAAACAAATTATCTTTACAAAGATAAAATCTATATGTGATACAGAAAAAATGAATTCCACAATCCCACCTTAAGTTTATTGATTTTTCATATATTTCTGACTTGCCTACAGGTCATTGTGTATTTTGGCATTTTCTTGATTCAGGAAGTTTCTTATACTCTACAATAGATAAATTTATGTTATTTCAAAAAAAAAATTACTTCTTGAATTCTGATGGGTTCAGAAAGATATTGAACACAAACCATGGTGGAGAAAAACAAAAAAACATAAGCTGATCTTAATATGCTATTTTCTAACGGGAATTATTATTTTTTCTGTCTCTTGAAGAATATTCTGATAAAAAAAATAAGAGATTCTTATAATCATTACATCCTTATTCAGAAATTCTACATGCTTCTTCTAAAGCACTTAGCAGCAAAGTAGAAGCAATTGCTCCCCTTGTTATTTTTAATATGGCACTGGGTAAGGAAATGGCATTCAGTTCTGGGTTATGGCATCAAAGATGAGCTATTTCTTTTTATACCAATTTACTGATCAAAATTCTCCACCAAATTGTTCTATTCCCTGAAGAATAAACTGGCAGATCTACATGCAAAATGTGAATGCAGGTTTACTGTATACCTGCTATGATATATTACAAGGCATTGCAGAAAGAATAATACAATATTTTTATGCACAAAACCTCTTTTTAAGATGTTGGCTTTGGGAAGGAAAATTATTAAACTAATCTGGTATCAGAAGTACTAGAATCTGGCAGGTGTTTAAATTTCCAAGGTAGAGTTTTGTGGGTAGTCAGAACAGTGATGGCAATTTTTTTTGTCCCAATTTATGCATACAATCTTTATTGATTTACAACCATGTGAATCAGTGCAGTTGTTAAGTTAGTAACACAGTTATTAATTGAATCTGGCTTCCACATTGACTTTGCTTGCCCGAAGGTCTTAAAAGCTGATCACATGACCCCAGCACACTGCAACCATTGTAAACATAAGTTAATGGACAAATGTCTGAATTATGGTCATGTTTCCAGGAGGATGCTGCAAGGGTCATGTGAAAAACAGTCATAAGTCACTTTTTTAAAGTGCTGTTGTAACTTTGAAATGTCAGTAAATGAACTGTTGTAAGTCAAGGACTACCTTTACATAGAGGAACAATAGAGGTATAGAAGAAGAATGACCTTCTTTGTATAACTTAAGGGCTTCAGTATTTCTCAACTTCAATATTTTTAAGAAGTGTGGACATCAATTCTGAAAGTTGAAGTCAATCCCTCTGAAACTTGTTCAAGTTGAGAAATACCAGATAAATGAAATAAGATTGTACTGTGTTTAATAAAAGTCTTGGACAAAAAGAAGACAAATACACCAGCAGTGGGTTACTCCTAGTTCAGCCTAGTTCTGTGAAATGGTAGCAGCAGTAGGAGGAGCTCCACCCACCTACCTGAGACACTTCTGTGTATGCACAGAAGCATTGCATGTCTGGGAGAACACGGGCGCACATGAGCTAACTGGTAGCAACGGGATTTAAAACCCACTACTAAAATATACCCACATGATATCGAAACTTTTGCAATGACATCCTGTAATATTCTATATTTTTTAGACCAATCACATTGGACCCTGTAGACAAAGGAATGTTTGGTTAGATAGGTTTTAATTCACATCTTGTGAAATTATTCCTAATGAGCACCTTTCACAAAACTCCCTACTTTGATTCTGTGATTTTCAGGCGTGCTGGTTTAATGTTATAGAACTTTGCTTTATTTAGCAATGTATTTTTAAACCAGAAGATCCTCTTTTAAAAACTTACGGATGTGTAAAGTTCATAATGTTTAGTTCAAAATCTAATAAGGCCATTTTGAAAACAAACTAATTTATCTCATTTTGGTTCATTGACTTCTCTGATCCAATTCAAGGTTTATTTCCAAATCCAAATTCGGAAATCTAAATAGTGATATCTCTCAACGATTATCACTGCCATGCATGGCTAAATCTGTTTAACAAAATTCCCAATGGTTTTCTGTAAGTATTAATGCCTCATAGCTGAATGAAATAGGTCACATTTCAGAGAAATAGATTCAGGATATTTTGTACTATGCACCTTCAAACTGATTGATATTTTAAAGAAAGTATTTTTTTAAAAAAATGTAAGGATAATGGGATAAAATTTGTGACAAAAAGACCACTTTTTTTATGGATAGGTACATTGAGTTTTGTTACTTGCTTGTTTGCTTCAGTATCCAGAAATATTTTTTTAGAAAGGTACAAAAAAAGAAAAAAAGAAATCCAAATGAACAGAAAAAAGAAGAAAAAAGAACAGAAAAAGACAAAAACATAATAATTAAGAGAAAACAGCTCACATTTTAAATACATTAAATTTGGTCACGTGGAATAATATCTATCAGTGTTTCTATTATGTCAGTAATATTTATATCTGAATGGACATTGTTTTTTCACTGTAAATAAGCAACATTTTTATTACTCCCCCATGCTTGATAAATCTGTAATCCTGTGATAGAACCTGTTCATTATTATTATTATTATTATTATTATTATTATTATTATTATTATTATTATTATTATTATTTAGATTTGTATGCCCCCCCCCTCTCTGTAGACTCGGGGCAGCTCACAACAGTGATAAAAACAATGCATGGTAACAAATCTAATACAGTGGAACCCCGACATAAGAGCTGCTCTACTTACGAGCAACTCGAGATAAGAGCTGGGAGGGGAGAGATATTTTTGTTCTACTTACAAGCCCAAATTCGAGATAAGAGCGCCAAGGAGCTGTCTCCTGAAGCCGAACGCTAACTTCCGCGTTCGGCTTCAGGAGACAGCTGCGAAGCGGCGCGCGTGTTTAAAAGGTTGCAGCCGGCCTGGGGGGCTCGGGGGGTGCTTGCAGCCGGCCTGGGGGGCTTGCCAGCACCCCCCCGAGCCCCCCAGGCCGGCTGCAACCTTTTAAAACACGCGCGCGGCTTCGCAGCTGTCTCCTGAAGCTGAACGCGGAAGTTAGCTCTTTTTCTTTCTCTCTTTTACCTTCCCTTCCTCTATTTCTTCTTTTCTTTCTCCTTCCCATCTTCTTCCCTCCCTCCCTCCCTTCACTCATTCCTCTCTTACTCTCCCCTTTCATAAGTTTCCTTGCTTCCTTCCTCTGTTCCTGTCCCTTCCCTCTTTCCTTCCTTCCTTCCCACCCTCCGTCCATTCATTTATCCCATTTCTCTCTTGATCGCTTAAAGCCGGTCCCTGGTGCAAAAAGGGTTGGGGACCTCTGTCCTACAGGATTGGGTGGCAGAGAAGTTGAACATATGTAAATTTAAAAGTTTAAGAAAGTTTACAAGTTAAGTGAAAGAAACTTCATTATTCATTTATATGTACATGTACATTTCTTCATTAAAAACTTGTCTTTCTGCATAATTTAGACTAACTTTGTGAGTTTTTTGAGGGCTGGAACCAATTAAAATTATTTACATTAATTCCTATGGGGAAAAGTCGTTCGAGATAAGAGCTGCTCGACTTAAGAGCCCAGGTCCGGAACGAATTAAACTCGTATCTCGAGGTACCACTGTAATTAAAATCTAAAATAACAGTTTTACATTAAAAAGTCTAAAAAAATGTATGCCTTAATGATACAAATCTAACTAAATAGGGTGATTGTGTCCAATTATGGTTCTGTGATATGATAAAACATACATGGAGATAACTTGGACTATAGTCTCTATTGAATCCATTAGTTTGTTTCACAGTCCTACGTATGTAGTGTGGCAAACATTACATTTTGTTTTCTGGGTTGCATAAAATAATGGGTGATCTATACATGGTGAACTTTCTATACCTCTGATTACATAGGTGCAATAGCATCTAGAGTGATTCAGACTTATCAAGATGTTCAGTTTCTGTAAGATCAGGGAAATGATTAAGTGGGCCACACCCCCGGAAATATAAAATTGCTTTAAAAAGAAAGTTCTAAAATTATATCTTAGTTTTTGTTCGCCATACCTACCAAATACTGCCTAATCTGGATTTGCATTAAGGCAAATTACCATCTCAATCTAGCACCACTAAAATGTTTGCTTATTTGTTAACCTGCATCCATTTTTCACTCACTGCAGGCCCTCAAGGAGGCACTGTTGGCAAGTAAAACCATCCTGCTCTCTCCATGTTTATTCACTGCATTCTTGTTTTAAGTGATAAACATTTCTAAAAATGCCTTGTTGTGGTAAAACTGAGATACCATATGTCAGTTACCTTGGACGTATAACATTGTAATATATTGCTGCATAAAAGAAATTCTGAAAATGTATACTTTCTGAATATATTATTACATATTATCCCTTCATCTGTCAATTCATGTGCAGTGCAAGTTTTCAGGGTATTTATTAGGTCTCAAAAAAAGCTGCAAGCTTGGACAATTTCCCTCAAGAGCGCTCTGGCACAGGGTTTAAGTGGCTGAACTGGAAATTTGGAGATTCTGAGTTCTAATCCTTCCTTAGGCTCAAAGGCTGGCTGGATAACTTTGGATCAGTCACTCTTTCTTAGTCTGTACTGTTGGGAAAATTAGCGGTGAGAACATATGTTATAAATAAAAGTGGGATGTTAAATCTATGGATAAGTAAATAAAATACAGTGATACCTTGTCTTACAAACTTAATTGGTTCTGGGACAAGGTTCTTAAGGTGAAAAGTTTGTAAGACGAAACAATGTTTCCCATAGAAATCAATGGAAAAGCGATTAATGCGTGCAAGCCCCAAATTCACCCTTTTTGCCAGCCAAAGTGCCCGTTTTTGCGCTGCTGGGATTCCCCTGAGGCTCCCCTCCATTGGAAATCCCACCTCTGGACTTCCATGTTTTTGCGATGCTGCAGGGGAATCCCAGCATCGCAAAAACAAGCACTTTGCTGGCAACAGAAGCCCGGAAGTGGGGTTTCCCAGCGAAGGGAGCATCAGTGAAATCGCAGCATCACAAAAACACTGAAGTCCTTGAAACCCCACCTCCAGACCTCTGTGTTTTTGCGATGCTGCGATTTCACTGAGGTTCCCCTCTCTGGGAAACCCCACCTCTGGACTTCCGTTGCCAGCGAAGTGCCCGTTTTTGCGCTTGTGGGATTCCCCTGCAGCATCACAAAAACACGGACGTCCGAAGGTGGGGTTTCCTATGGAGGGGAGCCTCAGGGAAATCCCAGCAGTGCAAAAATGGGTGCTTCGCTGGCAACAGAAGTCCGGAGGTGGGGCATCCCAGCGGTGGCGGCAGGTTTGTAAGGTGAAAATAGTTTGTAAGAAGAGGCAAAAAAATCTTAAACCCTGAGTTTGTATCTCAAAAAGTTTGTATGACGAGGTGTTTGTAAGACGAGGTATCACTGTAGTTTGCACTCATACTGAAGCATATATACAGATAGTCCTTGATTTACAACAGTTCATTTAGTGGCCGTTCAAAGTTACAACAGTTCTGAAAAAAGTGACTCATGACCGTTTTTCACACTTACAACCTGCCTGGGTTCCAAATAGCATCCAAAGCTAAATCAGAATCCAAGGTTAAGTATTCCTCAAAGTTCCAGTTTATTAACAAAGCTATGCTGGAACACCTGGGTAAAACCCTAATCTTGTCCTCCGGGTTTCACCACTCAGTTGAAAATTCAACCCCTCCTCCCCACACCCACAAATCCATCATGTTGTCCAATCTTCAGCCACCATGCTTGCAGAGTCCACCCATCTCCTTCCGTGCAGGTGCAAAAGTGTAGAGACAAAGGATGACCTTGGCTTCCTAGAAAGGATTTGTTATCGCTGCACGGCAGCCATATCAAACAATCCCTCCTCCCAATCTCCCACAATATAAAATGCATAGTAGAGTAGTATAAAGTGTGGCAGGCCTAAGGTCCCAATTAAAATTCCACATTGCCCCCACCCTTTTGGCCTTTTGTAAGGTCTTAAAAACTCACATTTGCTGGCAGGCCTGGGGCAGTTGAGCACTGGTATCTTGCTCTGGATTAGTGTAGGATTGTAGTTAGGAGGAATGTGGGTGTTTGGTTTTTTAATAATCCTGGGATTTTAGTATCAGATTTTATGCTTGGGTTTATCATGTGTTGTATTTTTGTATTTTATTCCTGTTTTGTAAGCTGCTCTGAGTCTACGGAGAAGGGTGGCATCAAAATCCAAACAAACAAACAAAACAAACAAACAAACAAACAAACAAACACATAAATAAAATAAATAAATAAAATAAAACAACTTTGACCTGACACAACCATTGTAACATCTTAACTTAAGTATTGCAAACTTCCATTGATTTCTATAACAAAACAAAAATAAAGGCTATAAAAGGACAAGTTTTGGTCAGATAATTGATGAAGAGTTGTGCTCCAGAAATAATGATTGACTCCTGCTTATACACCAATTGGCTGATAGATGAAGAGGTGGCTATTTTTACGTACACTGAGAGCATATGCACCAAGACAAATTTCCCTGTGTGTCCAATCACACTTGACCAATAAAATTCTATTCTATTCTATTCTATTCTACTCTACTCTACTCTACTCTACTCTACTCTACTCTACTCTACTCTACTCTATTCTACTCTACTCTACTCTGGATACAAAGGGGGCATTAAAGCATTTTCTAAGTCATTGTGGTTTGGATGGTAGTAGTTTAGATAGCACCTGCTGAAAGTGAGAAGGATGATAACTGAAAACTACATTATTAATTAGGTACATGAGTTTAAATAACAATTTAACAATTTCCCCAAAGAAGCAATGTAAATATAACCAACTGCTGAAGACTGTTAGTACCATCTTAAACGATACTGATCTACATTCTAAATGATGTTTACTAAATATCAATATACTTGTTCATTCATGTGTGCTTATTTCATTCCAATTGTCTAATGTATCCTTATAATTCTTAATCTATAGTGCGTGAAAGACATGCATATTTATCCGGAATATCATGAGGGCAGTTGCAATTAGCTCTGCAAGTTCAGGTTATGGAGATCTGCTTTAGACTCCCTAGGAACGCTGTTCAGAGGATAAAACCATTTATTAAGTGGGAAAGCACTCTATAGCATTGAAGTGCTCCAAACAGAGACTGGATTTTGTTTTTATGTGAGCGCGATTGATTAGTGCATTCCAAATAGTTGTGTTCCAGAAATAATGAATATAAATTGCAACTGTGTGCATTTCACTCAAATATAAAGTCCCTGCCTCTGTGATATTGACATGATAATTTATAATAAAATAACCTTGGAAGAGGTACAGAACATGAAGGTCAGGTTCAATACTCACTCTTCATTATATTTATCCTGGGAATGCTCCTTACATCTGTATTCCTAATACGTGTCCAACCAGATATACACGGTTGCTTAAATAAAAACTAATAATGATGCAGCATCTGTAATATCCCCTAGAACAGGGTTGTCAAATTCAAGGCCTGCGGGCTGGATCTGGCACATGGGCTGCTTAGATATGGCTCATGGGTAACAGTGAAGGACAGGCCTGAGGTGCCTCTGCCAGCAAAAATGAAGCTCAGGAGGGGAACAACTATGTGTGGCCACCCACGCTCCGTTTTTGCTGGCAGAGGGTTGTCAGAGCCGAAAACGGATGTTGAGCTAACAACACCCATCCTGGCCATGCCCCCCACCCCTCTTAGGTCAAACACAACCCTGATGTATCCCTCAATGAAATCAAGTTTGACTTCCCTGCCCTAGAAATTATTGATTTGTTAACCCATCATGCTTAACCAAATATGTCTTAATTGCTATTCATATTTTCAGAATCCATGATCTGGTTATAGAAGATGGCAGTCACATTGTTAAGGTGCTGTGGAAGGAATAGACCAGCCCTGCAATCAGTAAAGGCCTCCATTGACTACAGAATCTAGGCAGATGTCCAAAAGGGAATAGAAGACTGTTCTATCACCCAATCTTGTTCATGATTTCAGTTCAGCCTGAACTGAAGCCAAGTAAACTGGAATTTCTTTCTCTACCCACAGGTTTCAGATCTCATTGCATCTCATTCATGTTGGAAGCACTCAACACTTCTGAGTTGAAAGAATGATATCTGTGATATCATTGTTGCCCAGAGGACACTCAGTTGGGGCTCCTTTCATGCCCCAATGGAAGCTGGAGCAAAGGATGGGAGATCACCCCACCCCATGGCAGCATTTGGATCTCGAATGTGGACTTGCTTCTTGTTATGCCAGCATCCTAATCACAAGAGCCTCTATGCTCTTACGTTTCAGAGTAGAAATATAGAAAATTAACAAAATGTCTGTTAATGCCTTTGAACAAAATCTGTGTGTACTGATCAATATCACTTGCGATAAAAATCAAGTATTTGTTAAGATCCAATGATAATATTAGATCACATAATTGAATTATTATTATTCCCCCACCTCTTCAAATCTTCATACACAGATAGAGATCTAGAGCCAAAGTATTTTGGCTATTTTATTATATGTATGAGAAACTATTTTAAAATTCCTAAAATAATTTTCTCAAGAGTACTTTATTAATGTAGTAAATTGTGCTCACATGGGGACAGAAGATAACTTCCAACAAAATAGAAAACATTTTTTTATTAGAAGATAACTTTCAATTTTTTATGACTGTGCAGTGAGATCAATATCAGGTTTATCTCTTTTGATTTTATTTGTTGGAACACTACAAGGCCAGATATAAACTGCTTTCCTGAAATTGCCTCCATGTGGGCAGGCTGTTTTTATATGCTTTTGTAATTTTATTATACCCATTTATATATATCCAATATAATTCCAAAGAAAGACTCAGTCAAATGGACTATTTAAGCAGCAACCATTTAAAATATAAACATGTTGACCAGATAGAAATTGCCAGTTAGTGTTTACTTTAGGAAACAAAATAGGTTAAACATTTTTTAATACTAAAACTAGTCAGCATTGCTAATTTTGAGCTGAGACTATGAAGAATGAGGATGTTCTTCAAAAATGTATTTTAATAATCCAGTGTTTCTCAGTCTCAGCAAGTTTAAGATGGGTGGACATTAACTCCCAGAATTCCCCAGCCAGAATGGGAAACTGTTCTAGGCCATATGTATATTGGCTTCAGTCCTGGATTAATTATTGAGTCAAATAATCATATGCTTAGAATACTGAAGGAAGGGTGCAATTCAGGGGTGAAATGTTTCCAGTTCCTTCATGCCTATTTGTCGTTGGAGAGCCGAGTGTGAAGTGAGTGCGAGACTCCAACCACCCATCCGGACGCTACCATTTGGGTTCTTTTACCCTCTACAGATGTACAAAGCATTCTGTTGCATGTGCAGAGGGTAAAAGAACCCAAATGACAGCCTCCAGGTGGGTGAGCAGAGCCTGGTGCTCCTTTCTCTTTGACAACCAATAGGCATGAGCAAACTGGGAACATTTCACCCCAATGCCATCACAGTGGGTTTCTCCTTGTAGCTAGTTACCATATTTTTATGAGTTTAAGATGCACCTTTTTCCTCCCAAAAAGAGGCTGAAAATTCAGGTGCGTCTTATACACTGAATGTAGCTTTTTTTTGGAAACTTTTCCCCCCAGCAATAACTAGTTGCTAACGATCTTCCCAGCAGGTTCTTTCATTGTTACTCTTTGCAGAGAATGTTTTCTAAGCCCTAAGTCATTGCAGGTTTTTCCCCATTGCTTTAACTTGCTCGAAATGTTTTTTCCAGCACTAACCAGGTGCTAACTATGTTCCCAGCTCTTACCTACTTGCAAGCTTTTTCATTGTTACTCTTTGTGAAGAATGTTTCCCAAGCCTTAAATCCTTGCAGGTTTCCCCCCCCCCCCCATTGCTCTAACTTGCTCCAAATGTATCTTTCCAGCCCTAACCAGGTGCTAACTATGTTCCCAGCTCTTACCTACTTGCAAGCTTTTTCATTGTTACTCTTTGTGAAGAATGTTTCCCAAGCCTTAAATCCTTGCAGGTTTCCCCCCCCCCCCCCCATTGCTCTAACTTGCTCCAAATGTTTCTTTCCAGCCCTAACCAGGTGCTAACTATGTTCCAAGCTCTTACCGGCTTGCAAACTTTTTCATTGTTATTCTTTCTGAATAAGGTTTTTTAAAAGCCCTAACCAGGGGATAAAATAATATGTTGAAGCTGACCAGACTAAGGACGCTAGCCAGATGAATATCTGGTAAGCAGATTCTTTTCCCTATTTTCTCCTCAAAAACTAAGGTGTGTCTTACACACCAGTGCATCTTATACTCTGAAAAATATGACATGCCTTTAACTCCTTCACTGCCACATTCAATTCTCCTCCTCTCCTCCTCCTCTGGTGATTCTCAGTCATCCAGGTCATGGTTGTCCCAAAGGTGCTTTTTTTCAAATGGCAACTGGACTATTTGGACTTCCAGAAAGTTCAGTAGCCTCTTGAAAAAAACATCTTTGGGGTGTCCTTACCTGCTTTATTTAACTTCAAATTGCATTGGCTTAAAAAAAAAACTTTTGGGAGTTACCGTGACTGACTAAAATTCAAAAGTTTGCTTCTAAGCTGCCATCAGATAATCACATTTGTTTTCATCTCTTCGTATAAAAGTTTACTTCCATCAAGCGGCATCATTGTTGGATGTGCTTAGGCATCAGTTGGCCTCCATTCAGCCCTGATGGGCTTATTTCTCATTAAATATCTGGATGGGAACTCTCTAAAAGTCAAGCTGTACAATCAGCATCATCACCAAATTGATCAGCTGCTGGGCTATTGCTTTGGAAAGCAGGCTAGGAGTTATGGAATTTGATTTTAGGCTCACAGCAATGTTCTGAAGCTCTTCTCATCAAAGCATGGTTGAGAGCTTCCATGGCCAGGATGATACTGCAGAATGGCCTCACTGCATGTACACGTGAGCTGAATCAGGATTTGGACAAGTTAGTTAGTTAAATTTATAGTATATTTTTATTCCTTTCCTCAACAAAGAGGAAAATCAAATAGTGATGAAATAGTGGCAGGAGCTTCACCGAGACAAAAACAGTTTGGGGAAGTTACATGCAACTTTGAAGTTCTAGATCACTGAACACTACAAATTGGTAATGTGTGCAATTTCACTTTAAAATTCCACCAATATATTGGTTTTTCCCACTCCTTCCACTGATTTGGGCTCTTGAGGTTCATCTTGAAGTCCACTAGTTAGGTTAAATTCACAGAACATAGAAAGATCAGACTTGAAAGGTGCTTTTTTTTCCTTCAAAAATGAACTGGACAGTTGCTTTCTTTCTTTGAGGAAGAAGGAAAAAAAGTTCCGCTTCTCATCCAAGAAGCTTCACCAGTTCTGATGAAAGGATAGGTACTGATAGTTAAGACTGGATGGTGAGGAGATGAAAGGATAGGTTCTAAAAGGATGGTGGGCAAGGGAATGGGGGGATTGTTTTGTTTGTTAGTCATCTGGTCCTTAGCATTCTGTCTGAGAGCTGTTGAGGTCATTTGGTGGAGTTATCTGTACCCTCAGGGTTGCCTATCTCAGGGTGCAATTGGTTTTGGAATCCTCTTGGAACTGCTACAAGGGGTGGAGATACTGTAGGTGGTATCTCGTTCCTCTCCCTCTGTTGAGGGAGGGGTATTCAATTCTAAAATAGATAGATTAACCCTCTTTCAAACCAATGGTCCTCTCTATCCAAAATGTGGACTTTGCTGTCTTCAAAAGTGTGACCTTTGTCTTTCAAAGCAGATAAATCTTGTCCTGATGGGTTTGATCTCCTATGTTGTGCCATGTGCTTGTGAAGTGGTTGTTTTGTTTCACCAATGTATAGAGCTGAACATGTACTGAATAATCACATTACTCAGTTTCTGTCTGGATATTTTATCCTTGGAGTGGACAAGCTTCTGCTTTAGTGTATCTTTGGATTTCAAGGATACATATGTATTGTGTTGGTTGAAAGTACTTCTGAGCTTTTCAGATATTCCTGAATATCTCAAAAACAACAACAATCCCATCTTAGGAAGAAAATTGTGACACACACACACCAATTTGTTGCTACTTATTTACTAAGCAAATAAGTTATCATGGAAAATTCAAGAACATCACAACCTATTTAAAGGGATTTAAACTAATTTTTCCTTGTATTTCATCTGTTTTTCCTGTGCATTTTGTCTAGTTTTCCCTAGACATTTCAACTTGTTTTTCTATACATACAGTATGTGTTTGACTCTGCCTGTGTATGCCTGTATTATATTAAATATAGTATATTTAATTATATACTGTTTAATCAAAGCTAGCCAGAGAGGGAAGCCATGCTTGAAGCATGAAGCAATACAGATGGTTTTAAATGAATATTTAAAATAATTTCTAACTTACAATCATCATCATCATAATTGCTGTATAACAGCAGTTCACTCATCTTGGAAATATTTTTTCCTCTCTAAGCAGCCATTTCACAGTGGAAAGAGACTGGTGCCATTAAGTATTTCCTCATCCTTCTGTAATATTTCATACTGAATTTGGCTCAGATTCCACCCACCCCTCAATTCGGAGAGGTAGGGCATATTGAGTTGGAGGCTTTTAAATGAGAAGATAAATAAGTTTAGCCTAAAATAGAGGCATGCCTAATTAGGTTGTGAAGTACTTAAAGCACTAAAAGAAAGGGTCGCATAGATTTTAATTCTACTAAAATTCTCTTCACCATCCATATTTTTAGTTAAGAACTAGAATTCATCAAATAAGGATGCATCAACAGATAATATTTTACCTACATTGCAGAAGATGCAACATTGCTTTTTCAGAAGCAGTATCTATATGTACCCATTACACACAAAACAGCATAATGATCTGACCCCCACAATAGCAATAACATTTAGACTTTATATACCACTTCACAGTGCTTTAAGTGGTTTATAGAGTCAGCATATTGCCCCCGACAATCTGGGTCCTCATTTTACCGACCTCAGAAAGATAGAAGGCTGGGTCAACCTGGTGAGATTCGATCTGCCAAATCTCAGGCAGCCCACAGTCAGCAGAAGTAGCCTGCTGTTATTTTAGGGACCTTTGTATACTGCTCAAAAAAATAAATAAAGGGAACACTTAAACAACACAATATAACCCCAAGTAAATCAAACTTCTGTGAAATCAATCTGTCCACTTAGGAAATAACACTGATTGACAATCAATTTTACATGTTGTCAGCACATTCAACTTTGTACAGAACAATGATAATGTTTCATTCATTCAGATCTAGGATGTGTTCTTTGGGTGTTCCCCACCTTTTTTTTTTGAGCAGTGTATATTGTTTTAGGGATCTTTGCTGTTGTTTTAGGGACCTTTGTATATCACATGTTCTTTTAATGTTTAGTCTCTCTTACAAGTTCTTTTTCATGTTTAGTGTTTCTCTTTTTTAATGAATTGTAAGTTGTGTAGAGCCATAAGAATGAAATGGATGGCCCATTTCAAGGAAATTTCAAGGAAATTTTTTAAAGTATAGTTTAATTAAATTAAACAAACAGATATTCAAAGCTGAATTTCTTACTAACTTTTCATTAAATATATGAACCAAACTATTTTGCACTTAAAACTAATTCAGAAACGGAAATCAAGACATCTTATGCCTTTTACATTTCTCTGCATTTTGTAATGCAATTGTCTGCTGTCTTTTTTTTTTAAATGCCTACTTTATGCAAAAGTATAACCTACCTAAAGTCAAATACATCCCTCAACCTATAACAGTTCGTTTCGGGACTGTTTGAAGTTACTACGGCAATGAAAAAAGTGACATACCATCTATCAGACTTGCGATCTTTACAAGGTCCCCATGGTCACGTAAACAAAATTTCTGACTCTATGATGTTCCTGAGGTCATGCGATGACCTTTTGTTACCTTCTAACAAAGTCAATGGGGAAACCAGATTCAAACAAATGTGTTACTCATTTAAAACCTGCAGTGATTCACTTAACCACTGTGGTACGAATGGTTGCAAAATGGGGCATAACCAGTAGTAGGTTGCTACCAGTGCGATAACGGATTGCGTATCAGTACCGGCTGCCAGATTGCACAATTTGTGTGTGACGGCTCTGGGTGCAGTCCTTTTTTTGCTTCTGGGCATGCGCAGAAGCAAAATCTCACAAGGAGATGCATGCACACTCATCCCCTCACGAGATTTCAGCGTGTGTTTGCTTCTTCGTGAGATTCCAGAGGGCGTTTTTGCAGTTTACTGGTAGTGGCAGTAGTAGCAATCCTCCTCTGTCCATTACTAACCTTAACAATTGTGTTGCTTAGCAGCAGAAAGTTTGAACTCGGTTCAAGGACTAGCCATATAAGAGGGAGTTGCGAATTGTGCTAAGATGTTCGTGTATGTCAAAATGCATGTGGAGTTTGAGGTGGGTAAAAATATGAATACTAGAACTAGCAAAATAAATGATTTATGCTGTAAAATACAAGCTGGTGCCATCGTTTGCTTAAGGCCATCTTGTGTGTTCATGGGAACAATTAACATTTGAAGTAGGAATGACCTTGCAGCCTGTTTAACAGGCCATTATTCTGATCGATACACATTCTATCCTATGTAAGGTTCTGCTGATTTTCCTCTTTACGTTTTAAAATTTATAAAAATAATTGCCATATGCCAGAAGAAAGGTGCACATTGTTGTTGTATTTTTATTGAGGAAAAAAAAATAGAGTTTCAGCCACATAGTATAAATGAACTATCAACGACAAGTCCTATCAAACTATATTACAAATGTTCCGCCTTAGGGGGAAAAAGTGACATTACTTTTTGAATGAGAAACCACATCCAATTAGCCACAAAACCCGCATGTATTGCATATGCTGTGCACAGCCAACACATATGAGATATCTCTGCCAAACCTTTATATGTCTGTTACAGGGGTGGGTTCTAACTTGCCTCACTGCCAGTTAGCTTCCTCCTGCGCTGCATGGCTAAGCCTAGTGGGTCCATGCACACAAAAAGCATGCGTGCATGCGCAGTGCTGAAAAATATGAAAAAAATTAAAAAGCAAAAAAAATAAAAAGCAAAAAAACCCAACCCCATGCCCAATGCCAGAAACCCAGCTTCCGTGCATGCTCAGATGAAGAAAAAATATTATTATTTTTAAAATTTAAAAATCAGAAAAAAAGATAGCAGTGCCCATGGACCGACACCGACTGAACTGGTTCTGTAACATCATCATTAGTGATGGGCGAACCCAATGGTGTTCAGGTTCGCCAAGTTTGGATGAACTTTACGCAAAATTTGGCCGAACCCGAACCGAACCAGAACCAGAACGGGGAATCCCTCCCACAAAGAGATTCCAGGGGCGGAGCTTTGATGTCACCAGCAGGTTGCTAAGGAAGCCAAGGTGATCACTTCCTGGATTCCAAGCAAAGGGCGGGTTTATTTTTATGTGAAAGAACTGCCCTTTGCTTGCAGCGCTGCTGCGGCATTCTTTTTCGTAAAAATAACAATTTATTTTTACGTGAAGACCTCCCTTTGAAGTAGCTAGGGAATTCCTCCCATGAAGAGATTCCAGGGGTGGAGCTTTGATATCACCGGCAGGTTGCTAAGGACACCAAGGTGATCACTTCGAAGCTCCGAACGCCGAACACATCCCCGAACTTTGCCCGAAGTTTGAAAAAGTTTTGGGTTCGTGTTTGGCATACCAAACACCGAAAAATTCTGTACAGACCCGAATTGTGCTGGTTCAGTTCACCCATCACTAATCATCATGACATCACCAGTGGGTCGCTACCAGTTCGGCCGAACCTTCAAAAAGGGAAGAACCCACCTCTGGTCTGTTAGCTACTATAGATAGAATTGGAATGGGAACCTCTCCTCCCCATTGGGAATTTGAAAAATAATTTCTAATTCCCCACCTTTTAAAAAATACTTACATTTCCCATACTCATTCGGAGCCTGTTGGTTATCTTACTGGCTCCAGGGATTTGACACCATCTTTTGACAAATTCTTCCTGGTTTATTTGATCCTGGCCTTAGATACAGCACTTCAAAGATTCAGCAAAGGGCAGACATCGCTCTGTCGATTCAGGAAAATGTAGGAAATACTGCTTTAATCACGAATTATGTTCTTTATTTCCCCCCCCAAAATTGCAAAGGACAAAATCTTAGGGTCGACAAAAATGTTGATGAAGAAAACCCACCGTAGAAGTGAACCTGATTCCCCTTTGATTAAGGAGAAATTCCTTTGGAATTCCTGTTAAACCTATGGAATCTTCCATGTAATTTGAAACCCATACATCTAGTAAAGATTTGATCAGCATTTTAAAAAAAAATGTATTTTGAACCCAGCATCCCAGCTTCTGGCCTTCCCTATAAAGTTTCAGATCAGTACTAAGGTACAAAAATAGAGGTTTGCGAGGGCAATCCTTTTTGATTTTTTTTTACCAAGACTGCAGGAAAAATGTTTAGATATGCTTTGAAAATTTCACTATGTGGTAAATGAAAATTCTGGCTTGGTTTGTTTGTCTTTTTTTTCTTCTATTAAAAGGAGCAAGCCCTTTCAGACCAGGATTTTTATCTCTCAAATTATAACAAAATCTCCACTTCTTCTCATTCATAAATTAAAAAATACTAAATCGCTATTGATGTGATGGCTCAAATGATCATAGAAAGCAGTAATAAGCACTGGCAATTTCTCTAATCTCTGAACCGCTATCTAGCTATTTCCATTCATATTAATAACAGGTCAAGTAGGTAGAACATCTTTAATGTCCCCAGACACTCTGATCAAATTGTGGGTACCCGAGATTTCCACAGGATCAAAGGTTTTCATCACAATGAGGAAAATAACATGACACTGTTAAGACACACGTTTTCTATCTTTTTGTATAGCATATGATGTCACAAGGCATTTGTAAAAAGAGGGGAGGTTTCACTGAGGCTCTATAATTTTTGCGTATTATTATTATTATTATTATTATTATTATTATTATTATTAATTAGATTTGTATGCCGCCCCTCTCCGTAGGCTCGTATGTCATTCCTCCCCTATCCTTTTCCATGTTGCTGCTTCAGATTTCTATGTACAGAAAGTCTGATCTTGTTGCTACAAATGGTCCATTTAAAGAGATGTTATAGCTACATATAGTACTTAGCACTTAGACATATGCTGCTTCATAGTGTTTTATAGCCCTCTCTAAGTGGTTTACAGAGTCCCACTCAACTTCTCAAAGGGAGGTTTCACAGGCTGAAAGCAGCTTCTAAAAATGGAGCTTTCACAGGCTGCAAAAAAGCTTCTGAAATTGAGGTTTCACAGGCTGGAAAAAAGCCTCTGAAACGGAGGTTTCGCAGCTGAAAAAGCAAGGCATAGACCTTACAACCAATGAACCTGTTGTTAAAGTCCACCTCCGGAAACAGCTGATTGAGGGTATTCAGGGAAGCCATCCACTTCCCAAACAGCTTTTTTCTTATTTTCCTCCCGCAAAACTAAGATGCATCTTATACTCTAATGCATCTTATAGTCCAGAAAATACAGAACATCTGGAACATTTTCAGATGTGTCTTATTTTCTGAAACAAAGAAGATTTTCTGGAACAGAGATAGGTAGGTATCACACTACAGAACTATTGTCCTGCATTGGGAAGATGTGGTTGCCTGCTATCTTGACTGAGCAAAAGTCAAACTGTTGCCAAAGCATTCAATCCAGGCTGGATTTTCTTAAACTGTTTTGGAGTCAGCATGAGTAGTTTAAATAGTAAGTATGGCTCTACCTTTGGAGTCAGGACCTCCTCTGCAACTTTGCTCAACAATTTCCCAATCAAGCTTTTGATTTGGTTGTCTTGCTGCTTGTCACAAATTTACACAGCTATAAAGAGATCCACATGACTCTGTGGTGGAATAGACCGCTATGTAGTCAATTTTGTGGCTCGTTCTTTCCATCACAAACTCTGCTGGATAGCGGGAACACAACAGGAAGAAGAGGAAGAAAAAAGACCTCTCCTTGTATAAAAAAGTCAGGGATGTGTTTCCTTTCCCTGCACCCAAATAATAGGTAAATTCAATCCAGTGTGAAAGCTATCACACTAATGTTTTGATACGAGGGTGCATCGCTAACTTCACAGCCTGTGTGTTTACTTGTAACTAAAACACTATAATAGTATATTGATTTCTGGAATGAATGTAATTGTGGTTTACACATTGTACAGACCAAACTTTTCAGTAACACATATTTTCTAGATGTTATGCATCTTAAGACAGAAAGGAAACATTATGTATCTTGGTTCTTTGTACCTTCATTTATGTGTCAGTGATACAAAAGGTCTAATCTGCCCCATTTGAATAAATATTTTATTTCTGGATGCTCTTTTTAAAAAAATATAAAATTGCCCCGGAAGCGGAGTAACGGCGCTGAGACAGTAGCTGGAATCTAATAATGGGTCACTTTGTTATATGAGCATAAATTTAAATAACGTCAATTTAAATAACATAACTCAAAACGTTATAACAGTGTAAACAAAGGAACTGCAGAGGCCAACAACTAATGGGGCGGAATTTACCTGTCAAAACATTCATGGCAATTATTGGGCATAACTCCTTGCTGATCCTGGTGAAGGTAGCCACCTTCACCTGGATCTGAGCCATGCCCATAAGCATGTGGGAGGAGCTCACCCTCCAAACCCCGAGGGAAATTGGATAAGGTGAGTCCCATGGGCATCCCCTCTCCAATCCCCGAAGTTGCACCAATCTATAGTTCATGGGGAGAGGCGGCCCATCATATTGAAAAGATGCCCAAAAGGAGAACGCACAGTTGCTCCTACTGCCCATTTCCGCCCCTAACCTGCCAACCACAGTGACCAGAGGGAAGCCAATTGATCTACATTGCACCGCACCCCCTAACCAGTCCATCCTTAACGTCAGTGTGGAATAGGTGAAAAAACGGCCGCACCCATAGTAGAGACCACAAAAAAATCCTATTCGGCCCCGAGGTGACCCCTTCCAGGCACACTGTATGATAAGAGGAAGGCGGGTGGGTGTTCGCTTCAGGATAGATGAGGGAAGGAAGGGGGAGGTCCGCTTCAAGCCGCCCTTAAATAGGGTGGCTTAGGACCTCCCCCTGAGCCCAGGAGGCAGCGCGCCGGCCTGACGTGCTGCCAAAAACTGAACTTCCGGTTTTTGCCGGAAGACGGAAGCACAAGCAGTGTCTCCTGGCTCTGGGGGCAATTTCAGCCGGCATCTTAACATGACGGCCATGCATCTCCATCAAAGTCAAACTGAGGAGTTTAGAAAGGAGCAGTGCCTCAGCAAAAGGGCAACTTATGGATGGGCAAAGAGAAGGGACAAGAGGACAGTCTTCCATTTTATCTGCATATTGTAAGACAAGTAGAAGGGCATGCTTAATTTCTGTCCTTCAACAACAGATTAAAATTTCAGTGAAGGGCTGCAAAAAAATTTAGAACCACATTGTGAGTGTGGCTTATTGTGTGGGTATGGCTTGATGGTCATGTGACTGTGTAGAAGTGGCTTGCTGGACATGTGACCAGGTGGGAGTGACTTGACAATCATGTGACCAGGGGTGGCTTAACAGCCATGTGATTGGGTGGGAGTGGCTTACCGACCAAAATAAGTTTTCAAATACGTGCTTGGACTCTTTTTCAGTTGATTAAGTCTCATTATTTGAATAGCCACAAAAAGGACAAATGATAGACAGCATTATTTGCTGAGGAGCACAGTAACATTTTAAGGTTTTGTACTAAACCCATAAGGTTCAGTATGATAACAGATTAGGCAAGTAGCTCAATTTTCTTTAGTTGCTATAAAAGTTCAGTTCTAGATAATGATTAAAATTATTAAAGCATTTACATACAATTTAATTATTTCCTAATTTTAAAGTAATTAAGGATCATAGGAAGGTACTAGAGAAGGAAGGACAATAAAAAACTATTAAGTATTTAATAAATAGTGCATAAACTTACTACCCCCACTGCCTCCCCCCATGGGGTCAGCAGCCCATTACTGGGTTAAATAGTCTGGAGCTCAGAAATTTTGCTATGGCTGAGAGATTTCTTCTGCCACTGTATCCTGCTTTCATTGCCTGAGGCAGCAATTCCAAACCCTCTAATGTAAAGTCAGCCTCTATTTAGAACCTACAAAGTGACTTCAAGGAAATATTAAATTATGAGGCTGTTGTGGACATTAAAAGTACCTTTTTCAGAGATATTACAAGGGTGTTTTTCATCCCTGAAATCAGAACTGGCATCAAGATTATCCTCCTCCTCCTCTAGATTCCCCAAATCCGCAGAGTTCATTAAACAGACAGGATTTATTTAACAGCAGCAGATTCATTCACTTCAATTTCCCAGAGCTCCATTGATCTGATGTATGGAAAATGTTGAATAGAAGACACAGAATAACTTGATTGTACAGTGGTAAAGGGTCCTTTAATTGTCCTCCTGCATATTCATGCAATTTTCTTAGTGGAAATCATTTGCCATTACATTGGGTTTTTTGGGTTATGTTTGGGTTTTGGGGCTTTTTTTTTGGTAACTTCCTACATTTGCCAACTTCTCAGGTGATTTCCCCTAAAAGTTCTAAGCATGGCCAACAATGCCTAGAATCTCCATTAACAAAATACCGCTACACCCTTATCATAAATGAAACAAATCAGCATTTTTCTAAATCATGTTTATTGAAGACATCTTTTATAGTCATCATCTGACCTGGCCAGACAATTTTTTAAAAAATGAAAACAAACAGCAAGAATGTATTTCTGTCCAAACATTTCTAATTCTAATTTTATAGTTTTAAAGATGACCCAAATGTACAGCATTACAGATTATGTTGCCTTATTTTTGCATACTGCTGCTTTAAAAAGGCCCATATTTAGCTTTGCTGCAGAACAAGAATCCTTGGAAATTCCCCAAACCAGATGTCAGTGCAGCAGGTCTCCAAGGGAACAATTATGAAACTCACTCAGAGAGCTGGTCTAATAGGACGATATATGAAAGATCATTTCTTTCCCATAAACTGGCAGGCTGCATTTTGCTAGCCGCGACAAAGCTGTGTGAACTTACAACTCCAAAACTAACAAACACTCCTAATTTTATCACAGTTTTTCCAATTGTTTGTGTCTATGTCAGAGCATTGTTTGCTTTGTCTATGGCAGTACAGGTAGTCCTTTACTTCAAACCATTTGTTTACTCACCATTCAAAGTTACCAATAACATTTTAAAAAGGGATTTATAGCTGTTCTTCAAACTTACAACTCTTGCAGTGTCCCCATGGTTACATGATAAAAAGTTTGATGCTTGGCAGCTGGCACATACAGTACTGTATTTATGATGGTTGCAATGTCCCAGGGTCCTGTAATGATCTTCTTTGACAAGTAAAGTCAATTGGGAAGCTAGATTCACTTAATAACCATGTTACAAGTTAACAACCACAGTAATTCACTTAACAGCATGAAAGGAAAAGTCATGAAATGGGGCAAAACTCACTTAAAATTGTCTTGATTAGCAACAGGAATTTTGGATTCAATTGTGGTTGTATTAAAGACTATCTGCAGCTTGTCCTTATCTTTGTCCTTCTCCTCCTCACCTTTTGCTTCTCTGCCTTCTTTCCTCCTCCTCCTCCCCCTCCTGCTTCATCTCTTCTTCTTCCTTCTCCTCCTCCTCCTCCTCCTCGTTCTCCTTCTCCTCACCTTCTGTTTTTCTTTCTCCCCTTTCTCCTCCTCCTCCTCCTTCTCCTCCCCTTCTTTTCTTATTATCTCCTCCTTCTCCTTCTCTTTCTCCCTTGCCTTTTCCTTCTCCTCATTATTTCAGTACTAAACATCAGGTGGAAACAAATCTGTCTGAAAGCAACTTTAGGGACAAATGGGAAAAGGTTCATAGCATGGAATTGCCTATGTAGAAAGTATATTGGCTTCAAATTATGTCCTGAACATTAACAGCTTCATATTACAGGATTCAATTTTTTTAGTCATCGTTCCCAGGATAAAATGGCATTTATGATCAAAGCGATGCATTGTTATGTGTAATTGATGCTAATGTGATAAAATGGTGATGGGAACAGCAGGAATTGCAGCATGTCACTTTGAACTGATGGGAGGCAAAGAACATCTGCTGCAAAATTGCAGTCAGAGCATCTCCTAAACAAATGCCAGCAAAAATAAGGAATGTCTCGTGATTTAAAGGATTCAAAAGTGTTCTCTATCAGCTGGCATCTGACATATTTTTCCACCCAGATTGCTCAGTTCAGCATGTTAAATTTCCCCAAAGAATATAAAACAGTATGTGAGCCTGAGAGCTCATCAATTTTACCTTTTATGGATTTTGGAAGATGTTTAACATAGAGCTGCCATTCATTCTTATTAATTGCTACTCCTTTTCACAACACATTTGTGGTTGTGTAGGAGACACTGCACCTGTAATCTAAGGAGGCAAAGCAACAAAAGGAGAAACCTCTACCCTCAATAAGAAATTTAATAAACCCTTTAATGAAGAGAAATAAGATGTCCGTCTTAACCTTTTGTGAAATAGGATGGAGTTTCATTCTAGTGGCTCAAATGACAGGAAGTGCTTAACAATTTTGACAGGATATTGTCCATAATTCTTATAGAGTCATCTTGTTAGAACATTCTTGAATGTCCTTGTATCATCTTGAAAATAAACAGGAAGCAATCTTGTTTGGTTTTGGATTGAGCACCTCGGGAAAATAAAAAAACAAACCCAGAAAGAGAGGTCTCCATTAGTTTGGTTAATGAACCTCACAAAATGATCATATTATTCAAATTGTATGGAAAACATGGCAATCTATTCCAGCTTGACAGACGTAGGCCACAAAAATTTATAAATGTTATGTGTATATTAGTGAGATATATAAATAGAACATACCCTTATTTTATATTTGTGGCTAACAAATTCTCAGGTATAGAAAAAAAAATAAAAACAGAAAAATTCTACTGCAGATTTAGGCATTTCAGCAATTTGTCCTGTTTTAGCACTGTTATAACCATGATCTTGTTGTTCAATTTCCCCTCCAATGTAATAACAAGCTGTTCCTTTTTAAAACTTGTGCTGGTTTTCCCTGATGGACTCTTCCTTATAGTTACTCAGAGGGATCTTCAATTAGTAACATGTTATCCTGCAATAGATTTCCACTTCTTCTGCGTCACTGTACACAATGTGATGTCAGTTTGTTAGTCAGGCTTTTTTAGTTCACAGCACCAGGTTTTGTTGTATATTGTATTTCCCATTGATGTAGATAATGTACTCAAATTTCACTTGGCCCAACATATTTTTTTACTTTTTTTATCTTTGTTTCTGCCAATGTTATTTGAGTGGAATCAATCTACTGAGGAGGAGCTTACACTGGGAACCTGAATTTCTTTTCTTATGAATAAAAAAAAAGATGGCTGCTAATTTTAATTAGAACTAGATTAAGCAAGATTTATGGGTTCAGCATGTTATGGAAGAAGTCAAAAGATGGATAGTATATGCACCTATCTCATAAATGATTGGAAGAAGTACAAAATCTGATTGGTTGCTGAAGTTTTTTTAAAAAAAATTTACATTAAAGCAGTATCAATAGGTTCCTTAGCTGTAATAAAGTAATGTAGTATAAAGCATTGAAGAATTATCTACATAATGTTTTTAATTTTAAAAATTTATGAGATTGGGGCATTTGTCTTTTGTTTTTGGCAAGTCCTTCATGCAAACTTCAATTTAATTGCATTCTCTTGATGTCTTCTGGCTCACACATGCAGCCTGTGATAAATAAAAAATAGAATAGATAGAATAGAATTTCTTATTAGCTAAGTGTGATTGGGCACACAAGGAATTTGTCTTTGGTGCATATGCTCTCAGTATATATAAAAGAAAATTGTTAAAAATCATGAGGTACAACACTTAATGATTGTCATTGGGTATAAATAAGCAGGAAAAAATCAATAAATTGTAAGGATACAAGCAACAAGTTACAGTTATACAGTCATAAATGGGAGGAGATGGCTGATAGCAACAATGAGAAGACTAATAGTAATGATGGGCTCCCATGGGTACAGTTAGGTACACAGAACTGGTAGAAAATTTTTGGTCAGATACAATGAAACAGTAGAATTTTTTTCTCTCTTTTTCCCTTCTGGGTTCTGGGTATATTTTTCCTACTGCAGTAAATGAGTTTGAATGTGCATAATTTTAGAAGAACTGTGCATGCGTGTCAGGGGTGGGCAAGAGGCAGGACAGCGTGGAATGCCATTCCATCGACGGAAATGGAGCTATGCGCAGCTCCATCACCACTGGCTGTGTATGCACTATGCATGCAAAATCCAGCTTCTGCGCATGTGCAGTAGCCGAATCTCGCCACCCCAGCAGCAACAGCGCCTGCCATTAGGTGAGCTCAGAGAGTGGGCAGGTGCGGCTGGCGGCAGGCAGTAGCAGAACACCAGCCAGCACATGCGCTCCTGGCCATCTGCTCCATCGGCCACCCCTCTGAGCTGCTTGGCCAGGAGATGTGCCAGCCGCCCTGCCTGCTTGAGTCCTGTCCCCACTCTGGCTACAGCAGGGTGGCTCGAGCAGGTGGGGTGGCAGATACCTCTTCTCGCCAAAGAACTCAGAGACGTGGCCGATGTAGCAGATGTCCAGGCACCGTATGCACACCTTCTTGCAATGGTTGGCGTTCTGCCACTGCCCGCCACCAGCTGTATCCACACACCCACCAGGCTCACACACCCACCAGGCTCACCCTGCCAAGAAGTTGCAGGAGTCCAGGGAGGAGATCGGCAAGGTGCTGCTGGAGCCCAGGCTGCCCTTGGCTGGGCACAGACAGCAGGAGGGCCACGGGCAAGCAGGACTGAGGTCCAGAGAAGGGCAGCCACCGTGGGTGCTGGGGGCCATAGCTGGGGCACTTCAAGTCCAAGCCTCCAGCACTGTGCTTCAGCATGATTCTGTGCATGTGCATAAAGCTAAAGGGTGCGCAAGCGCATGCACTCCACCATTGCCAGAGTGTTCCAGTAGGACCTCAAATGGCTGCCCTTTACTGGTGCATCTGAGTGTGTACAGTTTATATAGTAGATAATGTATATTTTTGTGTGCCTGTGTTAATATGTATGTATGCATAAGGCATATATACATAGAATTAAATAGTATAATTGGATGTTCAGTAATAGTAAATAGGGAAATTTTTTCTCTTTGAGGGGAGGAGAGGCCAGGCACCCTAACTCTAACTCAAACCCTTGATGTGAGTGACATCAAGTTGGCCACATTTAAGCCAGTCACATGATCTTTAAGCCACCCCGGTCACATGATCATCAAGCCACTCCCACCTGGTCACATGACCGGTAATCCACAACTACAAAATAAGCCACACCCATAGTATGATAGTAATTTTTTTTGCAGCCCTTCACCAACTAATAATAATAGTAATGCAGCCTTAGTGAATGTAGTTTGACAGTGGTGAGGGAATTATTTCTTGAACAGAGTTATGGCATTTGGGAAAAAACTCTTCTGCCTAGTTGTTCTGATGTACAATGCTCTATAGCATGGCTTTGAGGGTAGGAGTTGAAACAATTTATGTCCAAAATGCAAGGGGTCAGTAAATATTTTCACAGTCCTCTTTTTGACTCGTGCAATATACAGGTTGGCAGTAATTGTTTTTTCTGCAGTTCTGATTATCCTCTGAAGTCTGTATCTGTCTTGCTGGGTTACAGAACCGAACCAGACAGTTATGATGACAGACTCAATAATTCCTCTGTAGAACTTCCTGAATTCGCGCAGGAAGAACATTCTTTGTTGTGCTTTTTTGATGACTTTTTAATGCTAGGTCTTTTAGGTCTTGAGATATGATAGAACCTAGAAATTTGAAGGTCTCTACTTTGTTGTCTAGTATTGTGATAGGTGGTAGAATGGGATGGTTTCTCCTAAAGTCTACCACCATTTCTACGGTTTTGAGTGCGTTCAGATTGTACTGGTCTCACCACGAGGCTAGTTGTTCAACCTTGTGTCTGTATGCGGCTTCATCATTGTCTCAAATGAGTCTGATCACTGTTGTATCATCTGTGAACTTCAGTAGTTTAACAGATGGATTGTTTGAGATGTAGTCATTGGTATATAGAGAGAAAAGTGATGGGAGTACACAGGTGGGCATGGGCAGGGTGGACATAGCAAGCTCAACATCGGTCATGTCAAGGGACACTGTGGGGGCCCAAATACTGCCAGTGAAAATGGGCTCCCGAGCTCCATTTTTGCTGGCAGAAGCAGTGTGGGTTGGTTCCTCACTGTTTCCAGGTTGTCCCCACGGGTCAGATCTAAGCACCTCACTAGCCAGATCTGGACCCCAGGCTTGAGTTTGACACCCCTGAGGTAGATTAGGACCAGAACCCTGACTAGCTAATCTCTGATGATTCAACATCTAATATACCTCACAGTGAGAAATCCTCAGGTGTGTGTGCAGGAAGATGATTTGCTCAGCTAGATCCATCCAAAAAGTTTTGGTTTGAGAGTTTTGGGGAGGCATTGGGCTAGTAAATTCTCCAGAGAAGATCACTGCTGACTTTATTGTTTCCAAAGTGGAGAAGTGGCTGGTAGCTCCTTCCACAAGCCAGCAAGGACTGAATGTTGACCACATAAAAACTGTAATCCATTATCCATGGAAACATCATTAAAAAACCTTCCAGGTCTATAAGTAGAAGAGGAAATTTTATCTGGCTCTTGAACATGAACAAATTACTCAAGAAGGCTTTAAAAAGTTTACTTCATCATAGAATATGTTGTGGTTAGCTCTGGCCCAGTTCCTGCCCCAAGGACTGTGGATGTGGGGGAGACATCTACATGCCGCAGGCCTGTTTTGCTCCCGGTGGAATCTGCTGATGAAGGCTCCTCTGACCAAGAAGACATGAGTGACAGGGAGGAGGAGAGTGTGGCAGACAGCTCAGAAGGAGATCAATTATCTCTCTCCTCCTTGGATTCAGAACAAGAGTTAATGATACAGCCATGCATGTGGAGAGCGATGCATAGGCAGCAACAACTGAGAGATTATTATCAAAGAAAATGAGGCCACCTGTGGTTGGGTGGGGCTGTGGTAATTATTGAGGCTGCTATAAAGAGCAGCGTGTGGGTTTGGCCATTGTGGAAGATTATCTGATCATTGTGTTTCGTGCCTGCCTTGCTGACTTCGACCTTGGTGTGTTGCTTTTTCCCCGCTTAGAAACTAAAGCAGAACAAAGGGTGTTTCACTCTGTGAAAGAAGAAGGACTGTGAATTGCCTCACAGCTGCAAGCTAAGTATCTCAGAACTGATAAGGGACTTGTACAAATTACCAGTTTGTTTGGAGACAAGTGCTCTTTGCTATATTTTATGTACGCTGAGAGCATATACACCAAGACAAATTCCTTGTGTGTCCAATCACACTTGGCCAATAAAAATTCTATTCTATTCTATTCTATTCTATACAAAAAGAGTGCTTAGTTTAAGTGAATTTACGTTATAAAGAACATTGTTTTGAATTTTCAAATGTGTGTGTGTCTGAACTTTGTACCTGTGAATTTTCGGGAGTATTCTACCAGAGAGCCCAACAGAACAGAATATAACCTGTAGAGATGACTTCATCATACAAACACATTTCCCCCTCTTTAACTATTGAATTATAATTAGTGCTGCATATATGCCAATTTGGCCAAGAATTCGTACACTGATTTCTCAAAATTGAGTTCTTCAATTATATTTATCCAGCCATAGCCTCAGTTGTATAAATCTGGGTTTATGCTGAACAGCAGTCAAGAGAGCCAAAATATTAATTTATTGATGCCAACCAGAGATTGATAGATTGGTAGGTCCATAATAATCCTTAAAAATGATTTTGGAAAAAAAAGTATGTATGTATCACAAGATACCCCATATTTAAATTCTTCTTTCACTCCTTTACTTAATTGTGGCTCCATGGACACTCTTGCAGCGACTGCATTTGAATTGAACAATTCTAGCTGGTTGCTACTCTGCAGTGAAGTGAGCTCTTTGCTACCATCGAGAGATTGTTATAGTTGGTAAGACGACAGTAACACACACAGACACACACAGAGACACATACACGCACACACAAGCAGGTATGGGTTGCTGCTGGAATGGCTAATTGTGTGCAGCTCCACGGCTCTGGAATGTGAATGTGGGGTTGAGTGCAATTTCGCATCCTGCACCTGTGCAGGTAGCAAAATCTCGCACAGGGACCCCCGTGCGAGTGTGTTTCAGCAAGGTTTTTTGCTTCCCCTTCCCCTTTTCCCATGTGGTGGACTGAAAAACCTCATTGAAATGTAGCCGCATGTACGTCCTTGTGCGAGATTTTGCTACCTGCCCAGGTGCAGGATGCAAAATTGCACTCGATCCCACACTCACATTCCAGAGCCGCGGAGCTGCGCACAATTAGCCATTCTGGCAGCAGCCCATCTATGCACACAAGGATTGGATGGAGACCCGGATTTTATAAACACCAACATGGCACACATTTTGTATAAGAATTGGCAGTGGATGTTCCCACAGTTGGTGCTGTTCAGATTTCAGCCAGGAACAAGATAGTCTCATGCAGAAGAACAAACGGGGAAAACAACACAGCATGGCCTCCTTCCAGACTTATGTTATGGGCATGCTGCGGCAGCGTAACTATTTTGGCATCCCAGCTCTGCCACGACTGGAAGCACAGCAAAATGGCTTCATGGCTCAGTATAAATCTCCAAATTCCAGATCATAAAGTTCAAAGTAGAAAAGAAGCACAAATCTTATTGTTCCAAACTTCAATGAAGTTTAGCTGTAAAGAAAAAAGAAATCAAACTTCCCACTGATAGAATTGCCAGGGAAGCTAACATTATTTTGGTAATGCTTACAAAAAGGGGTTTTGGTGCTTCTTATCTTGCAGCCAAATTCTATCTAAACTTGTCATTTGGAGACTTTTCCAGATGAGACCAAACATCTGAGGATCTTGGAAAAAAGTAACATTTGAATATGAGAAGCAATATTTGTTTGTAGGGCAAGAGAGCTTGTGCATAATTATTTCAGCCACAGGCTTTGACATAACTGTATGCGGCTCTCACTAGGTCAGGCCAGCCCCTTTATGGAGTGCCTATCATAAAGTTACAAATCTGGAATAAATAAAGAAATGAAATCCACTTAATAGTTTTCTTCTCTCTTGGCAAGCTTTGTAGACAGGAGAGAGATTAAAGCTTGTTATAATTGGTGCACACTGGCACACTGAACTTCATAAAATATTGATTTCCTGGCCATCACCAACAAATTTATTAAGAGCTATGTGAAGAAAATGTGAGAATTTGGCATAAAATTAGTGATACTCAAGCATAACAATTATACTGATATGATAGAAAAATGTGAGAATGCGTTTTTTCTTCTATTACCTGGCCAGGTGATTGCATCTAAATAAGATAAATTTTGTAGGACAATCCTAGCTTACATCCTAAGCATTCAGTAGTTAAATGAAGTTTTAGCTTGAAGACTTTATAACATTTAAGAAATATGTTCTAGAACTGTAATCTGCACAACTAATTACGCTTAAATAGCAGCCTCCATTGCTTTATGATAATTGCTTCTGAAACAGCTAACACTCAGAATGGGCCAGAAGTGGTATTTTGCCAGTTTAGACAGATTTGGGTGAACCTGTAGTGGCGACTGTGGTAATGCTCTCCTATTTAGAGATAATGCCATCCTATTTAGCCATGTTTTCAAGGCTAGACGCATGGGGGGGAGGCATATGTGTGAGTAAAGCGCATGCACAGGAGGCTGTGTGCATGCTCACATTTGCGAGCCAGAAGGGAAGGTAAGTAAATACCACCCCTGGATTGGGCATATACAGTGAAGGGCTCAAAATATTTTTCTACCACATTGTGGGCATGGCTTATTGCGTGGTGTGTCTTAATGGTCATGTGACTGAGAAGGAGTGGCTTTCTGGCTATGTGACCAGGTGGGAGTGGCTTGACAATCATGTGACCAGGGGTGGCTTAAAGGTCATATGACTGGGTGGGAGTGGCTTACCAACTAAGATACGTTTTCAGACTCTTTTTCAGTTGATTAAGTTACATTATTTGAATAGCCACAAAAAGGACAAATGGTAGACAGCATTATTTGTTGATGAGCACAGTACCATTTTAAGATTTTGTACTGAACCTCTAAAGTTCAGTATGATAACAGATTAGGAAGTGGCTCAATTTTCTTTAATTGCAATAAAAGTTCAGTTCTAGATAATGATAAAAATGACTAAAGCATTTATGGGTAAAAACATACTATTTAATCTTTTTCTATTTTAAAAGTAATTGAGGATCATACTAAGGCACTAAAGAAGGAAGAACAATTAAGTTCTATTAAGTATTCAATAAATAGTGCATAAATTACTACCCCCATGGGGGCAGCAGCAGCCCATCACTGGGCATACAACAGTGTTTAGATATTCATTGCCATATACACCACTCAGTTCAAAGAACTGAGAACCCAGTTGTAAATCAGGAGTTGGTACAGAGGAATTTGGTGTCACATTCATCTTGAAGAAGAGAGAATATGAGAAGATTTGATCAATGGCAGATCATTCTCACTGTGGCCTCTCAACCAGTAAGTATGCCAAGAGTACTACATTCATGTAGGTTTCTCCCAGAGTCCTTGACCTTCAAAGAGACAAATTAGATCACACTGAAGTGGCTTAAACTCACCCAGAAATGGACAGGTGCAGTTTAACTACTGGTCACATGAATCAAATGATCAAATGATTCATAAATTGATTTTCTAGCCATGTCTTTTGCAGGAGGAGATTCTTTGCCTTCAAACTGCATTTAAATAAAATAGGTTCTTGTGTTTTAAAGACCAAGTAGAATTTAGGAATGACAAGCACAAAAAAATTCTGTAACTATTCATCTGTAGGTGAATGAGTGGCTAAATTTCTAAATTTGTCAAAAGTTAATCCCACAGAAGAAGCAACTATATTTGCAAATTCCTCTAATCCAAAGATCAGAAAGGTCTATAGATCTCCTTTTAAACCCTTTTAAAAGTCATCCTAATTAAAGGAATCTAAATCCCAAATCCCTTCACTTACTTCTTTGAAACTGGGCAGATCTAGTTTCCAGGAGAGATGGAGACATGTATTGCTTACTAATGCTATGTAAGATAAAGCTCTCTTTTTGCCGAAGAGACGGAGTAACGACACGGACACAAGAGCTGGATTTAAACTTGGGTCATTTTTATTAATTAATAATTTGCATAATTTATTTAATTAAATTAGCATAAATTAGCATAAATTAGCATAAATCAACATGCTTAACTATGACCCAAACAGTGGACCTGCAGGGTCAAACAAATACTTCCGGGGCGGAAATGACGTAGCAAATCAACATTCCTGGGCAACTATGGGCGTAGCTCAATGCTAGTCCAGGTGAGGGACCTCTCCCTCACCTGAGACCATGCCATGCTCTCGCATGAGGGGAGTCCCGCCGGCGCACCCCTACCCGGGGACTTCAATGTGCGGGACCCAAAGACAGGTTCCCCCCAACTGCTCAGGTAGCACCCCACCATGAGCTTGGAGAGAACCTGTCAATCATCCCCAAAGATGCCCAAGGGAGAATGCACAGTTGCTAACCACCACCCAGATTTCCGCCCCTAACCTGTCTACCCAAATGACCAAAGGTAAGCCAATCAACCTATTAAATGCAAGCACCCCCTAACCACACATCCATCTCCCCAGTGTGAAATGGGTGAAAAAACGGCCATGCCTAATGGGCAAAGCCGCAAAAAATTCCCATTCGGACCCCTAGGGGCGACCCAATAGTAGCACACTGCAAAATAGTGAGGGCGGGCGGGTGTCTGCTCCAGCTGCCGGTCCCAGTGAAAAGGCTTGGCCCAGGGCCTGCAGGCCCTTAAATAGGGCCTCCAAGCCCCGCCCCTGACCGGCAGCAACGTCAGGCCTCGTGGGCCTGATTTTCAGCCGAAATCTCATCTCGCGAGATTTCGGCCGAAAACAAGATGGCGGCCACCATGAGGGAGTCCGGTGTCTGCCCGGTCCCTCCGGCAAAGGCTGCCAGCCGGTAAGTCGACCGGCGCTATTGCCGAAGAGACGGAGTAACGACAGGGACACAAGAGCTGGATTTAAACTTGGGTCATTTTTATTAATTAATAATTTGCATAATTTATTTAATTAAATTAGCATAAATTAGCATAAATCAACATGCTTAACTATGACCCAAACAGTGGACCTGCAGGGTCAAACAAATACTTCCGGGGCGGAAATGACGTAGCAAATCAACATTCCTGGGCAACTATGGGCGTAGCTCGATGCTAGTCCAGGTGAGGGACCTCTCCCTCACCTGAGACCCTGCCATGCTCTCGCATGAGGGGAGTCCCGCCGGCGCACCCCTACCCGGGGACTTCAATGTGCGGGACCCAAAGACAGGTTCCCCCCAACTGCTCAGGTAGCACCCCACCATGAGCTTGGAGAGAACCTGTCAATCATCCCCAAAGATGCTCAAGGGAGAACGCACAGTTGCTACCCACCACCCAGATTTCCGCCCCTAACCTGCCACGGAGCGGGGGTCAGATCTCTATCTTGGCCCCCCGACTCCCCCCTCTATCTGCGCCAGCTCACACAGAGACCGCTGCAGGTCCTGTAAGAAAATGGCGTTCCCCTGTTCTGACAGGTGAATGCCGTCGGCCCGGTAAAGCCACGGCCGATCTACAGTGATGAGGGGATGGGCCGCTACAACCCCACCTAATTCCCTAACTGTTTTGCCCAGGGCCTTATTCACTCTACGCCTGACACGGTGAATGGCACTAAGGGAAATGGCGTCCCTCCATACGATCCTTGGGAGGATCTCTGACCACACGACTTGCGTGGTTGGCCACACAGTACGAAGACACCGCAGGTCTTCACGCGCCTGGATGATCAACGGTAGACCACCAAGCAGGCATAGGTCATTGCCACCGAGGTGCAAGACCAGCCATCTGGGTGTGGCTATGGGCTGCCGCCCACCCAGTCCCATCTGAGCGCGACCCTGGGTAGCCGCCCGCCCAGCAGCGCCGGGTACAGCCCTGAGATGCTGCCCCCCCAGTAACGTCGGTAGGAGCCCCTCCCACCGCATACCTCTCTGGCCCATCCAAACAACATTGACCCAACGTCCCAATGACAACTGGGTCCCGATGGCGCTTCTGGCTGCTGAGCGGCCGGCCCAAAATACCATGCTGTGGCCACACAGCAGCGCCGTCGGTTTCTGATTGGCATGGGGACCTGAAAGAGGACACACACAGAGAGGTTACCTAGCCTAAGCCCTGCCTAGGATCCTCGGCGGGCCTAACATAACCCAAATATGCCGCCGACCGCCAGCGGCCGATCTCCCGAATCCGATGGGCCGGGAAACCAGAAAGCGCCGCGCTAGTGGCGGCGCCGATACGGAACGAATGCGTTCCATATCCGGCGGGATCCATGCCCACCTGAGCCATTGCCTTAGACACTAAAGCCCAGAATTGATAATGGGTCAGGGGGGGTACCGTCCTGATGCTTAAATAGGTACCCTTGCCCTGACCCCCTTAAGGCGCAAAATTGCTGCAAAGCGGCCACCGGGCATACAGACTGATCGGTGGCTGCAATAAGTTCTATCTTAACCCCTCTGTGCAACTGATCTGTCTTGGAATGTCTCACCAAAAGTGAGACACCCCCCTGTCTAAAGGCCAGATCAGTGAACTGGAAGGCACGGAGCGACAAGTCAGCCTGCGAGGAGGCTATTGCCTCGCTGACCCTAAGGGCCCCAAAAAACATGACACAAGTGGCTGCCCTAAAAAGACGGGCCTCGTACAGAGAGGCACACAGACTGTCCAAGGCCTGATTAATCAAGGACAGCTGCTGAACCGTCAGGGCCTGACGAGTGTCAGATTGGACTCCCTGTCGCTCCCTCAACCAGCCTTCCAGCATCTTCCGAATGCGGAAGTCACCAGAAAAATCACTAAAAAACCCCGCCTTGGACAGAAAGGCGACGCCGGCTAACCTGGACCTAATAGTCCTGACTGAAAGGCCACGCTGCCTCAGCAGGACACAAAATTCCGCCAGGTGTTCAACTGGGGCAGGCCAACTATGGGGGTAACCCCTACCCTGCCTGAAATCCCCAAACTCCTTACCTGCGCTCTGGTATGCCCGCAGGGTGCCCGGTGCTACCGAAAGGGCGATTGCCCTGGAGGCCTCGTCTCTCCAATGCTCGGGAGCCCGCCCAGGCTCCAAAGGTGGACTGGGAACACCTCTGGCGACTCCCGTGCCCACGGGGCCAGGGTCCGAAACCTGGACAAGTGACCACGGGACAAGGCGTCAGCCACACCGTTATCCAGCCCGGGGACATGTCTGGCCAAAAACAAGGCGTTTAGGGACAAGGACTTGTGCACAAAATGGCGGACAAGCCGCATGACCCTGTCACTCTTAGAGGACAGGGCATTAACAACATGGACAACCGCTAGGTTGTCGCACCAAAAGTGCACAGTCTTGTTCCTAAACTGCTCCCCCCAAAGCTCTAAGGCCACTATCAAGGGGAAGAGCTCTAAAAAAGTCAGGTCCTTAACCAGAGAAGAGGCACTCCATTCCGGAGGCCACACCGACCAGCACCACTGGTCACCTAGCACTACCCCAAAACCACAAGTCCCCGCAGCATCCGAGCAAAGCTGCAATTCAGCTTCCAAAAGAAGCTCCTGCCTCCAGAAAGACAAACCATTAAAGTGTTCCAAAAACTCCCGCCACACGCAGAGGTCAGCCCTGACTCCTGCGCATAAGCGGGTACGATGATGGGGCAAACGCAGCCCCTTCATCGCATCATACAACCGTCTGGAAAAGGCCCTGCCCGGCACTACTACCTGACAGGCAAAATTAAGGATCCCGGCCAGTTCCTGGAGCTGCCGAAGAGTCACCTTCCTGCAGCCCAGGACCGCCTCCAGCTTGCACCTGATTTTTACCAACTTGTCCAGGGGCAATCTAGAAGATTGCTCCTCTGAGTCCAATTCAATACCGAGGAAGGTAATCCTGGTGGCAGGGCCTTCGGTCTTCTCAGAGGCTAAAGGCACCCCTAGCTGAGCACAAAGGGCTTCGAAGTCCCGCATCAGCGCAAAACATTGCACCGATTGCGCAGGCCCTGCCATGAGGAAATCATCAAGGTAGTGAACGACCGAGCCCAGGCCACTACGCGTCCCGAGCACCCACTCCAAGAAGGTGCTAAAACTCTCGAAAAGGGAGCATGAGACAGAGCAGCCCATTGGCAATGCCCTGTCTACATAAAAACCACCTTCGAAATGGAAGCCCAGGAGCTCGAAGTCGTCCGGGTGTATGGGGAGGAGCCGGAATGCCGACTTAATGTCGCACTTACCCATAAGGGCTCCAACCCCACACTTCCTAACCATGGACACGGCCGCATCAAAGGATGCGTACCGCACCGAACACAATTCGTCAGGAATGAAATCATTCACTGACTCCCCTTTAGGAAAAGACAAGTGGTGAATCAACCTAAATTCACCACTCGCCTTTTTGGGGACCACCCCCAGAGGGGACACCCTAAGATTCGGAAAGGGCGGTTCCAGGAAAGGCCCAAGGACCCTGCCTTCGGCAACCTCTTTCCCAATCTTGGCCCTAACAATGTCCTCATGTCCGACAACCGATCTAAGGTTGTCGGACATGAAAGCTTTCCTGACCCCCACATAAGAGATCCTAAATCCCTTGGAAAAACCTAGCAAGAGAGCAGCCGCTCTCGAGCGAGGGTGGTAGTCAACCAACCAACCCTCAAGCACGGTGACATTAATTGGGCTGGGCTCCTTTTCCCCCAGCTGATGCGGGAGGCTTTCCTGGACCCCCACCCTTCTTTTCCGCCCCCTTCTTGGGGCGGGGGCAGACAGCAGATGCATGGGGCCCCCCACAATTCCCGCAGGCATGCTTATATTTGCAAAAGGGACGAAAACACGCCCCTTTCACAGCAAATTCATGACAGGCGGGTGAGGCCCCCTTACCAGCTGACCCAGGAGTCACCTTGGCCGGCGTGGCCACCGCAGGCTCCTCCTCCATGAAATGACCGCTGTCGGTCCGCTCACACCCCTCCTTGCCAGACATATGCGTGGCCCGGAACCACAGGTCCGGTACCACCATATCCCATGGCAGGTTGGGCTCTACAGCCATCCTCATCCTAAACCCTTTATCATAATGGCGCCATATGGTGCCTTTGTATTCAAAATTAGCCCTGGCTATCAAATCAATATACTTAAGCATCGCCGAGGCCATGGCTGGCTGCCTCTGAATCACCACTGACGCATATGTCAGAAAAGCATACAGCCAGGAGCTGAAGCATTTGGTGACTTTTGTTTTCTTGGGCTTTTCCCCAGGGACTACGTCTTTCTCTTGCTTAGGTACCTCCCGATTGAGCAATGAAAAAAGGTCCACGTACTCCCCCCTCCAAATGGCCTCCTTCACGGACGGGTGGAGGTGGTACCCTAACGGGGTGGCCGGCAGACCACACGGAATGGCCCCCGCCTTAATACTGGCGAACGGGTCCCACACCGTGGTGGCCCCCGGCCCTAGCACCCCGAACCCCTGGGGATAGGCCATCAATGGAAGCGGGGGCATAACAGCAGGAGCTGTAGGGGTCCAACCCCCCACCTCGGGCACCCCGGGCACCCCAGCCACCACCGGCCCGAGCGGTGGCGCCGCGCCAGGCGCAGGCGCCCCCGCCAACGGGGCCGGCGGCGACCAGACCTGCCCGCATGCGCCCGCCTGGGGGCCCCCAAAGCTAACCCCGTTCCCCAGCCCCGTCGGGGGAAAACTCGCACCCGCCAGGGGGAGAAATGAAGAATGTGTATTGTGTGGTGCAACCTCACCTGCCCCGTACGGGGTTGAAGACATCCAAGGGGCCCCCACCACCGCGGGGCCCGGAAAAGCCGTCAAGTGCCCCGACTGGGCCGCCTGCCCGGTATGGGCCCTCTGCCCAGTATGGGCCGTCTGTCCGGCCTGGGCTGCTGATGGAGCTCCTCCCAACGCCGCTGGTACCTGCTCGAGGGCCCCCCAAGGGCCCGAGCCGCTCCGCCAGTGCTCGAGCTCATCGAGCCTCTCCAACACCCTAGCCCAAGAAAGGGCAGGAGAAACATCCGAGGGAGGGGCTGTAGGTAAAGGACCCACCGCCCCCTTCGCGGGTACCACCCCAGGGGCCCCCTCCATACTTGCCCGAGCCCGGGCAGAAGGCCTAAGGGCCCTCCTAGGGCGCGTAGCCGCAGGCTGGACCACAGGGGCCCTGGCTTGCCTCTTCTTTGGGGCCATGCCACCTTTGAGAAATTAGCAGTGAGGAAAAAAACCCCTTCTTCTCAAAAAACCCCTGTAGCAAGGCCCAAACCTTGCCAGGAAAAAACCACCCTGGGGGATTAAAGACAAGAGAACCCCCCTTGGAGCAGCAACAGGGCCCCTTACCCCAGGAACCCTTGAGGACCCCAAGGCCAAGAAACCCCTGAACCCTGGGCAAGGCCCAACCAGACCACCCTCCCAGCCGGGAGCGAATCACCACTCCCCCTCGGGCCCGAGGGGGACCAGGACACCAGCGCTGCCGCTCCAAGCTCGCTCTGAAGTCCTCAGGCACCGCTGGGCCTTGAAGAAAGGCCTCTTCGCCGGATTCAAAATGGCGCCCGCAACACGAGGCCACCACAAAATGGCTGCCAGGAGCAAAAACAAATGAATGTCTGCTCCAGCTGCCGGTCCCAGCGAAAAGGCTTGGCCCAGGGCCTGCAGGCCCTTAAATAGGGCCTCCAAGCCCCGCCCCTGACCGGCAGCAACGTCAGGCCTCGTGGGCCTGATTTTCGGCCGAAATCTCATCTCGCGAGATTTCGGCCGAAAACAAGATGGCGGCCGCCATGAGGGAGTCCGGTGTCTGCCCGGTCCCTCCGGCAAAGGCTGCCAGCCGGTAAGTCGACCGGCGCTATTTTGGTAGATATATTTGATATTATTAAATCCATTCCCCAAATTCCGCACTTCTGTCTCATGAATTTAATTATCATTGTATACCTTGCATCATATAACCTATAAAGTTGTTCTTGAAAGCTAAACAATGTGTTCATCATGCCACTTGGTTCATCAGTCCACAATTTAATAATGTATTTATAAAGAAATAAGATAAGAGCTAGTTTGGTGTGTAAGGATTGAAGCAGAAAGCTAGAAAGAGTGAAAATGTGAATGCTACTCCTGCCTTAAAAGGACAAAGACTAGGAAGCAGACAAGGATAAACCGTTCCAAAATTTTGCCAAGGAAAATACAAGAGCTTCTTGGAAAACTAAGGTATGCCCCAGGATTGCAACACAGACAGAAGCCACCTAGTAGCAAGCAAATGCAGGACTTTGATCACCAACTTATTCCAGGCTGCAATTAAATCAAATTGTTTCTACAAAAAGACCAAAAATCCAGTTACCTCGTTCTGAGGGTGAGTATTGAAGAGACGACATCAGGATACTTCTGAAGCAGTGCTTTGGTCTCCCCAGATGTGCCATTATATAATTCTACTCATCATGTTACCATTAACAGCTCCTGCCCTCACATCTTTCCCCAGCACACCTTTGGCTCCTCTGACTCAGGGTCATTCCCATACACACCTGTTTATATTAGAATACTTTATTTGGCCAAGGCGCACAAGGAATTTGTCCCTGGTGCCGAAGCTCTCAGTACATCTACAAAGCAACAGAATAATAATCCTAATAATCCTAATGATCCTTGTTGTGTCCAGAGGACAGTTAGGCCTTGTACCCGCCCCATATTCCTTGGGCGGGAAAATACTGCAAGGTGATTGGTTGGCTCAGCCTGGCAGTCCGGTATATATATAGCTGCCAGGCACGGCCATGTTTGTCTTGTTTAGTTCTGTAAACCGTTACTTCCTGTTTAATAAAGAACCGTTACTTACTACAAGATTGCAGTCCTTCATTCCAGCAAGGATCTAACAATCCTAATAATCCTAATAATCCTATTAATAGCAATAAGAAGGGAGAGTAAAGAAGATAATACGGATAATAATAATATTGCCATATTACGTGGGTAAATATGCATAGACATTAGACAGTAGCAGAGCGATGGCATGAAGGGAAAAAATTGTCTCTCTGTCTTATTGTTTTGGCCTGCAATGCTTTGTAGTCCTATCCTGAGGGGAGGATGGGTGCATTACATATTACATATCTCAGATACCTGGCATCTTGTACATTCTGTATATTAAGCATTCAGATAGTTTAACTTCATTCTTATTTTTTAGACAAAAACCTAAAAATAAAAACCTGTTCCTTTTCCTGGACATCAGTGGATGGTCCTTCCAGTCATGGAGGCTGCTGCTGTAGATTACCAATTTGATTACTGCTGTAGAGTACCGTCTAGTTTCTTTTTGTGCTAGACATTTTTCTCAGCCTGAAGGCCACACTTGGATGCTGAGTGACACGAAATACAAAAAGCCGAAGAGCTGAAAGCAGGAGAAAGCAGAAAGAAAGACAGGTGGAACAAAGCAAAGACTTATACGGAATAGGATATAGAATAACAGAGCTGGCAAGGACCTTGGAGGTCCTCTAGTCCAACCCTCTGCTCAAGAAGGACACCCTACACCAGGGGTAGGCAAAGTTGGTTCTTCGATGACTTGTGGACTTCAACTCCCAGAAATCCTGGGCCAATCATGCTAGCTGAGGAATTCTGGGAGTTGAAGTCCACATGAAGTCCACATTGAGGACCTGTATACTGCACGAGTCGAAAAGAGGGTGGGGAAAATATTTACTGACCCCTCACATCCTGGACACAAATTGTTTCAACTCCTCAAAACGTCACTACAGAGCACTGCACACCAAGACAACTAGACACAAGAACAGTTTTTTTCCGAATGCCATCGCTCTACTAAACAAATAATTCCCTCAACACTGTTAGACTTTCTACTAAATCTGCACTTCTATTCTACTAGTTTTTCTCATCATTCCTTTCACCCATTTCCTCCCATGTTGACTGTATGACTATAACTTGTTGCTTATATCCTAAGATTTTTATTAATATTGCTTCTTCATTGCTTATTTGACCCCTATGACAATCATTAAGTGTTGTACCATATGATTCTTGACAAATGTATATTTTATTTTATGTACGTTGAGAGCATATGCACCAAGACAAATTCCTTGTGTGTCCAATCACACTTGGCCAATAAAAATTCTATTCTATTCTATTCTATGTCAAGAGCCAACTTTGCCTCCCACTGCCCTACGCCATTCCAGAAAGGTGGCTACTGAGTCTCTGCTTAAAAAACCTCCAACGATGGAGCCTCCACAACTTCTAAATGCAAGTTGTTCCAATGGTATTAAGAAGTTTCTATTCAGTTCTAGGTTGCTTCTCTCCTTGATTAGTTTCCATGCATTGCTTCTTGTCCTGCCCTTAGTGCTTTGGGGAATAGGTTGCCCCTCTCTTTTTTGTGGAAGCCCTTCAAATATTGAAAAACTGCTTTCATATCACCCCCTACACTAGACATGCCTTTAAAATTCACAATTCAACATATCACTGTTAATGTGACTCATCCTCTTGAATGGGGTAATTTATTCACTTGAAAACTTCAACTTGCTGGTAGTTTGGCAAGTGGTGTGCAAGTGTGGTACCAAAATATGTGGGTCTTTTGGGGGGGATGTGGAAAACTGTGCCCCTCTACTGGAATGTGAAATGAGGATTGCCAGAGTGTGTTTCTGTTTTGTGATCTTCTTTCTTCTTGCCTTATCCGTGCCATATTTGTCTCGATTTTCCAGTGCCAGATTTCTTTTTTTACCCCTTTGTCTCCACATTCAAAATACCCAAGCACTTAATTGATTGCCTTGCAATTTTGCGGTTTAAAATTTAATCACACATGTGCCCGCCTGAATTATTTTTTTGGCTATGCGACATCCATTGCAGTAAATCAGGCTACTCACCTTCATAAAATTCTTTGCTAATCTCTGTGAAGGCAGAAGAGTATTTTGAGGCTGTCTTTTACCTTCATTTTCTATTTGCATTTTGATTTGCAGCAGGCAGGTTTCCTCTGTTGCTCGGCCCCGGCTTCGAGCTGCCAAGCCAGAGTCCCCGAGAATCAAAGCAATAAAATGGAGAGAATCAATCTTTGCTGTGGCACCAGAATGCATAAGAATGATACCATGAGGCCTATTCTTGTGATCTTTGCTACTTGGTGAAAGTGACCGTGAATATATGTGCTTGTTAGCGATGGATAAATTACATTCCTGATAGAAACAGCCGAGGTACAGAATAGGTGATGAGCATCTTTGAAGAATTCAAATATCTGCTTTAGTCATCTTGTGAGCAGATCCCTCCTGAGATACGTATTTCTAAGGAAGTGATGAATATGGACATTTATTTGTATGTCCTTTCCTGGAACTAGCCTAGCAAAGAGCAATATCTCTTCCCTTCCTTCCTGCTGTCAGCATTATCACTTAACTTCCAAGATTCCTTTTGACTATGCGGAGAAAAAGTTGCAAGATACAATCTAGGTTGGTCATCAGGACCAGACATTAACTCTTCTGAGCTTTCAGACTCGGGTCTGGAGCCAATACTCAGGGAACCTTTCTCTACTAGACTATGTGCTGTGGGTTATTCTTTCATAAGTGGATGAAAGTGGTCTATCAAGGATTCATAAAGTTGAACTGTTCAAAGCACTAGCTGCCCACATCTCTCATGAAGCTAATGTGTTCCAGGATAATGTTGCAAGATGCATTCTGCGTTGGCCACATTTATTAATATTAATTAATAGGGCCAAACACATATTGCCCTGGAAGCGTAGTAAAGACGCTGAGACAGTGTATGGGTTAAATATAGGGTCACTTTATTAAATTAGCATAAATTTAAGTAACGTAACTTTAAATACGTAAATTTAAATATTCAACTTCAACTATAAACAAAGGACCTGCAGAGGCCAAAAACTAACGGGGCGGAAATTCCTGCCAGAACCTTCCTTGGCAACATTGGGCATAACTCCTTGCTAAACCAGGTGAAGGTAGCTACCTTCACCTGGATCCAAGCCACGCACCTGGATCCAAGCTCACCCTCCAATCCCCCAAGGGAAATTGGATCCGGTGAGTCCCATGGGCATCCTCTCTCCAATCCCCGACGTTGTGATAAGCTCTAGTTCATGGAGAGAGGCGGTCCATCATCCTTTTAAAAGATGCCCAAAGGAGCATGCGCAGTTGCTCCTACTGCCCATTTCTGCCCCTAACCTGCCAATCCCAGTGACCAGAGGGAAGCCTAATTACAAATATCAATAGAGCGCCACACACCCCTAACCATTCCATCCGTACCGTCAGTGTGGAATAGGTGAAAAAACAGCCACCTTTAAAGGAGAAGACGTAAAAAATTCCTATTTGGCCCCAAAGCGACCTCCTTCAAACACACTGTTGATAGCGGAGGGCGGGCGGGTGTTCGCTTCGGGACTCCAGCAGGGCAAGGAGGAGGTCTTGCTCGGACCACCCTTAAATAGGGCAATCCAGGACCTCCCCCCAGGTCCTAGATGCAGTGCGCCACGTTGGCGCGCTGCCAAAAGCCGAACTTCCAGTTTCACCAGAAACTGGAAGTTCAGAGCTCCGCAGAGCTCAAGGCAGCGTCCCCCGGCTCCGGGGGCACTTTTGGCCCCAGGCATTTCTATAGAGAGAAATTCCCTGATTTGGGTTTCAGCATGAGACCAAAGGTTTGGAAGAGTAAACCTCTGGTCCCAGTGACTGACCCAGTTTGGATTTTTCAACATTATACATACAGTATATTTGTTTTCATTTGTGAGAAAAAAGTTGTTTCCACTGGAATTTTTCTTGAGGAAAATTCAGAATGTTTGATAACGTATCTGAATCCCAGGTGGAAAGGTTGAGCAGTAATTGGTGCAGCCATATTAAATATATGAGGAGTATTAGCATTTTCAATATGTGTGTGCCTGTCTGTGTGCGTTTAAAGGAAATAGTCTTTTTAAAAAATATATTAGAATTTGTTTATGGAGTTCCTACCCTGTTTCCTCCAAAATAAGACATCCCCTGATAATAAGCCCAATAGGGCTTTTGAGTGCATGACAATAAAGCTAATCACTAATTTCAGGGTTCAAAAAAATATAAGACAGGGTCTTATTTTGGAGAAAACATGGTAGCAGGAGACTATGTTTTATATTATATGGAAAATATTGTATTTTTGGAATATAAGATACACATCTCTAAAAGGCACACCTAGATTTACGGGAGGAAAACAAGAAAAAAAATTCAATTTTTGCCCTCCCTGGCCCCCAGAAGCATTTTGCAGGCCAAAAATAGGTGTCTTTTTGCCAAAAATGGGTCCATTTTGGGGCTCCTGAACCCTCCATGTATCACACTTTCATCGTCCCTAGCCTCAAAAGCACTGTGCAATGCTCTGCATATCCTGTTTTTTTTGCCAAAAATGAGCCCAGTTTTGGGTTCCCAAACTCTCCGTATTTTGCAGTTTCCTGACGACCAGAAGCACTTTGCAGGCCAAAAACAGGACGTGTGGAAGACTGCAGAGTGCTTCTGGGGCTCAGGAAGTGTGAAAACTGATGTGTGGAGGGTTTGAGAAGCCAAAAACAGGCCCGTACTCCATCACATAAGACACACATAAATTTTCACCCACTTTTGTTTTGGGGTGTGTGTGTGAAGTGCGTCTTATACTCCAAAAATACAGTAGGTCAGGGTGTTCAATTGCTGAGCGTCACTATTGTGTATATGAAGGCAGGGCTTTTATTTTGGGATGTGTGTACATGAGAAAGAGAGAGGGAGAAAATTAGAGGTCATCATCACTACCTTTTGCATTGTTTTAGGGAGACACTACTATGGCCATTGATATGCAAATAGCCAAAAAAGACTGCAATCATAGGGAAGACATAGTCCTTGCTTTAATCCATTAGGTAATAAATCCCAAGTTTTTGAGAAGAGATTGGATAATGATTTCTCTTAAACGGTGTAAGATCTCCTGATTGAGCAGGGTGTTGACCTGGAAGATCTCCAAGTTCCCTTCCAACTCTGTTATTGTGTTATATTGTGTTATTCTGTTACAAGAAAAGAGAGCAGGATTGCTATGATGCATGAGTAGCCCTTTACAGACTCTCTGTGCAGTTGCACAACCCAAGAGAAAGTTTATATGTTCTAGATAGTTACAGCCAGGGGTGGGCAGCAGGCAGGATGGGGTGGAATGCAGTTCCACTGGTGAAAATGAAGCTGGGTGCGCAGCTCCATCTGATTGGCGGCAGTCACTTCCTGGATTACTGGTGTCAGCTTGGCTCTCCTTTTTTCCCCTGCTGCTGCTGCTGTGTCTACACTCCTTGCTTTTTCCCTTCTTTCCTCCTTCCTGACCTCGGACAAGCTTCCCTCTCTCCTGCCCGTCTCCCCTCCAGCCTCACATGGCCAGCTCCTGCCTGAGGTGCAAGCAGAAGGCATGGATGGAAGCAGTGCTGGCAGCATTTATGCTTCTGGCAGCACCTATTTGCCTAGCTACCAAGTCTGAGGCAGGGGGAGCACCCAGGACGGAGAGTGTGGGAAACGCGAAGCAAATTGTCACCCCAGCAAGCAACACTGGCAATAAGCTATAAGTCAAGGACTTAACATTTCACTTGAACGATGATGATCGTTCAAGCCACCCCCACCTGGTCACATGGCTGTCAAGCCACTCCTACCCAGTCACATGACTATTAAGCCACACCCACAAAATAAGCCACACCCACAGTGTGGCAGTAAAAAAATTGGGCTGCCCATTACTGGTTACAGCCCTTATCATTTGTATAACCATCTCTGCAATTTCACTGAGGTTGGATATTTATTATGTCCCCAAAGGCATCTTTCTCCAGGAAGGCAGCCAATACACATTTGAAATATAGATAACAAAATCATGGGTGATGACATGGCACAGATCTTTCCTTTTCAAGCTGCTACTTTTGACTCTAGAGGCAGTATCACCTTCCAAGATATCATAGTGACAAAGACTGTTGCCAAGCTGACAAGATGCCAGATTGGCAAAGACTATTAAGAAGATGCAACATCAATTCAAAGTCATCACATGCCCACCAAAGATGAGATTAAGCCTATTTGTTCAAATGAAACCTTTTTGTACTTAGTAATAACGTAAAAATAAAAATCTGAAAATGAGCTGTAGTTCTATAATTAGGTCATATATTACTGTACATATAAAAGAGTAAAAATTTAGTCCTTGGCATCGAGAGAGAGAGAGAGAGAGAGAGAGAGAGAGAGAGAGAGAGAGAGAGAGAGAGAGAAGCAAGCTGAAAAGGAGCCATGTATAACTCAAATTTCAGGTGTTCATCTATTGGGTAAAATAGCTGAATGCATATGCTGTTATAACCTGGCTCAAATTACTAGTATATAACAAGGTTGTTTACTTCTTCCGGAGGCCAAATATTTGCCTTTAATCTTATTGTGGTCTGACAGCAGATTTATCACTAGGAAATATTGGACCTTGCCCTTTGCTAGGTTATAATGTAAGACTTATGGATTTCTTTTTCTCTTGGTCCCTGAAGACAATTCTGGAATATTGCCTGTCATGGAATAAAGCATTGCTTCATATTTCTTACTTCCATGAGTTGTTGGAAATTTTGGGGGTGGGGAAAACCTTGTATAGGTCAGCGGCTGCAAGAGGAGAGAGCATTAAACACTCTTTTATAAAGGAACTGTGCAAGTCAAGGATAGGGGAAAGATGCAGACTTCAGAAAAGTTGAAGCAATGGCCTGCAAATTTTATATCTAATCTGGGTAAGAAGAACCTCTCCTCTGGACAGAGGCTTAAAGACCTCTTAGGGGACAAGTAAACATCAACTACAGTCCTAAATTATCAGACTAAAAGAGTTGGAAGGGGCTTTGGAGGTCTTCTAATCCAACCCTCTGCTTTAAGCAGGGGACCCCATACCAGTTCTGATAAATGGTTGTCCATTCTTCTTAAAAATTTCCAGTGATGCAGCACCCACAACTGTCAAAGGCAAGTCGTTCCACTGATTAATTATTCTAATTTTCAGGAAATTTCTCCTTATTTCTAGGTTGGTTCTCTCCTTGACTAGTTTCCATCCATTGCTTCTTGTTCTCTACCTTCAGGTCCTTTAGAAAATAGGTTGACACCCTCTTAGTGTCCATCCCTTAGATAGTATAACACTGCTGTCATGTCAACCCTAGTCCTTCTTTTCATTAAATTGTATATACTCAATTCCTGAAAACGTTCTTTGTATGTTTTAGTCTCATGTCCATTAAACATCTTTGTTGCTCTGCTCTGTACTCCTTCTAAACATCTTTTTAAAAATATTGTAGTAAACAAAACTGGATGTGAAATTCCAAATGTGGTCCTAACAAGACATTACAAAATGGATCCACCAAACAGGATTTCAAATATGTTTCCTAGTGCTTCACCTATGTGTTGGAAATGTAAAAAGGAAATTGGCACATACTACCACGCATGGTGGACATGCCCAAAATCTAAAATTTATTGGAACAAGGTAGAAAAATGGCTGAAAGAAATTACAAATAAGGAAATTAGGAAGACCACAGAATTCTTTTTATTAGGTATCATGGATATTAAATATAAAAAAGAAGTATATTATTTAATAATTCATATTTTAGTAGCAGCTAGAATTGCATTTGCACAAAAATGGAAAGAAAAGGAAATTCCAAAAGATGAAGAGATTTTTAGGAAAATTATGGAATGTGCAGAATTGGATATGATGACAAGAGGATTAAATAATCAAGTGGAATCTGAATTTTATAAAATTTGGGGAAGTGTATAAATGGTGGAATTTGAGAAAAAAAGATTATTGAAGATTAAAAAAAACAAAGTAATGGATATTTTTGAATACAACTTATAGTGAAATTCAATGAATAACACTATTTCTAATAACTGAGTTTAACAATTTAATCATAATTATATAATCGATCAGTTCACTTTTCTGTATTGATCTAAAATAGAATTAGCTTTTTATTTTTGTATTAGGAAGACTTCTATAATAATAGGAGCAATGGTAGCTCCTATATATGTTAAACGTTGTTAGTTCTGTCTGTCTTACACTTTAAAAAAAAATTCAATAAAAATTAGACAAAAAACCAAAACAAAATGGTACTAAAACTTTATTTGAACTTCATTCTATCCCTCTTTAATGCTACACTTCAACTAGGTTGGCTTTTTTTTTTTTTTGGCTCATAGACAGGAAATGCTTCACATTTCATCATCCTGAGTGAGTTTTCTTATTATTTCATAGGGTTAAAAGAAGGAAAGGCAAGTTTAGGAGATTAAAAGGTCATATAAGGAGAAGATAAGTTAGTCAATTTTTGCCAATCTTTTGGTTATTCCCTTTGATTAGGAATAGGAAATACAACAAGATTTGTGTAGCCAAAGTCCAGCCTGAGAATCATGGAGTAAGAATTGTTACATTTTATAGAGTTTTTCTTCTCTCTCCAAGTTTCTAGCACTGTTTTAGAGTGGTCGGTTCAGTTATTTTATTCGCATCTACCAAAAAATGTAACAATAGTTTGCACAGATAAAACAGAATTATGAGGGAGGAAGAGACATAAAAACACTAAAAAAATGAATGTCAAGCCAATTGACATTCATAAGTTATGGTGCCTCACTGCAGTCAAATATTAAGATTAACAATTAAGATAATAACTAAAATTAATCAGCTGTGAATCGCAGGTGGATATTAAAAACTATTGCAGAAAATTTGAGTATATTTTTGAATCCTGATGAGTAAAAGATACATAATTCAATTTGTTGCCCAGAAAAGAGTGGGGTGCCGACAGACTATTCATATTTGGGAATTTGTAAAAATCACAATATTGAATTGAATGCTCATGTCCAGAATGCTGATGACATTCTCCATCTTCAAAAAATGGTTGTAGAACATTAAAAACGTTTTATTGTGACTGCTGCATTGTTTATTTTGTTGAGCCTGACTTTTAAATTTTACTTATTGTGCTCTATCTTTGTTTAAAATTTTACTGTGTGATTTTAGTCTACTATAAGCTGCAATGCAAAAAATTGCTTTTGAATGATATTATTAAAAAAAAATAAACAGTACTAATCTTTTGAATAATACCACTTCTCCCCAAACAAACTACAAACACAGTAGATGCTTGGAACAAACTTACAGCAGACGTGGTTGGTAAATCCACAGTAACTGAATTTAAACATGCCTGGGATAAACATAGATCCATGCTAAGATAAAATACAGGAAATAGTATAAGGGCAAACTAGATGGACCATGAGGTCTTTTTCTGCCATCAATCTTCTATGTTTCTATACTCCAGCAACAAGACAAAACTTCTCATTCTGGACATTTAAAAAAACAAACAAAAAATAGACTTCTATCTTCTGCAGAGCAATAGCTGGTAGCCACCAATCATCAATATCAATTTAAATCAGAGCAGTCACCAACACCAGTGAAGAACCTACTTTTAGATCCTGTCATCCCAGCTTCTAATTAAATACATTATCATTAATGCTTCAAATTTAAGTCCCAGTACTTCCAATATTTCCCTTTTTCATAGACACACTTGAAATATGAATTTTTGGTTGCCAAGTGGTAAAAATAATCTTCATTTTTACAAGGGTATCTGTGCTAGTCTGTTGGAGTCTATCTGACAAGTCTTAAATGATATGTGAAGCACAAAAAATATAACAATAGAAAGACTACATTTATGATTTTGGATAATTACATGTTAAGATAGTGATTTACAGAATAGATGAAGAAAGCAGTAATTAACAATATCAGTAAGCATATAAGGTCTGGACTATAAAGATTTGCATATATTTTTCCACATCTGCTTACTGTGTCTTTAAAGTCATGCATTAAAAGTCTCCTTTGATATTTCATTAATATGTGCACCTTTCTTTCTTTTTTTGACCGACCTCATATGAAAGTTCAACTAATCTTTAATCAATTCAGGCAAGCTCAAAGTTCAAAATGATTTTTATAGATTTCAACACTGGGCTTTATCCAATAATAATGCAATGGCAAAAAATGGCATGTAGGTAAGAGAAAACAGATGTGGAGATACAAGATAGGAGTAATAATTAGGCTGAGGAGGGAGATGAGGACAAGAATGGAGAGGAAGAGAGAGAAGGGGAGGGGAGGGAAAGCACACATACTACCATAGTGAGGGTTAGTTTGTTTTTTTCTTTAGCGGATCCCCTTTATACAAATTGGCCATCTTTAAATATTTTACAGAAAGAACCTAATGTCTAAGGTTCTTTCAATAGTTTTGTATGGTTATTGAAGGATTTGCTTTTGAGGAAGATTAATTGACTTTCTCAAAAACCACTTTGCTCATTTTGGCTATTTTGGCTAATATAGAACAGAACAGAACAGAACAGAATAGAATAACAGAATTGGAAGGGATCTTAGAGGTCTTTTTGTCCAACCCCCTGCTAAGGCAGGAAACTCCACATCACTTTAGACAAATGATTATCCAACATCTTCTTTAAAACTACCAATGCTGGGACATTCACAAGTTCTGGAGGCAAGTTGATTACCATATTTTTTGGAGTATAATGTGGACCTTTTTACTCTCTAAAAGAGGCTGAAAATTTGGGTGTCTCTTATACTCTGAATGTAGCTTTTTTTGAAGCTTTTTTTCTGGCCCTAACTAGGTGCTAATTATTATTATTATTTATAGAAACATATAAACATAGAAGTCTGACGGCAGAAAAAGACTTCCTGGTCCATCTAGTCTGCCCTTATACTATTTTCTGTATTTTATCTTAGGATGGATATATGTTTATCCCAGGCATGTTTAAATTCAGTTACTGTGGATTTATCTACCACGTCTGCTGGAAGTTTGTTCCAAGGATCTACTACTCTTTCAGTAAAATAATATTTTCTCATGTTGCTTTTGATCTTACCCCAAATAACTTCAGATTGTGTCCCCTTGTTCTTGTGTTCACTTTCCTTTTAAAAACACTTCCCTCCTGGACCTTATTTAACCCTTTAATATATTTAAATGTTTCGATCATGTCCCCCCTTTTCCTTCTGTCCTCCAGACTATACAGATTTATTATTATTATTTATTATTATTATTTATTAGATTTGTATGCCGCCCCTCTCCACGGACTCGGGTTGGCTCACAGCAATGATAAAAACAATATACAGTAACAAATCTAATATTAAAGTTTAAAATAACAATTTTACATTAAAAAGCCTAAAAAGCCCAATATATAAAAAAGCATACACACAAACATATCATACATACAGCTACATACAGCTAATGATCTTCCCAGCTCCTACCTTAGCAATAGCAATAGCATTTAGACTTATATACCACTTCACAGTGATTTACAGCCCTCTCTAAGTGGTTTACAGAGAGTAAGCATATTGCCCCCACCAATCTGGGTCCTCATTTTATCGAACTTGGAAGGTTGGAAGGCTGAGTCAACCTTGAGCTTACAGTGATTCGATCTGCCAAAGTGCTGGCAGCCGGTGATCAGTAGAAGTAGCTTGAAGTACTGCACTCTAACCACTGCGCCACCAAGGCTCTTTTATCTTGCAGGCTCCTTCATTGTTATTCTCTGCTAAGAATGTTTTCCAAGCCCTAAGTCTTTGCAGGTGGGTTTTTTTTCTTCATTGCTCTACTTGTTCTGAATGTTTCTTTCCAGCTCTAATGAGGTGCTAATGATTTTCCCAGCTCTTACAGGCTTGCAAACTCTCTGGGAAGAATGTTTTTTTAAAAGCCCAAACCAGGGAATAAAATAATATGCTGAAGCTAAGGAGGCTAGCCAGGAGGCTAGCCAGATGAATATCTTTCTAGGCAGATTTCCCCCCCCCCCCTATATTCCTTCCCCAAAACTAAGGTGCACCTTATACTCTGAAAAATACAGTAATTGTTCTAACTGTCAGGGAATTTATCCCTAATTTTAAGTTGCTTCTCTCCTTGTTTAGTTTCCACCCATTGCTTCTTGTCCTACCCTCAGGTGCTTTGGAGAATAGGTTGACTCCCTCTTCTTTGTGGTAACCCCTGAAATATTGGGACACTGCTGTCATGTCTCCCTTAGTCCTTCTTTTTGTTAAACTAGATATACCCAGTTCCTGCAACTGTTCTCCATATGTTTTAGCCTCTAGTCCCCTAGTCATCTTTGTTGCTCTTCTCTGCACCCTTTCTGGAGTCTCAACATCCTTTTAACATTGTAATATTCCAAGTGTGGCCTTGCTAGTTTCTTAACTATAAACAAAGTCATCAATCTGTTAGGTAGAATCCAAAAGCATGTGGGAAATACGTTTTTCCTCATATAACCAAGTCCATTTTTTTCCTGAATCAATTATAGTGTTTATTACGGGCAGTCACATAGTGGGGATTCAGGGTGAACAGGATTTCTCAACAACTTGCTAGGGATCGATACAGGTGACCTTCTGTCGGGAGAGCAGGTCCCTTTAGCATTTGCTGTGAATGAACAAAGAACCTCTGCATTAAATTTTAAACTGTCTTCTTCTTTTCCCTGTTGACAAACCTGAAACTGATCTGTCTGGATTCACCATCCAAATGGAATAAAATAGATACAGTAACTTCAACTTCAGGAGTTCAGAGCAATTTTTAAAAAGAAGCATTTCTTGAGTGTCTATTCACTATGCTGTAATTCTGTACCTGCATCTGTATCTGTATACCTAATCCTCTACCTATGCATAGCTATTTACAGGTGGTATTTACCAATGCCAATGAGAACTATTTTATCTTTAAAGTGTTGGTTGGTTAAATGTGGAGATTATGATGATTAAACTACCCCCAAAGTATCCCAAATATGGTTTCTCAAAACACAACTGGACTTTTGTTGTTGTTTTTCCTTGAAGATGTTTCAGTCCTCATCTAAAAAGCTTCTTCAGCTCTGACTGAATGGTGAGGAACAGGATTTATATTCCTTGCAGTCATCTGGTCAAACTGAAGAAGCCTCTTGGATGAGAAGCAAAAACATCTTCAAGGAAAGAAAAAAGTCCAGTTGCCTTTGAAAAAACCACCTTTGACACAACCATGACTGGATGACTGAGAATCTCCATAAACATTTGTCTGCAATCTAAGTCAAGTCCACCCAGTCATCCTGACTCTACTCTGAATTAAAGTATTACAGGATCATAAAAAGGGAGCTTTTAATATAAGCCAACAGAACTATTCAATCAAAACATTAGAAAAGCACTGTTAGATGTTAATTAAAAATCCATCAGATTCATCTACTAGTTTCGCAAAGCAGTTATTTTCCCCAAAGACCACAAAAAATAATAGTTTCAGTTCACAGAACATACTATATACACTATTTGCTCAGTCTCTCACGAGATACTGATTTTCTGCCCTCTCCAACTATCCCCAACTAAAAGCACGATCGTGACTGCCTTTTATTAAGTATGTGAATATATTTCTCTTCTTCTCTCTTTTATATTCATGTAAATTGGCGACAGAAAGGAATGAGTGTATGTTGCTGTCTGAAATCTTTTCATAATATTTCCTACCCCCTCCCTTGTCTCGACATAAACAATGTTTATTTATTTGTTGCCTTGGTAATGATTCTTGTATATTTCCATCAAGGTCATATGTTTTTCTTCTCCTCCATCTCCCTTTCTGTAAAAAGTAAGGAAGATGACCTTGATGGAGATATGCAAGAACCGTTACCTAGGCAAATGGCTTTGATAAGCCACTCAGGCACCTCCCTAATTCACTGAACTGTAAGAAGGAATGGCACAATCACAAAGGCAGACAAATGGAATAACAGACTTGGAGACCTTCTAGTCCAACCCCCTGCTCTAGCAGGAAACCCTAGACCCTTTCAGACAAATGGTTGTCCAATCTCATCTTAAAAATGAAGATTCTATTACCATTCTCAATAAAAGTAGTTTTAGCCTTTAGGGGGAGTGCGTTTCATGGTGTGATCTACTAGAGGGGTTGATAATTTCCTTTGGAGATAGAGGCATTCACGCGGGGACAGGTGGGGATTGGACTGGGGATTGGACTGAGGAAATAACCTCCTTCGGTCTCCTGATCCATCTCCACCAGCCCTCAATGAAGTGCTACAAATTGTTGTTGAGGTGTTTCCAGTGTTTCCTTGACAGCAATAGGGCTTGTTAATTTGTGGAATAAATGACTTATTTTTCAAAGATCATCAGCCTCCTCTTGGCATCATGCGGGAGTGGCTTCAGACAACAGATGGGCAATTCAATCAAGCTTTTTTTTTTTTGTTCCATTTCTCATTTGACTGACAGCAAGTTCGTATGGCTTCAATCTGATACAAACGTCAGGTGTCAACTGAAAGAAATCCACACACATATCTGTATGCACTATTGTACATTACTTCCAAGCTCCACATTTCATGCATTGTTCCTCAGAATTTTCTTTTTTCCCTTCCTTCCTTCCTTCCTCCCTCCCTCCCTCCCTTCTTCCTTCCTTCCTTGCTCCCTTCCTTCCTTCCTTTTTCCCTTCCTTCCTTCCTTCCTCCCTCCTTCCTTCCTTCCTTTTTCCTTCCTTCCCTCCCTCTTTCTTTCTTTCTTTCTTTCTTTTTTCTTTCTTTCTTTTCTTTTCTCCCCTGCCCCATCTCTCATTGAACTGATTTTAAAAATATTTAGTTTTTATTTTTATAAGCCACTGAAAGTCTATGGATTGCAGTGTGGGTAGAAATGTGGTTAATAAAATAAATAAATAATGCAATTTGTATCAATTGGGTGATGTCATGGCACAAATAACCTATAATACTTCATAACATTTACAAAATTACACAACTTGTTCCTGCAAAGGAGACAAAAAAAGGATAGCATGACAACACAGAGAAAACATAACTGCCTTCTTTTAGGCGATTAATCTTACTTTTTAGTCTACTTTTACATTTAAAAAAACCTGTTGTGCTCTTTCTTGTGATCTCTCGGTAACTTAGTAAGCAAGCCTTTTAGTACTTCATCCATAAAATCTATAACCCTGCTACTTGTTTCTAATATTTATGGTTTCTTTTTATTGGTAGTATTTTTAAAATTGGTATTCAATTACTGTATCTGCATGTGTAATATTAAAATGAACTATTTATTTTACTTTTATCAATTTTAGAAGCTGTTTAGAACCTTGCATTCTTTTATAATAATTGTACAAAATGTCATCATAGCAATAAGGATTGCAATTAGAATCATTTTTTTAAATGTTTTGGGAACATTTCAGGTGGTGATGACAGCAGGAAGTTCCAGAGACAAATCTTTCTCTTTCTTATTTTTTAAAAATACTCCAACCCATTCCTAACCCACAAATGATTACAATTGAAGCACTAAAATTTGCCCTATGTATCCCAGTGGCTGGTTAGGTCCCACAGAGTTGGCCTTCTCCAGGTCCTGTCAGTCAGGCAATGCCATCTGGCGGGGCCTAGGGGAAGAGCCTTCTCTGTGGTGGCTCTGGCCCTCTGGAATCAATCCCCCCCAGGGATTATTACTGCCCCACCCTCCCAGTCTTCTGTAAGGCCCTGAAAATGCAGTTCTGTCAACAGGCTTGGGGTCACTAAAATCTTAACATCTACCCCGGCCTATGAGTGAAGTATGATATGAATGTGGATGATAGGTTTATTAATATATAAAGGTTTTAGAATATAACTTAAATTAAATTTTATGTGTTTTTAGTATTTTTAGAGTATTTAATATTAAATTTTTTCATGTTGTTATATTTATTTACTGTGAGCTGCCCTGAGTCCCAGGAGAAGGGCGGCATAGAAATCTGATAAATAAATAAACAAATAAGTAAAATTTATCCAGTTTTGTCCCCAAGATTTTATGGCATAATCTTATAGTGCTGAGGAACCTGAGGGGAGGCCACAAGTGATCCATAGGCCCCGGTTGCTCACACTTTGTCAAGGAATTGCGCAGCAGGTACCCAAACAAAGTCAAAGACGCTGACACAAATACAGTAATACCTCGTCTTACGAACTTAATTGGTTCCAGGACAAGGTTCATAAGGGGAAAAGTTCGTAAGATGAAACAATGTTTCCCATAGGAATCAATGGAAAAGCCAATAATGGGTGCAAGCCCATTAGGAAAATCCAAAATATTAAGGCTTAAAAAAACCCAAAAACGGCGGGCAGATGAAGCTGAGGCGAATGGAGTGGGAGGAGGGACAGCGAGAGGTGGCAAGAGGTGGCAGTCCCAACGAAGGAAGGCGAAAAGAGCCTCTCTTGAGCTCCATGGATCTTTCCCTCCTGTTTTTGCCCACCCCATTCTGCTCATTTCCCCCACACCTTTCTCCTCTCTTGAGCTCCATGAGTCCCTCCCGTTTTTGCCCACCCCGTTCTGCTCATTTCACCCACAGCTTTCCCCTCTCTTGAGATCCATGAGTCCCTCCCATTTTTGCCCATCCCATTCTGCTCATTTCTCCCACACCTTTCTCCTCTCTTGAGCTCCATGAGTCTTTTCCCCATGCAGTTTGGAAGGGGGGAGTTTGTCGCTGGGATTCAAAGCAGCACTGGCAACAATGAAAGGAATCCCAGGGAGAGGAGCCTCAGGGAAATCCCATCGCTTCGGGGCATCCCAGGGGTGGCTGCTCGGGTTCGTAAGATGAAAATAGTTCGGAATAAGAGGCAAAAAAATCTTAAACACTGGGTTCGTATCATGAAAAGTTCATATGAAGAGGGGTTCGTAAGACGAGGTATCACTGTATATAGTTTTATATTAACAATATATATTTATCATTTCTATTTATAGCAGACAAGATAGTCAGGAACACACTATCATCATGAGGTAAATCACCACATACATACATAGTATACAGGAGAAAGAAAGGTGGGAATATAGGGAACTCTCCCTTAACACCCACAGCAACCAATCATAGTGTTGATTGCCTTGTGCAGCAGTCAGCACTCTTCAACCAATCAGCTAAAACTTCATGTTCTGAGCCATGATATATTTCACTGTTCCAGCTACTAAATTTAAATTCCTCTATATTGGTCATTGGTTTACTATAGAATATTATTGATGTGATTGGTTCCTCAACTAGTCTGACTGCTTCTAGTCCAAACATAGAAACATAGAAGATTGATGGCAGAAAAAGACCTCGTGGTCCATCTGGTCCGCCCTTATACTATTTTCTGTATTTTATCTTAGGATTGATATATGTTTTTTCCCCAGACATGTTTACATTCAGTTACTGTGGATTTACCAACCATGTCTGCTGGAAGTTGTTCCAAGCATCTACTACTCTTTCTGTAAAATGTGCAGAACATATTTTAAATTGCAATAATTGTGTTTGTTGCAATCACAGTGTGGTTTGCATGACCGTGTTTGCAAGCATGCCAAGTAAGTGAGGTAGTGAAGTACAACTCAAGCCAAATAATAAATTCTAAATGACTTTGAACCCCACAACTAGTGGTCCTTACACCTTGAAATGCATTAACCCATGGAAGAATTGTTTATTTACTTGCTTACACCCATAGGTTTTAAAAAAACCTGACTCTAAAAAGAACAATAAGGGAAGAAAACAGATGGCATGCAGTTTCCTTGGGAATTATTTTTGCTCAGGTCAAGAGGTGAACCTTTTGGGAAATGCCTGCCATTAGACTCATATCTGTGTTAAAGGAGGATTCACAGGGGAGACCAGAGACCATTGAGGAAAACATTGGTACATTTTACCTTTCACTGCCAATAATTGTTTTTACACACACACACACACATATATAGGTCTTAAGGGACTTTTCTAAGAGTTCCTGTTTTTTTTTTTTTTAAAAAAAAACCTCTGAAGGCTGTTAGGAATCTTGCTGTGGAGGATTCCAGAAACTGAAGTTATATCCCATCATTTCTCCACCTGCCTCATTAAAAACCTCTGGTAAGATAGTGAACAAGGCAGATGCCTAGTTCCATAACTAGTCTAATAGTAGGGAAAAGTCTAAAAACCCAATGTTAGAGATAGGATAAGGGAAACCAAACATAAGGTGGCCACATTTTTACATTGCTAAAGAGGGACACCATTGACCGTGGGACGTCTTGATTAAAAATTTGGTGTATATGGAGCAAAAATAATTTCTCTTTCTTTCTCTCTTCCTCCCTCCTTCCCTTTCTATCTCTTTCTCTCTTTTCCTTCCTTCCTCTCTCTTCTCTCCCTTTCTCCCTCCCTTCCTTCCTCCATTTCTTTCTTTCTCTGTCCTTCCCTCCCTCCCCCTCACTCACTTCCTCTTCCTCTTTCTCTCTCTCCCTCCTTCTCTTTTTCTCTCTTTCTCTTCCTTCCTTTCTGTTTTCTCCCCCTCTCTCTTCCTCCCTCCCTCTCTTTCTTTTTCTTTCTCTCCCTTCCTCTTTCTCTCTCTCTCTCTCTTTCTCTCTCTTCCTTCCTTTCTATCTTTTTCTCTCTTTCTCTCACTTCCTTCCTCCCTCCTTCTCTTTCTTTCTCTCACTTCCTTCCTCTCTTTTTTCTCTCTTTCTCTTTCTCTCTCCCTCTCTATTTCCTTTTCTTTCTCTCTCCCTCCCTCCTTCCCTCCCTCTTGATCTCTTTCTCTTCCTCTCTCCCTTTCTCTCTCCTTTCCTCCCTCTTTCTCTCCCTCTTTCTATCTCTCTCTTCCTTGCCTGTATTCTTTTTTCTCTCTCTTCCTCTCTCTCTTTCTCCCTCCCTTTCTTTCTCTTTCTTCCTCCCTCTTTCTCTTTCTTTCTCTCCCTTCCTTCCTCTCTTTTCTCTCTCTCTTTCTCTCCCTCTCTATTTATCTTCCTTTCTTTCTCTCCCTCCTTCCCTCTCTCCTTTCTTCTTTCCCCCTTCTCTCCCCTCCTTCTCCTTTCTTTTTCTTTCCCCATTCACAAAGGTTCTACCTTGTATAGCCTTAAAAGCAGTTTAATATACTTTACAACAACTCTCCTGAGACAAAATTGCATTTAAGCTCATTGTATCCATTTGTTTTTATTATGGTGCAGATAAACACTGTTCTTTTATTGTGTTGTTGCAATGTTTTTTGAAATATAGGTTTATTGTTATGTGTTCTCCTCTAGACTTTTTTGAACTACTACTACTATCGTCATTATCATCATTTACAGATTGATGCTATAAATGCAGTAAAATAAATTAATTCTCCCTGCCCTGATTATTCAAACTGTTATTTCCCCCGTTAATTTAAACCATATTTTTCCTGGATACTAAGTGTTGACAGAGCTTTTGCTTCCTGAAAACCTGCCCTCCTCTCTCCCATGGTTGCGGTAGGCATCATGTTAAACCTAATACTTGTTTTAGACAGAAAAGATAGTAGGGATACTGGAAGGGAGGTGGGAGTGGGAATGCAACAAGGAAGTTGGGAAATGCAGTGAAAGAAAGAGAAGAACAGAGAAAAATTTTACTGGGCTGGTTTGAGGAGTGTCTCTGTGGGCCTTCTGGTCACCTTAACCACACAAAGAGGATAGACATAAACTAGCTCTGAAGACTAAATATAAATGGTGATGATGATGATTGTCCATCGTGTTTGAAGAGGACATTGACATCTAATGGATTGTGGGCTGTACGCGATGTGTCTGCAGATGGCTGGTGAGGTCTATATGGGCACGAAAATGTTCTGCCACATGTTGAGCAGATATGGGTGGGCACCATTGTTACAGCATTTGCAGCTCTGGCTTTGCGGAGTGCTCACTTCTCTTCTGCTATGAATATTTTTCTGTCCTCAGATGTCTGGCAACCATGGTGGATCAGCATGTGTCATGTTGGTCAATCTTGTCCCAGGGTTTCCCAGGAGGTGGTGTCAATATTGAGGGACTTGAAGGAGGCTCTTATGGATGGATCTTATCCTCTTCCAGGAGGCATGGCAGCTGACTTAGTAAGAGTAGCGGGTTTTATTATTAGGGTGACAGCTGAATTTTGTTGCCATTGAATTTTCTTCTTAGATAATGTCAATCCTACTGACACTTTTTCACTCAGCATATCACAAAAATGGAATCTCATTCTTTAAAGTATATTCCATATAAACTTAAGGGTGTGGGATTTTTTAAATATATAATTTGCATTAAAATGCTTTAGGGCAACTCCACGCATAACATATTTACTAAGCACAAAAGGACTTCCATGTGGAAAATGATGTTTTCTAGTTCTGTTACTGTGGCACTGATCATTCTTTTCCTGCTTTATATTGTATTAGGAATCAAGTCATCCTTCAGAGGTTTCACCCTCAGCTGCCTGGGAGCTTGTTTTGTGTGATGTGATTCCATGTGACACCGATGTGCGGGCAAACTCTAGGACTGTATGAGTGAAAGCAGTCAACTGGATCATTGGCCTGCCATTATCTCAGTGAGAAATGATGTAGGCTTAATTGGAAAAGGAACCCAAGTTAAAAATGCATTTATGCTAGTATCATATAAATTTATCCCCATGAGAGATCTTCAACTTTTCAAATTTCATCAAACTCTGCTTTAACATTCCTCCTTTGTTTTATCTATTAAGGAATTCAGATTTCACGTGTGGCATATAAATGGTGAGGTTTCTTAAAAGTTACTCTTAGTGCAGGGAGTTGTTAATTATGACTGCTGCTGAAAAGCATTCACTGGCACACTTTCATTCCCTACTCTCTGTCTTATTTTCAAACTACAGAATCTTTTGGAGCTGATTTTGATGGGGCAAGGAGAAATAAAATAAAATAATTTTCTTCTGAAAACAGAAGTTCACCAGCCTAACACTAAATGTAGCCTCCAGGCTTTGTTACTTTTCAGATCACATCCCTTTTGCCATTTAAACTCTGATACTTTTAACGATTAAAATCATCAGCCTGGAAAAATATATAGTAAAATCTTAGTGGTTTTCTTTGAATGTACTCAAACATCTTAACCTTTTAAAAAAGGAAAACAATATTAGCTGCTGCACAGCTCAAGCATCACAGGAAATAATAGCACCAGAAAACCACAGTGTTTTCATTTTAATCACTCTTTAATGTATAATAAAAGCACATACTGCGTAAAAAACCCAATTATGACATAAAATATGCATATCTGGATTAAGGAAGTTAGAAGCAGGAATGGATAAGAATTTACATATTTGGAGGCTTTATGATTTCCAAAACATTTGTCATAAGATATGCGAAATAGGTTAGGAGTAGCTTGATTTTGTAAAATGCAGGACAACTCAAACTGATGGAACTGTTCATATGAGCAAAATTTGAGTGCTTAAGCTTCGAATCCTGAGAGAGAAAGGACAGACAGAGATCAAAGAAGAAAGAGAGCGAGTTTGTTATATTCAAAGACCAGCCAAATGCATACAGTACATTCACAAATGTACACACATATGCATGCTTAAGTTACATAAAGCATAAAACACAGTTCCAAAAGGATGTCAGTAAAACTACTTGATTGCTCTCTTTCTGTAATAGCAATTGTACACTACAGCAATTTGGCCACTATATTCTTCCAATCTGCCTGTTTTGTTCAGTATGTGTGATAGACAGAAGATGGTAAATCCAACGCAATCTTGCAGTAATGATCTGACTAAAAGGAAAATACTATATCTTGTCTTTTTAAAAAAATTTACATGGACAAACATGTGGAGACAGAGGGATTTTGTGGGTCCCCCCCCCAATAAGACTAAAAATAATGTAATTGTGTTTTTTTTATTCATACCGTAGCTATGAGTTGTAAATGGGCAAAAATCCTTGCAAAATCCTGTAATCCATCCTCATTTAAACTCCAAGTTATTGATATTTTTGGATACTGATGATTAGTATGGTAATTAATATTACTACATAGTATACAGTATTATTAGTATTATTTGCATTATTGACATTTAACAATGACAAAAAATGAGGAATAAATTCATGTAACTGAGTTTCCCCTTGATAGATGCTCCAAGCAGGTTTTGAATTTTTGCATATACATTCAACCGTGTTTCTTGTGCTAAATGAAGGATGAATTTTCTCTCTCCCCTTCTCTCTCTGACAACTCTTCATCTGTAGCATGAAAACAGGAAAATTATTTTTTTTATTTGGTGCTCATAAAAATGTTCCTAAATGTGAAAAAAAGCCTCCATAAATGTTATCGTGGAAAGAGCTTGACTTTAATGAAGTTGCATGAGATTCACTAGGGTTATTACTTTCAACAAAACAAGTACAGTGTTCCCTCGATTTTCGCGGGGGTTACGTTCCAAGATCTCCCGTGAAAGTCGATTTTCCGCAAAGTAGCGGTGCGGAAGTAAAAACACCATTTTTGGCTATGGACAGCCAAAAACTACCCCCACGCACCCTTTTTCAAGGCAGCGCAAGGAGCCGGGCTTGAAATTAGGGCAGGGAGCGACGAAAGTGCGGAGGCCGGCAAAGATTGCTTTGAATGTCGGCTGCCCCCGCCCCCTCAGCGCCTCCGGCCCCCTCACCGCTACCGCCCGCCCACCCGATCCACCCCTCTCACCGGCTTTCTTCGGACATGGGTCCTCCTGCAGCAGCACTCGCGGCTACGGCTTCTCATCCTCCTCATTCGGCCGGTAGCTGCTCTGAGCACTTTGAGAATGCCTGCCTCGCCCCTCTCAAAGTCCCTTAGCTGAGAGCACTTTCGTCCCAGCTATCAGCGAGGGGGCTGCAGGCGTTCTCACAGAGAGGGAGAGGGAGAAAGAGAGAGAAAGCAAGAGGGGGGAGAGTGGAAGGTAGAGAGAGAGAAAAAATGATAGAAAAGGGGAGAAAAAAGAGAAATGAGAAAATGATTGAAGCAGAGAATGACAGGAAAGAAAGAGAAAGAGAGAGAGAAGTGACTCTTGGTGATGACGTATGATGTCATCGGGTGGGAAAAACCGTGGTATAGCAAAAAACCCGCAGAGTATTTTTTAATTAATATTTTTTGAAAAACCGTGGTATAGCCGTTTCGCAAAGTTTGAACCTGCGAAAATCGAGGGATCACTGTATTTTTATCCTTGCCTTCTTTGTAAAGGGTCAATGAATCTTAACCAGAATTAGAGGATTCAAAATTTTACTTTCCATTTCATTCTTTAAAAAGTGCCCCCATCCAGCAAGGCTCTTGACTAGGCAGTACAGATAGTCCTCAACTTAAAACAGTTCATTTAGAGACCATTCAAAGTTACAACAGCACTGAAAAAAGTGACATGATAATTTTTTTCAGACTTACAATCTTTTCAGCATCCCCGTGGTCCTGTGATCAACATTCAGACTCTCAGCAACTGACTCATATTTATGATGGCTGCGATGTCCCTGAGACATGTGATCAGAATCTGGGAAAGCCAGATTCACTTAACAACCATCTTTTTTAAAATTAACAACTGCAGTCATTCACTTAACAACTGTGGCAAGAAAGGTCACAAAATGGGACAAAAGCCACTTAACAAATGTCTCCCTTAGTAACAGAAATTTTGGGCTCAATTGTGGTTGTAAGTTGAGGGCTGTAAGTTGTATTGTAGAGTTGGATAATAGTGTTTTGAAAGAGATAATTAAAGAGCCTTCATGTGACTTCTGCTAGTGGCCAATAGAGGCCGATATATAGAGGCTGATATATGTAATCACATAGGCATATGTTATTTTTAAGGAAGAAAAGAAAAAATAGGAGTTGTGGGAAGATGAGCCTAAAGTCAAGCCAAGTTGATATCAACTTCCACTGATGCCTACATTCTGAATGCTTCAGTTTTGCTTCTTTTTTCATTACAAAGAATGAAATCACCATGAAACATTCATTTCATGTTGTAGCCATAGGAGCAAGCTTCTTGGTTTTGTCTTCCTCTCTGAGGTCATTTTCCCACTAGCAATTCATCACCTTTTAGACTCAAACAACCATAGTTATTCCAAAATTACAGTAATATGGATCCACTTGACATCACTTCAAATGATGGCTGGGTGATGCTATGAAAACACTATATAAGGCACAAGTACAAAAATGGCCTTGATTCCGAAATGGGTTGATATGAATGGCTGTTCTTGGATCATAATCTACATCATCCAAAAGGCTAAAATAATCCAGCCTCATAACTCTTTGTATACCCTTTGTGCAGCAAGTCTCATTATTTTATGTTGTATTTGTATTATGTTGTATTCCTCCTTCTACTTGACACCTCCAACTTTGATATATTTTTTATATGTGAAACATGGCTAAATGCTTCCTACCCAGACTCCATTATCACATCTAAAAACTACCATGTTTTCTGCTCAGACCGTGAATTCCGCAGAGGAGGCGGAGTAGCTATATTCTACAAAAAATTGCTGAACCTAAAAATCCTAAAAGTTGCACAGGATTTATCAGTACCTGAAACTATTGTCTGTGATTTATCCCTAAATACCATAGTTCGTACTGGGACCAACGCTCTTCATTCTCAACATCAATGACCTTTGCAATTACATCATAAGCAACTGTGTCCTCTTCACCGACGATGTAAAACTCTTCAACACCACCGATAACAGAACTATTCTCCAAAAAGACCTAAACTCTGTTTCTGATTGGTCTAACACAGTGTTTCCCAACCTTTTTTGAGCCGTGGCACATTATTCATATTTTCAAAATCCTGGGGAACACTGAACGGGGGGGTGGGGGGTGGCTAAAGAAAAGTTTTGACAAAAAAAAATCTTCCTCCATTTCGCTCTATTTCTCCCTCACTCTTTCTCTCTCTTCCTTCCCTTCTTTCTCTCTCTCCATCCCTCTTTCTTTCTTCCTCTCTTTTTTGCTCTCTTTCTCTCTCCCTCCTTCCCTCCCTATATGTCTTTCTCTCTCCCTTGCTCTCTCTGCCTCTCTTGCTATCTCTCTTTCATTCTCTCTCTCTTTCTTTCTTTCTTTCTCTCTTTCTCTCTCTCTCTGTCTCTTTCTCTGTCTCTCTTTCTCTCTCTCTTGCTAGCTCTCTTTCTCTCTCTTTCTCTTTCTCTGTCTCTCTCTCTCTCTCTGCCTCTCTTGCTATGTCTCTCTTGCTCTCTCTCTCTCTCTCTCTCTGCCTCTCTTGCTATGTCTCTCTTGCTCTGTCTCTCTTTCTCTCTCTTCCTTTCTTCTCTGCGGAGGCCGGCAAAGGTTTTTCTTATTTTAAATGTTCCGGGTGGCAGGGGGATGCGGAGCCCGCACGCACACACCCCCGACATTCCAAATTCTGCCTCAGCTGTGAGAAGAACGCCTGCCCCGCCTGTCCTGCAGCCCTTTCGCTGACAGCCTGGGACAAAAGCGCTCCGTGAAGGGACTGCAAGAGGGGCCGGGCGGGCATTAGCAGCCGGATGAGGAGGACGAGAAGCCGCTGCAGCCACCCCCAATCCCCCCCCTTCCCTGGGTGCCTTCCAAAGGCCCCTGGAAAAAGGCAGGAGGTAGCATCAAGGCGCGAGGACAAGCAGGCAGCTTGGCGGAGGGGAAGCGCTGAGGGGCTCTCCTCCTTCCCCACCCCCGCGCTTCTCTCCCGCCCTGGCTTTTGCTTTGCCCGCAGATTTCCCCGCAGTTCAAAAGGAGGCAAGAGGTGGCCTGGATGAAATTGCGGGGAAATCATGGGGCGAAGCGAAAGCCAGGGCGGGAGAGAAGCGCGGGGGTGGGGAAGGAGGAGAGCCCCTCAGCGCTTCCCCTCCGCCAAGCTGCCTGCTTGTCCTCGCGCCTCGTTGCTACCTCATGCTGCTTCCACCATGGCTGCTCGCGGTTCCGGTGCCCCTGGCTGAAGGTCGTCCTGTGGCTGGTCTTGGGCTTTACGGTGGCTTTCTGGTTCCCTCTCCTCCCTCCGCCTGTGTCTACCGCCAGCACCTCATTCCTCAGAGCTGCCGCTTCCTTCCAGGCAGCCCAGCCACGCTGCCGTAGAAAGTGCAGAGGTTATTGCCGCCGCCTCTGCCTCCACTCAGGGAGCCACCGTGGTTGAGCTGAGGGAGAGGAAAAGGCGCGGTGACCACGGTGGCTCCCTGAGTGGAGGCAGAAGCTGTGGCAATAACCTCTGTGCTTTCTACGGCAGCGTGGCTGAGCTGGACGGAGGGAAGCGGCAGCTCCCACTCGAGGAACCCACGGCAACGGGCGACGGCTTGGTGGGAGGTGACGGCAGGAGACGCAGGCGGTGGGAGGAGAGGGAACCAGGAAGCGACTGTGAAGCCCAAGACCACCCACAGGACGACACTCAGGCAGGGGCGCCGGCAGCGCCCCGCCCAGCTTGAGCTTCTCGCGGCACACCTGGCCATGTCTCGCGGCACACTACTGTGCCGCGGTACACCGGTTGGGAAACGCTGGTCTAACACATGGCAACTCCAAATCTCAACTAGCAAATGCTCTGTCCTACACATTGGGAAGAAGAATCTGAACTTCAAATACGAACTGAATAATCAAATTATCACAGATAATCCCCATTCGGTTAAAGACCTCGGTATACTAATAACAAAAGATTTAAGTGCCAAAGCCCACTGCAACAACATAGCCAAGAAGGCTTCAAGAGTTGTAAACCTAATCCTATGTAGCAATCTCACACTGCTTACCAGAGCTTATAAAACTTTTGCCAGACCCATCCTCGAATACAGCTCATCTGTTTGGAACCCATAACACATCTCAGACATTAACACCCTTGAAAGCGTACAAAGATACTTCACCAGAAGAGCCCTTCATTCCTCCACTCAAAATAGAATACCCTACGAGACTAGACTTTCAATCCTGGGCCTAGAAAATCTAGAACTAAGATGCCTTAAGCAAGATCTAAGTATTGCCCACAAGATCATATGCTGCCTGTCGGCGACTACTTCAGCTTCAACCACAACAACACAAGAGCACACAACAGATTTAAACTTAATATTAATTGCTCCAAACTTGACTGTAAAAAATATGACTTCAGTAACCGAGTTGTCGAAGCGTGGAACTCATTACCGGACTCCATAGTGTCATGCCCAAACCCCCAACACTTTACCCTTAGATTATCTACGGTTGACCTATCCAGATTCCTAAGAGGTCAGTAAGGGGTGAGTACAAGTGCACTAGAGTGCCTTCCGTCCCCTGTCCTATAGCTCTCCTATATCTCCTATACCTTTCTTCTATTCCTATATCTCTTCTTCCATTCTTTCATTGATATGTTCTATTACTATATCTTCTTTTCTATTCTTTCATAGATATATTTTACTATGAGTATCTCCTCTATAACCTTCATCATGTATTTTACTATGTGTATATAGATATATACCCATTAAAACCCTCATTGTGTATTGGACTAACTAACTAACTAACTAACTAACTAACTAACTAACTAACTAACTAACTAACTAACTAACTAAATAAATAAATAAATAAATAAATAAATAAATAAATAAATAAATAAATAAATAAATAATTCCTTGGGGAATTAGTGGGAATATGCCATTAGCCCACTCAGTATTGCCATTTTACATTTTCCTTTATGCATTCTTTAGTTCGTACTTTACTTAGAAATCAAGTCTCATCTATTTCAAAATGGCTTATTTCCATCTGGATGCACTAAGACTTAGAATGCAATCTTTTCTTCTTATTGAGTAATGAATTGCGATTGATGTAACAACTGTCATTATCCTTCAGACTAGTTAATCCTTCCAGAAATTTCACAGCTGAAACATAATCTTGCTTAGAAATTACCAATACGTACATAAAACCCGAATTAATCTCTCAGAATACCAGAATTGTCTTAGTTTATTATTTTGCTTATATCCTCCAAGGAATTTAAGGTGGCCCACCTAGTCTATTTTGCCAACACAATCTTTGGCTGAATTAATGGAAGGATAGAATCAAGATCACATGAAGCGTAAAGGCTTAGTAAGACCACAGTTATAACACTGCATCCAGTTTCTATCAACATCTTATAAAACATGTAGACACTCTGGGAAAAGTGCAGAGGAGAGCAACACAGGAGAGTACAGATTAAGGGGCTGGAGGTTAAAACATATGTATGGTTGCAGAAATTGGGTTTGTCTAGTCCAGGGGTAGGCAAAGTCGGCTCTTCTGTGACATGTGGACTTCAACTCCCAGAATTCCTGAGCTAGCATGATTGGCTCAGGAATTCTGGGAGTTGAAGTCCATAAGTCATAGAAGAGCTATCTTTGCCTACCACGGGTCTAGTCTAATGAAAAGAAGGTTCCTTCGAACTCTATTATTCTGTTGTCCCATTTGTATTTTTTAAAAAAATAATAATACAGTGCAGAAGAACTGCCTAGCTTTATGGAGTCCTATTCTCAGCTGGGCATGTCAAAGATAATAGATAAAGATTATCAGAGTTGGAAGGGACCTTGTAGGTCATCTAGGACAACCCCCCATCCCCCAGCAAGAGACCTTACACTAGTGATGGTGAACCTTTTTTTCCTTCAGGTGCCAAAAGAGCATGTATACCACTATCACGCATGTGTGAGTGCCCACACATATAATTCCGAACAGCTTTCCCCCCCCCCCCCCCGGAGGCCCTCTAGAGGCCAGAAATGACCTGTTTCCCAATTTCTAGTGGGCCCAATAGGCTCCTGTTTCACCCTGCCCAGGCTCCAAAGGCTTCCCTGGAGCCAGGGGAGGATAAAAATGCCTTTCCCCATCCTCCTGGAAGCTCTCTGGAAGCCAAAAGTGCCCTCCTGGAGCCTCTGTGCAAGCCAAAAATCAACTGGCCGGCAAACACATGAATTGAGCCAGAGCAACGTCTTGCATGCCAGCAGATATGGCTCAGCAAGCTAACTGTGGCACCTGTGCCATAGGTTCGCCATCACTGCCTTGCACCATTTCTGACAAATGGCAGTCAAATCTCTTCTTGAAAGTCTCAAGTGATGAAGTTCCCACAACTTCTGAAGGCAAGCAATTCCATTGGTTGATTGTTCTCACCGTCAGAAAGTTCCTCCTTATTTCTAGGTGGAATCTCTCCTTGATCAGTTATTTCAGTCATATCAGTTACAGATATTTCCATCCTATGATAAAATAAGGCAACTCTACCTAAGCATAAACCAGAAGCAGGACTTTTCCATTTAACATTCTTTTGTGAGTGAATTGCATCTGCATGACCATGGATATTTATAAGCCCAAACATCACCAATATACATTTATATTGACTTGCTGTCTTTCAGCACTAAATGGGAGTAGTTTCCTAATTTGAGATTCCGTCTATCTGAAAGAATGTATTTTTGGATCAATGGGAGTTATTTGAAAATAAACATACTTATGATTGTAGCCAATGTGCATAACAGGCACTAGATGGTATTGTGGTCCTTCTCTTCCATGTGGTTCTAGAGTTGTATTGTATTCTTTTGCAAGTGTTTTCCTTTAAAAGCACAGAGGATTTTAATTTTACAAAAAAACATATGAGGGAACCAGACAGTTCTTAACCTTAAAATGTATAATGCCTTCACATACAGCAATGGGCCAGATATTCAGTTTCATGGGTTTTAGTTTGACAGAGAAGTCCCCCCCCACCTCCCAAAACCCCATATCCACTGGGGGTTTTAATTTTTTTTCTCCACCATAACCATACATATATCAATACATATAACTTAAAATATATAAATAATAATATACATAATTGTTGTGGTTAGCTCTGGCCCAGCTCCTGCCCCAAGGACTGTGGATGTGGGGGAGACATCCACATGCTGCAGGCCTGTTTTGCAGGCCTGTTTTGCACCCAGTGGAATCTGATGATGAAGGCTCTTCTGACAAAGAAGACATGAGTGACAGGGAGGAGGGGAGTGTGGCAGACAGCTCAGAAGGAGATCAATTATCTAGCTCCTCCTTGGATTCAGAACAAGAGTTAATGATACAGCCACACATGCGGAGAGCGATGCATAGGCAACTACAACTGAGAGATTATTATCAAAGAAAATGAAGCCACCTGTGGTTTGGTGGGGCTGTGGTAATTAGTGAGGCTGCTATAAATAGCAGCCTGTGGGTTTGGCCATTGTGGAGGATTATCTGATCGTTGTGTTTTGTGACTGCTTTGCTGACTTTGACCTTTTGTGTGCTGATTTCCCCCCGCTTTGAAACTAAAGCAGAACAAAGTGTGTTTCACTTTGTGAAAGAAGAAAGACTGTGAATTGCCTCACAGCTGCAAGCTAAGTATCACAAAACTGATAAGGGACTTGTACAAATTACCAGTTTGGTTGGGGACCAGTGCTCTTTGCTATACCAAAAGAGGGCTTAGTTTAAGTGAATTTTCATTATAAAGAACATTGTTTTGAATTTTCAAACGTGTGTGTGTGTCTGAAATTTGTACCTGTGAATTTTCGGGAGAAGTCTACCAGAGAGCCCAACAGAACAAATAATTGTACCCTCTTTTCCGCCCACCATCATTCTAAAGTCAACATCATATTATGTATTTATTAATTCTAAGCATCAGTCTGTTATTCTTGATTTCTTCACACTCCCCTCCCTCTTAATCCATCTCTCCCTTCTATTTTCTTTCTCCTTCTCTCCCCCACTGGGTTTTTCTAAAGCTATATCAGGGATGGGTTGCTATCAGTGCGGTAGGGAACTGTGCACCAGTAGCGACCGCCAGATTGTGCAATTTGTGCGTGACCACTCCGTTGCCAGTCCTGTGGGTGCCACCATCTTCTTTCTTCAATTTTTTGTGTTTTTTGCTTTGTGCGAATGTGCAGAAGCAAAATCTCACATGGGGACAGTCGTGTGTATAAGATTTTGGCAAAAAATGACCAAAATCTCTCTCGCGCGCATGTCCCCTTGTGAGATTTCAGCACGTTTTTGCTTCTTACGCAAGCGCAGAAGCAAAAACACACTGGGGGTATGCACGCACATGTGAGATGACCAAAAGTGCCTGCACAGCGCACCAGTAGCGGCCAGTAGTAGCAATTCACCCCTGAGCTGTATTATGTATTCTTCGGAGAGGGGCGGCATACAAATCTAAATAATAATAATAATAATAATAATAATAATAATAATAATAATAATAATAATAATAATAATAATAATAATAATATATAATATTATTATTATATATTATATATTATATATTATATGTTATATGTTATATGTTAGATGTTAGATGTTAGATGTTAGATGTTAGATGTTAGATATTATATATTATTATTATTATTATTATTATTATTATTATTATTATTATTATTATGCAGAGGTAGATATATAAATACAGGTATTGCTGAATGGCAATTTCCAGCTGTTATCACTGGCCAGATGGACTTGTGGGAATTGTAGTTTAAAAAATAGTGTTCCCAAATTATGTTCAAGTCCTTGAGATATAATTTGAATCAGAAATCACCGCCAGTTTTCTAGGTGTAATTCAATATAGCATATCTGAAAAACATCTATTTGTAAAATATAATTACTTTCTTTTCTTCTCATCAAATATTTCCAGAATAACAGAGGTGGAAATGACCTTGGAGGTCTTCTAGTCCAACCCACTGCTCAAGTAAGAAAGCCTGTACCATTTCAAACAAATGACTGTCCAATCTCTTCTTAAAAAGCCCTTCATTGTTGGAGTACCCATAACCTCTGGAGGCAAGTCGTTCCACTGATTAATTATTGGATTTTAGGTCAAAAGTCACATCCTACAAGCACCACCATTTGGAGGGTGAAAGGATTTCAATTTTGGGGAAATATACATGAAGGTACAATGGATAGAACTAATTGGTGGTTATATAAGTCTTATAAATAAACAAAGGAGCAATTTACTCAATATGTAGAAATGAATAGTGGATTAGAAATGTAGGTACCGTGATACCTCATCTTACTAACCCCTCTTCATACAAACTTTTTGTGATACGAACCCGATGCTTAATATTTTTTTGTCTTTTCTTCCGAACTATTTTCACCTTATGAACCCGAGTCACCGCCGCTGGGATACTCCACCTCCAGACTTCCATTGTCAGCCGAAGCACAGGGATTCCCCTGAGGCTCCCCTCGCTGGGATTCAAACCAGTGCTGGCAAAAATGAAGGGATTCCTTCATTTTTGCCAGCGCTGCTTTGAATCCCAGTGAGGAGAGCCTCAGGGGAATCCCTGCACTTCGGCTGACAATGGAAGTCCAGAGGTGGGGTTCCCCAGCGAGGGGAGCCTCAGGGGAATCCCTGTGCTTTGGCTGACAACGGAAGTCTGGAGGCGGGGATTCCCAGTGGCGGAAGGCAAAAGGGGTGACTTTTGAGATGGGGTTGCATGCATTATTTGCTTTTACATTGATTCCTATGGGGAAAATTGCTTCGTGTTATGAACTTCTCATCTTGCGAACCTGGTCATGGAACAAATTAAGTTCATAAGACAAGTTATTACTGTATTTCCACTGGATATGGCATGAGGTGGAGTAAGTGCTTCCTTTTCTGGGGCTGTAGCTGGCTTAAACTGCACCTTGCAGAACACTCCTTTTTTGCATGAGTTTAACAACAGATGTGTCACATGACGGAAACTGTATAGCTGGTGAAAAGTTAACATGATTGCAATAAACAAAGGAGCAGAGCATGATGAAGGCAAGAGATTTCTTAGTAAAGGGATTGAAGGTGTTTGCACATCAGCCAGATATGTCCTCTCAGGAGAGAAAGGAAATCGAGTTGTATCAAAGCAAAGAATTCTGTTTTCCTCAGATAATGGATCTCCAAAGACTATGAGAGAAAGATAGTGAAGGAAGGGAGCACAAATGTTATTCTCATCTTTCTTTTCTGTCAAAGATCAGGACATTGATTATAAAAGTTGGATATTAGAAATGAACCCCTGGCAACAGAGATAGTGTATCGGTGGGAAAGTTTTGGTTTCATAGACTATGGACTACATAATAATATTACCCTTGATGTATTTCGTAAGTTTGGGAAAGAATCATTTTGTAGGAAATGGTGAACAATTTAAAATGTTTTTACTCTAAAAAATGCCCAGCCGGCAGTTTTTTAAAGCTGCCGGCTGAAATTCCCTACAGGGCGGGGGGCGACGCTGAGCTAGCTCTTTTCAGAGCTCAGCACTTCCAGGTTCATTTGGAACCCGGAAGTTCGGCTTCTGGCAGCGTGCCAATGAGAGCGCGCTGCTGGCTTGCCCTGCCGGGTCCCGATCGCCCTATTTAAAGGGCGATCTGGAAGGGACCCCCCATTGCTTTTCCCAGCGAACGGCAGAGGAGCGACCAGACGTTGCTGCTCGCTCGATTGGACCACGTGGCGTTCCAGGCTTGTCGGGTCAGGGGCTTACGGGCCTCTGACTCTTCCTTTTTATTTACTTGTTTAAATTGGGAGCGAGAGGGTAGGGCAGCCTACTCTCTGGATGGGTGAGGGTGTAGAGTGTAGCGAGGCATAAGGGCCTCACTCGGTAGGCAATTTTGTGCAGTCAGAGGCCTTCGGCCTCTGATTCTTTGATTTATTAATTGGTCAAAGTAAATAAATTGTAAAATAAAAAATAAAATAAAATAAAAAATAGAACAATAAGAATAAAATTCATTTAGGATTTTGTTTGCGTCGGGGATTAGCAACATCGCCTCTCCCCTTAGGGGGAGTTTAAACCCCCCCACACACACACACCTTCCCAATCCCCTCCTGCTTTAGTTAATTGATTAATTATTTAATTAATATTTAATTTAATTAATATTTAATATTAATATTAATTTGGGACATTTTGAGGAGTTAATTCTCGATTACTTAATTATTTAATTAATATTTAATTAATAATTAATATTTAATTCAGTCTTTAATTGATTAGCTCAGCTAAATTAATTTAATTTTGTAAAAATAGAAAATAAAAATAAATGTCATTTTAGGAACGGGATTTTGCTTGCATTGGGGGTTAGCGGGCAGGCCTCTCCCCCCCCACTTAAGAGGAGTTTAACCCCCCCCCACACGCACACACACACCGTTTACCCCCCCTGCCCCCCCAAATTCTCCACAGGGGGGGGTTGTTTTACTAAGGTGGGCTGGTAAGGGCTAAAGTAAGACAAGCCTCTTGTTTTGGGACAAAGGGATTTGGGCACTTCGAAGCAAGGGTGGCCTTAGTGCAGGGTAGTGGGATCAAGTACTGCACCTAGTGGTGCGAGCTGGTCCCAGGGGCCCCCCCGTTCGGGTGTCTTGGCCTGTGTTGTGGGGGCATCCAGGTTTTTTCCCTGTTAACAGTGTCCCAGGGTTTCCTGAACCCCAAGACCTCCCTTCCGGGTGGCTGGGGGCGAGCAGGTCTGGTTTGGGCCTACGATCTTAACTCTACCCCTGGGATTTTAGAGGGATTGTCTGCATGGCTCCCAAGAGGCGTGCCCCTACCCAGGGCCCCCTGGGTCCTCGCCCTCAGAGGGCGAGGGTCCCTTCATTATGGGCTAGGGAGGCGGGGGAGATAGTTCCTACCCCTCGTGCGCAACCCTCTTCTGTCAGCCATGCCACCCCAGGCCCTGAACCCATTATCTCGGCTCAATCTTTTTCTGCTTTACTAGATCGCCTGGACCGGATGGACGCCCGCTGGGAAGCCGCCTTCGGGGCACACAGTGGATCCAGGCCCTCGGCAGCATTGGGAGCCCCTCCTGCCAGCGGGGATGCGCAAGATCCAGCTCCGGACCAGAGCAACCCGAGGGTACAGGATGCCAGTACGGCAGCCGGGGCCCTCGGGGCCCCACTGGATGGCAGGGGTGAGTCAGTATCCATTGCACCCACACCGGTTGTACGGGGGTTATCCACCGTAAACCCCCGGCAGGGCCGGCCGGCATGGCTCCCCCTTTGGGGTTCAGCACGCCTACGGTATGCTCCCAAGTTTGGGGTGCGACCGTGCAACCGGCTTTGGTCCCGGCCGGGGCGCCAATGGTGAACACGGGGTCCACTGTGGGGGGGAGCCAGGGTAGTATTTCTAATACACAGTGGCTCCAACCATTGCCCGGATCTTCGGGGCCAACCGGGTCATCGCTCAACATGACTGGCAGTGGAGGGCCCCAGGTAGCTCCTGTTGGGGTAGCTGGGGTGGTGACAGTGCCCGGTTTTTCTTCCCTTTCGGCGGCCTTTTCTGTGGCAGGGATGGCCAGTAACAGTGTGGCCACCTCGACCGACCCCATGGCTGCTGCCATGGGGGCGGTGCCTGTAGGCCTTCCATCAACCCCCTTGGGATATCATTTGCACCCCTCAATTAGGGATAAGATTTGGAGGGGAGAATATATCGACCTCTATACCCTGTTAAATAGGGAGGTTCCCAAGAAGGAGAGGGATGAGGAAGCTCGGACCGATCGGGCCAAAAAGGTCAAGGTCCCCAGAAGTTTCAGGTCTTGGCTGTACGCCTTTTTGACCTATGCCACCGTTATAATACAAAAGGAACCGGGTAGGGCTACGGCGCTACTTAAATACATCGACCTCATTGCCATGGCATACTTTGAGGTCAAGGGGGATGCCTGGCAGAACTACGATGAGGCATTCCGGATGAGGGTGGCTTTTGACCCTTCTCTCCCCTGGGATCGGGAAGTGCCCGACCTATGGTTTCAGGCGACCCGTAACAGCGGGTCGGGTCAGCGGACCGATAGCGGTCATTTAATGGAGGAGGAGCCGGCTGCACCCCGCGCTGCTGCGGGGCAGGGTGTTCGAACCACCCAGCTTTGTTTTGAGTACAGTGCCAAGGGCTCTTGTGCACGCTCCTCTTGTAAGTTCCGGCATGCTTGCGGTAAGTGTGGGGGTTCCCATGCCACCCACATGTGCACACGTCCCGGTGGAAACAGGGACAAAAGTAAGCCAGCCGTTCCTGCGACACAAGGGCCCCAGTCCGGTCAAGCTTGAGCGCTTGGCCGAACTCCTGAAAGGGTACCACCCGCCAGAGAGGGCGGCTGTTATCCTTCGGGGCTTTTATGAAGGCTTTAGTATCCCTTATCGGGGTCCACGTAAGGCCTTATGTCAAAGAATTTGTAGTCAGTTTTGGGTAATGACGATTTAGTTAGAGCTAAGATTAAGAAAGAGGTAGACAAAGGAAGGGTCCTGGGCCCCTTCCCCACCCCCCACGTGCCTAATAGCAGGGTCCCCCCCCGGGTGGTGCCCAAGAAAGCCCTAGGGGAATGTCGGCCTATTCACCCCGTAAAAAGGTAACTCTCTAACAGCTTCAGGAGCTCACAGGGCTGCTTAACTTCGCATGCCGGGTAATTGCTCCCGGTAGGGCGTTTTTATGCAGACTGTATTCCTCCATGCAGGGATTAAGCTCGCCCCATCATCGTGTGCAGCTCAATGCAGGGGCCAGAGAAGACTTGCGGGTATGGCAGACATTCCTGGCCTGATTTAACGGGATTTCCTTCTGGCAGCAAGATTTGCTTCTCCAAGCAGACTTGCCATTGCACTCCGATGCCTCGGATTTCCTTGGCTTTGGGGTGATGCTAGGAGGAAGGTGGCGCCATTCACCATGGCCAGCCGAATGGGAGGCAGCAGGAATTTGTAGGGATCTTAGGGAGCCTGGCAGGGCGACAGAACCAGGGAGGCAGGAGGCAGATCGGGCCGTTGGGCCGTCAATAGCTCCAAGCACCCGGGCTGCATACCGCAGGACAGGTAAGGAATTTTGGAGTTCAGGGCTAGCTAGGGTTACAGGCAGGCTTGGCCATACCAGTCATAGGCTTCCCCGATAGGGACCTGGGTATTGGACGTTTTAATTGTTTGGTTTGTTGTTTCAGCCGTTGTTGTTTTTCCGGCCCGTGGTTTGGCTTTTGGGCCGGCTGTTTTGCTGCGAAGTCTCCTGTCGGATCGCAGCTTTCCCTGGGCACCAGGAGGGACGTCGTCTGGATGGGCCGCAGGGGAATGCGCTGGGAGGGGCTCTGCCCCCTGTTTTCTGAGCAGTGTTGGTCCGGGAGAGCCCCCGAGTTGCTGGTGATCCACCTCGGGCGCAATGACCTCGGTGTTTTGAGTGGCTTGGCGGTGAGCATCCAGGCTCGCGAAGATCTGCAGGCCATCACCACTGCATATCCAGGCACATGCATAGTGTGGTCTGAGATTCTCCCCAGACTGGTCTGGCGGAATGCTATCTCACCTAAAGCTGTGAACAAGGCCAGGTTAAGGGTCAACCAGGCCATTGGAAGGGTGGTGGGGGAGTTGGGGAGGTGTAGTGAAGCATCCCCTGAAAAAATTTTGGAACCCCCTGGTTCTATCGGGCCGACGGCGTTCACCTCTCAGATGAGGGGAATGCCAATTCCTGTCAGACCTGCAGAGGCACCTCCAGGAACCAGTTTAGGAGGCTGGGTGGGGGTCGGGGGGGCCAAAATTGAGATCTGACCCCCCCTCCATGGCAGGTTGGGGGCGGAAATGGGCAATTAGAAGCAACTGCGCATGCTCCTTTCAGGCATTCTTTAAGGGTGATGGACCGCCTCTCTCCAGGAACTAGAGGTTTGAGCAACGTCGGGGATTGGAGAGAGGATGTCCATGGGAATCACCGGATCCAATCTCCCCCGGGGATTGGAGGGTGAATTCCTCCCACACGTGGGGCGTGGTTTGATCCAGGTGAAGGTGGTACCTCCACCTGGTTCAGCAAGGAGTTCATTGCCCAATGTTGCCAAGGAATGTTATGGTAGGAATTTCCGCCCCGTTAGTTTGGCTCTGCAGGTCCTTAGTCTGTTTTGAATTAAATATTCAAAGTTACGTATTTAAATTTATTTAAAGTCATTTAAATTTATGATAATTAATAAATGACCATTAATCCACAATAATCCACAATGCGCAGAAGAAAAAAACCCCTGGAAATCATGCACAAACAAGTGGGGGGAAGCGGTGGCGTGCTCCCAGCCCATTCTGGCAGGGCCAGGAATGGTAGCCCACTCCTGGCTGTAAGTCTACTCAGGAGGAGATCACCCCACTTCTTCTCCCAAGGAACACCAGGAGTGGATTAGCATTAGCATTAGCTGCCCCGAGTCTTCAGTGAAGACTGGCATACAAATCAAATAAATAAATAAATAAATAAATGAATGAATGAATGAACGAATGAATGAAATTTGATTTATATACCGATTAACAGTGCTTTACAGCCCTCTCTAAGCGGCTTACAGAGGGTAAGCATATTGCCCTCAGCAATCTGGGTCCTCATTTTACCGACCTTGGAAAGATGGAAGGCTGAGTCAACCTTGAGCCTACTGAGATTCGATCTGCCAAACTGGTGGCAGCTGGTGATCAGCAGAAGTAGCTTGCAATACTGCACTCTAACCACTGCACCACTGAGGCTTTTGTGCAGTAACTCTCCACTGAGTGGAATAACTTAAGTAGAAACCTTGGGCAGTTAGTCTTTGACAGGAACAATTATTTGCTTTGGTTTATACTCCCCTGGCTTTGACTCGTTCCTGTTGCTGTTTGCCTTGCCTTGCTTCCAAGACTGGTCTTCACCTTTTGTCTTGGATTTTTCTCGTGTACTATGGACTACTTTTGGCCTTTGATTCACTGTGCACTTGGAATTGCTTCTTGCTGTGGATATTTTCTTTGCCCTGAAGACTACCATTGTCTCCACTGTCTTGTGCCTGGATTTTGCCTTGGGGATTGGCCTTGGATCTTGCTCTGTGAGCATGCACCTACTTTATGGGCTTTCTTTGTACCATAGGGGCTGTTGTTTGCGGGCTGACTTCATGCTTGTGTGGGGATGGTGTGGAGCCTTACCGGTAATTGGAGGGTCATTTGATGGACCATTTGTTCAGAGAAATAAAGGACTCTTTATTTTGCCTTACTTTGAGCACCTGGGTCATAACAACATGCTTTGAAAGAACAACAGAGCTTTGGAATGTATTAAAATTATGAATTTTATGTGGATTATTATTATCAGAAAGTGGAATGGAACAGCCATATGGGTGAACATATGCTAAAGTACCATAGAAGAGAAATGAACATTTTACTCATCTTTAATGAGAGATTGCTATTTTTGTGAGAACATCTTCCATTGTGCTACAGTATACTTTGTTTTGCAGAAATTATATAGACTCCCATTTAATTTCTGCACCAGGGAAAATGCTTACCTGGTTTAATTTTATATAACTTAGTCCAGGGTATTCTAATGATTCCAGGATATTCAGACAAGGATTTTTGAGCAAGCTGGGCCATAAAACATGAGCTTGTTTGGAGAGTTGAATTAGCTTTCTTTTTTCTTTTGATCTTCTATCAGTTAATCTGAGGACCCGGATTGTGGGGGCAATAGCCTAGCTCTGTTTAAAAAGTGCTATTGCTAACATGATGTAAGCTGCCCTGAGTCTAAGGAGAAGGGCGACATAAAAATTGAATGAATGAATGAATGATTGAATGAATGAATGAATGAATGAATGAAAAATGAATGAATGAATGAATGAATGAATGAATGAATGAATGAATGAATGAATGAATAAATAAATAATCTGGGATGGGGGCAAAGCTGAAGAGTATTTGTCTTCCAGTGAACCAAGCTTGTGGGCTTCTTCTCTTTGATAGGAATTCCTGTTCTATTCAATTTTCCAATTCTTGGGCTTAATGCCTTAACTTTTTATATTCTTAATTATCCCTTGTTCAGGCCCCAGAGCATTTGCTACACTGGCAGGACAAGGTCAAAGGTAGGTTTCAGCAGGTTCTGTCCAGTTCTGGAGAACCAGTAGCAGAACTTTTGAGTAGTACAGAAAACCAGTAAAAACGAGCTCTGACTGGACCCACCCCCCATCTGTTCTCTGCCTCCTGAGTCCCAGTTGATCAGGAGGGAATGGGGATTTTGCAGTAACCGTCCTCTGGAGTGAGGAGGGAATGAAGATTTTGCAGTATCCTTCCCCGCCACGCCCACCAAGCCACACCCACAGAAGTGGTAGTAAAAAAAATTGAAACCCACCACTGGAGATTGTTAGGTTTTTTTCTGTTTAGTTAGCTTATATGTAAGCCTGGTGACACTGATCTTTCTGGTAAAAGTAGGGGCAGCATATTCCCTTTGTAAAGAAATGTTCAGTGATTATTACTTACTTCCCCTTTCCTATCTCACCACTTTTTGTTACAAGCATTGATGAGAAAGAGAAGGCAAGTGAGGCCATTCCAGGCTCCATCTTCCATTCAGACAAGCCACTCATATATATATTTTTTTCATTTGCGATCTCAGCTCATCACGAAATATCACAGGTGATATCCTTACACACATTTAGACAGTTTAGGCTCTGTAGGGACAGTTACATTTTTGGCCCAGATTATAAGTAGGCCACATTATAGCTAGGAACACATGGTTTCTTTTATGGACCCTGGGTGCTAGTTGTTATTTGTGTTGTAATCATATACTATTGCTTACTTGTTTACAGTTTTAGCAGATTTTGCTGCATTAATAAAGTTAAGATGATGAAATTCTGCCTCCTTTGTTGAATGGCAAGGAAGGTTAACTATCCATATAGCTTTCCATAGAGTCACAGGGTTATGGATTAGCAATTCCAGGGCACCCCTTAAAGGCCTGGAGACAGTATTATACATTTATCTTCTCACTTCCTATAAGACTTCATCAAATTCAAAATCTATAAGCCAAGGAAGTGACCTCAGTTCATCTTGATACCAGATCCATCTGGAATTAGAAGCTCAGCATAAAGCCTGAATTTCTTTTATAATAATAGAATTTCCTTATTACAGTATATGGAATTCTCTAATCACATCCCGCAAAACGTAATTATATTTGCTCTGCAGAATTTCATGGTAGTCACAAAGATGCCATTGGTCAAGGAAGGTCATAATGCTGGTTCCAATCATGGATGTTAAACTCTGGAAGAGAATAGTTTCTTGTGTTTGCCTCCTTTTCCTGCAATGTCTTAATTAAAGGAAAACAGAACAGCCCTGAAATAACTATTTTATTGAATAATTATTACTTTCAGCCAGCCATCAGTAAGGAAAGCAGAAAATTCAGTAAGCTGAAACCGTAACTATTCTAAGATGAATTAAATTAAACAGTAAAGGAACATTGTCGCCTAAAAAATAAAATGTTTACCATAGCAACAAAAAAAAGCATCTTTATTCTCCTGTTATCATTATTTTCCTTTCCTTTCCCTGAATACTGTTTTATCTAGCTTTAAGATGGATTCTTCAGGATGCTTATTCTTTATCTTACTCAAGTGGCTGCCTCCACAAATCAAGTATGATTTGAAGTATAGCAGTGGAGAAAGAATAGAGCAATGTTCCTCAAACTTTTTCAGCAAAGTGGGGCTGAAAGTGCCTATATATATATTTACAGTCTCATAATCTCCTCACAGGAATGAGAAAGGGTTTTCTTTCTTTCTTTCAATTTGGGGGCTGGGCTCAAGGCAGTCGATTCAGTTGAGAAATGACAGAAGATTATGTTGGCAATACTTGAGGAGGGCTCATTTTTATCCTTTCTCCTTTTAGAAAACTTCCTTGAAGACTATTGGCCTGTGAGGTCAGGAAAACCAAACCAAATTGGCACAAATAAGAAGCAGACATGATTTAACAGGGCAGAGGTATTTAGCGCTAGAGTGATACAAAGTCACTTATTCAGATAGTACCTCTGTGGAAGGATGCTAGGTTGTGAAATTTAAAATACCCAACAGCATTGCTGAAAGGGAAATGGTTGGAACTGGTTTACTGCTACCAGTTGTTTTAAATTGATAGGCTTTCGAGGTTTCCAACTGTGTTTGGAACATATTTTATTTATTTTATTTATTAGATTTGTATGCCACCCCTCTCCGTAGACTTTTGAAAATTTCTCCCAAGCGATAAAAGGCTGCACTGTTATACACCAAAGTAAAACTTCTACCATAGATCATAAGAATGTCCTGATAATGATAGAATTAAAGGTAGATAGTTTGAACACAGGGAGGAATTAGCCATCAGGTTTCTGATATAAGTCCTCTTGTTCCTATATCAGCAAGGCTTCAACTAGAGAAGAATAGTTAACAATGCCATGTCCATTGTTGACTCTCTACAGTCTTGTAGGAGGAATGATCTTGACTTACCTCTGAAGCGTGGGGCTACCATATCTTGGCTGAAAAAAGTTGCATGGCCAGTTGATTTGATTGATTGATTGATTGATTCATCCATTCACTTATTTATTAATTTATTTAGTCAAGATTGTATAAGATTACAGACAAAGTACATTAATATGAATATATAAGAAGTATAAGCAGGGGTGAGCAACAGGCACCACAGCGTGGAACCAGTTGTCAGTGCAGTGGACTGTCTTCCTCCCTAAGTACACATACATCTTTATTCCAAGTTACATTGTCAAGGTGAGACCTATGGCAAGATAACTAATAACCAATACAAAGATTTGAATTCCTGAACCTCTTTTCTACTTGCATTCTGTGCATAATCCATGGTAAAAAAAAAAAGGTGGAGGGAGGGGGCACTGGAGATGTTATCTAGTAGGATAATGAAACTTGGTCTAGAAGTTATGGGTGCTTCAACACTGAAGGTTTTCAAGAAGAGATTGAGCAACCCTTTGTCTGAAATGTTATAAGGTTTCCTGCAGGAGCAGAAGACCTCCAAGATCTCTTCCAACTCTGTCATTTTTTCACCAAGTCTGGAGAGCATCAAGAAGTTCAACCTTTTGGCTACATATATATTTTTCTATTGGCTTGGATTCTGTTCAACAACAGTGAAGAGGTTTTCAGTGAAGATGTGTAATCCTGAAAACCAATTGGTCTGAGATGAGTCACAGACACAGTGATGTCCACAGGGCAAGGAATGAATAGATAGATAGATAGATAGATAGATAGATAGATAGATAGATAGAGATAGATAGATAGATAGATAGATAGATAGATAGATAGATAGATAGATAGATAGATAGATAGATATTTTGATTGGGGTTCTGATCCTTTTTAAAATTGCATGATGTGAATGTCTGACATAAAATTTAAAATTTTGAAGACACAATCACCATCTTGCTTTACCCCACTCCCTAGCAGCTGTCCCAATTCCATTACATTCTGGATCTTCTTTTCCATATGAAATCTGAAGCATGGGACAACACTTCTTGTTAAGGTGTTGGACTAGCAACAGCAAGTCTCATTGAGGGATACTGGGGCAGGCATTATCACTCAGGCCCTCCTTTCTCATAAGGATGCTGCCTTGACACTTCTTTTTCTGATCACAAAGCCATTTCTCCACTGTGCCAATCACCTCTTCATCATCCTCCAATTGTCTTCTGTGACTAACCATACTTCTGTCGACTCCATAAACTGTACAAAAACATTTGTGAATGTTCACAACAGTTTCTTTCTCTGCAGTGACGACATGCTGCAACATACATCACTTACAGACGCCATTTGAAAACACTGCTGCAGCTATGCTATTTGTCTGAAGAAACGCAAAATTTACACACACACTCCTGACAATTCAAATAATATATTTCTAAAGTTTTGCATTCATATCATTACTGTAGGCTGAGAAAAAAAATGTGTTGCATTGCTTTCTGGGCGATCCTTGTATGAATCTTGTTAGGACATCTGCAATGGTATTTGGCCAACCCAAATCTTCTAATTTTACCATTCTTGAAATCCATTACCATTCTTACCATTCTTGTAGAGAGAGAGAAAGGGCAGGATTTGAGTGGCCCCTTCCCCCTTTAGTTTTCATTGAAATCATACAAAGTTCTCATGGAATTCTAGTAGGTTTCTGTGGTTTGAAAAGCTATAACCTTTACAACACCATTAATGCAAAGAGTAAAAACAAAAAAATGGATATTGAAATTATTTTGCCTTTTATAAGGAAAAATTCAGGAAGGATTACAGTAAGGCTGAGCTACTGGTAGTTCACACATGTATGTTTCTTGCATATTGATTGAAATATTGACAGCTTGGGATATACATTGGTACCTCTATCAACAAATGCCTCTACTTATAAATTTTTCTAGATAAGGACTGGATGTTCAAGACTTTTTTGCCTCTTATCAAGAACCATTTTCCACTTACAAACCCAAGTCTCCAAAACTGTAACCAGAAAAGGCAAGGAGAAACCTCTGTGGGGCTTCTCTAGGAATCTCCTGGGAGGAAACAGGGCCGGAAAAGGTGGGGAGAAGCCTCTGTGGGGCCTCTCTAGGGATCTCCTGTGAGGAAACAGGGCCTCCACCCTCCCCGTGGTTTCCCTAATTGCACACATTATTTGCTTTTACATTGATTCCTATGGGAAAAATTGCTTCTTCTTACAAACTTTTCTACTTAAGAACCTGGTCACGGAATAAATTCGGTTCCTTGGTACTGTAGAGGTACCACTGTATAGGCAAGAAAAATCAGAAATGCAATCCCATTGAACACCATTTCTCAACCTTGGCAACTTTTAGTTGTATGGACTCCAATTCCCCAAATTCCCCAATCAGGTAGGGAATTTTGGGATCTGGAGTCCACACAAATGAAAGTAGTTAAGGTTCAATGAATGATAGCAATAGCATTTACACTTATATACTGTTTCATAGTGCTTTACCACCCTCTCTAAGAGGTTTACAGATAGTAAGCATATTGCTCCAAACAATCTGGGTCCTCATTTTACCGACCTTGGAAGAAGGAGTCAATCTTGAGCCTACTGAGATTCGATCTGCCAAACTGCTGGCCACTGGTGATCAGCAGAAGTAGCTTGCAGTACTACACTGTAGCCAATGTGCCACCGAGTCTCTTGCAATGATTCTTGCTATCATCTCACACCTCATCAAAAGACAATGCTTTTCACTGGAATCACTTCAAATATTCAGCTACTAGTCCTCAAGCAATATATACTTACATGGAAATGAGCTCATTACATAGGCTATTGTGTGTTGTACTTTCTGCACATACGTGCAAAAATGTAATTTTTAATCTCAGCTGGGTTTTACAAAGAAAAGTAAAATGTAGTGAAGAACACTTTCTGCATAATTTAGTTAATAGCTGTGATTCTTCCCTTGCATACATTAGACTTTTAATTCAGACTTGAGAGAAACCTGTTTGAATGACAGATTGGAGATATAACTAAAAATATCTTTCAGTGTTGTTTCTGCATTCGGTGTGTCTCTTTGCTTGCAGAGCCAGTAAATGGAAGGAAAGAAGAATAAGTTTAAAGTATAATGTTATGTCTTGATGTGTGTATAGTATCGCATTGTCTCTGTGTGTGTGTTATCACATTATGCATGTGTGTGATTGTATAGTACCACATTATGCATGCTGTAGTTATGGCAATGACCCTACTTTGTGCCCCCAAGTACACAAATATTCCTATTCTGGTAAAATGCAATTTGCTCAAAAGATATAATAAGCATTTATTTAATGCTGCACTTCAATAACATGTTTCAAAAAGATGTTTTAAAAATGTGAACCCAAGTGTCCTATTTGCTTCCCTACCACAGAAACATAGAAGATTATGTTTCAGGGTTGCCTGGCATCCTGCATTGGAAAAGAGGTTACGTCAAAAGGGAAGAATCTTCCTGAGGTAAAAAGCTTTACTTGAGCATGTGTTTCAGCTCTATTATAACTAAGATTTGTTCTTTTGCACTTCCTCAGCTGAAGGTTTGAGGCAGTTTAAGCTTGAGGGCTTAAATATTTCATAAAAACAACATTCAGCAGCTGAACGCAATGTGCATTTCTGTGTCAGATTGACTGACAGGGAGGGATGCCCACAGGAAAGGGTCACAAAACACCTACAGCCAGATGGGCAAAACTTGTTTACATGCATCATGGATGCCACCTTGCCTTTTTTAAATTCTTTGTGAAAAGCAAAAGAAGTTTAAAATGAGCTCAAATACTCACACTCCCAACATTTCCGAGAATGTTATTTTTATTCATTTATAATATAAAATGCAAAAATACAAAAGCAAGTAGTATGAAACAAAGGGGAGGGGAAGGGGAACAGAGAAGTGTGGAAGAGAAGTGAGAAAAGGGGGGAAAAGTGTTAACTTCTGACTCACACTGTTGCAATAGAATAAGGCATTAGCATTGAGCCTCAACTTTTTACTTTTCCATAAAAGTATAAACTAACCATTTCTAGAACAACAAATCAATCTAATCAGTAAAACCCCAAAATCAAAATTTCATTTTTCCCACCTCAAGCACAAAGTTCAGAAGCATTTTCCAAGTAGAAACAAACTACTATATTTTTCAGAGTATAAGACGCATCGGAGTATAAAATGTACCTTAATTTGGGGGGAGAAAAATAGTGGGGGATCTACCTACCAGGTATTCATCTGGCTAGCAGCCTTAGTCTGGTTAGTTTTGGCACATTATTTTATCCCCTGGTTAGGACTAAAAAAAAAAAACTTCTTTGGAGGGAGTAGCAATGAAAACAAGCCTGCAAAGACTTAGGGCTAGAAAAAAAACCCTTCATTGGAGTATCAATGAAAAAAATCCTGCAAGCCAGGAAGATCGTAAGCACCTTGTTAGGGCTGAAAAAACCTTTTTTGGAGGGACTAGCAATGTAAACAAGCCTGCAAGCTGGGAAGATTGTTAACACCTTGTTAGGACTGTTAAAAAAAAGCTTCAAAAAAATTTACATTTGGAGTATAAGACATACCCAAATTTTCAGCCTCTTTTATGGGGGGGGGAGGGAAAGGTGCATCTTATACTCCCCAAAAATGGTACTTATTGTATATTATTGTACTTCCGGGTTCAGCATTCACGAGAACGCCGAGAAGCCCCCCCCCCCCGGCTGTTTCAGAAGGTGACAGGTGGGCGGCGGTGCTTTTCGGCGGCCTCCCGAACCTGAACCCAAAATGTTCAGGTTCGGGTTCAGGAGAATGCCGAGAAGCCCCCTGGCTGTTTTAAAAGGTGACTGCCAGGCGTTGGCACCCAGCGGAGCGCCATTTTGCGATCTGTGGTGCGTTCGTAAGCCGAAAAAAGTTCATAAGAAGAGGCAAAAAATTTCTGAACCCCGGGTTCGTATCTTGAAGTGTTCATATCATGAGGTACCACTGTATGTCAGAAATATCCTACAGTATATTCAATAGGATTTATTTAGAGGTGGGTTTCTGCCAGTTCAGACCAGTTCTATAGAACTGGTAGCAGGAATTTCCCCCCACTTGCCGAACTAGTAGCGATGTCTGTCAGGACATGCCTCTGAAGTGGCTCTCTTGGTGGTGCCATAGGTGCAGCTATCTTGTTTTTCACTTCTATGCATGTGCAGAAGCTCAGTTTCTAGCACTGTGCATGCGTGCATGCCCACATAGCGCCCCCCCCGGTGATACCCAAGGGAATGAACTGGCAGCGAGGTAAGTCAGAACCCACCCCCGGATTAATTCCTAGTTAGGTGATTCAACACTAATGCATTTATCTTTTCAGGAAAATTCTTTCCCTTTACTTGCAGTCTTTCTTTCATATCAAGGAAAACTTACATTAATTTGTTTTTCTCTTCATTAAGTAAGATCTGAAGAATACCGAAGTAAGCTGTGTAAAAACAGAAACAGACTGTTAGCTTGTTAGAACTTCCTGTGAATAAGCTGCTTCATTTTCATTGCTCCAAGGGGAGTGACAGATTGAATTTGTTGCCTGTTTCATTTCCCTTTGTAATAGCTATGGGGTTTCCACTGCAATGACCCTCTGGTGGTTTCATCCCAATACTACTAGGAAAAAGTTGCTGACATGTCAATAAATATGATATTCAGATAAGATTTTTGCATTCAAAATTTTTTGCAAGCCAACATTCGCTGACTGGGGAATTCTGGGAGTTGAAGTCCAGATCTCTTCAAATTGCCAGGGTTGGGAAATACTGCATTTAGGGTGATAACTGTTGTTGTTAGCTCTGGCCCAGCTCCTGCCCCAGGGAATGTGGAGGTGAATGCGGGGGGAACTTCAACATGTCATAGGTCTGTGTTATTGCCGACAGAGTCAGTTCAGAGTTTAGTTTCCTCGGACGAAGAAGAAGGTGGAAGTGACTTGGAAGAGGGGGGCTTGGCACACAACCCAGGCAGTCAATCTCCATTATCTTCCATTGATTCGGATGAAGACATCTTGGACCAACACAAGTGCAGAATTATGCATAGAAGAGACCAAGTAATGACATATTACAGGAGAGGCCACCTGTGTTTGGGTGGGGCTCCAGTAATTAGGGCTGCTGCTATAAATAGCAGCGTGTAGGTTTGGCCGTTGTGGAAGAGTATCTGATCGCACTTCTTCAGGAATCGTGTGTTGCTGTTTTCTGGACTTTGTTGATTTTCCACGCCTTTGAAGCCAAAGCAGAGTAACGTATGTGTGTGTCTCACTTCGTTGGAAGAAGGGGTGTGAAGTTTCATCATAGCTGCTAGCTAAGTACTTAATGACTGCTTAAGGAAAGTTGTACAGACTACCCGGTTGTTTTGGGATGAGTGCTCTTTGCAATACAAAAAGAGTGCTTAGTTTATTTTGAATTTTGTGATAAAGAACATTGTTTTGAATTTTCAAATGTGTGTGTGTCTGAAATTTGTACCCTTGAATTTTTGGGAGGCTCCTACCATAGAGCCTGGCAGAACAATAACCAGTGAAGGGCTGCTGCCCAGACAGGGCATGATGCCATGCGGGTAGTGGAAATGGAGTTGTGCACGGAAGTGAAATCTCACACAAGGACGCATGCAACCATGAGATTTCAGCATTTTTCACCATTTTTTTGCTTCTGTGTATGCGCAGGAAGCAAATCTTGTGCCTGACCCACACGCCCACACCCACAGCCCACCCACCCATATCTGCCATCCACACAGAGGCGCCCCAACATACGAAGGTAAGTTCAGACCTTCATTGGTGATAACTTTTCTCAAGTGTTTACACCAAGCAGGCAGCTGCAATTCAAACAATTTCAGGGAGCAGTTTTCTCTTTTGGGGATGGATCTGGATCAGGGGTGGGTTCTGATTTTCTTCACTGCCAGTTCACTTCCTGATGTGCCGTGCAGGCATGTGGGTACTTTATGCACATGGGTATGCATGCATACTGCTAAAATCCCAGGTGGTGGCAGGGGGCATGGCAGGCCTGAGTTGCTGCCGGTTCTACCAGTTCTATAGAACTGGTATGAACTGGCAAGAACCCACCATTTTAAAAAAGGGGGGGGGAACCAACTCCCATTTCTCACCAAATTCTTGCTGGAATTCAGCAATACTGCATCTACTGAGGAGCCTACTAAATGCAGAGAACTTACTACTTCAGTTAAATATTGAGTTCTCATTTAGTGACCACAACTGGGACCAACAAGTTGGTCTCTAAGTGAAATCACACCTGTGCTTGCCATCTTATTTCAGCCTTCCTTTGCAAAGGCCATAAATGCAAGGCAGTCTGTAAAGTTACTTTTCATCACTGTCCTAACTGCGGTTTCTGCTAAAGAAGGAGTTAAAAAGGAGAAAGTTAAAAAGTTAAAAAGTTAAAAAGTTAAAAAGGAGAAAGAAGAAACTAGAAGAAAGAAGAAACTAGAAGAAAAAGAAGCAATTTCTCTCTGGTGACTATTTTGGGCTATTAGACCCCCCAAAAATATTAAAAGTATGGAAAATGTGAAAAATAAATCCCTTCTCTTTGGGCCTAGTATAGAAGCAAAGTCTGTTTGTCCAGTTCTAGTCCAGCCTCTGTTGTTATTGTTATTTTTGTTGTTGTTGGAAGTATGTGTAATTATGTCTGTTACATGGCAGACTGTATGCTGATGTTTACCTCCAAAATAGGGAGAATATTTCCTTTCTCTTTATAACTCTGGGGGAACAGAATTAATGATATTAAGAGACAAAGCAAATTAAAAATGTCAGGTTATTTATTTGTGGTGTGTGTGTGTGTGTGTGTGTGTGTGTGTGTGTGTGATAGCCCTACCCCCCTGCTTTCAAAAATCTATCCCCCTGTTAAGTCTCCCTCTAACCATTCCTGCCAAACTGGCAAGGAAATGGCTTATTTCATCTCTTGGATTCGGTTCCAATGTATTTTCAGTTGCAAGCTCCACTATGCAAATTATAGAAATGCTAGACAGTTTTCGCACTGAGCAGTGCTCGGACTACAAATATGGGCAGCTAGCATAATTGATTATTACCAGGTTCACATAAAGATAAATGTGTTTATTTGTGGCTAGAGAATTGTATGTGTATCCAAGGTAAAGATAAAGGTTTTCACTATCCAGTCATGTCTGACTCTCTTTTTATTTTATTTTATTTATTTATTATTTGGATTTGTATGCCGCCCCTCTCCGAAGACTCTTGGTCAGACAGCAAGGGTTATCTCCATTTGTTAGCCAAAGAAGCCAGCATTGTCCAAAGACATTTCTGTGGTCATGTGGCTGGCATTACTATACGCTGAGGACAGGCAGGGGTTCCTATTTACCACTGCTACCGGTGCACTCCAAGCAAAGGTCCGGATGACTAACAGGAGCATGTGTCTGAGCGAGATTTTGCTGCTGCGCATGTGCAGGAAGCAAAATCTTTTGAGGGGATGCACTTGATTTTCTGTGCATGCACAAAAGCAAAAAAAAAAAAAACCCCACCAAAATCTCTCTCTTGCATGCATCCCCTCTTGAATGCGCAGAAACAAAAATTCACTAAGATGCATGCACATGCATGCCAGAGCTGCGTAGCTGCATGCGCAGTTCCATTTTTGCTACCAGTGCTAAGTTGTGGCCCATACCAGTAGCAACCCGCTACTGGCTGAGGCTCACATAACACTGTTACCAAAGCATTACCTGTTAATCTACTTGCATTTGCATGCTTTCAAATTGCTAGGTGGGGCAAGTAATGGGAGCTCACCCTGTTGCGTAGTGCTCGGGTCTCAAACCCAGGCTATCAGCTTTCCCGCTGACAACTTCAGCCTCTTTAACCGCTAAATTATTGTGTCCCCTTGTGAATCCAGTTACTGGCATTGAAACAGATCAGTGTTACCCATCTAGGTTTGGTGAGAGACTTCCACTGATAATGGAAGTTTCATTTTAGTGTCATATCCCTGGCCCAAATTTGAAACATTTTGCTATTCTAATAGAGTGTAGATGACTCTTCCTGACCATTTTTGACTACAGATTGGTTCTGGTATCTGATTTTTAGCGCATATGCACGCTTGAGATGATGTAGGCAATGCGTTGTGTGCCCTCTAATATGGTTCCATGTGCTACCTGTGGCATGCGTGCCAAAGGTTCACCATCATGGGGCTAGACTGTTTGGCAGCTCCCTCTAAAAGGGCTGGCTGTCAGACACAACCTTTGCTGAATTGTAAATAGTTGCCAAATAAAGAGCTGTTATTTGAAGCCACTTCTGTCTGCATCTTCCATTCACCCTATCTAACACTAACTTTAACCTTTTCCATTACCCTTCATTTGGTAAACTGCGTACAGGTATGACGGTCTTGGTATATTCGGCTTTCTTCCCGTGTAGGATTTGGAAATTTCTGGCTAATTTTATACCATCAGAAATGGGAACCGTGACTGGTATTTTCAACAACAACAATGAATAATTGCAGAAAACATCTACACCTGTGGCAAATATCACCTGCTCAGAAAAACATATATCTAAAAATGGCATCCAAGTTTATTAAAAACAACAACGAACATTAAGAAATGAACACATTCATTTTAGGTGTTTATGTGGGATAATCTGTGAAAAACATAAATGTTAATATTATTTTGTGTTTGGCTGTAAATTCAATTGTGCGGCGTCCAAAGCCGCTGAAACAAATTGTAAACTCAAAGTTGTCAGAACACATTCTAGTAGGTTCTACATGTTTGAGAAAGACTACCAGGTCTGAGTTTCATTTGATTTTTGATAACTTTTATAGTCTTCTGTGATAGATGACTTGATGAATGTGTCATCGTCTTTTCTTTTTTGCTCTTCTTCCTTCTTGTCATATTTTGCTAGAGTTTGTGTTTGAAGGAGAAGGGGAGTAGCAATTCTACTTGTCTACCGGTTCTGTGGGTGTGGCTTATTTTGTGGGCATGGCTTGGAGGTCAAATGGGCGTAGCTTCAGATGGGCATGGCTTGGTGACCAGGTGGGCATGGGCAACTTGTAAAATGTGGTGAAACCCACTTAACAATGCATTTATTTATTTATTTATTTATTTATTTATTTATTCATTCATTCATTCATTCATTCATTCATTCATTTATTAGATTTGTATGCCGCCCCTCTCCGTAGACTCTTGCTTAGCAATCAACATTTTGGAATCTATCTAACTCTCTCTCTCTCTCTCTCTCTTTCTCTCTCTCTCTTTTTCTTTCAGAGGGCTGGTCCCAGAGAATACACCAGCCAATGGGAACAGACACATTTATATAAGATGGATACCACTACCCTGTTTAAAACATTTGAGAGGAAATACATTACTTTGGATGAGGAGCCAGAAAAGTCAGATGGAATTTGCCTTTTAGGATAATTGGAAGTGTGGAGTAACTGAGAGAAGAACAACAAAATAGCGCAATGGCAGATTCTGTCAGGAACTATTGTTTTTCTGATATACCTGTATATAGGTAGTCCTTGACTTGCAACAGTTCAGATAGTGATTGTTTGGAGTTACAATGGCACTGAAAAAAACCTGAGTTTTGACCGTTTTTCACACTTACGACTATTTGGTCATGGGATCAAAATTCAGATGCTTGGCAACTGACTCATCTTCATGACAGCTGCAGTGCTCTGAGGTAATGTGCGACCTTCTGATAAGCAAAGCCCATGGGGAAGCCAGATTCACTTAACAACCATGTTACTAATTTAACTAAGGCAGTGATTCACTTAACAACTATGTCATAAAATGGGGAAAAACTGATTTAACAACTGTCTTGCTTGGCAGTCCCAAAGGTACTTTTTTTTTCAAGAAATAACTGGACTATTCCAGGAAAGTTGTCAAGAATTAGGTGGGATAAGCATGCATGATGTTGCAGTATAGCATAAATGTTAGAATAGGACAAGAAGGGCACTAAACTCGCCTAATCTGCATTCCTGGCAATTACAACAGGGAAACAAAAGGGCTCAAATAAAACATCTCACAATAAACAAAGTTTTCACCACTCCGGACAGGACGTTATAGGATCAAAGGGGGGAATTTACATTGCCTGAAGCATACAACAGCACGACAGGGTGATTAAGGAAGATTAGTGAGATACAGCAGAAGCCTTCAGAGAAATTAGGTGTGAGGAACATCTGCTCTAAGGAAGAGTTTTCTAGGAAATTGTTTCTTGATATCTATGGGAAAAGGAAGAACTCAAAAGATACGTTTGAAGTAATGTTATTGGATGTATCATTTGACATGTACAGTGATCCCTCGAGTTTCGCGATCTCGATCTTCGCAAAACGCTATATCGCGATTTTAAAAAAAATATTAATTAAAAAAACCCCCCACTTCCGGGTTTGGCTTCGGGAGTCAGCTGGGAAGCGGCGCAGCTGTTTTAAAAGGTCGCAGCCGGCCTGGGGGGCTTCCCAGCACCCCCCCGAACCCCCAACCTGGGTTCGGGGGGGTGCTGGGAAGCCCCCCAGGCCGGCTGCGACCTTTTAAAACAGCCGCGCCGCTTCCCAGCTGAGTCCTGAAGCCAAACGCCAAAGGCGAACTTCCGCGTTTGGCTTCAGGACTCAGCTGGGAAGCGGCGCGGCTGTTTTAAAAGGTCGCAGCCGGCCTGGGGGGCTTCCCAGCACCCCCCCGAACCCCCAACCTGGGTCTTCCCGGCCGCCCACGCAAAGGGGAAACCCCGGCTCCTCGCTGATGCCCGCCGCTCGCCCGCCCGCCAGCAAGAGGGGGAAGACCCAGGGAAGGTTCCTTTGGCCGCCCAGCAGCTGATCTGCTCAGTAGCGCAGCAGCAGCGAGGAGCTGAATCGGGGTTTCCACTTTGCGTGGGCAGTGGGGAACGCAAACTCCACCATCTACGCATGCGCGGCCATAGAAAAAAGGGCGCGCATGCGCAGATGGTGTTTTTACTTCTGCAACCCTACATGGCGAAAAATCGATTATCGCGAGGGGTCTTGGAACGGAACCCTCGTGATAATAGAGGGATCACTGTATATGTAATTATCCCCATTTCCTTATGTTCCCAAATAAAAAGGAGTACATGGCTCTACACCATGTCACTTCACCCAGAGAGAGACAATGGTTCCAAGCTTTCTTTCTAGGATTCACGTTCGTGAGTGACCCCACATGGCTAGGTTGCTCTTAGCCCCTTTTTGAGGACATTGTCTTCACTAGGGACTTTGACAGCATCCACAGCATATAGCAGTAGATGAATAGAAACTACATAGTTTTTTCCTAATCATTCCATAAATTTATTGTGTAGTTTAGATTTTTAGTGATGTTAGTTTATTGCCAGAGTGAATGTCAGATTTCCTATGGGACCAAAGAATTACAGATGCACTGGAAGTGTTTTAGAAAGATATTGTTTTAGTATAATTCTCTATATGTTAGGTTAACTACTTTCCATCCAGCTCAAAGTAATTAGGGATCTATGTATATAAATATATAAATAGTCTCTAATGAATTATCTGAGGGGTTAGGTACATTGAATTACTGTCTCGCTTAAATACTCTTGGATGCTGGCCCCTATAAATGACATTCTTCTCTCAGTAAGCACCTGTTCCTAGTAGAAACAAGAGTCATATTGATTAGATGCAATTTATCTTCTCCCTGGATTTTGGTCCTGACAGTGTGAGAAGATTAATTGGAATTAATGGCATTTGCACAGCTAATTAAAGTCACTCTTGCTAAAGTCAAATCAATTCGTTTAATCAGGGAAGTGACAGAGTATAGCTTACTCGCTACAGTCTGCATGTCAATGTGTTCTGGCTGAATAAGTATCTCAACAATAATTTGTGATTGAACACGTGAACTGTTTAGGTTATCCAGTAATTTCCCTGATATTCAAAGAGAACTAGTCAGTGTAGAATGGTACTACTTTGTCTAATACAATGCACTGGGGAGGAAAAACAATTTGTGTGACTTGTTTATTTACTTTCTATTCTTCAAGGAATCTCCAATGATATATAATACATATGACATTTCAACAGCTGATGATATGCTATTACTGTTTCTCCCAGGTGAACTATAGCCGTGGAGTTAAAGGAGACTTTTTGGATCAGACTTTTTAAATCAGTTCTTTGTAGACCCCACTTTCTATTTCTCAGTTTGATCCATGGGAGAAGTGAAGCTTGACTAGTTGTGTTGAAGGGGTGGGAATGAAATGATCTCTTAATATATTTTGATAGAAAAAGTTGGGTTTAAATTGCATACAGGTAGTCCTAGATTTACCATAAAGCCATTCAGGTAGTGATTGTTTTAAGTTACAATGGCAATTGTGAAGAAAAATGGCTTACTATCATTTTGCTTACCTTATCAAATGGCTTACCTTGCATTTTCAATTGTTGCAGCATTCTCAAAGTCACATTATCAAAATTTGGGTGCTTCGCAATGGGCATACATTTACAATGGTTGCAGCAACTCAGGGTATGCGATAACCATTTGCGATCTTTCTAGCTCTCTTCCATCATGGACAGTCAAGGATGGAGCTAGGTTCACTTAGTGAATATGTGATTTCCTTAACCACTAGAGTGATTTTCCTTAACAAAAAATGGTTGTAAGATTGTCAATCACTTAAAAACTGCCTTGCTTAATAATAGAAATTCTCATCCCAACTGTAGTTGTGCTGATAGACTAAAGGAACATTTAGCTCAATTTAAGAGCTGTTTCTTTAAGATATTGCATTAAGGGAATATAATAACAGATTGCACTCTGGGTAATGTAGTCCATGATATGTGATTTCATCTTTGTGGTCTTATAGGCAGCTGGGTAATTGTGCTATGCTGTCCAACAGCCATTTTTAAGTCTTAACAAAGGACCATGCAGCAGCCTGTAGATGGGAGAAATTAATCTCTTTTCACCTACATGTAATGGGACAGATTAAGGACATAAACTGAGGAATTTCATTTTATTAGTAAGTCTATGATACAAAGATACCAGACAATAAATATAATCTGTATGATTTACTCATTTGCGTGGAGTTTTATCTGTCTGAGAATACCGCCGGTGGTCTTCATCCCCCAGCGCATTTTGCAGGAGGCCCGGGGGACACGGCTTCAGGCGTAGCCGCCATCTTGGCCATGCGGCCGAGATCTCGAGAGGCTTCTCGAGATCTCGGCCGAAAATCCCAGTCAGAGTCAGCTGACCGATGACGAGTTCGGGCGGAGCCTGCCAGCCCTATAAAGGGACTGGCAGGCTCAAAATTCGGCCTTTTTGCCCGGACTCATCAGGAGAGGCGAACACCCGCCCGCCCTCCCTATCTTGCAGTGTGCCACTGAGGGTCGCCCTAGGGGGCCGAATAGGAATTTTTGGTGGTCAGGGCATTTGGCCATGACCGTTTTTTCGCCTATTCCACACTGTGGAGACGGATAAGCGGTTTGGGGGTTCTTGCACCTGTTTAGGTTAATTGGCTTACCTTTGGTCATTTGGGTAGGCAGGTTAGGGGCGGAAAACTGGGTGGTGGTTTAGCAACTGCGTGTTCTCCGTTGGGCATCTTTGGGGATGATTGACAGGTTCTCTCCAAAGGCTTGTGGTATTGGCAACCTGAGCAGTTGGGGGGAACCTGTCTTTGGGTCCCCTCCCATTTAAGTCCCCTTGTAGGGGTTAGCCGGCGGGACCTCCCACATGCAAGTGCATGGCAAGGTCTCAGGTGAGGGAGTGGTCCCTCACCTGGATTAGCATGGAGCTACGTCCATAAGTTGCCCCGGAAGTTTATTCTACGTCATTTTCCGCCCCGGAAGCAATTGTTTGACCCTGCGGGTCCTTGTTAGGGTTATAATTAATTATGCTAATTTTTGCAAATAAATTATGCAAATTTATTTTAATAAAAATGGCCCAGTTTTAAATCCAGCTCTTGTGTCCGTGTTGTTACTCCGCCTCTCCTGCAAAAGCATTTCCTAAGCTTGGATTAGAACAGTGCTTGTACATAAAGGGCTACCTGTAATTTAAGCTACATAGCAAATTTATTTAATTTTACTTATTTTCCAGAATTATCACTGTTATGGGTCTATAGCTAAGATGGTGCTTAAAAGGGAGTTGGAACAATATATGATTGATGAAATTCCGATAGTATAAAAATCAGTTCCACTTTGTGATTTGGATTGTAGCCTAACTGCACACTCTTATACTTTCCTAATGAAAACCCAATTCAATAGGACTTACTCCTGAGCCAATGTGTACAGATCGGCAACCTAAATGTCATTGATTTCAATGGAAAACACTCATCCATCTTGTGTCAACCAGCTCTCAGCTCCACTGAAGTTACAAAGTAAAGACTCCTTGAGCTACTTGGATATTTCCTGAAAGCAAGCGATGCAGCTTGATATTGATGGACAGGAGTTACAATAATACATTTGAAAGCAGAGGCATAACCCCCCAAACACACACACAAAAAAACAAAGCTTGTCTCCTGAGCTCACTCATCCTTATTTTAGATAGGGGCAGCTGTGTGTGATTGTGGGCTTTCTGAAGCAAGGTTACTGAACAGGGCTGCTCATTTATCTTCTCATCAGGGTTCAGCTCCTGTCCTTGTGGAAAGCTTGGCTAGTCAGCTTTGTCTCCCTACTGCTTATCCAGCTCATTAATTTTGTTTTTCATGGCCATCTAGGTCAGGACAGTTTGATACTAAAGGGCTTCTAAAGCTGCTTGTTAAAGGCCCAGATTTCAGCTCTTTTGCAAAATGATTTTCTTTGCAATTTAGATAATCTTCAGAGAGCTCTTTTATCCACCTACCCATCACCACTCTCTCTTTTCCCTCTCTGGCATACAAAATGCATGCCATTTCCTTAGATTGCTGTTGTGATATTAGCATTGCCTTTGAAGAAGACAGATGCCTGATTTGTGTCAATTGATAATTATTGGGATACCATTGAATACTATTCCTAATTTGAAGCAGATATTTATCATGGTTTTAGTTTGCTCTTTCAGTATTAAGCATGGGTGGCCTGATCTAGTAGGTATGCAGAAATCAACTCTATTGGATTCAATACCTTTCTGCCTAGCCAATGGCAGCCACATGGTGAGGATTGGCACCAAAATAAGGGCAAAAAGAAAACATATGAGCCATGGTGGTACAGTATTAGAATGCAGTTGTCAGGGTTACAAATAGCATCCAAAACTAAATCAGAGTCAGAGGCAAAGCATTCCTCAAAGTTCCAATTTATTAACAGAGCCATGTTAGTACAACTGTGAGAAACCCAAATCTGAAGTCCCGTGGGTTTCTCCACCCAGTTTAAAGATCATTCTCTTGTTCCCACACCTATAAGTTCATCACATGCCCCAGTGTGATTCTGCCAATGTGTCTAGTCCTCCCATCAACTTCTGGGCAGGTGCTGAACAAAGGATGATCTTGCGAACCTAGAAAGGATTTGTTATGGCTATAACTCCTCAGCCCTCATGCAACAGTCTCTCCCAAATTCCCACAGCACTAATACATTCCACATTCTAATATATGTGACAGGCCAAAGTCTCCAAATCAAACAATGACTTTGGCCTTACAGCAGTACTGTAGGCTAATTCACTGCTCATTCCAGGAATTATATTCAGCAGCTCAAGGTCAACTCAGCCTTCCATTCTTCTGAGGTCAGTAAATGATGACTCATATTTTGGAGGGGCAATATGCTGATTCTGTAAACTGCTTAGAGACGGCTCTAATACAGGGGTGGGCTGCTTCCTGGATGTGGGGAAACGCAATGGGGTAGCAAAAATGGAGCCCTACTCCAGAGCACTCAATTTGCACTGAAAGATGTTGAAAGAAAATGCAGGGCACCCTGCATAAGTCACGGCCACAGAGTGGTAGTAAAATATTTGGTAGCCCTTCACTGGCTGTAAAGCACTACAAAGTAATAAATAAGTCTAAGTGCTATTGATATATCTTTCCCTTGCCCTCAATTCTTCTAAGTTATTTTAGAGGACCCTGGATTGCCCAAATCTGCTTTTGGAACTGCCCTTTAATGTCTTGCTCCTTCAAATAATTTAATTATGTCACATGGAAGTGTCTTTCTGAATACTTCTTATATGAGACAGGAAATAATAATCATGATTTGCAGTGATAGAATGCTACCAGTTCAGTATGCTTTGTTAAGGTGGCTCAGATAAGACTTTTGGATCACACCTGCTGAACATCTTCCACCATTAATACTTAAAACTCTTTTTAAAATTATTACTTTGCACAAATGTACATAAAAGTAGTTGTGGGGACAACCCCTTTTAAATTCCAAGAAGTGCCAACTTTGAAAAAAGTAGTTCACGAAGGATAAATTCTCTCCATGTATTTCAGAATGCCAGTTGGAAGGAGACCATCATATTTAAAAAGCTGAGCTTCTGGGCCCAAATGGCAACTGGCAAATCCTTGCTGATTAAAATATTGGCAGCATCAGTGGACAATCCTATTCCACCCTCTCTCCTGCGTGTGTGTATTGTTTCAGGTATGGCAAACATATGAAATAAATATATTCATCTTGGTGGCCCTGTTTAAAGGTGGTATTCAGGTGGTTCAGACCGGTTCAGGTGAACTGGTAGTGGCAACATGCACTTGGGCCTGCCCCCCTGTCCCATCGACAGCTATGCTGTCCTATTTAGACACGTTTTGAAGCCGTATGCAGGTGTGCAAGCCATGTGCAAAGCGCATGTGCAGAAGGCAGCACATGTGTGTTCACATTTGCAAACAAATAGGGAAATTAAGTGAATACCACCTCTGACTCTGTTATTGTTTCTCTGTGCTAATCACTTTCATCAAAACATGTGCAATATTGTATTTTGCTTGCTCTCTGGAAAGAAAACATAGCTTGCTTTCCAAGAGGTCAGACTGCCAGCCAAGCTCTGTAGGAAGCCGTGATCTGATAGGAACCTCCAATTTACTGTTGGCTGGGAGACACTTTGAGACTTGTCCTATGAATAACACAGAGCGTTATAAACTGAGGATCGTGGTAAAGGAGATTATAAAGGCCGAATTGACAGGTAGTCCTCAGGTTATGACAGCCACAGGGGGTTGCTATGGGGTGGAGAATGAGGAGTTATGGGGAAGGCCAGGAAGAGGACCTGAAAAGGCTGGTTATGTGAGTTGCGGAAGGCTGGGAAAGGCTTTGGGAGGGCCAGTTTAGTTTAGTTTATTTAGATTTGTATGCCGCCCCTCTCCGAAGACTCAGGGCGGCTGTACATGGGCAAGGTAGTGTTGTTGCAGGCAAGAAAAAAAATGAGAGCAATTTACAATCTTCTCTGACATATTTCCCACTGATTTTGTTTGTGGTAAAGTGGAAAGGTAACAAACGACAATCACATGACTGTCTCTTTGCAAAATCATAGCAATAGCAATAGTTCTTAAACTTATCCACTGCTCACAGTGTGTGTGTGTGTGTGTGTGTGTTTGTGTTTGTGAGTGAAGCTAGATCACCTTCTCATGGTGCATCCTGGATATCGTGACAACCAGTATCGGGTTCCTACTAGTATGGATGAGGATGCCGCACCAGTACTAAAACTGGACCTGCACATGGGGATGCATGTGCATGTAAGATTTTGGCAATTTTTAGCTTCTGCGCATGCGTGGAAGCAAAAAGATTGCTGAAATATCATGTGAGCACACATCCCCTCATGAGATTTTGCTTCCTGCGCATGCAGGAACTGCAGAACCACATCCATGTCCACAGCTGAATTATACAACTGAGTATCTTTTTTGAACCTAGATGACGACTACATATATAACTATGCTTATGTATGCACAATTCCACAATACACTAACATTTATTTAGTCTTTTCCTCTTAAAATAGCTATCCGATGTTCCAGAGCATGGGTAGGAAAAGTTGGGTCTTCTTGACTTATGGTCTTCAACTCCCAGAATTCTTGAGCCAATCTGGGCTAGCCACATGTCCATGTCACAGAAGAGCCAACTTTGCCTACCCTTGCTCTAGAGGTTTTTCCCATTTACTTTCTACTTGGCAGAATCAACTCTCCCTGGGTTATAGCTAGAGCTTGATACCTAGTTATTTATTTTTTTTTAAAAAAAACAACCTTTAAAAATAATTTCATCCTTTGAACAGAAGCTATGCCAAACGTTTTATTTTTCACTCAGGATTGATACTGATCTAGTGCTAGAACTAGGAATTACTTATATTCATTATTACATTGGATTGGGAAATGTCTTATGTTGTTTTAGTATGATCTCATAATGTAGAGCTCCACCACCACCACCTTTGTAGCACCAGGGACTGGTTCCATGGAGAGTGGCTTTTCTGTGAAACAGAGAGGGCGTGGTTCCATATGCTGCCTGCATCCATGCATGGGGCTTTGCATGTTTGTGCAGCCCGGTTTCCTTCATGCCACGGACTGGTAGTGGTCCACGAATGAGAGTTGGGGACCTGTTATAATGTATATACAGTGGTGTTCTGTCTGGGTGCCCCCAGACTTCAACACCAACTGGAAAAAGCAGCCAGACACGCTGGTAAAAGCAAAAGCACTTTATAGTTTGAAAAATAAACACAGAGAAAAACCTGTTCTTCCCAACAGGCAGGCTATGAGGCTTCACAGCAAAGTCATGACGGCCAGACAATACAGCAGACTTCTTGCTGGCACACACACCACTGTAGAGAATAAGCCCCCCACGCCTTTCCCCCCAAGGTTTCAGCCTTCAAGGCCACAAGCCAGAATCAGAGACGCCACAGATCACAGCCAGGTCCCAGGACTCCCAAAGATAATACTCCACAATACAGGAAGGGTGGGTCTGCCTTTTCAGCCTTTCTGGGGAGAACCACACCCAAACCCAGCTGTTGCCTATTTAGGACTGGAAGTACCTGGCTAATTGTCCCCTTCGTTGTGCTGCTCTTCTCTGCCTGTGATCGATGATGGCTTGAGCATTTTCATCTAAGGACTCCAGGCTGCTTGCTGGGGAGAGCTCCACCCCGGGGGACTCTGGCTGTTCTCCCTCTCCCTCTGCCTGATATTCCTCCTCCCCTTCTGCCTGGGCCTCCTCCTCCTCCTCCTGTTCCTCATCCTCCCCCTCTGAGCAGGGAGCCGGCAGAGGTTCAGCCGTTCCCTGAGGAGCCTCAGACGGAATCACAACACAGTGGTACCTCGGTTTTTGAATGCTTCTCAGTTCGAACAAATTGGTATTTGACCAGGAAATTCGAGAAACCTTTGCCCTGAAATCCAAACAAACATTTGGAACTAGAACACTCGAGAGAGCTGAAGACAGAAGCCAGCAAGCTACAGAGAGAGAGAGAGATGGGGACAGAAGCAGGTGAGTGAGATAGAGCTGAAGACAGAAGCTGGTAAGCTACAGAGAGAGAGAGAGAGCTGGGGACAGAAGTGGGCAAGCTAGAGGGAGAGACAACTAAGGAGGGGAATTTTTCTTAAATTGTTTCAATTCTCGACCAAATCAGTTCTCGACCACACTTCCTAAGATTGAAAGAGAGTGACTGGCCCAATGTCGTCCGGTTAGCTCTGTGCTTAAATTAGGACTGGAACTCCCAGTCAGAATCCACTTAGTTTATTATTTTAATTACAGTGTACATTTTATTCATTCAGTTACAACTATTTTTGAAGCACACACACTGCTCATCAAAGCAAAGCTTTCTCTAGGAACTAGCTTACCAGTTTAGAACCGTCAATGAAAAACAGATGTAGAAAGAGCAGATGAAGATGTACACAGGCCTGTTGTGCCATTTCTCAACAGCCAAAATGAAAGAGCTGGAATAAAAAGGAATGGAAAAGCTCCCCTGAAGGATCATGGAACTGTTCCTATAGCAAGGCATGAAAACATATAGAAAGGCATGAATAAAAATGATTCTTTCAAGAAAAGATTACTTGCGGGACTGCCTTCTGCCATATGAGTCCCAGCGACCGATTATGTCCCACAGAGTTGGCCTTCTCCAGGTCCCATCAGCCAGACAATGTGGGGGCCTAGGGGAAGAGCCTTCTCTGTGGGGGGGCCGGTCCTCTGGAATAAGCTTCCCCTGGAGATTTGCACTGCCCCCATCCTCCTTGCCTTCTGTAAGAGTCCTAAGACTCACCTATGTCACCAGGCTTGGGGCAATTAAGTCTCAACTCCCTGGCCAATGAAATGAGATATATGTTGTATGATTGAACTGGTATGATTATTTTTAAATATTGGATTTTTAGATTGTAATTTTAAATTTAATTAGTTGTACTGTATTGTTATATTACATGCTGTTAGCTGCCCCGAGCCCTCGGAGAAGGGCATCATACAAATCTAATAAATAAATAAATGAATGAATGAATGAATGAATGAATGAATGAATGAATGAATGAATGAATAAATAAATAAATAAAATCAGATTTGGGAGCTGGAACACACCTGAAAAAGCCTAATCCTCAACAATCCGATCCTGTATTTCAGCATGGAAGAACACTCAGAACCAGTCCTTTTAAAAAGATCTGATCATCTATGGCATATATTGGAAGAGACATCACTTTTCCCCCCTGAAACTATAATTGTGTTAACCCAGAAAATAATGCACCACATTTTTCTCTTCAACAAATGAACAAATGAAACTTACACACAAGAAAGAATGATGTTTCTTCTACACTCCCTATTTTCCCATGTAATCTCCATCCCGTTCTATGGCCTTCCTCCAGCGAGACACAAGAGCATGTATGCCCTGTTGGTACCACTCCTTGTTCTGGTCATGAAGCCATTTCTGCACTGTGAGAATCTCTTCATCATACCCAGCTGTGCCCAACAACTAACCGTACTTTTATTGACTTCCATTTGATTCCCTGTAGTCCTTCCAGTTTGATGGAAGAATTCAGAGACATCAAGGGCTGGAGATGGAAAAAATTGACCTACATACTCATAACCTTGTCTCAACAGAACAGATTCCTATTTGTAGATGGTTTTTTCTCCCCTCTCTCATCAGAAACAAGTCAATCAAATTGACATGGCATTACCCACCCCCCACCCATTATCTAGAACAAACAGGACTTTGCTTCAATAAATATGTTCATGAATTCATCAACATCACTTTAATATGGTATTGTGAACCTTAATATAATATCAGATGAAGTTTGGTAGAAGGCCACATTTGTGTAATTAAAATATACATTCAATATTCTCCCTCAGAGAATCTTGCATTAGAAGACTGATAGGGACTCATTTATTATTTATATTTAAAAAAAAATATTCGATACACCACTTGGTAAGCAATTGAATCAAGGTCAGTTGTTTACTGTCAGTTTAAATAACAATAAGTTAATCTTTAGTTATGCTATGTGAGGCAACACTGAATTCTATAGTAATGTTGGGCAGAAAAATAACCTTCATTTTTTGCACCCAGTTTTCAATTGTTTTCAATGGATAATTTCCCTTGGGGCAATGAGATTGTGAGGTGAACCAGGATAATTGAAAGCAATGTACTGTACTGTCTTCAATCCATTCTCACTTTCGCCATCTACTACTTCACTTCAGATGAATCCCCAAAAAAGTTTGCTTCCATTGAATATTTTTCAAAAGTGGCTCTCTTGACTAAGGAAGAAGGTATTCTAAGCTATTCCATCAATAAATGAGAGTCTCATCAACAGATGTGACCTCCTAAGTATGGACAATATTATTAAAGTTTGTTAAAAAAATCAAAACCAGAAGCACACACACATGACTGATTTAGCTAGATTCAATAACTTACTTATAAACATAATAATATATACTACATTTACAACACCACAAGTGAAATTCTTCTTCAATCAGTTACATGTAAACACAAGCAGGAGAGTTAAAATTCATCTCCGCAAAGCAGACAAGCACAGAGAGTACAGAGAACAGAGTGGACAGAGCCATGCCCAGCCTTAAGCTAAAGTCCCAGTTTCAATTCTCTGCACAGATTCAGAAATGGTTAGCTCCTATTGGCTGACTCAATTGCTATGCCTATTCATTGGCTAACCTTGTTAAAATGATTCTCCCAGTCACAAGTGGTACCTCATGATACGAACCCCTCGTCATACGAACTTTTCGAGATACGAACCCAGGGTTCGGAATTTTTTTGCCTCTTCTTACGAACTTTTTTCACCTTACGAAGCTGCCGCCACCGCTGGGATGTCCTGCCTCCAGACTTTCATTGCAAGCCAAGCCCCAGTTTTTGCGATCCTGGGATCCCGAGGCTCCCCTCCATGGGAAACCCCACCTCCTGACTTCCGCAAAAACGCGATGCTGTAGGGAAATCCCAGGAGGGGAATCCCAGGATCGAAAAAACGGGCAGAGTAGGGGGGACAAAAACAGGAAGAAAAGACTCATGGAGCTCAAGGGAGGAGAAAGGTGTGGGGAAAATGAGCAGGACAGGGTGGGCAAAAACGGGAGGGACCCATGGAGATCAAGAGAGGAGAAAGGTGCAGGACAGGGTGGGCAAAAACGGGAGGGACCCATGGAGATCAAGAGAGGAGAAAAGTGTGGGGAAAATGAGCAGGACAGGGTGGGCAAAAACAGGAGAGACCCATGGAGCTCAAGAGATGAGAAAGGTGTAGGGAAAATGAGCAGAACGGGGTGGGCAAAAACAGGAGGGAAAGACCCATGGAGCTCAAGAGAGGCTCTTTTCATCTTGCTTCATTGGGACTGCCACCTCTTGCCACCTCTCGCTGTCACTCCCCCCACTCCATTCGCCTCAGCTTCGTCTGCCGGCAGCGGTTTTTTTTTTAAAGCCTTAATGTTTTGGATTTTCCTAATTGGCTTGCACGCATTATTGGCTTTTCCATTGATTCCTATGGAAAACATTGTTTCATCTTACAAACTTTTCACCTTACAAACCTCGTCCTGGAACCAATTAAGTTCGTTATATTACTGTATTCTAACAAATATAGATGGAAATATCTTTAAACTCATATGAGTAAGAGCCCCAGAATTATTTATGACACATTAACTTTCCCTGGCTAATTGAAAAAAGGACTAAAGATTAGAATTATTTTCAATGGTCAGATCCTTCTCCTGTGAGCTAGGTATTTATTCCCAATGCAACTCCTATTAATTGTATTTGGAACTGCTGTTTAAGTATTCCCACAGGAAAGTGCTTTAAGTCCTGAATCATAGGGTTCATCCCCACACATTTTCCTTTATCCCACAGGTGCTTTTTCCAAAGGCAACTGGACTTTTGGATTTTCCTTGAAAATGTTTTACTTCTCATCCAAAAAAGCTTCCTTGGTTCTGATTGTCAGAGCTGTCAGATTGAATGTCAGAACTAAAGAAGCTTCTTGAACGAGAAACAAAATGTCTACATGGAAACTCAAAAGTCCAGTTGCTTTTTTTTTAAAGCACCTTTTGGACAAATATGACCTGTCCTGAGAATCTCCATAGACACACTTTCCTTTACTTGGCTTGAAAATGCTCAGTTACCTTTTGCAGATGATACATATCCTTATGCAAATCCCCCAGTCTGTTGTTGAGATGAACTAAAGGTAGCTCAAGGTGATGCAGCATAAGAGTTTTCCCTGGGTGCTCTGGTCCAAGCTTAATGCTTTTCTCAGTCAGATAAAACTCCATGCAAATGGGTAAAACATACAGATTTCATTGATAGTCGGGCATCCTCATATACTTACATATTCAAGCTGAGGTTCTTCAGAGAAAATATATTCATAATCTATCCATTACATATAGACAAAAAGATATTCATTTCTCCTATCTGCTGGCTGCTACACAGTCCCTTTGTAAGACTTTAAAATGTCTGTTTGAGAGCATGGCACAATTACCCAGCTGCCTAGGTATAGCTCAGTGGCCAATAAGAACACACAAATGAGGCCACATGTCATGGAGTGCAAACTGTTACTACATTCCCTAATGCAATATCTGAAAGAAACAGCTCTTAAACTGAGCTAAATATCTCTTTAGTCTGTCAGCACACTGGGCACGTGGAAGAAAACTTCTCATATTAGCAGTCTGTTCCATGGTGAAGGAGTCTTTGGAGAGTCATCTGGGCTTCAATTGGTCCACTGTAGGACTGATTTTTCCCTATCTGGCTGAAGGATTCTGAACTACCTCCACAGGCAGTTTTTGTTCTGACTGGTAGGAAGACAAGAAGTCTTGACTTGCGCACCATCTCAATTCTCTCAATTGCTGTTCACTTGTGGGAATGTGAACCTCATGGAAGATTGATCGAAGAGATCGATTTTCCATCAGCACATAAAACAATTTCCTTCTGAAGATATTAATAGCTTCCAGTAAAGAAGCTCAAGTGAATTGGTATGGCAATTAAAAAGAAGAAGGAGATATATATGTATGTATGTATGTATGTATGTATGTATGTATGTATGTGTATATATATACATACAATATATATATATATATATATATATATATATATATACTATATATATATATATATATATATATATGTCACATGTTTAAGCTGAATTTGAAAATTAAGGGAGACTAGGATAGATCTATTTCGGCCTTATTTTGGCCTCATCAGCTAGCCATACCCACTGGGACTTGAACCTGCAACCTTTGCCTTGTAAGGCAGAGAATTATCCTCTAGGCTACAGTATCCAATCCCTTCAGCTCTGTACTATATATATATATATATATATATAGATATATATATAATATATATATATATATATATATATATATATATAATTGTTTTCATTTAGGTAAGAATAATGACCAGAGACTTTAGCATCTAATGGTGATTAGCATCAACTGATTTTGCAACAGAAATATGTTAACTGAAGTAAGACGACTTATAATATATAATCGAATTAGCATATATGTGCAATAATGGGCAGCCAAAATTTTTACTGCCACACTATTGGTGTGGCTTATTTTGGGGGTGTGGCTTAATGGTCATGTGATTGGGTAGGAGTGGCTTGCCAGCCATGTGGCCAGGTGGAAGTAGCTTGAATGAGCATCATCATTCAAATGAACTGTTAAGTCCTCGACTTACAACCTTGCCAGTTACTTACTGGGTCACACCCCCCACCTCAGGCTGGGTAGCTAGGCAAACAGGTGCTGCCAGAAGCAAAAATGCTGCCCGTGCCGCTTTCATCCATGCCTTCTGCTTGCACCTCAGGCGGGAGGTGACCATGGGAGGCTGAAGGGGAGCTTGTAGGAGAGAGGGAAGCTTGTCTGAGGCCAGGATGGAAGAAAGAGGAAAAAACCAAGGAGCCCAGACATAGTAGCAGCAGCAGGGAAAAAAAGGAGAGCCGAGCCGAACCCAGTAATCCAGGAAGTGACAGCCGCTGATCAGCTGGAGCTGCGAACACATCTTCATTTCCGTCGGTGGAACTGTGTTCCTCCCCTTCCTGCCTGCTGCCCATCCCTGGACTTAGTATATAAACATATACATTAGAAAATTCAATAGAGTTCATATGAATAATTGTGTATAATTGTGTAATTCTTATAACAGTACCAACAAAAAAGACCAGAATGATTTCTTTATCTAGCAGATAAACACTTGTGTATGAGAGTCTAAAAGACTCTGATTCATATAAACCTATACAGGAATTTCCTAACAAAAAAGCATCTTTGCATGTTTCTATGTCACTCTAATGCTATTATATAGAAGAGTATTGGTTGCAGGGACTTTTTTCCATAGATTGTTTTGCAAGATCTACCAAATCTTTTCAAGGAACACCCCCCCCCCTCATTTTTTTTTAATTTCCACTGAGAGGCAGGGTTATTAATACAAAACAGATGCCTGCCCAAAGATCAATGAACCTTGTTTGTGACTTCTTACTTGTTTGCCCAAATACTACATGACAAGTAATAATGGAATGTTTGCATCAACATATCAAATGTGCAAACCCTTTTGAGGATTGGTATATAAGTAGGTGTTATGAGCTGTTACTTCAATTCTAAGCTATTTTAGAATTTCTTGGATTTTCTGTTCCACACTGAAAATTGCATTTCTCTTAACATTGTGTCACCGACAATTACACATTTAACAGTGTTTTCTATATCAGTTCTAAAGATATGAATGATCATTTTAAAATCCTTTTTATACCCCTACATCAGTGGTCCCCAATGTTTTTTCCACCAGGGACCAGTTTCAGCAAGACAATTTTTCTATGGCCCGGTGGGGGCGGAAAGGGGTGTGGTTGGGGGCGGGATTAAGCATGGGTCCTCCCCGCCCCTCTTTCCCACCATTGCCCTGTGGCCGGCAGAACCTGCCCTCTTGCCCAGCGGGGGCTAAGCGCTGGAGACAGGGGGTCAGGCTGGCCCTCCTGCCTCCCCCCAGCCAAAAACGCAAAAGCGCCCCGCGGCAGAAGCCAAAAGAGGCTTGATCCTCTCGGTCCTTCCCGCCCCTCTGTCCCATCCATCGTCCTGTGGCCGGCAGAACCTGCCTCCCGAGGCCTCTTGCCCGGCGGGAGGTGAAGCGCTGGAGGGAGGGGGGTGGCGGCATGAGGGCCGGCAGCTGCTGACTCCACGGACCGGTGCAACATGCCCCGCGGCCCGGTACTGGTCTGCGGCCCGGTGGTTGGGGACCCCTGCCCTACATGAATGGAAAACTATGTTTTTATCAAACAGACAATGTGGCCAAAATAGGGAGTGCCCTATCTAATCCTGTTCCTTTTAACTGCAGTGTACCCCAAGGCAGTGTACTAGGACCAACACTCTTCATACTCTATATAAATTATCTTTGTGATCACATTGCAAGCAACTGTGTTCTCGCTGATGATGTAAAACTCTTCAACACCACCAATAACACTGCTACCCTCCAAAAAGACCTTGACTTTGTGTCAGAATGGTCAAACATCTGGCAACTCCAAATCTCAACCAAGTGCTTTGTCCTACACATTGGCAAAAAAGAATCAGAACACCAAATACAAGCTGAATAGACAAGACCTTGCAGACAACCCTCACTCTGTCAAAGACCTTGGAATACTCATATAAAATGACCTAAGTTCAAAAGCCCTCTGCAATGATATGACCAAAAAAGACTTCAAGAGTTGTTAATCTAATCTTACTTAGCTTCTTCTCCGGTAATATCACACTGCTAACCAGAGCATACAAAACCTTCGAGTATTTATGCATATGTATTGGGGATGTAACAAAGTTCAAAAATTTTGGAAGCAAATACAAATGGAAGTGAATAAAATTACGAATGGTAATTGGAAAATAACCAAGGAAGCAGCATTATTGATTAAAAAATAGTGAGGTAAAAGGATATGAAGAAATCAAAACTGCAGTGATAGAAAGCGCCCAGGCAACCATAGTGCTTGGGTGGAAAGACGATAATAAATGGACGATAAAAAATTGGTGCAGGTACATGGTGGACCACATTCACTATGAAATTATGGAAATTAGATTACATAATGACAATGAAGAGAAATTAGCAGCAACAATGAGGTGGTGGGAGAAGGTTAAAAATTATATATTAACAATATCAGCAAGCGATGCAAATGTAAGAAATAAAATTCAATCACTTTATAATGAATGAACAATGTAACCCAGAGACAAAGCAAATGAAGGATACTTAACTGAATCTTCCCTGGTGAAGGGAATTTTTATTTTTCTGTTTGGTGATGGTACACTTTTATGTTTAAGTTTTTGTTTTGTTTTCTGTAAAACTTTTAAAAAATCAATAAAAATTATATTTAAAAAAAAAACAACACAAAACTTTCCCCAAACCATTCCTTGAATGCAGCTCATCTGTCTGGAACCCACATTGCATATCGGACATAAATACATTATAAAGTGTCCAGAGATACTTTACAAGAAGAACCCTCCACTCCTCTAATTGCAACAGAATATTTAATGCAATCCTAGGCTTAGAAAGCTTAGAACTACGTTGCCTTCAATATAATGTTAGCATAGCTCATAAAATCATCTGCTACAATGTCCTTCCTATCAACAATGACTTCCGCTTCAAACACAACATTACATGAGCACATAACAGATACAAACTCAAAGTAAACCACTCTAAATTTTACTGTAGAAAATACGACTTCAGTAACTGAGTAGTTAATGCCTGGAACTCACTACCTGACTCTGTAGTTTTATCGACAAACCCCTAAAACTTTACTCCAGGACTATCCACTGTTGACCAATTTCTAAGAATTCAGTAAAGGGCAGGCAATGTGCCTGCCATCCCTGTCCTAATGTTTTCTGCTCATTAGTTCCTATCTCATGTATATAGAGTGTTATATCTATGTACACTACCAATACGTACTTGACAAAATAAAATAAAATATAATAATAAAATAAAAATAAATAAAAATACATTGTGGAGTGATCATAAATTGTCAGTTCTCATGCCAATGAAAGCATTCAAATTTTCAAGTAAATAGAAGGGCTTATTTTTAAAAAAGCATGACAGATAGGACAGCAGAGTGGAGAATGTGGAGAATTATCAAAACAGAGGCTTGATTAATGGCTATTGACTATTTCTGCCATATGTAACCCATTTTTCTTTCTTTCTTTTTAAGGAAATATCTTTTATTTACAAAAGGTGAGGAGACAACAGACACATGAAATGTGGGATGAAGGTTAAGGGGTCAGGAACTGCTTGGCACCCTCTGATGAAAACAAAAAACAACAACCTACATCTCTCCACATTGGGCAATCACCACAGGGAGTTTGGGTTTCATATTCGGCCCAGTGGGCATGTTCTCAATTTTCCTCATGACTAGAAGGCCATCAATTATTTTACCAAAAATTTACATTTTCCCATCCAGCCAATCGCACTTGGAGCAGGTGATGAAGAACTGGCACCCGTTGGTCCTGGGACCACTGTTGGCCATGGAGAGCAAGCCGGGTGCCAAATGTTTCAGCTTGAAGTTCTCGTCAGCAAAGGGTCCCTGATAGATGCTGGCCGCTCCAGTCCCATCTCCATTAACGAAATCACCACCTTGGATCATGAAGCCCTTTATAACCCCGTGAAAAGTGCTGCCTTTATAACTGATGGGAACACCATCTTTCCTGAATTCCCCAGTGCAAAATTGCCTGGAGTTCTCCACCATCTTGGGCACCATGTCGGCGAAGATCTCCACCTTCATGCAGCCAACCTCCTGCCTACCGATGGTGACATCGAAGAAGACCACAGGGTTGTTGGGATTGGAAGCCAGGACTGCCATGGCTAACCCCCTCCAACCTAGAAGCAGAAAGCTGTAACCCATTTTTCTATTGTTTAGATTTTGAAATTGACCTCAGCGACAAAATACCAATAAGAAGGAAATTTAGCTTTTTTTTCTTCATTTTTTTCAACTAAGAAAACATGTAATAATATTCAAAGTTAGGGAAAGAATGTGCAACAAAAAGAAAGGGTATCAGATCTGTATTCACTACCCTTGGCAGACTCATATCAATAGATTTGCATGTATTGGTTAAATGCCAGTGGAATCTGTTTTTTCTAACACTTTGATGTGAACTTTACATAGTTATTAGATGTTGTGCAGCGGCGGATTGCTACTATCGCCGCTACCGGTGCACTGTGGGCGCAGCTTTGGTTGTGTTGCATATGCGAGTGCGCTATGCCGTGTGTCCCCAGTGTGTTTTTGCTTCTGTGCATGAGCAGGAAGAAAGAAACACTCTGAATTCTTGCGAGCAAAAACTCATCAAAATCTCACGCACATGTGGGTCCCCTCATGAGATTTTGCTTCTGCGCATACGTCCAAAGCAAAAAATATGGTAGTGCCTAAAGGACTGCCACTGGAACAGCTGCGTGCAACTTGCGCAATTTGGTGGCCACTACTGGTGCACAGTCCACTACCGCACTGGTAGAAACCGTTACTGACATTTTGTAACTTGCATAACAAGTTACATCAAACAAGTCCACTGCTCATGCAGAATTGATTTAACTATACTCCTAACATATTACTAAACGAATCCCCATCACCATAATAACAGCAGAAATGGGAATGTGCCAAAAAAAACATTTTTACTGCATTTGAATCCTTCCAACCCCTAAGCATACACTAATGTGGGTGAGAGGTCCTTGATGCTCTCTGAGCTTGGTTGTTTTCTTACAGAGAGCACTCAGCACCCTTCATTTCAACCCTGAGCTACAGATATTCTTCTTTATTGGTGCCAATGCGGATCACACAACTTTTGCATGACTTTTAATGGGAATACAAGTTCAGCTCTTGTTTAACATTTGCCACAGCTTCAAAATGAAACTTAAAGGAGCAAATGTTAAATGGTTATCAAAATGTGCATGGACTGAAGAATAAAATTGCCAAGAAAATTGCTTAGTACTGCCTGCTAGTACTGGCATTGAAGCAGTGTGGTTTTAATCATTCAAAATTACAGAAGGGATTTCTAAAATCTGATTTGGTCTTTATCTTTCAGAAAAACAAGATGAAGATTGAATACTGGGTTGAAATGGGAAATAGTTTTTCTGCCTTCCACTGAACTATCAGTTGAGCAATTTAAATTGGCAGAATTTAATAAATAATACAAAATAGGAACTCAAAGAAAAAGCAAGTGGCTTTTAATGGTTTAAATATAATCTGTGCTACACAATAGAGAAAATGGCCATGCCTTTTTTGTCATCTTATTTATCTATTACTACAATAAGAGTGCTCAGATCATGAGCTTCTAATTGCAAAATGTAGGCTTCAATTGAAGAAATTAAGGAAAAGCACTAGACCATTCAGGTATGAACTAAATCATATGCCTGATGAATATACAATAGAAATGACAAATAGATTTGAGGAGTTAGATCTGATAGACAGAGTGCCTGAAGAACTATGGATAAGGGTTTGCAACATTGTACAAGAGGTAGCAACTAAAACCATCCAAAAGAAAAATAAATGCAAGAAAGCAAAATGACTGTCTGAGGAACCTTTGCAAGTAATTGAGAAGCAAAAAGGCCCCCAAATTGAATGAAGAATTTCAGAAAATAACAAGGACAGATAATAATGCCTTCTTAAACGAACAGTGCAAAGAAATAGAAGAAAACAATAGAATAGAGAGGGCCAGAGATTTCTCCAAGAATATTGGAGATATGAAGGGAACATTTCATGCAAAGATGGGCATGATAAAGGATCAAAATGGCAGGGACGTAACAGAGGCAGAAAAGATTAAGAAGACATGACAAAATTACACAGAAGAACTATACAAGAATGAGCTTAATTTCCCTGATAACCACAATGGAGTGGTCACTGATCTCAAGCCAGACATCTTAGAACAGTGATGGTGAACCTATGGCATGTGTGCCAAAGGTGTCATGTGGAGCCATATCTGTTGGCACATGAGCCATCACCTTAGTTCATCTCTAATGTACATATGCATGCCTGACAGCTGATTTTCGGCTTGCCGGGAGACTCTGGAAGGGTATTTTTGGCTTCCGGGGAGTCTCTGAGGGGATGGAGGAAGGTATTTTTTGCCCCTAGAGCTTGGGACCACCAGAGTTTGTGAAATGGGCTGTTTCAGGCCTCCGAGGGCCTCCGGATTGGTGGTGGTGGCCATTTTCACCATCCCTAGGCATTGAATTATGGATGTGGGCTCTTGTGCATGCGCAACAGCACATTTACATGCACTTTCAGTACTCAAGAAAAGGAAAGGGGTTGCCATCACTGTCCTAGAATGTGAAGACAAATGGGCCTTGGGAAATCTGAGCAATAACAAAACTAGTGGAGGCGACAGTATCCCAGCTGAGCTATTCAATATCTTAAAAGATGATGCAGTAAAAGTGCTACACTCATTTTGCCAGCAATTTTTGAAAACTCAACAATGGCCATAGAATTAGAAAAAGTCAGCTTATATTAATTATATTCAAAGAAAGGAAAAGCCAAATAATGTTCAAACTATCACCCCATTGCACTCATTTTACATGCTAGTAAAGTTATGCTTAAATTTCTACCAACTAGGCTCCAGCAGTAGGTGGATTGAGAACTACCATAAGTACAGGCAGGATTTTGAAGAGGCAACTAGAGATCAAAATGCCAACATACGCTGGATCAGTAAAAAAGCTAGGGAGTTCCAGAAAACATCTACTTCTGCTTCATTGACTATACTAAAGCCTTTGATTGTGTGGATCACAACAAATTGTGGCAAGTTCTTAAAGAGATGGGAGTACCAGACAATTTTATTTGTTTCTTAAGAAACCTCCATACAGGTAAGAAGCCATAGTGGAAACTGGCCACAGAACCACTGATTGGTTCAAACTGGAAAAAGGAGTCCATCAAGGCTGTATACTATCTTCCTACTTATTTAACTTATATGCAGAGCACATCATGAGAAAGGCGGAACAAGATGAATCATAAATTGGAATTAAGATTGTTGGGAGAAATATCAACAACCTCAAATATGCAGATAATACCACTCTAATGGCAGAAATTGAAGAGGAACTAAAGAGCCTCTTGATGTGGTTGAAGAAGGAGAGTGCACAAGTTGGCTTGAAACTCAACATTAAGAAAAGTAAAATAATGATGTCTGGCCCTTTCAATTCCTGGCAAATAAATGGGGAAGAAATTGAGGTAGGGACAGATTTTATTTTCCTGGGCCTCAAGATCACCACAGATGGGGACTGCAGCCAAGAAATTAAAGGACGCTTGCTCCTGAGGAAGAAAGCTATGACAAATTTATATAGCATACTAAAAAGCAGAGACATCACCCTGCCAACAAAAGTGTGTATAGTCAAGGTTACGCTTTTCCAAGATGCAATGTATGGCTGTGAAAGTTGGACCATAAGAAAGGCTGAAGGCCAAAGAATTGAGGCCAAGAAATTGAGGCTGTGCACCAAAGAATTGCTGGAGAAGACTCCTGTGAGTCCCTTGGACTGCAAGGTAATGAAATCAGTCAGTTCTAGAGGAGATCAACCCTGACTGCTCTGTAGAAGGTCAGATTCTGAAGATGAAACTCAAATACTTAGCCACCTAATGAGAAGAAAGGACTCACTGGAGAAGAGCCTAATGCTGGGAAAGATTGAGGGTAAAGGAAGAAGGGGACAACGGAGAAAGAGGTGGCTGTATGGAGTAGGCATGAGCTTAAATGGACTCCAGGGGATGGAAGAGAACAGGAAAGGCTTGAGGAACATTGCCCATGGGATTGCGATCTGTGAGACACAACTTTGCAACTAACAACATCAACACAATAAGAGTTGGTGGTGTTTATTACCAGCATTGCTAAAATGAATCCCAGAATTTTCCTTGTCATAAGCCTATAACATTACATCATTATTCTCAGAGACTTAATATACGTTAATGAGCCGGGGTGGCGCAGCAGGTAGAGTGCTGTACTGCAGGCCACTGAAGCTGACTGTAGATCTGAAGGTCAGCGGTTCAAATCTCATCAGCGGCTCAAGGTTGACTCAGCCTTCCATCCTTCCGAGGTGGGTAAAATGAGGACACGGATTGTGGGGGCAATAGCCTAGCTCTGTTAAAAAGTGCTATTGCTAACATGTTGTAAGCCACCCTGAGTCTAAGGAGAAGGGCGGCATAAAAATCAAATAAATCAAATAAAATAAATAAATAAACAAACAAACAAACAAATAAATAAATAAATAAATAATAAACAAACAAATAAATAAATACTGAACATGAAAAATGACAGAAAGTAACTCTGAGAGAGAAGGTTTGTTAGAATTTCTTTATTTATTTTTATTTATTTTATTCAGAAAGTTTTAAAAGAAATTCCAGAGTGGGGAAAAAGAAAATCTACAAAAAGAAAAAAAAAGCTAAACAAAATATTTTTTTTTTTAAAAAATGTATATTATGGAAAAAACAAAACAAAAAGTATGCATGCCTGCACATGCGTACACGCACATAAACACATAGCATTTTTACTGATACAGAAATAAAGGGAGACTAGTATAGATCTATTTCAAGCTATTTAGCTCTCATAAGTTAGCCATACCCTTCTAGAATTCGAACTTGGGCTGCTTGCCTTGTGAGGCAGTTGCTTTAACCTCTAAGCCACAAGTGAAAGACAAAGGGAAACATTATGCTTGTACTGTATTTGTATTTGTATTTGTATTTATTAGATTTGTATGCCGCCCTTCTCCAAAGACTCCGGGCGGCTAACAACAATATAAAAAGACAATGTAAACAAATCTAATATTAAAACAATCTAAAAAACCCCAATTTAAAGAACCACTCATACATACAAGCATACCATGTATAAATTCTATAAGCCTAGGGGGAAGGGAAATTTCAATTCCCCCATGCCTAATGACAGAGGTGGGTTATGCTTCCTCCCATATTTGGGTATACCAGGTGATTTGACATGAATACAGATTTATTTATTATTTATTTATTAGACTTCTATGCCACCCTTCTCAAACAACTCAGGATGGCGTACAACATAATAAATACTGTACAGTATACATGTATAGAAATCTAATATTAAAATTACTATAAACAACTAAAAGATTTTAAGACCCCGTTTATCCCCACACAAACATCCACAATCACCAACCACTCATAGCCTCGGATGGAATTATCTTGATACTCATGGCCCCCATGCCCGCCAGCAGAGATGGGTCTTCAAAACTTTGCGAAAAGTCAGGAGGGAGGGGGCGGTGTGTATCTCCAGAGGGAATTCATTCCAAAGGGCCGGGGGCCATCACAGAGAAGATTCTTCCCCTAGGTCCCACCAGATGATCTTGTCTGGCTGACAAGAAGGCAGACTCTGTGGGACCTATCTGGCTGCTGGGGTACATGAGGCAAAAGACGTTCCCATAGGTAATCTAGGCCTAAGCCATGTAGGGCTTTATGGGTCATAACCAGCACTTTGAACTGTGACCGGAGATCAATAGGCAGCCAATGCAGCTCACAGAGTGATGTTGAAATGTGGGCAGGTCTCGGGAGCCCCAGAATGGCTTGCTTGGCTGCATTTTGCACTATTTGTAATCTCCAAACACTTAATAGGCTTCTGGTTGGTCCGGGCGGGGCCTGCTTGCCCTATATAAGGGCGAGCAGGCCCGGGGCTCTCCCTTTTCGCCCGGACTGCAGAGCCTCGAGCAGACACCCGCCCGCCCTCCACTATTTTGCAGTGTGCTTAGGGGTCGCCCTTAGGGGGCCGAATGGGAATTTTTTGCAGTTCTGTCTCTTAGCCGAGCTGTTTTTTCGCCCATTCCACACTGGGGTGATGGATGTGCGGTTAGGGGGTGCTTGCATTTATTAGGTTAATTGGCTTACCTCTGGTCATTTGGGTAGGCAGGTTAGGGGCGGAAAACTGGGGTGTTTTAGCAACCGCGCGTTCTCCCTTGGGCATCTTTGGGGATGATTGACAGGTTCTCCGCAAGCTCATGGAGGGAGTTTCTGCCTGAGCAGCTGGGGGGAACCTGTCTTTGGGTCCTGCACCTTTAATTCCCAGATTCCGGTTAGCCGGTGGGACCCCCCTCATGCACAGCATGGCAGGGTCGCAGGTGACGGCCTGGCCCTCACCTGGACTTGCATCGAGATACGCCCATGAGTTGCCCAGGAATGTTTTTTGGCATAACGTCATTTCCGCCCCGGAAGTAGTTGTTCGACCCTGCAGGTCCATTTCCGGGTCATAGTTGATTATGCTAATTTATGCAAAGTATTGAATAAATTATGCAAATTTATGTTAATAAAAATGACCCAATTTAAATCCAGCTCTTGTGTCCGTGTCGTTACTCCGTCTCTCCAGCAATGGCAGCGCCGGACTTACCCGGCAGGCAGGCTTTGCTGGAGGGACCGGGAGACACGGTCCCTCATGGCGGCCGCCATTTTGGATCCCGGGCGAAGTCTCGCGATGCGAGACTTCGCTCGGGAGATCAGGGCCTGATTGGCCAGGCTCCTGATTGGTCCGGGCGGGGCCTGCTTGCCCTATATAAGGGTGAGCAGGCCCGGGGCTCTCCCTTTTCACCCGGACTGCTGATCTGAGCAGACACCCGCCCGCCCTCCACTATTTTGCAGTGTGCTCAGGGGTCGCCCTTAGGGGGCCGAATGGGAATTTTTTGCAGTTCTGCCTCTTAGCAGAGCTGTTTTTTCGCCCATTCCACACTGAGGTGATGGATGTGCGGTTAGGGGGTGCTTGCATTTATTAGGTTAATTGGCTTACCTTTGGTCATTTGGGTAGGCAGGTTAGGGGCGGAAAACTGGGGTGGTTTAGCAACCGCACGTTCTCCCTTGGGCATCTTTGGGGATGATTGACAGGTTCTCCGTAAGCTCATGGAGGGAGTTTCTGCCTGAGCAGCTGGGGGGAACCTGTCTTTGGGTCCTGCACCTTTAATTCCCGGATTCCGGTTAGCCGGTGGGACCCCCGTCATGCACAGCATGGCAGGGTCGCAGGTGACGGCCTGGCCCTCACCTGGACTTGCATCGAGATACGCCCATGAGTTGCCCAGGAATGTTTTTTGGCATAACGTCATTTCCGCCCCGGAAGTAGTTGTTTGACCCTGCAGGTCCATTTCCGGGGCATAGTTGATTATGCTAATTCATGCAAAGTATTGAATAAATTATGCAAATTTATGTTAATAAAAAATGACCCAATTTAAATCCAGCTCTTGTGTCCGTGTCGTTACTCCGTCTCTCCAGCAATGTGGAGACCAATTGTTGTGATACAGTACATCTGTACCATTCTCTGGCTTTCCACAATAGTTCAGGAGCTTATGGTGTTTTCTCTTTGCATCAAAACCTTGCTATTTCTGATCTAATCCATCAGTCAATGTATTTTATTCTCCCCTTTGCTTTCATTCAAAATTAAACAGTTTGTTTTTGTTTTAAACAAAATCCTTTAAAAAGAAAAGATAAGATATAGCAGAATATGTTTCTTCCTTACTCTTTAACCAGCAGCAACTGAAGAGCTAATAAATGCATCTGGGGATAGAGCTCCACAACTTTGGGTCCTAGAGAGGACAATATGAATTGCCAAAATCCCTACTTCCTTATCATCTCTGGGAAGTTACACCATAATGCATTTGTTATCTGCCAATTTCCTTTTTTGAAAAAAATGTCCTTATCTCATATATAGAAACATAGAAACATAGAAGTCTGACGGCAGAAAAAGACCTCATGGTCCATCTAGTCTGCCCTTATACTATTTTCTGTATTTTATCTTAGGATGGATATATGTTTATCCCAGGCATGTTTAAATTCAGTTACTGTGGATTTATCTACCACGTCTGCTGGAAGTTTGTTCCAAGGATCTACTACTCTTTCAGTAAAATAATATTTTCTCATGTTGTTTTTGATCTTACCCCCAACTAACTTCAGATTGTGTCCCCTTGTTCTTGTGTTCACTTTCCTATTAAAAACACTTCCCTCCTGGACCTTATTTAACCCTTTAATATATTTAAATGTTTCGATCATGTCCCCCCTTTTCCTTCTGTCCTCCAGACTATACAGATTGAGTTCATTAAGTCTTTCCTGATATTTTATGCATTTTATGCTTAAGACCTTCCACCATTCTTGTAGCCCATCTTTGGACCCGTTCAATTTTGTCAATATCTTTTTGTAGGTGAGGTCTCCAGAACTGAACACAGTATTCCAAATGTGGTCTCACCAGCATTCTATATAGCGGGATCATAACCTCCCTCTTCCTGCTTGTTATACCTCTAGCTATGCAGCCAAGCATCCTACTTGCTTTCCCTACCGCCTGACTGCACTGTTCACCCATTTTGAGACTGTCAGAAATCACTACCCCTAAATCCTTTTCTTTTGAAGTATTTGCTAACACATAACTGCCAATACAATACTCAGATTGAGGATTCCTTTTCCCCAAGTGCATTATTGATATATTTACATACATTATATATCCAAAGCATGCTGACCTTGCCAATTTTCTGTCCCCAGGAATCCATAAATGCATTGAGACATTCATTCAATTGAAACTGTACTCACAACTAAACTCAAGCCCTTTTCCAATACACAAAGAATGATCTCCTGGGCAACCACCAAGGGATTTGCATGCCCTTGGTGTCCTTGCTTCATGAATTGCAAAATAAATGAGTTAAAAGCAGCCCTTACTAGGTATTAATCAAACCTGTGATTCCTGTCTTGTTTAATCTAAGACATTCTGTAAGGCATTTGAGCTTGGCTACCTCCCCGCATCTCAGGTTAATCACATGCTGCCTAGTTTTTATGTTAAACAAATTAAATCTTACTTTCCTTCCAGCCTTTTCCTATACTGATCTGCCAAGGAAGGTGATGGCTTAGAACACGCTGCAATGGATCTGAACATACTGGTGCAGATGAGTTTTGAATAGCATATACCAACTCATATAAAGTTAAGATCTCATTGGTTCCTCTTGACTTTTCTTTGGCGTAGCTCTTGTACAGCAGCTGAGACATCTGGTATAACATATAAAAAAAGTGTGCGCTGTTCCTAGCTCCATTTCCAAGTCTGGCATACTCTGAACCCTCCTTAAAAGTTTTTCCTCAAGAGCTGTGTACAAATAGTTTGTTTAATACTCTCCAGCCTTGCTGAAAATGGAGAAATGATGAGAGGGAGTAGTCTGGTTATTCTCAGAGGAGATATTCTCAAAGAATAACTATATAATAGTGTATATATTACATCCTTTATAATGGATAAAATGAGGTAGGACTAATATTTATTGCCAGTCCTGCAAAGACCCTTAAATATATTCTCATATGCCTTTAGGCCTGACTTCTCTTTTCTACTACAGATTTGCTTTTTTTCCAGTGAATATTACAGAAGTGGAGTATGCAAATCAATGCAAATTCATTATTTTTTAGTGATTGTTTTGCAGTGCAAAATTTGGTTTGCAGAAAATGTATTTCCAGATGTTTTTTTTTAATGAAATATCTAGATATAGATTCATTGCAGGGGTGGGTTCCTCCCAGTTCAGACCGGATCACCCTAACTGGTAGTGACTTGCTGATGACATCACAATGGTGTCACGGATCCGGTTCGGTTGGTGCCAGTCTGTGGCTACCACCATCTCTTTTGGGGGGGATTTTTTTTCTGAATTTTTTACATTTTCTGCAACCAAATTTTGCACTGCAAAACAATCGCTAAAAAATAATGAATTTGCATTGATTTTCACACTCCACTTCTGTAATATTAACTGGAGAAGCAGCAAATCCATAGTAGAAAAGAGAAGTCAGGCCTAAAGGCATATGGGGATATATTTAAGGGTTTGGAAGTTTTTTCTTCTGCTGCTGCTTGAAAAAGGACCAGGGGTGAGCAGCAGGCAAGACGGGGTGGAACACAGTTCCACCGGTGGAAATGAAGATGTGTGCACAGCTCCAGCTGATTGGTGGCTGTCACTTCCTGGATTACTGGTCTCGGCTCAGCTCTCCTTTTTTCCCCTGCTGCTGCATCTGCGCTCCTTGCTTTCTTCCTCTTTCCTACTTCCTGGCCTCAGATGAGCTTTCCTCCCTCCTGCCCGGCTCCCCTCCAGCCTCACGTGACCACCTACCGCCTGAGGTGCAAGCAGAAGGCATGTGTGGAAGTGGCGCTGGCAGCATTTATGCTTCTGGCAGCACCCCTTCGCCTAGCTACCCAACCTGGGTAGGTCGGTCGGGGGCAACCCAGGAAGGAGAGCATGGGAAACGTAAAGCAAATTGTCTCCCCAGAGAGTGACACTGGTAAGGTTGTAAGTCAAGGACTTAACAGTTCCCTTGAACGATGATCATTCAAGCCACTTCCACCTGATCACATCGGTGGCAAGCCACTCCTACCCAGTTACATGACCATTAAGCCACACCCACAAAATAAGCCACACCCACAGCGTGGCAGTAAAATTTTTGGCTGCCCATTACTGCATACTGCCCACCCAAAGCACAGCTGATCAGCTCCTCAGCTGTGTTTCAGGCCGTTTACATCTACTGAGTATGTACAGAAGCATAATTACATGAGGACACCTGCATGGATGCATAAAATGCCTCAGTGTGTACCCATGGCAAAGGTAAGTGGAACCCATCCCTGATTAATTGGGCTATTTTTTTTAAAAAAATCTCTATTTATTCATAGCTTCTTGAAGTTCTGAAGAAATCCTTGAATGAACAAGTGACTAGGCTTAATTAAGCAAATGTATGGTTATTCCAATAAGTGTTTACAAGAGAATTAGCTTTGGCCACTCTTGTGAAGATATAATATACAGCAGGAGCCCTCAAATCCTGTATGTATAGCCCACTCCCTGGCTGTGAACTATTCAAAACTGGGCCACCCAAAGTAAGAGCACACATGTATTCCCCTCTTATGCAAGCAACAGGCAAGTACCTGCAGGCACACTCCATTTGCACAAGTGGCAGGTGCCCGTGCCCACCGCTTGTGCAAATAGAGCAACATGCAGACCCACCACTCATAAAGAACCATCTCCTCTCCTCCTTCTCTCCTTTGGTCCACAAAGCAGGACAGGTTGGGGAACTCTGATATACAATATATTCTCAAGATGTTCGGCTACCTGGCATATCCAGATCGTGCAGAATGCAGCTGCGAGAGCAATCATGGCCTTTCCTAAATATGCCCATGTCACACCAACACTCCGCAGTCTGCATTGGTTGCCGATCAGTTTCCAGTCACAATTCAAAGTGTTGGTTATGACCTATAAAGCCCTTCATGGCACTGGACCAGATTATCTCCGGGACTGCCTTCTGCCGCACGAATCCCAGCGACCAGTTAGGTCCCACGGAGTGGGCCTTCTCCGGGTCCCGTCAACTAAACAATGCCATTTGGCGGGACCCGGGGGAAGAGCCTTCTCTGTGGTGGCCCCAGCCCTATGGAACCAACTCCACCCAGAGATTAGAATAGCCCCCACCCTCCTTGCCTTTCGTAAACTCCTTAAAACCCATCTCTACCATCAGGCATGGGGGAACTGAGATATTCTTTCCCCCTAGGCTTCTACAATTTATGCATAGTATGTTTGTATGTATGATTGGTTTTATAACAAGGGTTTTTAGCTGTTTTTAGTATTGGATTGTCACATGTTGTTTTTACCACTGTTGTTAGCGGCGCCGAGTTCATGGAGAGGGGCGGCATACAAATCCAATGAATGAATGAATGAATGAATGAATGAATGAATGAATGAATGAATAAATAAATAAATAAATAAATAAATATTTTTGGAAAGTAACTTTGATTTTTTAAAAAGGGAGAATGGATGAACAGTTTTTGTTCCAACTAACTTTCATGTGGCAACTCAGGTTTTGTGGCAACTTTTCCTTTAAATTCTTAGGCGGGAGGCTGGAATTCATGCACATTCAGTTTTGTCACCTGAGACATCTCCAAAACAGAATCTAAACAATGGCTAAGAAATGATTCATATGCAAATAAAGTCCCGTTGGTTTTGGAAAGTCTGCATGCTCCTTCTGAGGAACTCAGTTGTTGTCTTTTGGCTGAAAAATACCACTGTGAATATGATTAATTCTTTACACAGTCTTTGTGGCACTTTTACTCTATGGCAATCAATGTGCTTTTTATTCTCAAGCAAATAAATAATGAATAAAAGCAGAATGACCTTCTTGGAGCAATAATTCCAGAATTGTTTCTATTCTCTTAAGATGGATATGAAAAGCTATGCGCATGAAAAATACACACAGAAAGTAAAGAACAGGAGCATTCCCAAAAGATAGTAGTATTGAAAGGCTTCTAGCTAAATATTTTGATTTTTTATTTTGTAGTTTTCCATGGTTCTTGAGCAAATTAATTAAAAAGTAGATTATTTGTCTGTCCCAGGCCAAGCACACAAAAACACACCAAGAACTATTGCAAACTTTACTGATAGGTTTTGCAAAGTTTTTTAAATAAATCAAAGAAATCAAAGAAACACATACCCAGGAGAGAAACAGATCCCCAAGAATTTTAATCCTAAACAGAAGGCACAAGAGTGATCAAAGTCCAATGGTCCAAATGTTAAAGAAGGTTCAGCAGCTGGTCTAGAATCAAAATCATGGTGTTTTAAATCAGGAATCAAGGTAGCAGAGATCAGTTCCACCTGGTTTGGGTGAAGTGATAATGTATATTTTTGTGTGACTATTTGCAATATGAATGTAAACATATGGCATATATACATAGGATTAAATAGTATATTTTGGATGTTCAGTAGTAGTAAATAGGAAAATTGTATCTTGTTGCAGCCTTTGAGGTGAGGAGAGGCCAAGTACCCTAATTCTAGATGTGAATGACATGAAGTTGGCCACGCCCAGTCACATGGCAACCCAGCAACCCTCCATCTAGTCACATGACTGCCAAACCACTCCCACCTAGTCACATGACCATCAAGTCACTCCCACCCAGCCATTTGACCATCAAGACAAACCTACAAAATAAACCGTACCCACTGACTGGTAGTAAAAAAAAAATTGGAATCCACCCCTGATTTAAACCCTTGTGAAAAATATGATATCTGGATGAAGCTGATTATTTGGATTTTCTGGTCTTCTGTTAAGTCTGTTTTAATCTTCTGCTTGATGTTTTCTCCTAGATCAGAGGAATTGGTTTTCTGTCTTTTTTAACAAGCATTTGTTTTGCAACACATATTGGAAAATGTTGTATTATTTGATTCACAGCTCCTTTATGTAGGTTGCATTCAGATAGGTTATCTGTAAATCATATTCTTCATTGCCCTTTGGTTAGCAATTTAGAACTAAGAAAGGCTGTATTTAACCTAGAGGAATAGAGCCAGTAACACCTCTGCTATTTCAGATAATACTTTATTTAGCCATTCCTCAAAGCTTCCATGTACTATAAGATGCATCTACTTTTACCTTATTCTCAGAATTCTTGTTGATTTTGCATTTACTTTCTTATTACAAACTGGCAAAAGGCCTTCATGTGTTGTGGTAAGTATTTTCTGTAATATAAATGTGTATGTGTGTTTTAGGTTATTGACCAGTGATGGCTAACCTTTTATTATTATTATTATTAATCAGATTTGTATGCCGCCCCTCTCCGCAGACTCGGGGCGGCTCACAGCAATCGCCATACAATGTAAACAAATCCAATATTTAAATTAATTTTAAAACACCACGAGTTAAAACCAATCATACACACTAGCATACCATACATAAATTTTGTAAGCCTAGGGGGAAGGGAACATGTCAATTCCCCCATGCCTGACGACAGAGGTGGATTTTAAGGAGCTTACAAAAGGCTAGGAGGGTGGGGGCAACTCTGATATCTGGGGGGAGTTGATTCCAAAGGGTCGGGGCCGCCACAGAGAAGGCTCTTCCCCTGGGTCCCGCCAAACGACATTGTTTAGTTGACGGGACCCGGAGAAGGCCAACTCTGTGGGACCTAACTGGTCGCTGGGATTCGTGCGGCAGAAGGCGGTCCCGGAGATATTCTGGTCCGGTGCCACGAAGGGCTTTATAGGTCATAACCAACACTTTGAATTGTGACCGGAAACTGATCGGCAACCAATGCAGACTGCGGAGTGTTGGTGTGACATGGGAAAATTTAGGAAAGCCCATGATAGCTCTCGCAGCTGCGTTCTGCACGATCTGAAGTTTCCGAACACTTTTCAAAGGTAGCCCCATGTAGAGAGCATTACAGTAGTCGAGCCTCGAGGTGATGAGGGCATGAGTGACTGTGAGCAGTGACTCCCGGTCCAAATATGGCCGCAACTGGTGCACCAGGCGAACCTGGGCAAACCTTCTCATTGCTGTGTGCCAAAAGCGCACAGACACATCTATAATGCAATGCGTACGTGACCCCTCCACACACACACTGCATGTGTGTGTGAGACCCCCCCATGCGCTCCACTCCATGCATGCATGTGCATCCCTGTGCCACTGCAGATGTGCATATGACCCTCACATGTGCCCCACCCCATGCATTTATGCATGACCCATGCATGTGTACATGATACTCACATGTATATGCTGCACTCCTATGTATGTGACCTCATGTCTGTATCCCCATGCATGTGTATGCATCTCTTGCATGTGACGTATCTCCGTGCATGCACAGCAGAGACCCCAAAATCAGCTGGCCAGTGGGAGGCATGTGTAGATGTGCAATGGACTTGCATGCCTGCAGAGAGGGCTCTGCATACCACCTGTGGCATGCATGCCATAGGTTCGCCATCATGGTTATAAACGGGTAGGCAAAGTTGGCTCTTTTATGACTTGTGATCTTCAACTCCCAGAATTCCTGAATCAATCATGCTAGCTCAGGGATTCTGGGAGTTGAAGTCCACATGTCATAGAAGAAAAGCCAACTTTGCTTACCTCTGGACAATATCATTAAATTCTGAAAACTGCAGATATCAGTAGGCACTTATGTCTTAAATTCTCCTACTAATTACCAAGAAAATTTTGATGGTATATAATTTTTAACTGTTTTTAAAAAGAACTTATCTATAATAATCTAATTTAGGGAGCATTTGGGTGTCATGACATAGAGATAGTTCATTTGATAATTATTCAGTTGGCCTACATCAGAGGTCTTCAAACTTGGCAACTTTAAGACTTGTGGATTTCAACTCCCAGAATTCTCGAGCTGGATGGAGAATTCTAGGACTTGAAGTCCACTATAGAAAGGCTTCTGTTTTTCTATTATATTTTCCTGGTGCTTGATAATTTTAAATATGTTTTTTTTTTCAACTCTTTCTCATTTTTTAAAAAATGTATCCAGCCATTAGGTTTGGGGTCATGTAACTTTTCATACTAAAGGTGGTATGCATTTGATTCGTAAATCCTTTCAATGTTCTTGAAATAAAAGTTCCCATGGTATTTCATTCTATGGATACCAGCCAGGTTATGAATATAAATAAATCAGACTATTTTATAGTATTTTACCTTTCAGTTGCTGAGGTGTACAGTATCAGGGCTTTTTTCAGGAAGCTTAGTATTTCTACAATAAGGGATAGAGCAGAGCTTTGAGCTGGCTTTTTCATTAAATAATGCCACTTCATCTGTTTTTGGAATTAATTCTGGGTATAATCTACCATTCTTTCTTTTGGCCAGAACTTTCAAAAAGGGCTCTACTGTTTTTATGGTCCATTATTTTATATGTGAACATCTCCCATTCAACTTTTGTGGCATATGCTATGTGACTATTTTGAGACTATATAATAGCTATATAGATATGAATGTAGCCAACTCTGAAACTTCTGATTTATTACATAATAAGTAATAAACTTGGTAAGCAAATGTGAAATAATAGGGACATTTATCCCTCCCCTGGGAGCAGCAATATCTTCATTCTAATTGCTAATATCTAATAGTAGCTAATGTAGGATATAAGAAAATTCAAAAATAAAATAGTATATAGAAATTTATATAAATGTAGGAGATTTAATTCTGCCTGGGCAAGGGGGTTGGACTGCATGATCTGCAGAGTCCCTTCCAGCCTGAACTTGTTAAACTTTAGTGATAGTTGGAGAAAATACATGCTGAACAGTTGTTCTTTTGTTAGTTAGAAAGGGACCCAACTAAAAGGGGGATTCCTTAATGCCAAGGCAAGGGAGATAAGAAAATGCTGTCCTTGCAAAATATTTTATGGGCAATAATGGGAAGATGTTGATGAACATGTCAGAGATGCTGTTCCTCTGAGGCCTTATGGAGTAGCTGTGATTGGTGACTGTATCCAATAGAAGGGGCATGGGGGGGGCGTTGAGATAGAGACTATAAAATGTAATGCTTTTGAAATTTTAACTGTGGCTTTTGGCTTAAACTGCTATCATATTGTTATTGTTATTGTTATTGTTATTGTTATTGTTATTGTTATTGTTATTGTTATTGTTGTTGTTGTTGTTGTTGTTGTTATCGTTATCGTTATCGTTATCATTATCGTTATATCACAGCGACTGGTCAGGTCCCACAGAGTCGGCCTCCTCAGGGTCCCGTCAACCAGACAATGTCAGTTGGTGGGGCCTAGGGGAAGAGGCTTTTCTGTGGGGGGGGGGGGGGGGCGGCCCTCTAGAATCAGATTCCCCCAGAGATTCACACTGCCCCCACCTCTTGCCTTCCGTAAAAGTCGAGAGACCTATTTATGTCACCAGGCCTTGGACCATTAGATCCTAGCCCTCCCGACCAACAAATGTCTTAGTATGTTTGTGTAGTGAATGGTGGCAAATGTTTTTTAAACTATATTGGAGCTTTTTAAATCTTTTAGTTACATTAATTGGATTTTTACTAGTATCATGGATATAAATATTATTATATCTTTACATACCTCCAATATGTACTTGACAAAACAAACAAACAATTAAACAAACAAATAAATAAATAAATAAGCTCATAACTTATGTATCTTATACTTTTCTATTTTTGAGGCTACTGATTAAATTCAGCAGGAAATGGTAGCATTTCATACTGTACTGGCAGGACTAATACCTTTTGGCATATGTTTGTCTTTATTACCTGATCACTCTTGGCTAAGAACATTATTAGCATTTTTGGCATCACCATTATAATTAGTGGATTGGCTTACTTTCAATGCAGTTGTTTGTTTTTTTCTTTGTCTGTTGGAGAGTAAGATTTCTAGAAGTATAAAAAAACAGATAAAGGAGACTGAGGGACTTTGAAATCTAAAAAAGCTAAACTAAACTATCTCAGGGACCACCTTCTGCTGCACGAATCCCAGCGACCAGTTAGGTCCCACAGAGTGGGTCTTCTCCGGGTCCCGTCAACTAAACAATGCCGCTTGGTGGGACCCAGGGGAAGACCCTTCTCTCTGGCGGCCCCGGCCCTCTGGAACCAACTCCCCCCAGAGATTAGAATTGCCCCCACCCTCCTTGCCTTTCGTAAGCTTCTTAAAACCCACCTTTGCCGCCAGGCATGGGGGAATTGAGATACTCTTTTCCCCTAGGCCTTTACAATTTTATGCATGGTATGTCTGTATGTATGTTTGGTTTTTATAATAATGGGTTTTTAATTGTTTTTAGTATTGGATTATTATTATATGCTGTCTTATTATTGCTGTTAGCCGCCCCGAGTCTCCGGAGAGGGGCGGCATACAAATCCAATTAACAATAATAATAATAATAATAATAATAATAATAATAATAATAATTGCTTATAGCATGTTTTTAGCTCACGAAAGGTGTCTTTATGGCATAACTGTTGCATAATAATGGATATTGTTGAATAATAATCAGGATTCTGTAGTCCTCTTAAAAATAATAAAATCCTCCCTGTAAAGCTTTGCATTCTCTTATATGAGAATGCATAGCAAGACCTTTTATATGAGAATGCTGCTAAATGATAATTACCTTGCTGGTTAATCAGTGAATACAAGTAGAAACAAACCTGTGCAAGTGGAAATTTTCTAAACAGAAGGCAGGAAATGCTGCTTCTGATGTGGCTTAATTGTGATGCTCCTTTCCAATGTTTCAAACTCTTCTTGTTTGCCTATATTTCCTAATTGGAATCTTTCTGATTGCCCTTAGCTTAGACAACTTTCCTCCAGGGGTATCTATAAGGAGGTAAAAAAAAAAAAATCAGAATAGCAGTGCAATCAAGTTCCTGCCTCTTTTAAATGACTGTTGCATACACTGCAGGAACATGAAAAGAAGCAAGCTTCCATTTATGTTAGTGGTTTTCAACCTTTCTAATGTCGCGACCCTTTAATACAGTTCCTCATGTTATGGTGACCCTCAACCATAAGTCTAGCGCCAATTCTCCCAACAGAGCTTTAAGCAGATTGGCAGGAAGGTCAGAGGGACATCCCCATGGTAAACACCTGGTATTAGTTGGATTGTAAAAATACATTCCAAGGTGCCAGAATAAAAATTTAAGTTCCTAACCTCATGGGGAATTTGTCTTTTCCCATGGTTTTAGGCAACTCCTGTGAAAAGGTCGTTCGACCTCCAAAGGGGTCCCGACCCCCAGGTTGAGAACCAATGATTTATGTGATTGCAACACCATTTTTTATTCTCATAGGGGCAGAGCAATAGAATCTTAAAAATATGTCTAAACCCCTTATTGCCTCCTTTTAAAAACAACAAATCAAAGTCAGGTTTCTTTCACACACTTTCTAGGTTTCCAGGTCTAAACAACATTTTTTCCCCCTTTCCCTCCTTCTCCTCAAGTGTAGAGCTAGATTCTTCTGAAATGAGTTTACAGATATGTTTTTTGAATTGTTATCTTCCAAGACATTTCTAAATTCATATATATCTTTAAATATGGCTTTGTATATTTTATGAGCTTGGAACTGTCACACAACATTTGAAGTGTAGAATCAGACTATTCTGTTCCAATTAGCCCAGTTGTCCAAAATAAGTAAGTCAATCTCACCTTCTCAAAGATCAAGTTCTTCTTCAAATACCCTTTTGAAAGCTAAATGTCTCTTCTTCAGAGTGGGGATGAAATCTGATTAGCCAATAAAATCTTACCTAGATGCAAGAAGGTACAAACAAAAGAAATGAAAATCAGCTTGAATGACACATGGTAATCAAGCTGTCGCAGGAGGGTGGAAATGGAATCACAGCTTGATTTGACAGTATGAATTTCTTGTAAGAAATCTACAGCATTCTCCTCAGGTGCTAACAACATAACACTTGCTTAAGATGAAAATGTAGTATCACTAATACCACCGCTTTTTGTTCTGAGATCAGAGACTGGTTCTTGATATTTGTGAAAGAAATAGGGCATTGGAACATCCACTCATTTCCCTCATGAAATATTGTTAAACTCATTAAAACACATTTAGCTTTGCTCAGAATTCCCCTACTAATTAATCTAAATAGGCAACTGTAAATTTACATTCTTTTGTTGGTGATGATAAGCTAAAATGGCAAGAATACTAGTTATTACAAAGTTTTATGTTGCATTCATATTGTTTGTGTTGTATTGAGTAACACTTTGAAATAATGAGTTGTGATATTAAAAATAATTAAGTAATAAAAAGAGTACTGTTATATTAATTACACTCTCCATTCCAACAAAATATTTGCTGAAAATTCAAAGAAGAATTCTGTACTAACCAATCATCTATAACAGAGGTCCCCAACCGCCGGTCCGCGGACCGTTGGGGTTTTTCAGCCGGTCCGCGCCAGTTTTTTCAGCCGGTCCACGCCGGTTTTTCAGCCGGTCCGCGCCGGTTCAGCCGGTCCGCGCCGCCGCTGACTGGCGCTGGAATTTGAAATGAGAAGTGTTACTGCTCTACAAACATAGGGCAGCAACAGTTCCTTAAGGAAAGGCAGGAAACAAAGGGGCCAATTGCAGGCCCGCTTTCTTCCCTGCCCCTTAAATCCCAGATTTTCTCCTCCCCGCCCCCCGGCAGCCAAACGTTGTTTAGCAGCCGGTGAGTAAGGTAAGAAAATCATCCGGGAGGGAGGGGCTGGGCCTGGCAGTGCAGCTCGCTGCCAGGCCTCTCCTCTAACCATCCGTGGGGTGGGGCACTGGGGTTGGGGGCCACGACCGGTGGCTGTGGAAAGTTAACAGGCCTAGTGGCGCAGCCGGCGCTAGGCCTCTAAGCATCCGTGGGGGGGGGGGCGACCACGGGCTTCCAAAAGGCAAGCGGCCTAGCCTCTTGCTGCCCGTGGAGGGGGGACGCCGATGCCAAAAGGCAAACGGCGCGCCCCGCCGCTTAGGCTTTTGTTGCTTCTGGAGGGGTGGGCGCCGATGCCGAAAGCCTCAGCGAGGTTTGGCTGCCGGGGGCGGGGAGGATTAAATCCTCCCCCCTCCAGGAGCAGCAAAAGCCTAAGCGGCGGGGTGCGCCCTTTGCATTTTGGCATTGGCGCTCTCCCCTCCAGGAGCAGCAAAAGCCTCAGCGACGGACCGCGTCGTTTGCCTTTCGGCTCCATCGCTGAGGCTTTTGCTGCTCGTGGAGGGGAGAGCGCCAATGCCGAAATGCAAAGGGCGCACCCCGCCGCTTAGGCTTTTGCTGCTCGTGGAGGGGGGGTTGGCGGTGCCGATACCAAATGCTTTCCCTCCACGGTGGGGGGTGCAGGGCAGGTGCAGGCAGCCCCAGGAGACAAAGAGTGAATGAGAGAAAGGAAAGAGAGAGAAAGGGAGGGAGAGAAAGAAGGAGTGAGAGATAGAAAGGATAGAGAGAAAGAGGGAATGAGAGAAAGGAAAGAGAGAGAAAGGGAGGGAGAGAAGGAAAGAGTGAGAGATAGAAAGGATAGAAAGAGGGAATGAGAGAAAGGAAAGAGACAGAAAGGGAGGGAGAGAAGGAAAGAGTGAGAGATAGAAAGGATAGAAAGAGGGAATGAGAGAAAGAGGAAATGAAGGAAATGAACCCCACCCCCATATGACCAAAGCCCCCACACACACACACACACCGGGCCATGTTAAAGCCGGTCCCTGGTGCAAAAAAGGTTGGGGACCTCTGATCTATAATACCACAAAATACAATGGGAGCTATTTTAAAATTCAGGTATCACAACTTTAGAAAAAATGCTTTTAATAATAAGGTCAGTTTTATAAAATATACATGTACAGTGCCAAAGAGGTGACACCAAATGTATCTAATCACACTAATTGCTTCTGTCATAAACTGACTGTGAGTGGGGTCAGGGGAACCCGAGCAGGGGAAAAACTCAGAAAAGTTTGTAGCAGTAACACGGTTAAAACAACTGTACTTTCCACTACATGGGAGAACCAAGAAAAGCAACCTTTATTCCCAGTTCTACATCAAATCTCAGAACAATTTATGTAACAAAATTAACCTACAGATGCTCTAAGAGCCCCCACGAGCATACATAGAAAAATTAACACATTGTTGCTGAGGCAGCTCAGTTTATAGTTAATTCATATCAAAGACTAGCCAAAGGGTTGACAACCTCATCCTTTGAGTTCAGCCTACTCTCTCACTGAACGGTCATAATGACCTAGAATGAGCTGATCTATTGGGAGTAGTACACCAGCTGATATTAAACAAATAACTAAATCCAAAGTACTGACTCAATTGCTTAAAATAACGCGCACACACACCCCATAGCACACAAAGGGAGCTCCAACATGTCTCCCCTGGCATCAGAGAGAACTTTATCTCAGCACCTACAGGTTTGAGTCTAGTATGAGTCAGAGAAAAGGAGAGTACAGTGGTACCTCATGATACGAACCCCTTGCCATACGAACAACCCGAGATATGAACCCGGGGTTCAGATATTTTTTGCCTCTTCTTACGAATGTTTTCCGTCTTATGAACCCGCCCACTCCACCTGGCTGTTGCTTTTTGAAACAGCCAGGGGGCTTCCCAGCGTCCTCCTGAACCCGAACGCCAAACCTGAACTTCCGGGTTCGGCATTCAGGAGGCCGCCAAGAAGACCCCCAACTGTTTCAAAAGACAACAGCCGGGCGGCGGGGTTTCTCGGCGGCCTCCTGAATGCCGAACCCAGAAGTTTGGCAAAAGTTCGGGTTCAGGAGGCTGCTGAGAAGCCCCGCCGCCCAGCTGTTGCTTTTTGAAACAGCTGGGGGTCTTCTTGGCGGCCTCCTGAACCCAAACGCCAAACCCGAACTTCCGGTGTTTGGTGTTCGGGAGGCCGCCGAGAAGCCCCCCGGCTGTTTCAAAAGGTGACAGCCAGACGGCGGGGCTTCTCGGTGGCCACCTGAACCTGAACTTTTGCCGAACTTCGGGGTTGGGCATTGGGAAAACGCTGAGAAGCGCCCGGCTGTTTCAATTTTTTTGTGTTTTTTTGTTGTTGCATGCATTAATTCATTTTTCATTGTTTCCTATGGGAAACAATGTTTCACCTTACGAACTTTTCGTCTTATGAACCTCCCCCGGGAACCAATTAGGTTCATAAGATGAGGTATTACTGTACATGTAAAAAATATAGTACCAATCCAGCATGATATAATTTTAGTTTCATTTTTCAAATTGACCATCTCAACTCTTTGAGGCCTCATCCTTGCACAGAGTCATGCTGGTTCTCATCAAAGAATCAAAACCTGAAGCTAATAAATAAAATAATATGCAGTTCAAATTCAAATTAATAGAATATGGTCCCCCATCGGATCCTATTGATGACTCACAAGCTACATCTCCAGATACCATCAAATAATATATCGGTGCTTATTCCAGAATTGTATCCATAGGGACCAAAATGTGTCTATTTATGAACAGCGTTTGTTAGTTTCCAATTTGCCAAAGCTCTCTGCCACTGAATTTCTGAAAAAATCCTCATTGCTGAAGAAGCCTCATTCTGAAGCTGCGCCATCTTGCTTTCTTTTATCAAGACAGTCAGAGTCTAAGCTCATCTTTAAGGATTTTGCAAAACACCATCTATATTGAAATTCTGAATCTTCCTGAAATCTAAATCTGATTTCTGGGAAGAAAAAAAGGTTTTCCAATAATTATCTAAGTAAATGATGCTGAAATTCTATGACAGACACCAACTGGCCTTGGGATAGCCTTTTGATCTGTTGTTCCGTTTTGCACTGATAATCATTTTGATTGTAGTGTTTGCCCAAGGCCCTAAGATTAAAACTGAGACATCATCAAGGAAGTCAAATAGGGTAAATATGTGAGGGTATTATTCTCTGTCGCAGATAAAAACAGGATCAAAATTGAATTTGTGGCATAGACAGTACGGATAAATGCTGCAGAGATCTTAATGTGCTTCTGTGAGAAAAGAAATGAGTTTTGTGCCTGTTGCCATCAAATTACAGCTTTTCCTAATTATATGTTGCTCAGAGCTGGTTTGATTGGATGGTTTATAAACCCTGTAAATGAATTATTTCAGGTGAAGTTACTGGGCCATCTGATACAGTATCTAATACAGTGTACCTCTACCTAAGAATGCCTCTACTTAAGAACTTTTCTAGATAAGAACCGTGTGTTCAAGATTTTTTTGCCTCTCCTTAAGAACCATTTTCTACTTAAGAATCCGAGCCTGGAAAAAATTCCCAGAAATTTTGAGATCAGCACGAAGCCCCAGCCAGTTTCCTGCCATTCCCCCTTTAATCCCAGCCATCCCGGGCTTTTCTGGGCAGCCAGAGGAGCCTTTCGATGGTGCTTAAGGAGGCTTTGGCATGCCAGAGCAAATGAAACATTTTACTTTCTCTGGGCGCTTGGAGAGGGAATACACCTCTGCCAGTGCCCAGAGAAAAGAAACACTCCCTTCATTCTGGGCAGCCCAGAGCGAACGGAGTGTTTTCCTTTTTCTAGGCACTTGGAGAGGGAATAAACAACTTCACTGTGGTGACTCCCTAACGCTGCCTGTCATACACCCGGCGCGATGTTGCCTCCTGGAGCATCTGGGCGTGGAAAGGCAAAAGGGGGTACTTCACCCCGGCCGGATCCACTCAGCTTCAGCCAAACCAAGGAGTCACCACAGTGAAGGAAAGGTGTTTTTGCTTTTATTTATGATTCCTAAAAACTGTGACAAATGTGCTACTAGATTACAATCCCCATAGTCGCAAACTGGCACCAAAAATATATTTAAAATAATATTTCCTTTATTAGAAAATTCACAAAAGCAAAGAAAAACATGGATGGATATATAGATTTAAACAAAAGTCATCAGATTCCTTCAGAATATAGATTCAGGGGAAAGTAATTATGAATTAACTGCTCAAGGTTTTGAGCTCTCTGTCAATAAATGACCATTCTGCTTTCTCACTCCTCCTAGAAATTCTCTATATGTTCCCCCCAAATCATAAATAATTTTTACTCTTCGATTTGAGTTGTGCTCTGTCTTCCTTCTATCAGCCACTCTTGTTCCCAAGACAAAATGCCTCCAGCAAGATCTTTCCTGGTTAGTTAACTTCAGGGTGGTGAGGAAAGTTCTGCTTGCATAGGATTTTTATTAAATGTCTCTCCAGGGTTTTTCTATTAAAGTTATTTGATGTTAAAGGTGTGAGGTTTAGTCATCTCAGTGTGGTTCTCAGTTTACAGCACAGTGTATGTTAATAAGTAAAAGGGTGCATAAGAAGTTAGCTTGGTGGTCTTGAAATTTTACTAATAGTAAGGGAGCTCTAGAGATTATCTGATTAGAGCAAAGTTCTCTAAATGGTCAGTATCAGCTCCCCCAAATTAATGAAACTACCCAACAGGTTATTGTTGTTATTGGCATTATTATTTTGGTTCATTGAACAATTAGCTTAATGTTCAGACTGCATTTGGCATTTTTATCCACCTTTTCAAGTCCTTCACCATATTTGATGTTGTTAAAGGTAGGATGTAAGCTATTCTGAGTAAAGTTCCCTTTGCAATTGGCACATGGTGATTTTGTCAATACCAATAGCATTCAATTGGTACTTCAGTTGTTATGGGATTACAATGGTACCTCTACTTAAGAACTGAATTCATTCCGTGAACAGGTTCTTAAGTAGAAAAGTTTGTAAGTAAAAGCAATTTTTCCCATAGGAATCCATGTAAAAGCAAATAATGCGTGCAAACCCAATAGGAAAGAAATAAAAGTTTGGAATTTGGGTGGGAGGAGGAGGAGGAAGAACAAGAGGAGGACAGTCACTGCCTAGAGCGAAGGGAGCATTTCTTTTCTCTGGGCGCTGGCAGAGGTTTATTCCCCCTCCAAGTGCCCAGAGAAAGGAATATGCTTTGTTTGCTCTGGACTGCCAAAGCCTCCTTAAGCACCACCGAAAGTCTCCTCTGGTAGCCCAGAAAAGCCCGAGATGGCCAGGATTAAAGGGGGAATGGCAAGAAACTGTCCGGGCCTTCGTGACACTCTCAAATTTTCTAGGAAACTTTTCCAGGGTTGGGTTCTTAAGTGGAAAATGGTTCTTAAGAAGAAGCAAAAAAATGTTGAACACACGGTTCTTATCTAGAAAAGTTCTTAAGTAGAAGTGTTCTTAAGTAGAGGTACCACTGTACTATTATTATTCATACTTTTATTAATGTAAAGAGTATTTATTAAATTATTTTCATATAATAAATGAGGGTAGATGGACAATCCAAAACTTTATGAAGGGGTTGATGAACTGAAGAATTTGGAAATCTCTGGGAACCTCTGAGGCATCCATTATAAATTTCTGAGGTAAGCCCAACATAAGAAGGCAGGACTGAAGAAGCAAGAATCAGATAGATTTCAGTAAGAAGCTAAAAATTAAATGTCATATAATTATTTGTCACTTTTACCTTAATTCTTACTTTTTTACTTATGCTGCAGGTCAAGTACTCCTAAACAGTGAACAAAGTAGACAACTTTACAACAGATAATTTATAGGTTCAGATATATAAATTAATTTTATAACTTTTATGGTTACTATATTTACATTTTATTCATTCTTACCTATAATCTTACAGTTTCAAATTCTACCTCCCTCCATACCTCCTTCAATATTTCATTCATTCATTCATTTCTAGAACTAGGAGTACAATTCAGAAGTTTGGAATCTGCAATAGAGATCTCCAGCTACTTTTTATAGGTAGGATAGGTATAATATTCTCTGAAACTTTACATATTTTTAAATATTTTCTTCCAAAGTTTTCTGCAGTCTAGACTGAGTTGCCATTTATTAGATAAGTCTATGAGGGCAAGCCTATGGCACATGTGCCATAGGTGGCATGTGGAGTCATATTGGAGGGCACACGTGACTTTGCCCTGTGCACATGCACGCACTGGCCAACTGGTTTTCAGCCTTGGGAAAGGCCATTTTGCTCTCTGGACGCTTCAGGGGAGCTTCGCTGAAGCCCCAGAGGCCAAAAAAAGAGCACAGTAGACAAATCAGAAGTTTGGAAAAATGTATTTCAGGTTTGTTTGTTTGTATTATTTTGTCAAGTACGTATTGATGGTATACAAAGATATAATAATATGTATATACTTGTAGTGTTTATTGAACTCCAGAGGGTTCAGGGAAGCTTCCTGAAGCCCCAGAGTGGGGAAACAAAACCCAGCACAATTGGGCGTTTTCTGAACTTCTGGTTTGCCGTAGTGCTGTTTTCTGCACTCCGGAGCTTAAAGAAGCTTTCCTGGACTATCTGGAGTGCAAAAAACAGCACAATGGCAAACTGGTACCTCTGGTTAAAAAAAAGGAATTATCTAAAAACAACTTGAAAAAATAGCAATTTACATCACAAATCATAACATCAAATTGAAACAACAAACTGTAAACATCGATCGACACGAACTCCAACTTTACAAAGAAAATAAACCCCTAAATGAATTATATATATTGGCACTAAAAACTACATTCAAAACATATCGATAAAGCCTTAGGGTAAAACACACCAACTACGAGCTCAAACTACAGGCCGCAAATCATGAAAGACCCAGCTCTAACGCTGGTTTTCGCTTCTCTATCCCCCCTTCTTTTCCCTATCCCCCTTCCTTCTATATCTACTTCCCTCCCTTCACAACCCCCTTCTCCCACTCCCCAATTACTACATAAGTAGAGTGTAAAAAATGTACAATATGCATATCTCTTTTGTCTTTCTGTATTTGGTTTTTATTGTATATATTTAATAAATTTATTTAAAAAAAAAAATAAAAAAAAATAAACTTCCAGTTTGCCCATTGTGCTGTTTTTTGCATTCTGGAGCTTCAGAAAGCTTCCGCAAACCCTCCAGAGTGCAAAATACAGCACAAGGGCAAACTGGAAGTGTGTATTCCTGAACTTCCGGTTTGCCTGTTTGGACATTTTTTTTCACGTACCAGGGTTCAGTAAGGCCTGTACACAGGTGCAAAGAAGTGTGGTGTGTGTGTGTGCATGCTAGCACACACCACACACACCCTTTTGGCATGCAAACCAAAAAAGTTCACCATCACTGTTCTAAGTGCTCTACAGTCAGTTGATTATTTAATTCCTCCTGTTTCTTTTTTCAGTTTCCTCACAATCTCTCAGATCCTTTTAGTGAATTTCAGGCCACAAAGATAAATTGTTGTACACTCTTTTCCTTTGAAATAGACAGCATGCTATAACCTATACTGATACAAAATTTGCACCAGAGCATATAGGATGCAGCAACAGATAATAAGGAGACACCTACAAAACACCGAATCCAGTTTTTTTAACAGTTGTAGCAAATTATCCATGCTGTTTTAAAGTGATTTTTTCCTGTTTTATTATACATCGTTTACTGTCTAAGACCTTAATACATGTAGACTATTTTACATTACTAATCTTTAAATATAATTAGTTCATTTATACAGTAGGTGCCTGGGAAGGATGAAAGATATCTGATCTAACCACAATCAGATTCTAATGACATTTGAGAATTTCAGATAGAATTGACAGTTGCCAAAACAAATTAAGATTCCTATATTAATTTTAGAAATTTATCTTTTTTAACCTAATTTTGCAAGAGTGGAACTAAATGAGTATAGAAAACATGGTCGTTGTTGTTGTTTTTAAATGAGACAATCACCTATAAAATTAAAACCAATGAGCAATTTTACTATTGTAAAAAATGACTTGCATACCCAGTTAGAAAGGGTTCCAGGCCAACAAAATGAAATCTTATGTATCCTTTTATAGTGGTGGGGAAATAACCATGATTAAGGACATTACCATGATTTTAATGTGAATTAAGGAGACAATAAGGCTATCAGGGAATTAAAAAGGGGAAAATAAGATTCTGCTCCATGATTACATTGTTATTCATATTTTAAGTTTAGTGGTAGAAGCCAGACATAGCCAATCTACAAATCTTCAAATATGTTGGGACTCTACCAATTTTGGGAGGTAGATTGTAGACTTCCAAGACTTGGAAAACTTCAGATTGGAAAAAACTCAAGACAGATACCAAAATATTAATGTGGTTGCTCATTACTCTTATATTATCAGTTAACATCTTTAATCTGAATCTTAATAAATATATGTTGCACATAAAGCAAGGTGGATGGGCAACAGTTTTAAATGATACAAAAAAGTCAAAGTGGGAATTGGATGCTTGCTGCAGACTATAATTATTGGAGTATGATTGGTTGCTGGGAGAAGGAGGATATAAACATGTATGTTCTTAACAAGTTACCATTTAGTAAATAATAGATTGCCTTGGAAGAAATGACAATTCATTATTCATCTACTATAGAAGGGTCAGAGTCAATATCGGGGGCATACTCTGCATTCAGTTAACAAATTATAAATTCAGCTCTGGGGCATAATTTTGCTGAGAAATTGAACAAGCTCCCTACTTGTTTTGAGTGGAAAAGGTTGAATTCCAAGAAATAAATGTTTAATTTAAATCAACGTACCAACAGCTTTATCCATCTTTAACAGAATAGCCAGGAGGCAATTAATACAGGTTATCTAGAGTCAGCTCATTTAGGCAGCAATTTCACTCGGTGTGCATGTCTGGATCAAAAATACCAGAGAGAGCACTTTTTACAATGACTTGCCTCATTGCAGCACTTGCTCAGAAGATAAATATTGTGCTCAATTCATTATTTTAATATTCTCCCGGTGTGAAATGGGCAATCCAAGTGTTCAGAGCTACTCAGCCATGGCGTTTTACACATACCTACATTATCTGAGAAATCATTCATAGCACATTTTCCTTCTTTGAGCACAGGGGATTTTTTGGCTAGATTTGGGGATCTTTCTGGCAGGAATAGGTTTACACTAGTGTTTTCAGCTGGATGATGCTCCCATTTCCCTTCTGCTATAGGAGAGTCCTGAGCTGCACTAAATATCCTTTAAGTTTGATTTTCAGTTAAAAAAATAGCCAATCAAGGATTTTCTGAAAATGTATAAATCAGTGATGGTGAGCCTTTTTTTTTGCTCGAATGCCAAAAGGCCATGCGCATGAACATGTGCCCCCACACATAATGCAGTGCCACCCCCTGTGCATGCATTATTATTATTATTTATTACATTGGTATGCTGCCCCTCTCTGCAGACTCGCATGCACAATCCTCTGTGTGCCTCAGCTGCACATTTATGCAGGGCTCACTGAAGCCTCAGGAGCCTGTGGATGGAGAAAAACTGACTCAAAAGACCTACTAGTTGGGCTGTTTTTCACCATCCCCAGGCTTCAGAAAAGCCTCCAGAGTTTGTAAATGGTGGAAAACAGACCTAACAGGCCTACCAGAAGTTTGCAGATGAACTTACGATAGGCCTATTGTGTCCATTTTTTTTAACCATCCACAGGCTCCAGAGGCTTTCCTGAAGCCTGGGAAAGGTGAAAACGACCTCCCCCAGCCCTCTGGAAGGCTGAAAATCAGCTGGTCAGCACATACATATGTGCTGGAGCTGATATAGGGCAATGCCTCACTTGTGCTCAGATATGGCTTTGTGTGCCAACTCTGGATGTGTGCTATAGGTTCGCCATCACAGGTATAAATAAATGTCTTCACTTCTGTTAGTACAAGGTACATGGTTGTTAGGGTTTGCCATTGTAAACTACCCATTGTAGTCTCTTGTACTATCACTTTAAATATTTTGGGCTGGTTTGCCATAAGAGGGCGCCAGTACTCCTTCCCTCAATGATGCTTTAATGCTCATTCACTTTTGCTTTGCCTTGAGGGGGGAGTATATTTGCTTAGTGCTTATTATATTGGATGGCTTAGTGCTTGTTATGGATTGTTTCTATTTTGTATATATGTAAATAGTACTTATTAAGCATAACTAAGTCTGTGTCTTTTTCTTTGGCTTTACCACACATCCACTCTCTGTTAAAATTCTCTGCTCAGTGTATGTCAAAGGTCTCATAGCCTAGCTATACCGAGACATACCAACAACTTCCATTCTGTTTATGGTACCATGTCTTCAGCATAAGTGCCCTCACTCAAGCTGAGTTCTCTTTCATACAAAAATAATTAATTTCTTAGTAAGTTCACATATGAAAGGTGGGACATGAGTTAATCTATTCATTTTTTACCAGGTACCATATTTCAGATATTCATTCAGGTTAGACCTGTCTTTTATCCAGGAACTTACAGTGATATACTTACTTCCACTGGTTTTCCACACAATAATCCTGTGAAATGAGTAAAGGGTGAAAAAATAATGGGGTCCAAAGGAACCCAATGAGCTTTTATGGATGAAAGTGGTCTGAAACTTGGGTTTCTCTGCTAAAATAAAATGGTTTAGTCTCCAGCAGACAAAGGACTTGAAAGCACATTTGTCAACCCTTTAAGATAGGCCAGATTAAGAAATAGGCTCCCAGGATTTGACTGGAATTCAACTGCTGAGATACTCTAGAGACTGGTGTAACAGAAGTTTGAAAGCCTGATAAGATTTTCCTTCTCTCCCCCTTGTTTCCAAGAAATTCAAGGCAGGGTCAGTTAAGTTGCTTTCTAATTTTCTCTTCTTGTCCTGGGCTCAAGTCATGTTTTTCTAACAAATGTGAAAGTTTCCTCAGGGGCATCTCTAGTTCTCTACAATTGAAAAAAAACAAAAAGTCACTTTACAAATGAAAGGGTTTTCTTTTTAGTAAGACAGGTAATTAAAATAGGTAAGGAAATAAGATAAAGATAAGTGGAAGAAAGGCAATTTCATTTCGTGTTGTTTTTCTTGGAGGTTGGGACCTATTTGATCATGATTTAATTTTGAAGGTGGAACAACATTAAAGAGAATTTGAAAATATAGTGCCCTGTACATCATCATTCCCAGTCAAGAGGACTTGGATATTTTTAAACTCAATGTAACATGTATAGATAGGTAGGTAGTGTTGCGATGGATGGAATTTTAATGAGTACTCGGCAGGCAGGAATCAAAATAAAAACAAACTTTATTTAGAAAGAAAATAAATTGTGCCAGGAGCGGCACTTATCAAGTAGCCGAAACATGGCTGGAACACAAGAGAAGAATAGATTGGAATGTATGCCTACGTAAGCAGGCGGATGTGACATGTAGGAAAGATATGAATTGTGGGAGTGATGTATGAGGGGGTGTGATCAGAGGGAAAACACACATTAACTCTTTAACTACTGAATGTCTCTGTTGGCTGGCAATTCTCAGCGTGACACCCCTTCTTTGGTAGTCATCAGGGACATTGGTTCACATAAGGCACATTTTCTCGGAGAGGTATTCGTGTTGGTCAGCTGGCAGTGGTTTATTCAGCACGTCAGCGATCTGTTCATTTGTAGGCACATATTGTAGTTTCACGAATCCTTGTTTCACATATTCTCTTGCATTCTTATATCTTAAGTCGATGTGCCGTGAACGGGCTCCCACATATTCAGCTTCAGCAATGAATTTTACTGAAGTATTGTCCTCCATAATAACAATTGGCTTCATTGGATCAGCCCAGATACTATTAATGAGAGCAGAAACATTGATTAAATCATTACAACAGTCAGAAACACAAGCATATTCGGACTCAGTGGAGGAACAAGAAATAAATTTCTGCTTTCTAACTTTTCAATAAATTGGACAACCATTCAAAAACATTATAAAACCAGAAGTACTTTTACGAGTTTCAATGTCACTCGCCCAATTGGAATCTGCATAGCAAATCAATTCAGGATACTTGTTGTGTTCTGGTTCCAGGAACAATTTCATGTTCATCGTGTGCTTCATGTATCTGAGTAATCTCTTTATGCATGTCCAATGAAATGTAGTTGCGTTGCCTACGTGTCGTGACAACAAATTCACACTAAGTGAAATGTCGGGTCTTGTCCAACTGCTAATGTATAACAGTGACCCAATGACTGAGCGATAAAGTGTTTGGTCCTTAAACAAAGGACTGTTTTGGTATGTCAACTTGTAAAAGTCTGTCTGCATTGGAGACCGACATGGGCGTGCATCAGCCATGTTGCATTGTTGCAAAAGTTGATCAATTTTGTTTGCTTGTGAGAGGCTAAACCCCTTCTGAGTTTTCTGAATCCGAACTCCTAAGTAATCATGAATGTGTTCCAAGCTTTTCAGTGTAAAGTGTTTTTCTAAACCTTTTGCAAAAATCTCACTCATGCGTTGATTTGGACCAATGTAAACAATATCATCAACATAAACAAGAACAATTTCATAAACATTACCTTGCTCTTTTGTAAACACGCATTGATCAGAGTCGGACTTAATAAAGCCCATTGAATTTAGTTTGTCAATTAGACATCTATGCCACATTAAACCAGATTGTTTCAATCCGTACAGACTCTTTTGCAGGCGCCAGACATGTCCTTCCTGGTCCTGGAATCCGGGTGCACCTTTCACGTAGATTTCTTCATCTGGATCAGCATTCAGATAAGCAGTTTCGACATCGAACTGGAAAACTTCTAAATTCAGGGCAGCGGCAGTTGTTAAGGTGATTTTGACACTTTCATTTCTGACAGTAGGTGAATAAGTATTGGTGTAATCATCTGGAAAAGTCTGAGCGAAGCCTTGTGCTACTAATCTTGCTTTGTATAGTTCCTCACCATTTGGCTTTCGCTTTATTCTGTAGACCCATCATGTACCAATAACTCTCTTGTCCTCTGGAGGGTCAACGTGTTTGTACACCTTAAGTTTCTTTAAACTGTCAAGTTCAGCTTGCATGGCATCATACCATTTTTCTTGTTCAGGCTCAGGTAAATGTCTTATTTGATGAAAATTATCGGGAGAAAGTAAAACATTGTTACAAATAACAGGAAACAGTTTTTGAGCTACTTGCGCTTGATATCTCTGAGGAGGAACTCCTTTTGTGGTTCTCTTGGAACGTCTTAGAACCGTGGTCCATTCATTTTGGTCATATCTGTCTTCATTTGCATCACTAGTAACATCATCTGCAACTGGTGAAGACTGTACATCAGGAACAACTGGAACAACTGGAACAACTGGAACATCTGGAACAACTGGAACAACTGGAACATCTGGAACAACTGGAACAACTGGAACAGCTATCTGAGAATCTAGTTGCGCTGTATCTTGGACATCTTTAGGAAAATAAACTGAAGTATCATTACTGTGTATTCTGGACCAATTTGTATCTTCCTCAAATTTTGCTGTAAAACACCTTGGCGTCTCTCAACAATCCCGTTGTGAAGAGGTGTGTAAGGGGCTGAAGCTTGGTGCCATATTCCTTTGCGTCTCATCCAGTTCTGGAATTGCTGAGACATGAACTCACCGCCACGATCACTTTGGATTCTTTTGATACGGATACCGAATTGATTGTAGACCTTTGCAGCAAAGTCTGTAAAGATCTGAAAAGTCTCTGATTTCTGTTTCATTAGATACACAAAACCATATCGAGAAAAACTATCAACAATTGTTAAGAAATACTTATTGTTACCCCTAGTAGGCCGAAATGGACCGACCATGTCGGTATGAACCAAATCGAAAATGCGTGAAGACAAATGAAGGGCATGCTTAGCAATGGGGGAAGCCTTTGATTTAGATTTGTTGCAAACAAAACAGTCGAGATAAATAGGACAATTACTATCGACTTTGAAACCGTTCACGCACTCGGGCATCTTGGATAAAACATCATATGAAGCATGGCCCAAGCGTCGATGCCAATGGTGGATGCACCTGGAATGAAAAGGTTTATTTGTTAGTACAGGTTTAGCATTTGCAACATTATGCGGAACACCTTGAGATTCATTGGCTTTATGAGCCTCTGATTTTATAATAGCAGCAGGTTTTCTCTCTGGGCCTGCGCTTTCATGGTTTGGAACGCTTATACTTACATCTACCAGTGAATAGAAAATCGGCTTCAGGTAGAAAACACCACCAATCGGAATAGCATGTGCGACAACAGTTCCATTTCTAATAATGTGGATATCATAGTTCAGGAGCATAGCTTTGTAGCCTAAGTCTTGGTTTAGGCGGTGAAGGCTGAGTATGTTGCTTTCAGATTCTGGAATGTAGAGAATGCGTGGAATCATCTGGTCCAGGTCATCTATGTAGATAGTTCCTTCTCCTTCGACTTGGGATAGGTTCTTTGAGAATCCATATACCTCCTTTATGTCAGATTCATGTAATTCAGTAAAAAGTTCTTTTTGGTGAGTAATGTGAAAAGCAGCTCCGCTGTCTAAAGTCCATAAATGTTTCGTGCTGTACTCACAATTTGAATCAGGAACATTTTTAAGAAGCACAGTACTGATTGTAGAGTGTGATTTGCCTTCGGAATCTCGTTGAGCTGATTTGGAGTTACTGGGACTCCTGCGTTCCAAATTAATGCCTTCTTCTTCTTTTAATGGCGGCAAGGTAGAAAATTGCACTTGAGTTGCAGCCGGCATCTGTTGCTGTAGTTGAGGACGTGGTGCCAATAATGGCTGAGCCGACTGAAGTAGAATTTGCACCGGTTGCACAGGTGTAGCAGGAACTTGTGGCGGTTGTACCTGTGATAATTGCACCCCTTGACTTGGTTGGGGTACTTGTTGCGAAAATGTCTGTTGAGGTACAAACCTTTCTTTGTCTGCAGAGTAGAATTGTCCTGCTGAAGCTTCTTTATTTATTTGGAAATCTGAAAAGAAATCCTTTTGGCATAAATCAACATTTTTCTTCTGAACTTGAAGCGGTTGTACCTGTGAGAATTGCACCCCTTGACTTGGTTGGGGTACGTGTTGCAAAAAAGTCTGTTGAGGTACAAACCTTTCTTTGTTTGCAGAATAGAATTGTTCTGCTGAAGCTTCTTTATTTATTTGGAAATCTAAAAAGAAATCCTTCTGGCGCAAATCAACATTTTTCTGGCCATCTAAATTTTCTGGTGACCTACATTGCTTAAAATGGTCACTTGATGGCGTTTCTGAACTTTCTGGCAATAAAACAACATTTTGGTGCAGTTGCTTAATTTGGCCACCAGGTGGCGCATTTTGGATCTGGCTTGGAACGGAGCCAAATTCCTGAGGATAAATTGAACTGGGTATTTTCTCAATTTGGCCACTGGGTGGTGCTGCACCTAGTTCCTTGAATGCTAAGGAATGCGTGACCTCATCACACTGTCTTTGTACAGACTCCATTTTCTTCCTTTGTTCTAGTAAACCACATAATTCTTCCTGGCAAAACATTAACTGCAAGCTTGCTATCTTATCAAGTATAATCTGTTTTCTCATTAATTTTGCACAACAGAAATCTATAAGGTCCTTCTTAGGCTGTGTCAAATCATTTGCTTTCTTTTCTAGTTGTAAATCTGATAAACATATCTGTATTTCTTTAATATCAAATCTTAAATCATCTGCTAAGATTTTTACAGTCTGCATTTCAATACATTGTAAGAAGGACTGACATTCTTGTGAAGCTTGTTCAGAATTCATTTTAAACATCTGTTTTTCATTAAGTGGGAGCTGTAGCTGAGCTCGGAGGATATTTGGCATTTTTTCTAGGTGATAAGGATTCAAAACACTAGTTTGCTCGCTTCGCTCAAGACTCAAAACATTTACTTTCATTTCAGAGTTGTCCAGGGGCACATATTGTTTATTACAACACTTTTCTGTCTCTTCGATACAGCATTTTAAATTAGTCTGCTCGCTAAGTTCAAGATACAAAACATTTGTTTTCTGTAATGCCACTGAGTTAATATTGCCTGCATGATTCTTTAGAGAACATTGTTTTGCAGAGAAGTTAGGAACATCAGGGACAGTTTGACTGTCTTTTAATTCTGGCAAGCAATAAATTTTTGTAAAAGAGTCATTGTTAGAAGCGTCATTATTACTCACATTTTGCTGAGCTCTATCTGGAACCAGAGATAAGATTCTTTCAGAAGAAATTCCTTGTGCTTTGGAAGCAGGCATGTTGCTTTGAGCGTAGCTAGGCAGCTGTTGAGCTGAAGTTGTAAATCTTTCTTTGGAGGCATCTCCTGCCGAAGTATCCATTTTTTTCTTCAAAAACAGAGAAGTTATCTTTGCTTTATTTTGTAAACCATCATCACTGCTTACCATGTTGAGGGATGGATGGAATTTTAATGAGTCCTCGGCAGGCAGGAATCAAAGTGAAAACAAACTTTATTTAGAAAGAAAATAAATTGTGCCAGGAGCGGCACTTATCAAGTAGCCGAAACATGGCTGGAACACAAGAGAAGAATAGATTGGAATGTATGCCTACGTAAGCAGGCGGATGTGACATGTAGGAAAGATATGAATTGTGGGAGTGATGTATGAGGGGGTGTGATCAGAGGGAAAACACACATTAACTCTTTAACTACTGAATGTCTCTGTTGTCTGGCAATTCTCAGAGTGACAGGTAGCAGGGATGGGCTACTGCCTGGACCGGGGGGGGGAGATGCAGTGGGGTAGTGAAAATGGAGCTCCACCCCAGAGCACCCAATTTGCACTGAAAGATGTTGAAAGAAAATGTAGGGCGTATAAGCCATGTCCACAGTGTGATAGTAAACATATTGGTAGTCCTTCATTGGTAGCTAGGTAGGTAGATAGGTAGGTAATTAGATAGATAGATAGATAGATAGATAGATAGATAGATAGATAGATAGATAGATAGATAGATAGATTTGGAGGCTCTTTTTTTTTTAGAAACAGTTAAATAGTTTGTCAAGTGGTATAAGCCAACCACTGATAAAGTAATGTTGTCTAGTTTAAAAATACTTATATGTATTGCTTATGACATTCAGAGAATGCCGCCGGCGACTCACCGCTGGCGAGGGTTGCGGCGTGGGCCGGGGAAGGAGGCCGCCATGTTGGGGCGGAGCCTGCGGACCCCACGTCATCCCCGGGGGCCGCAGCGCAGTGCCTGGGTGCTCGGTCACCCAGTGAACCGGGCAGGAGGGAGGCAGCCCTCAAAAGGGGCTGCCTCGTGGCGCAGTGCCTCCTGCCCGCTGGCGCGGGACATCTCTTGCTCTCCCCCGATCTCGCCGCAGGACTGAACGGCGAGGGGGGACCAGCGCGCTTTTCTCCCCGTCGGGAGGACTGAGGCGGTTTGTGAAGCCCCCGGGATCGATGGCGATCGCCGGGGGCGGCTCTGGTCTACGGGGGTGGGGGTGCGGCGGCACCCAGCGCCCGTGCACGGGCCGTTCGTGGCGACATCGCTTCTTCTTGTTCGTTGCCGGCGGCGCGCAGGACGGCGCCGGCCGGAAAATTGCAGGATTCGCCGGCGGCTTGCTTGGGAAAGGGAGGAGGGGGTCAGATGGCTGCTGTGCCAGCGCCCCTCCCCCCCCACCCCCGTGGCTTCGTGTACATGGTGGCAGGGCGCGCGGGGCGTCGGCGGCTTGCCGGCCGGGTTGCCGGGCTGGTGTTCCGCCGGGTGGTTTGCTTAGGGCTCTGAGGGCCCTGCCGGCTACGCGCCTGGAGCGTTTCAGTCAGGGAGGCCCGGGCGAGAACTGGGGAGTGGGCGACGGCTGTGGAGAGGCCGTTCGCCCTTCCTCCACGTGGTGGTTTTTTCCTTTTTGGCCGCAGAGTTCGGGGTCGGGACTCTGTGCGGCGGGGGGGGGTTTCTTGCCTCCCGGCGGCCCCTCCCCCATTAATACCAGCCAGGCTGACGCCGCGTGGGTGGGCCCGTTTCCCCTGGTGGTGGAGTGCTTTCCATGGTCGTTGCCCCTGGCCAGTTAAATGAGTACACAGCGTTTGCTGTGAGCCTCCCCGAGTCTTCGGAGAGGAGCGGCATACAAATCTATTAAATTATTCTGGTTGTGGTTGTTATTATTATTATTATTATTATTATTATTATTATTATTATCATTATTATTGCATAAATCAGTTCATATGGTAGTGAACGGTTGGGAGAATGGTTCCAGCTGTGGGCAGACGTTGTTTGCTTCACGGAACCCCACAGGATTAATTGGTTGAGTCACGGCAGCCCGGATTGAGGGCGGGGGATTTATTAATTGGTCATAAAATTAACTGCTGGTTCGCCCCCCCCTCTCCCATTTCGTGGCAAAGGGGTAATTTATCAACTACAATGCCAATAGTGAACTATTTATTCCCCGATCTCATTTTGCATATAGTTAATAGGGTAACCCAGTTATTAGATAAGAGGCATTTCATTCTTGACTGATTATTGAACAAGGAATTTTACACACACATAATTAAGGTAATAATTATTATTAATCCACTGGAATCAGGAGGAACTTACACTGGGGATATGGATGAACGCAGTGCTTGAAGGAACTAATTCCTCCCCCTTTTGAGGGAGCTTTAGCTGTTTAAGTGGTGGGATTAATTGAACCACTGGGTTCAGTTTTATTTAATATACTATTAATTCATGTTATTTATTTTACTCCTAGTGGTGAGTTTAGGGTTTCCAAATGAGAGAACCAAGATATATATATATGGTCGGTGGCAGGGGGGCGACATGCAAAATTAATGAATTGTTATTATGATTGTTATTACTGTCATTATAAGGGATATAATTAATTTTAATTTATGATTTATGAGCTGGATACCAGTAATTTAGCTGGACACCAGCTTCACTATGCCCTTATTGCGAGGAGGGGGATTGCCCACAGGGTGGTTCCCACCTTTCCCCAGTTAGGGCAAGGCCTGGAACACACACATACACGTCCTGGCGGTAAGCAGGCGAGGCGCAGGCCCTTACCGTAACGGTTTACGTCTCTAGCAGATTTGAGGGTCTCTGTGTGCACTGTCCGCTTGGGTGCCTTGTGTGTTGTCATTGTCATTGTTATTTATTATTTTATGGCTTTATTGTAGGAGTAGTTGATCCTTGGGACAATCGTTCAGCAGACATGGGCAGTGGATCGGCAGTGGCTGGATTTAGACATGCCTGGGATAAACATATCCATTGTATGATGGCATACGGGAAAGAGTGTGAGGGCAGACTGGATGACCATGGGGTCTTTTTCCTGCCATCGATCTTCCATGTTTCTCTCATTGGCCACTTTGGCCCGGGCACATAGTCCATAAGAGGTACCTGTTGACCTTGCTACATGGGGAGGTAGTAAAATTGGCAAGGGACGTTTGGGCGATGTGGGCAAATACTTCAGGACACTTTGAACCTGGGGTACGCTATGGCAGCTCCATTCGGGACAAGAACCATAAGGAAACAGACATTGGTAAGAGGGACATTCCAGCAGGGATGCACTCCCGCCTTTTACAAGATGTTTTATGGGTTAAGGCGCTAATACTGCCCCAGACGCTGGGGGGTAGGGTTTTGTCACTATAGGCAGGACTGTTGGTGGCTCCTCACTACTAATGTTTCTGAATTTTGCCACAGGTCTAAATGTCATTTTGTACTGGGGGCCATAACATTACGGGTGCAGTCGGTAAGCAGGCCTTTTTCTGTACCAACAAAACTGGGAGATGCTTTTAATATCATAACTACAGCCGGCAGATTCCCAGGTCATTACCGGGCCGAAGTTTGGAAATCCCCTAATCTCTGGTTAATTCTAGCGGAAGTACGCAATGGGGAACCAGATTGTGGGGGGCAATAGCCGGGCTCTGTGTGAAAGGGGCTGCGGCCGACAATTTGTGAGCCGCCACGGGGTCTAGGGACAAGGGGCGGCATGATAATTGCATAAATGAAGGAATGAATGAATTAGTCAGTTTATCGCAGCCACCTTTAGTGGTTCAGTGAAACGGTGTAGTCATTTCCTGGTATGGGGGGGCTTGCACGAACGCTAAGTTTTCCGGTCATCTGAGTCGAACTCACGCTTAAGTTGACTTGACCTTAAGATGGGTTATTAAGCATGGTACTAATTGTTTCAGGGAAGAATAATTATGAAATGTCATTATCATCAGATTTATCGAAGTGGGGGTGTCAGGAGGTTAACATCAATACTATGGTTATAATGATTAAGTCAGGTTGGTCTAGCTAATTCATGCGCTTACGGTAAAGGAGGCATTTTCAGGGGCCTTTGCTTCTCTGCATAAATTTCTCGCTACTATTCTACTCCCTGGGGGATCGAGCAGGGCTACGGAGCTTATTGGCTCGTCTCCCAGACAATTTAAGGCTAAAGAAGAGTGCGGTGACTGCCTGAGAGGAATACAGGAACTGGGGCTGCGACGGTGGCACAGCTGGTTCTGCGGCAGGGAAGCGAGACAGCAACAGAAGGCCTGGTTTGTTAACAGGGAGTATGTGCGCATGGGCAGGTGGTTGGCAGCCACATGGCATGGGCGGGGGCACAGGGTACCCAGAATGGTGGGCGGCGCCTTCGATCAAGCAAAGGAGTGCAGGTGGGGACCGCACGGTTACACGCCCTCGTGTATGGGCAACAAGGGGGGGCTTAGCTCTCCTAACGAAAGACCCGGTGGCTAACTATTTGTGGACGGGGGGAACGATCAAGGGATGGTCCAGGGAAGGGACACAGATGGGGGAGAATTAGTAAGCCGCTATACCTACCCAGTTTCAGGGGCAGCGGCATTGGTGGAGACCCAGCTTCTCACCCAGCGAGGCAAGGCCGTTTCCCTCGACAGCCAAAACTATGGCCTTTGGGACACGGGGGTATGCCAGGTGCTGTCCTGGTCGCACAGTAGTGGATCGGGTACGGTTCCCTGGGCCAGGTAATCGATGTTAAATTGGGGGCTGTGGCAACCGCATTGGTTGAGCTCGAAGTCTCCAGTAACGCAGATGGTGGACTGATCACCGGCCAGGCGTATCTAACAGGACAGAGGCCTGGGTGTGAGGGACCCAGCCCAGGTACAGCGAGGAAGCCAGGGAATGGTCCCCTTTGTACCATAATACGGGCCTCCACTGAGCAAATAACAGTGGGGGCCGTTTTCGGGAGGATTGGCAGGTATCGGGTGGTATTCCCTCAGCAATACTGATTGCGGTTTTCAGCGAGTTCTCCGCAAAGTAGCGAATACGGTGGCGGATTGAAGTCAGTGGGTTTTCATGGCGTAGATTCGTGCACCTGAGTACAAGCGTTTTTGGGAGCGGGTGGCTAACACTGTCTTGTTATTCTTATCGTTTTTCTAGGTCCTGGTCCTGCTCCACTTTATTACGCGCAAAGTGCGACGGAGTTGCCCTTCCTTTGCCCACAGTAGCGAACGGCGGCCACTGCGTGGCATGTCGGCTGGATGTACAGCTGCAACATTGTCTTCAGGAATGTGGAGGTTGCTGAGTCACTGGGGCTTCAGTGGAAGGGGCTTGAGCTCGGAGGTCTCCATATGAGACGGGCCTCTCCCGTTGTGGAAGTTGGGAGCAGTGAGGGGCCGGACCCAGATTGTTTGGTGTGGCCCACTGGTGGCAACCGCCTGTTGCTGGTGAATTTGGAAAGGAGGACTGACACACGCATGTTATATCATGTATTATCGGAGGTGTGGTGGTATGTCAAGAGCACAAGGTGGTGGAGGATGCCAGGTAGAGAGTCAACAGGGCAGCGAAGGAATGGGTACTCCAGACGGGGGGTGGAGTGATAGATCTCCCCAACATTCAGAGTATCACAGTTAGCTTTATTCAGAAGGGACGGGGTACATGTGACAGACGAGGGGAATGACAAATTCATAGCGGACCTGCAGAGGTGCCTGCACATTCATGTGCAGGGGGGGGAGCAGGGGGAATAAATTTATAATTTCACCCCCTGCTGTGGCCGAAAGGGGGCGGAAATGGGCGTAAGCAGCAACTGTGTGATCTCCTTTAGGGGCACCTCTACTGAGGTGAGGGGCGATCTCCTTCTCGGATTACAGGGCTCGACCGGCTTGGGTTCGGGGAGGGGGTCGCTCCTGTGGCTCGCTGCCTGTGGCGTATCAGAGACCAGTGGCGAGCCATCCCACACGCCGTGGGGGCGTAGCATTGGGCAGGGGGCAGGTGTAATTTTACCTGACCCTGCACCCGGGCAAGGAGCTTTCGCCCTAGAGTTGCTCAAGTGAGTTTGTTGCAAAGTTAACTCCGCCCCCATTTGATTTATGCACCTTTGCAGGTCACGTGGTTTAATTGGCTAAAGAGTTAATTTGAATTTTGTTTAATAAAAGTGACCCTATTTATACCCACACCTTTGTGTCCGACTGTTACTCCGCCTGCGCCGCAATGCCGCCGGCGACTCACCGCTGGCGAGGGTTGCGGCGTGGGCCAGGGAAGGAGGCCGCCATGTTGGGGCGGAGCCTGCGGACCCCACGTCATCCCCGGGGGCCGCAGCGCAGTGCCTGGGTGCTCGGTCACCCAGTGAACCGGGCAGGAGGGAGGCAGCCCTCAAAAGGGGCTGCCTCATGGCGCAGTGCCTCCTGCCCACTGGCGCGGGACACCCGCCCGCCCTCCCTCTGTTACAGGGTGCATATGATGGGTCGCCCTCGGTGGGGCCGAGTAGGAATTTTTTGCAGTCACAAGGAATTGGCCGAATTGTGGCTGTTGTTTTGCCTACTCCACTCTGTGCGTGGGAGTGTGTGGTTAGGGGGTGGTCTCACCAACTAGCGCCCCCCCCTCAAGGTCACTGGGGGGGGGACGGCCGAAAGGGGGCGGAAATGGGTGTAAGCAGCAACTGTGTGATCTCCTTTAGGGGCACCTCTACTGAGGTGAGGGGCGATCTCCTTCTCGGATTACAGGGCTCGACCGGCTTGGGTTCGGGGAGGGGGTCGCTCCTGTGGCTCGCTGCCTGTGGCGTATCAGAGACCAGTGGCGAGCCATCCCACACGCCGTGGGGGCGTAGCATTGGGCAGGGGGCAGGTGTAATTTTACCTGACCCTGCACCCGGGCAAGGAGCTTTCGCCCTAGAGTTGCTCAAGTGAGTTTGTTGCAAAGTTAACTCCGCCCCCATTTGATTTATGCACCTTTGCAGGTCACGTGGTTTAATTGGCTAAAGAGTTAATTTGAATTTTGTTTAATAAAAGTGACCCTATTTATACCCACACCTTTGTGTCCGACTGTTACTCCGCCTGCGCCGCAAAGTGAAGACGCCTATTTTTAAGACAATAGATTTTAAATAACTATTTGTAATGTTCCCAAGCTTGTGTCTTCCTCACTATTTTAGGAAGTGTGACCATATCGTATATAATAGGGATGATCTCAAAGATTGTACCACCCACCTATCACATAATTTATCATTAAAAATAATACATATCCAACTGTTTGCACCAAGTATTTGGATGATTTAAGGGTACTTGTGTACTCTTCGGGGCTGTGACAAAACTGGCCTTCTTAGAAATTTCTACCCAATCCAGATTTCTAATCTACTGCTGTCTTAAATAGTTTGTTTCAGGATAGTGACTCACTGGTGATGTCACTGAACCGGATTGGTTGGTGCCGTCCATGGACGCCTCCAACTTTTTTATTTTTCATTTAAATTTATTTTCCTTCTGAGCATGCACAGAAGCCAAGTCCTGGCACTGTGCATGTGGGTGCCATCATTTTTTCAGCTTTGTTTTATTTTTTGGATTTTTTGGAGATTTTTTGTTACTGCACATGCCCACGAGGCATGCTCACCCAGTGCAGGAGGGAGTGAACCAGCAGCAAGGTAAGTCATGTTCACAAACTCTATATTTCTATGTTCTTATGAACTACAATTTTCTGCATCCCAAGTGAAAGTTGTTTATACTTGATTCTCCTGGAGCAAACATTTCAAATCTGCTTTAAGCAACAACTTATTTTGGGCATTTTGCATTGAATGTCATATGGAATGTTGTCTCTCACTTAGTCACACCTGAATTTATTTTATCTTCCAGTTTGATTTATTCATTCATTCATTCATTCATTCATTCATTCATTCATTTATTTGATTTGTATGTCGCCCCTCTCCCCAGACTCAGGGCGGCTAACAACAGTGACAAAAAACAGCATGTAACAATCCAATACTAAACAATTATAAGACCCCTTATTATAAAACCAAACATACATACAAACATACCATGCATAAATTGTAAGGCCTAGGGGGAAATAATATATTTTGCAATATCTATTGTAATGCATTCTACACATGGCTGCCCTTGAAAACATCCAGAAGCCATCACAGATTCAGAATTGTGCAGAGTGTAAGTGATGGCTGCCCTAGGTTTACTCATGTAACACCAGAGGTGGGATGCTCCCCATTCAGATCAGTTCTTTACAACCCGTAGGGGGAATTTCCTCCCACTCGCTGAACTGAGAGCAATCGCCATAGATGCCATAGGTGGCACGATCTTGTTTTTGGCATCTGCACATGCACAGAAGTTGTTATTTATTCTGTGCATCTGCAGAAGCTTGGTTTTTGGTAATGAACATGTGCATGCACTCAGATGGCATGGCCACATGGTGCACATGTGGCACGGGAGGAAGCAAACCGGTGGCAAGGTAAGTTAGAACTCACGCCTGTTAACACCTCTGCTGTGCAAAATACACTGGCTCCCAGTTTCCTTCTGGACGTAGTTCGAATTAAATCTGTAAATCCAATGTGGTGCAGGGCCAGATTATCTGTGAGACTGCCTCTCCTTAAGGTCTGCTACCTGTCCTACCAAATCAGATAGGGCGGACACACCCCTAGTCCCTTTCCTTCCCTCAAACATTGTCATCTAATGGGAACTAGGGAGATGGCTTATCCATCACAGCCCACCTCCTATAGATTGTCTTCCTGAAGTTCAACAGGCCTGTGGTTATTCCTTTATGTTGTAAAATGTCAGGCAGCCATTTAATATGTTTTAGAAACTTAGAAAACTCTAAAACCAAATATAAGAGAGAATCTGGTGGGTGCCTTAAGACACCGACATTGATACCTAATTTTGTAATCAACAAAACAAGCTAATATAGCAATAGCAATAGGACTTAGACGTATATACCGCCCCATAATGCTTTTCTGCATAGTGCAGTTATTACAGGTATAACTTTGCCCATTACAAAATATCCATGCTAGCTCTAACAATTCACACACAATAGATACATTTGCTTTCCAGATTCTCCATGTAGGTCACTGTTGGAGATAAATAATGTTGCCATTGTGTTTGGAGAGGATATGATAGACAGATTTCTTTCTCTCTTTTTTTCAACAGTGCCTTTAATCTGTAAAGAAATATAGCTTTGGACCAAGTGGTCCCTTTTCTATGTAAAAGAACAAAGCAAAGTGTCTTGCTTTTATCAAGTGTTCATGAATAGACAGCTCAGTAAAAGCAGTGTAAAGGTGATGTTGACTTTTGGGTATTTTCCTCATCTCCAAAATGATAGGTTTGGAGGTGACATACGGTTGTATCCAAGGTTAAAACCAATCACCCAATAAGACACATAATAATGCAGTTTCTATATAATCTCAAATGCTATTGTGACTATGAACATTTTAAAAATAGTTTCATTCAGGGAACTACAGTTTGAAGAAATGGGTCTGGAAAGATTCCTATGCTCTCTTCCCATTTTTCAGGCTCAAATACTCTACCAAGTTCTAACAATGGATATGCTCTGAAAGTTTTAAAATCCTTATTTGGTTAGATGATATTGATTGTGAAATAAGGAACTTAACATTATGGGACTTTTAATACATAGCTTCCTATTTGGAAGGAAAAGGGATAACTTCTAGGAACCCAGAAGTTGTCTTTTCCTAATATTTAGATAGATGCCATCTCAATACTAATGACACACAAATACTCTTTATTTTATTTATTCGATTTTTATGCCACCCTTCTCCTTAGACTCAAGGCAGCTTACATCATGTTAGCAATAGCACTTCTTAACAGAGCCAGCATGTTGCCCCCACAATCCGGGTCCTCATTTAACCCATTTCGGAAGGATGGAAGGCTGAATCAACCTTGAGCCGGTGATGAGATTTGAACCGCTGACCTACAGATCTACAATCAGCTTCAGTGGCCTGCAGTACAGAACTCTACCTGCTGTGCCAACCCGGCTTTTGGGAAGTGGTTCAGCAATCCGAATAGCGCAAAGTGGCTACAGGTAGGTATTTTTAAAAATATTCTTATAATGCTCTTGATTCAGAATTATGTTGCACCAATTTGGATAGTTGTGTAGAAAACCATTGAATCATTGCAAGCACACAAGTAAAAAGATCAAGTAAGAAATCCCCCAGAGGATTTCTGCCTAATTTATATCATAATTTTCATTTTTCTGTTCTGGTTTAATTCTATTTCATTCTATCTTTTAGCTGGCAATATTTTGGACCACAGGAAGGATGTATGCTGACTGAATGTAGACTTTCATCATTAAGCAAGAAAGCATAAGAAAAGATATTTAACTCAAGAACATCACCAAATGGAGAGAAATTGTTGTGATTCCGTCTGAGGCCCCTCAGGGAACGGCTGATCCTCTGCCGGCTTCCTGCTCAGAGGGGGAGGATGAGGAACAGGAGGTTCAGGCAGACGGGGAGGAGGAATCTCAGGCTGAGGGAGAGGGAGGACAGCCAGAGTCCCCCGAGAGGGAGCTCTCCCCAGCAAGCAGCCTGGATTCCTTAGATGAAAATGCACAAGCAATAATCGATCTCTGGCAGAGAAGAGCAACACAACGAAGGGGACAATTAGCCAGGTACTTTCAGCACTAAAGAGGCAACAGCTGGGTTTGGGTGTGGTGCTCTCTGGAAAGGCTGAAAAGGCAGACCCACCCTTCCTGGCTTGTGGAGTATTATCTTTGGGAGTCCTGGGACCTGGCTGTGATCTTTGGCATCTTGGAATTCTGGTTTGTGACTTTGAATACTGAAACCTTGGGGGGAAAAGATGTGGGTCTTATTCTCTACAGTGGTGGGTGTGCCAGCAAGAAGACTGCTGTATTGTCTGGCCATCAGGACTCTGCTGTGAAGTCTCATAGCCTGCCTGTTGGGAAGAACAGGTTTTTCTCTGTGTTTATTTTTCAAACTATAAAGTGCTTTTGCTTTTACCAGCTTGTCTGGCTGCTTTTTCCAGTTGGTGTTGAAGTCTGGGGGCACCCAGACAGAACAGAAATAAGAAAGGGAAAATTATGTTTTAAGAACTATCAAAGAAATCATAATAAAATGTACAAGAGATTCTAAAATCAATCTTGGAAAAGATCTAGGATAGTCAGATGAAATTAAAAGAAGATGGAAATACTTTATTGAAACCCTTTGCAAATAGGATTATACAGTGTTAGAAACATTTGTAGGGAGAAAATATAATCAGGGATTAACTCCACTATAAAGTAAAGTATGAGAAGCAATAGTTCAGGTATCATGTAGATAAGCACCAGGCACAGATAAATAACACTGAACTGTTTAAAATGCAGAAAAGGCAATAAATTTTTTAACAGTTCTATATCAACAACTATGGAAGAAAATTTGATAATCTAGAGATTGAAGAAGTTGGTGTTTATATCTATTCTGATAGACTTGTAAGCCAACATCCTACATAAGGACAAAAATTAAAACTATACACAGAAATAAAATTGCCAAATGAAAAATTGGATTCAGAAAAGGTAAGAGGACATAAACTATATCTAATGGTCAACCAAAAAAAAGAAGAAAAAAGACAAATTTATTAAAGCGAGAACAAAATAATTTAAGACAGATTTTGACTTTACTGATCTTTGCTTTATTGATTATGTAAAGCTAATGGACACACCAGAATATTTGATCATTCTTTTGAGGAAGTTTTATAACAAGACAGAAGTTGTTGTAAGAACTGCATTTGGAATAATAAAATGGTTTGGAGTTTGTAAGACATTAGCTGCTTAATTCCTATAACTAAACTATTTCAAGAAACCTACTGTACTTCTAGACTTCAACCCACTCTGCTGTTTTGGTAGTAATGATAACTTGAAATTTTACCAAATCATATTTGTCACAATCCATGATTCTTTATCTCTCCCACTCATGTCAAGAAGGCAAGTCCCAAATACAATTACAAATATTGACAGATTTTGAATAAATTCTTGTTTCATTGATTTCCACCCTGTAATTGATGCAGTCGGAATGAGGTAGAGAAGGAGGGAGAGAGGGAGGGGGAAGGAAGGAAGGAAGGAAAGAAGGGAGGAAGGAAGGGAGGAAGGAAGGGAGGAAGGAAAGTGTTTTATTAAAAAACTCAAAATGAAAAGTATGTATTCACGTTAAATGTTAAGAAGATAAAGTGCTTAGTGAATTCACAGCTGAGAGTCAGGAAGTGATAGATAGTTTTGTTTTCTTGGACTCAATAACAGTTACATCTGGCCAGTTTGCTAGAGAAGGAAAGAGGAGATTAATCTTTGGGAGGAAAGCAACAACAAAATGACATGATCATGAAGGATAAGGATATTTCTATGGCAACAAAAGATCAGAATAGTTAAAACAATGCTTTTCCCCCTGGCAGTATATGTCTATGAATGGTAGACATTGAAAAAGGGCAAGGGAAAGAAGATATATTCCTTCAAATTGTGTATTTGTAAATGGTTACTAAGAGTACCAGGGGAACCAATCAATCAGCCCTGACCAAAATGAACACTGACTGCTTCCTTGAGATGATGACCAGTGGGACAAATTCACATGCTTTGGGAATATGATGTGAGCAGATGATTGATTAGAAAAAGAACTATGCTTGACAAGGTTGAGGAAGGCAAAACAATAGATGAGTTGAAGATGATTGCCTGAATCTCATTGGAAGATCTTTGGATTATTATTGAGAGCAAGGTAAAGTAATGGCCATTTCTCCACAATCACAATGTCTGGTGTGTTATGCTTCATAATTCAGTCAGTCTGAAGTCGGAAATCCCACAGTAGTTTTGCTTGCTCATTTTCGACCACTTTTTCGGGCTTATGATCCCACCAGTTCTTTGCCACTGGTAAATGGTCGTTCCGGCACAAGTTCCAGTGGATCATCTGTGCCACAGCATCATGTCTATGCTTGTAGTCAGTCTGTACGATCTTTTTGCAGCAGCTGAGTATGTGATTGATTGTTTCATCTGTTTCTTTACAGAGTCTGCACTTTGGATCGTCTGTTGATTTTTCAATTCTGGCTTTGACAGCATTTGTTCTAATGGCCTGTTCTTGTGCCACCAGTATTAGTCCTTCTGTCTCCTTTTTGAGTGTTCCACTTGTAAGTCATGACCAGGTCTTTTCTTTATCCACTTTGCCTTCAATCTTCTCCAAGAACTGTCCATGCAATGCTTTGGCCGCCAACTGTCCATACGACATTGAGTTACATTTTTTCTGTACTGGTCCTTAGTTTGCTTCACATTGAGAAGCTTCCTATTGTTGACCTCCATCAACGCTGACTCTTTGCTTCCCTTCACATAGTCAGCTAATGCATGCCTTCTCTTCTTCTACTGTCTGCTTCATTTGCAAAAGTCCTCTGCTGCCTATTTTCCTTGGTAAATACAGCCTGTCAACGTCACTGCGGGGGTGTAGTGCATGATGGATCGTCATTAATTTTCTGGTTTTCCTGTCCAGGTTGTCCAGCTCTGCTTGAGTCCAGTTCACTATGCCAGCTGTGTATCTAATGACAGGTATGGCCCACGTATTTATAGCCTTGATAGTGTTGCCACCATTCAGTTTGCTTTTCAAAAAATTTCTGGTCCTCTGGATGTACTCTTTGCTGATCACAGTTTTCACATGGCCATGCTTGATATTATCCAGTTGCAAGATGCCCAAGTGTCTGTAGGCTTCTGGCTGGTGGCACTTGATGGTTTGACCATTTGGCATCTCAATGCCCTCACTTTCAGTGATTTTCCCCTTTTTCAGTGCCACTGTGGCACATTTATCCAGGCCAAACTCCATGCTGATGTCATTGCTGAAGATTCGCACAGTGTTGGTTAGTGACTGTATCTCAGTTTCTGATTTTCTGTACAACTTCAGGTCATCCATATACAGCAGGTATGAAATTTTTGGTGAATTCCTAGCAGTTTGGTAGCCTAGGTTTGTTTTCTGTAGGATGAGTGACAGCGGGATTATAGAGATGATGAATAGCAATGGGGACAAAGAGTCCCCCTGGAAGATGCCCCTTCTGATGTTGATCAGTCCATAGCTTTCATTCCCAACAAAAAGCTCAGTCTTCCAATATTTAATCGCCTTTTCTATGAATTTCCTGATGTTTTCATTGACTCCAATGACTTCCAGGCATTTTATGATCCAGCTGTGTGGCAATGAGTCAAAGGCTTTCTTGTAGTCAATCCAGGTCATGTATAGGTTTGTTTTCCTGTTCTTACAGTTCTCCGAAATCATTTTATCAATTAGGAGCTGGTCTTTCATACCTCTACTTTGTCTTTTATTGCCCTTTTGCTCCACTGGCATGATGTCATTTTCTTCTGGGTAGTCCTGAATTCTGTCAGCTATGATGCCTGTCAGCAGTTTGAGCATGGTCGGCAAACATGTTATTGGCCTGTAGTTTCCTGGTATGGCTCCTTTCGCTGCGTCTTTCTGTATTAAATATGTTCTGCCAGTTGTAAGCCATTCACTAATATTTACTGTCTGCAGCATTTTGTTGAACAATTCGGCCATTTTTGCATGCAGGCTGGTCAGGTATTATTATTTTTATTTTATTTTATTTTATTTTATTTTATTTTATTTTATTTTATTTTATTTTATTTTATTTTATTTTATTTTATTTTATTTTATTTTATTTTATTTTATTTTATTTTATTTTATTTTATTTTATTTTATTTTATTTTATTTTATTTTATTTTATTTTATTTTATTTTATTTTATTTTATTTTATTTTATTTTATTTTATTTTATTTTATTTTATTTTATTTTATTTTATTTTATTTTATTTTATTTTATTTTATTTTATTTTATTTTATTTTATTTTATTTTATTTTATTTTATTTTATTTTATTTTATTTTATTTTATTTTATTTTATTTTATTTTATTTTATTTTATTTATTTTATTTTATTTTATTTTATTTTATTTTTATTTTTATTTTTATTTTATTTTATTTTATTTTATTTTATTTTATTTTATTTTATTTTATTTTATTTTATTTTATTTTATTTATTTTATTTTATTTTATTTTATTTTATTTTATCTTATTTTTTAATTTTTTTAGGGCCACTGTAATCATAATGCTGACATTTCTTTTCCGGACTATGAGCCAGATGGTTTCAGTGGTGTCCCAGATCTATCTCAAAGACAAGAAGACCACTGTCTTATCAGTTAAAAATTACTTACCAGAATAGTTTCCGCTCTTTTGGTTTTTCTCTGAGGTTTGAAAACTCCACAGGCCCAAAGCAGAGCTAGATTAGCAAGATCACAAATTGGTCCCTGGCTTACCAAGTCTGTTTTTAGTGTATCCCAGAAATCCCTTGTTGAGGGGAAACTCCAGATTTGCCTGGAAATGTTGCTTAAGGCAAAAAACATTGGCAGTTTTCCCACACCAAAGACAGATGAAGCAAAGCTGTTAAATATGTAACAGTGTGAGGAAAAATGAGTTTGCTAATCAATGCAATATTCTGTTATTAATGGAAATACAATCATGAGTACTAGCTGTGATCTCTGAATATTCATGGTCTTTTAAAATCATTAGACCTTTCTTTTTTTCCATTAAAATGCTATTTTATAACAGTTAAGCTTTAACAGAAATTATTTATTAGCCAATTTAGGAGGCAATTTTCAGATCTGAAGTGCTTTTCATATTGCTTTATTTGAACTGCAGCAGGCACAACTTATATGCACTTTGCATAGTATCTGTTTGCCTGTCTGTCTGTCCGTCGCTTTATCCATCCTTTCTCTCTTCATTTCATGAATAGAAATTTATTTCTATTGAATTTCTCAGAAAGTATTTCTATTTAACTAGAACTAGAATTAGATGGGCCCAAGTGCCTAGGACTGCATGAAGTGGATTTGCCAGCAAATTTCATAGTAAGCATTTCTTTAAAATAAGTTGACTTTTGCTATTTAAACTAGATATGCCTGTCAAGTCTGTCTTCCCCCAAGCAAAAACAAGATCAGATGATTTCTATATCCACAGGGGTCCACTCAGCACCTCTGGCTAATAAATGCTTTGTCCACCTTAACAATTCATTTCCCTCATCAATATTCTTAGCACTTCACTTTTTCCTGCTGCCTGGTCTCAGCAGCTTGCAAAGTGGTTCCTTGTCTATAATTGCAGTTGGCATAAATTGAGAATGACTAAAATGCAGCTTGAGATCCATGTCTCTCTGAGTGTGTGTGTGTATATATGTGCACGCTCATGTCTTCTTTTTTTGTGCTAGAAAGTTGTATTTGCCAACTGCTTGGAGTCTTAGACTGTCAGCAAAACCTAGAACTCAGCTTTGAAAAAATACCCAGGCTCATAAAAGAGAACACACAGGCAGGAATGCTAACGTGAAATTTCAAAGAAAATCAAGCATGCATGTCAGCAAAATTATAGTACCACTGTTCTAAGCCATCTTAACATCACGAGACATGCCTTTTGATTGCTGAAAGGGGAAAGGATGAAACACCCCTCCACCATCCCCAATCTTGTCTTTTGAAAATATCCTCAACGTTTTAGGCAAAAACAAAATGAGCATAAAAATGCCCCACCCACTTCCTACCAAAGTAAATGATGGTTACATTAACCACAAAGAGATATCTGACAGATTAGTAGCCTCAGATACAACTGCCAGATGTTATTGTAAGCAGTTATCAGGAATACAGACAGTCCTCAACCCATCACCACAATTGAGCCCAATTGTTTAGTGCTCCCAGTGTTAGTTATATATGTGTGTGTGCGCGTGTTTTCTGTCGAATTTTCAAATTCAGCAAAAACATGTTCTACACACACACACGCACACATTTATGGCCCCCTTTCTTCTCATGTGGTCTGACCTTTATACTTCATCTGGACCAGGTTTCTTGGAAAATATTCTATCCTAGGCTTACATCTTGCTTAACCTCTAGCTATTCTACAGTTCTCTGATTTATTATGCAGCCCTCCAGCAGTCAGCCGGAACAAAGGCTGAATGTGACTCTGAAACAAGACTGTCTTGGAGATTATCTGTATATGGAGGAGAAATGGAGAAATCATTGAAATAAAATTCATGAGATTTCTTTCTTTCTTTCTTTCTTTCTTTCTTTCTTTCCTTCCTTCCTTCCTTCCTTCTTTCTTTCTTTCTTTCTTGTACTTGTATCACAACTAGTCTGTTATTTGGAGGCAAAATTAAAGTGAAAAGACCAATCAGATGATCATTTTTTCTGAGTGGAGGATATCTAATTGTCCCAACCTTCTGATGGGTAAGACTCAAGATCATTTAAAACTTTATTTTATTTATTTTATTTTATTTGTCAAGTACGTATTGGTAATATACATAGATATAATATTATTTATTTACATAAGATGAGTACTGATAAGAGGGAACATTAGGACAGGGATGGTAGGCATGCTAGTGCATTTATGCCCAGCCCTTAGTGACCTCTTAGGAATCGGGTGAAGTCAACAGTGGATAGTCTAAAATAAAGTTTTAGGTGATGAACCACAGAGTCAGGTAGTGAGTGCCAGGCATTAACCACTCTGTTGCTAAAGTCATATTTTCTACAGTCACGTTTGGAGTGGTTCGCTGTGAGTTTGTATCTGTTGTGTGCTTGTGTATTGTTGTGGTTGAAGCTGAAAAAATTGTTTGCAGGGAGGACATTGTAGCAGACAATTTTATGAGCTATGCTTAGGTCGTGCCAAAGGTTCTAAGCTGTCTAAGCCCAGGGTTTCAAGTCTGGTTGTGTAAAGTATACTGTTGCAGGTAGAGGAGTGGAGGGCTCTTTTTGTAAACTATCTCTGGATACTTTCTAATGTATTTATGTCCAATATGTGGTGTGGGTTCCAGACAGATGAGCTGTATTCAAGGTTTGGTCTGGTGAATGTTTGAATAGACTGGTTAGTAGTGTGATTTTACCGGAGAAGAAGTGACATAAGACTAGGTTAACAACTCTTGAAGCCTTTTTAGTGATGTTGTTTTGGCATTTAGGTCATTTTTTAGCATTTAGATTTGTAGTATATAGCGCTTCTCAGTGCCTTACAGCCCTCTCTAAGAGGTTTACAGAGAGTCAGCATATTGCGACAAACAATCTGGGTCCTCATTTTATCAACCTCAGAAGGATGGAAGGCTGAGTCAACCTTGAGCCCACTGAGATTTGATCTGCAAAACTGCTGGCAGCTGGTGATCGGCAGAAGTAGCCTGCACTATTACACTCTAACCACTGCACCAACGAGGCTCTTTGATATGAGTATTCAAAGCTCCTTGACAGAGTGAGGTTCATCTGCAAGGTCTTGTTTATTCAGTTTGTATTCTTTTTGCCAATATGTAGGACAGAGTATTTGTTGGTTAAGATTTGGAATTGGCAGATGTTTGACCATTCTGGCACAAAGTCAAAGTCTTTTGGATGGGTAGCAGTGTCATTGCTAGTGTTGAAGATTTTTACATCATCAGCGAAGAGAATGCAGTCACTTGTAATGTGATTGCAAAGGTCATTTATATAGAGCATAAAAACTGTTGGTCCTAGTACACTACCTTGGGGTATACCACTGTTAATAGGAATGGGATTAGATAGGGCACTCCCTATTTTGACCACTTGCTGTCTGTTTGACAGGAATGCAGTTATCCAGTGATGTAGGGGTCCAGAGATGCCATAGGATTTCAGTTTCAGAAGTAGTTTATCATAAACCACTGTGTCGAAGGCTTTAACCCTGCTGTTCTGTCTGAGTCTGTGCAATACGAAATCAAAGTTTGAGACCCTGTAAAAAATGTTCCCTGCATTTCTGAAACTTGAAATTTCATGACTTTTCACATTTCAGGGGGTCTCTCTATGAGAATGTTTTTGAGGGGTGGGGGGCTTAGTTTTTGCTGGGCAAAAAAAGTCACACTTGTACTATTTACGAGGCTGTGTGACTCCCATCGAAAATTCTTTATTTTAAGTGCTTATATTTGGTCAGTTTGAAAACTTCTTTCCCTTGTAAACTAGGTTGAACATTTCTGCACACAATGAAAAGAAAATTGAAATAAAAAAATAATGCTTATTGATTTATTTTGTTCATAAAAGCCCGCCCGCCCCTTTTTTGTGAATTTTTTTTCAATTTATAGATAGTTTAGCCTGCAAAATGTGTACAATTTTACTAAATTTGGTGTGGGATTACTAGTTTGAACATTCCTGATCATAAGAAAAATATAAGTGAACTGAAACAAATGATGCTTATTGGGTTTTTAAAATCAGAAATAAGCCCCCCCCCCCAGCTGCTTGCAACCATTTTCACTTTAAAAAATTTTAGGCTACAAATCCGAAATATTTTTAATATCTTAGGCATTCATTTGCACAATTTAACATTGCTGATCATCATTAAAATATTTTTTTTTTTGGGGGGGGGGGCTAACTTTTTTCTGGGCAAAAAAACCTCGCATTGAGTCTATTTTTGGTTGTATACGACCAGGACCAAAAAGATTTTTTTAGGTACTTAAATTTGCTATTTTTGAAAACTTTTTTCACTGTGAAACTAGTTTGAACATTTCTGAACATAATGATATGAAAATTAAACTGAAAAAAATGATGCTTATATTTTTATTTTGATCAGAAAGGCCCCCCCCCCCATGTTTTCAGCATTTTGCGTCAGTTTATATTTTTACTAAATTGAACATTTCTGATCATAAGAAAAATAGAAATGAACTGAAAAACATGATCCTTATTTGTTTATTTTGGTCACAAAAGGGCCACTCCCCTCGGCCTTGCTGTGTGCCATTAATTTCACTTTTTATATAGATTTGGCTAGAAATATTGGGAATATCCTTTTGAAAAGCAAGTACAGTAATACCTCATGATACGAACTTAATTGGTGCAAGGAGGAGGTTCGTAAGTCGAAAGGTTAGTAAGACGAAACATTGTTTCCCATAGAATGTGCCGGTGCCTGGAGGCTGTTGGGGCCTGGATGGGTGTCAACAGACTCAACCTCAACCCGGATAAGACGGAGTGGCTGTGGGTTTTGCCTCCCAAGGACAATCCCATCTGTCCGTCCATTACCCTGGGGGGGGAATTATTGACCCCCTCAGAGAGGGTCCGCAACTTGGGCGTCCTCCTCGATCCACAGCTCACATTAGAAAACTATCTCTCAGCTGTGGCGAGGGGGGCGTTTGCCCAGGTTCGCCTGGTGCACCAGTTGCGGCCCTATCTGGACCGGGACTCATTGCTCACTGTCACTCATGCCCTCATCACCTCGAGGTTCGACTACTGTAATGCTCTCTACATGGGGCTACCTTTGAAAAGTGTTCGGAAACTTCAGATCGTGCAGAACGCAGCTGCGAGAGCAGTCATGGGCTTACCTAGGTATGCCCATGTTTCACCATCACTCCGCAGTCTGCATTGGCTGCCAATCAATTTCCGGTCACAATTCAAAGTGTTGGTTATGACCTTTAAAGCCCTTCATGGCATTGGGCCAGAATATCTCCAAGACCGCCTCCTGCCGCACGAATCCCAGCGACCGATTAGGTCCCACAGAGTGGGCCTTTTCCAGGTCCCGTCAACTAAACAATGTCGGTTGGCGGGCCCCAGGGGAAGAGCCTTCTCTGTGGCGGCACCGGCTCTCTGGAACCAACTCCCCCCGGAGATCAGAACTGCCCCTACTCTTCCTGCCTTCCGTAAACTCCTCAAAACCCACCTTTGCCATCAGGCATGGGGGAATTGAAACATCTTCCCCTGGGCATGTTTAATTTATACATGGTATGCTTGTGTGTGTGTCTGTTAGTTAGTATATGGGTTTTTTTAAAGCTTTAAATATTTTAACTGATTGGATTATTTATGATTTGTACTACTTGCTGTGAGCCGCCCCGAGTCTTCGGAGAGGGGCGGCATACAAATCCAAATAATAAATAAATAATAAATAAAATCCGTGCAACCAAAAAACCCCCCGCAAAAAACTTCCGCGTTCGGCTTCGGGAGACATCTGGGAAGCGGCGCGGCTGTTTTAAAAGGTCACAGCCGGCCTGGGGGGCTTCCCAGCACCCCCCGAACCCTGAACTTGTGCCAAACTTCCAGGTTCGGGGTTCGGGGGGGTGCTGGGAAGACCCCCAGGCCGGCTGTGACCTTTTAAAACAGCCGCGCCACTTCCCAGCTGTCTCCCGAAGCCGAACGCGGAAGTTCGGCTTTGGCGTTCGGCTTCAGGAGACAGCTGGGAAGCGGTGCGGCTGTTTTAAAAGGTCACAGCCGGCCTGGGGGGCTTCCCAGCAACCTCCCGAACCAAACCCGGGGTTCAGAAAATTTTTGCCTCTTCTTACGAACGTTTTTCGAGTTACGAACCGGCATTCGGGAGGCTTCTGGGAAGCCCCGCCGCCCGGCTGTCACCTTTTAAAACAGCCGCGCGGCTTCCCAGCAGTCTCCGAACGCCGGTTCGTAACTCGAAAAAAGTTCGTAAGAAGAGGCAAAAATTTTCTGAACCCTGGGTTCGTATCACAAGTTGTTTGTGAGACAAGGGGTTCGTATCTTGAGGTACCACTAGACAACTAAGTTTATGAAAGAAATCCATTTTACTAAAAAAAAGTCTTTAATTTTGAAATTAACAGCATAACTTTTATATAAATTGAAATAATTGAACCCAGCGGGGGGGGGGCATTTATGTGCAAAATAAACAAATAAGCATCAATGTTTTCAGTTCAATTTTCATTTCATTATGTTCAGAAATGTTCAACCTGGTAATTTAATACCAAAGTTATTGTATATATTTGGAATTAGAAGCCTAGAAAAATTTATAAAGTGACATGCTTGGAAAAACGGGTGGATGGCCCTTTTATGAGCAAAATAAACAAATAAGTATCATTTTTTACAGTTCAATTTTAATATCATTATGTTCAGAAATGTTCAAACTAGTAATTCCACACCAAATTTAGTAAAAGTGTACATTGTTTACAGGCAAAACTATTTATAAATTGAAAAAAAATCACAAAAAAGGGGTGGGTGGGCTTTTATGAGCAAAATAAACCAATAAGCATTTATTTGTTTGTTTGTTTGTTTGTTTGCTTATTCGATTTTTATGCCGCCCTTCTCCTTAGACTCAGGGCGGCTTACAACATGTTAGCAATAGCACTTTTTAACAGAGCCAGCATATTGCCCCCACAATCCGGGTCCTCATTTTACCCACCTGGGAAGGACGGAAGGCTGAGTCAACCTTGAGCTGGTGATGAGATTTGAACCGCTGACCTTCAGATCTACAGTCAGCTTCAGTGGACTGCAGTACAGCACTCTACCTACTGCGCCACCCCAGCTCTGCATTCTTTTTTTTATTTCAATTTTCATTTCATTGTTTGCAGAAATGTTAAACCTAGTTTCCAAGGGAAATAAGTTTTCAAATTGACCAAATATAAGTACTTAAAATAAAGAATTTTCGGTGCGAGTCACACAGACTCGTAAACAGTGCAAGTGTATAGTGGTTTTGAACAGAGCAGCAGGGTTAAATTGCATCTATAAATTGCATCTATTGTTTTGCCCTGGTCAAGTTTTGAGGTCCATATGTTTTTGCAGTGTAGTAATTGTAGATTGCAGGATTTCCTTTTGGAAAATAGGTTGTTAGTTTCTAGGTGGAGGGTAATGGATTGGTTTATGATTGATTCCATGACTTTGCATGTGACACACCATAGAGAGTTTTCTAATTTTCTACTAGACTGGGGTCTCCCTTTTTGAAGATGGGGATGACTGTGGCTAGTGACCATAGGATTGGTAGGAAACTGGTCCTATAAGATTTTTCAAAGATTATGCTTAGTTGTTCAACTATAGCTGTGGAGAGCTTTTTTAGGAAGCATGCCCATAGTCCATCAGGTCTGATTGACAAAAAAAGGTTTTAGACATTGCAATGCTTTTTTAAAATTATCTTCGGTGAAGTCCATTTATGTTAAATCATTGTGAGTATTTGTGGTACATCTAGGGAATTTTGGGCATGAACAGTTGCTGTTTATAAAGACTGAGCCAAATAATATATTGAAGAGGCTAGCTTTGACTGTTTCATTGTAGCATTCTTTATTGTTGGGTCCTTTTAGTGGTGAGAGGGGCCTCAAGTCCTTAAGTTTGTTATCTACGAAGTTGGAAAAGGTGCAGTTGGAGTTTTTCCTCTTGTTTGCTGTGATAAGTGGAGCATTCTGTCTTTGTTTTATGACATATATTTTTGTAGTAATTTTTGAAGTTAGCTACATAGGCTGCTTTGTTATTTTGCCAGATGGATTTTGGGGGTGGATTGTAGCTTCCTTATTGATATGGGTAGTTTGTTTTCCTTGGTTATGGTGGGTATTAGTGGTATGTGCAGTCTGGTAGTTCTTTTGACTTCAAGCGAGAAGATGTTATAGGGGTCATTGGCAGCGTTACAGCCAGAGAATAGAGTTTGCCAGTTCAAGAGTTGAGAGATCTATAAGTTCATAGTTGGCTTTTTTAAAGTTGTTTTTGGGTGTACCATTATTAAGGTGATTCTTGCAATGGTTTGGATTGAGGTTGAAGTCTATCATGCTATGGTCAATGTTGGAAATTTCTCCAAAACTTTCTCCAAATTTCTGTTTGACCATTTGGTGCCATACAAACCAATGATGTTTTAAGGATTAAAAGCAGCTCTTCTTGGTTTGGAGTAATAAGAAGGAGAGAAGGTAACATGTAAGCAGTCATAGAATAGAATAGAATAGAACAGAACAGAATAGAATAGAATAGAATTCTTTATTGACCAAGTGTGATTGGACACACAAGGAATTTGTCGGTGCATATGCTCTCAGTATACATAAAAGAAAAAGATATATTTGAAGATTGTTACTATAATAAAGAATAAAGAATACTTATAGCCTTCAGTTTCTTGATCTGGTCTACCTTGTATTGCTGGCAACTCTCCATTAAAAAGGAACCTGAAGTTTGGACTTAAAAATGATGGTGATGATTCTGAATAAAGCAAGGAACAGTATTTTGATAAATAATGATAATCCTGCATTTTTATAATAGCTAGGGAAAATGGAGCATTAAAATTTGCCAAAGTTCTTGTATTTTGCTGTTTTATTCCTACCCACTTTTCTCTTTCCATTAGAAAGAGCAATTTGTTTCTTCTGCATACTCTAAGAATTATTTGTTGGGAAAAAGATATACTAACCGTGTATCTTATAGATACTTATTCTGTCTTATTGAATTCAGTAGTACTCACAGGAATTCGGGAGGTGTAAAAATTTAATAAAGTCAATGAATCTCAGATGGCAACTATAATCAAGGAAGCACTATTTAAAATGTGCTTTTCTTCCCAAACTTCAGGAAATGTTGGTCCATCTTTGCTAGCAGATAAAGCTAAAATTCAATATTGGGGAAGCTTCCATATTCATCAACATTGATTTATTTCACTACTTTGATCTCCATGCTTTCGTCACCTAATCTGCAGCCAAGTGTCAGAAGAGGGTATCTGGCAATAGTATCCACAGCCAGGCAATGATTTAAATACATGAAATGAATGTATAAACTGTATTAAAAGCAGCACGAAGCTAACAACTTCAGCCTGATGATGGTGAGTGAATGTGATTGCGCCGAAGCGTCCCATAGACACTCAAAATATTACACAGGGTAAAACCCAAAATCAGAACAACACACACACACACACACACAGAGTATATACATACATTATACACACACACACACACACACCATACATATATATACAGCTAAGAAACTAACATTTACATCCATAACAACCTTTGAGAGTAGGTAAAGCTGCAATTCAATGTTGGGGAAGCTTTTATATTCACCTCCGTTGATTTATTTCACTGCTTTGAACTCCTGCACATGATCTCCATGCCTCTGTCACCTAATTTGCAGCCAGAGTAAGAAGATGGTATGTGATAATATTATTCAGAGCTAGGCAATGTCGTTATTTTAATTGATGAGCATTAACTGTTTGGAGATGTTTGATGGTTCTCAGATTTAGTGATTGAAAACTGTTATATCTGCTTCATATGAATGCTTAGATCAATGATGTTGAACCTTTCTTTGCTCAGCTGCCAAAAGGGCATGCACCCATGCAATATTGGGTGCGCATATATCCACACACATAATGCAATAGCCTCCCCCTGTGCATGCTTGCACAACACCCTGTGCTTCCTCTTCCCCTGAATTTGCACGCAGGGCTCACCAAAACCTCCAGAGCTTATGGATGGCAAGAACAGACCCAACAGGCCTATTTGAAATTCAGAAATGAACTTCTGGTTGGGCTGTTTTTTACCCTCCTCAGGCATCAGAAAAGCCTGTGAATGGTGAAAAACGGACACAACAGGCCTATTGGAAGTTTGAAAGAAATTTACGATAGACCTGTTGTGTCCATTTTTCACCATCCACAGGCTTGGAAGGCTCTCCTGAAGCCTGCGGAAGGCGAAAACGACCTCCCTTGCCCTTCAGAAGGCTGAAAATCAGCTGGCTAGCACAGACATGCATGCTGGAGCTGACATAGGCAATGCCTGATGTGCCCTCAGATATCGCTCCATGCCATAGACTCACGTGCCATACATTCACCACCACAGGCTTAGATATTCATGATCACCTATTGTAATCCTGGTCTGTTCACTTTTCAGTTGCCAAGCACTCACATTTTGATTATTGGACTGGGGGAACGCTGCAATGATTGTAAATGTGAAAACCCATTATTATCACTTTTTCCTTGCTTTGATTGTACATTTCCTTCCATCTTGTCTGCTGTTTTCTGTTTTTCAGTCACCATTTCAGTCATTGCCTGTGCTCAGTGCTTCCTCTTCTTTTTCAGCTTCTCAGCATTCTCTTCAACCTCTGTTCCTGCCCCTAAACCCAGTTCCAGCCTTCTTCTTGCTCATCATCTTCCTATATTCATTGTTGCTTTAATTTTCCTGGTACTGTTGTTATCTTCATCAACATCATCCCCATTATGCACTCCATGCATGATCTTGGAGATTTAGAAGCAGCATAGTGGGGTGTTTGACTGCGTGTATATGTATATATGAATAACCACCTGTTAGAGTGATGGTTGTGTCTGTCTGTATGTTCATTATTAGAGTATTTCTGTATATCTGTTGCACTTCAAGTGGGAATCTAATGGTTCTAGCCCACACTTGGTAATTGAGTGAGTATAGATCAGTCACAGTCAATCTGTCCCACAGGTTCATTGTGGTGGGAATAAAATGAGAGGCAAAGTGACATTTATTCATTCATTCATTCATTCATTCATTCATTCATTCATTTATTTATTGGATTTGTATCTATCTATCTATCTATCTATCTATCTATCTATCTATCTATCTATCTATCTATCTATCTATCTATCTATTTATTGGATTTGTATGCCGCCCCTCTCTGTAGACTCGGGGCGGCTCAGAATGAGAAACAGTACAAATCCAATACTTAAAACAAATTAAAATCCTTAAAAACAATCATACATCTCATACAGACCATACATAAAGCAGAAACGGCCCAGGGGAATCAATTTCCCCATGCCTGACGACAGATATGGGTTTTGAGGAGTTTGTGAAAGGCAAGGAGGGTGGGGGCAGTCCTAATCTCCGTGGTGGGGGGGAGTTGATTCCAGAGGGTCGGGGCCGTCAGAGAGAAGGCTCTTCCCCTGGGTCCCGCCAGACAACATTGTTTCATCAACGGGATCCGGAGAAGGCCAACTCTGTGGGACCTAACCGGTCACTGGGATTTGTGCAGCAGAAGGTGGTCCTGGAGATATTCTGGTCCAATGCCATGAAGGGCTTTATAGGTCATAACCAACATAAACCACTCATAAAAAGAACAGCATAAAAGTTATATGGCTGTACAAGCACATTAAGTTAACCATCTCCTTGCAGTAGTTTCTGTTTAGAAAGTTCAGATATATTAAAGCTATATAATTTTAAAAATCAACAGCAGCTCAAGTGAGTAAACTGCAGAGTTTTTTTAGATGCAAATGAATATCTTTATTTTGTCATGCTTAAGATACTGTCAATAAGATAGTAATTCTTTTGAAAATGGCTGAATCCTGGATTTTATTGCTAATTGTTTACATTATGTGTGGCATAACATAGATAAAGTTTGTTGTTTGTTTTTTTTTAATCTGATTCTGTTCCTGAAAGGTCTTTCCAAGTTTTAAAACGAAATTGCTAAATTGCGATAGCTGATAGAAAATTGTTGGTATCTGCTTAAATGTTAGAATTTATCTTTGTTCATCAGGGTTCAAAACTGAAACTCGAGTATTAATAAAATAGATGGCCTTTTTAATTAGCTAAATGACTTTACCAGGCACAGATATCTATTTTGACTGGGGAGGGGGGGAATTGACTGGGAAAAGCAGCCATTGCTATTATAGGGTGGAGCTGAATTTCAGTGGAGAAATTTAATCCCAAGAGTGACAGTCAACTGTTTGATTTGGAGTATGCTTTGAATACATTTCTACTTTGCTAAAGGGCCAAAAAAAAAAAAGTTGCTTGAGGCATCTCTTCTCATTGTATGTGGGGAACCTGATCAGACTTTGATATTAGTAGTGGAACAGAAATATTATACTATATTCAGATATACACCAGCTGGCTAACTTAAAGAAAAAGGCCGGTAAGTACCAAAATCACTTGGAAAGAAGCTCTTCTAGCTTCTTATCAAGTATTATTTTCTTCTTCTATGGTGAATCTTCTACTTGTAGTATATTACAGGGGTGGAATGCAGTGGGGTAGAAAAAAATGGAGCTCTATCCCAGAGCACCCAATCTGCACTGAAAGATGTTGAAGGAAAATACAGGGTGTCCTGCATAAAGCCCGCTCACAGTCTGGTAGTAAAAATTTTGGTAGACCATATCTAAATACTCACTCACTCACTCACTCACTCACTCACCCCCTCTCTTTCTCTCCCTCCCTCCCTCCCTTTCTCCTTCCCTCTCCATCAGACTAGAAACTAGGAGATAGTGAGTTTTAGTTCTGCTGGAGCATAAAGCCACTTGGGTGATTTTGTTTCTTTTTGCCTAAGGGGGCAGGCAAGGGTAAGCCAGGAGTGGGCAGCAGGCAGGACAGGGTGGAACACAGTTTCATCAGCGGAAATGAAGATGCGTGCACAGCTCCAGCTGATCAGCAGCTGTCACTTCCTGGATTACTGATCTCACCTTGGCTCTCCTCTTTTTCCCTGCTGCTACTGCTGCATGTACGCTCCTTGCTTTTTTCCTCTTTCCTCCTTCCTGGCCTTAGACAAGCTTCCCTCTCTCCTGCCCGGGTCTCCTCCAGCCTCATGCGGCCACCTCCCACCTGAGGTACACGTAGAAGGCATGGGTGGAAGCAGCACTGGCAGCATTTATGCTTCTGGCAGCACCTGTTTGCCTAGCTACTCAACCTGAGGTGGGGGGGCGATCCAGGAAAGAGAGCATGGGAAACACAAAGCAAATTGTCACCCCAGCGAGCAACACTGGTAAGGTTGTAAGTCATGGATTTAACAGTTCACTTGAATGATGATGATCGTTCAAGCCACTCTCACCTGGTCACATGGCCGACAAGCCACTCCTACCCAGTCACATGACCATTTAGCCACACCCACAAAATAAGCCACACGCACAGTGTGGCGGTAAAAATTTTGGCTGCCCATTACTGGGGTAACCCACTCTCCCCCCCCAAAAAAAATTAACACTTTTGTCAAGAAAACTGCCAGGGACTTGTCTAGGTAGTCATCCAGATTTTAAAAAAACAAACAAGCATTGATTCAGAGGAACAAAATAATTATGTCCAATCCATCTATCTATCCACCCATCCATCCATTTTGCCAATATCAAGTGGCTGGACTATTTGTTCTTTTGTATCCAGACAGTAAAAACACCAGTGAATTTCAAGCTTTACTGTATAATTGTAGCAAGCAAATAAAATAGAAATGCCAGGAAGCATAACTTACCAAGCAAGATGTTCTCCCTTCAGCTGCTGGAAGCCCTGTTTCAAACAGTGGAGATATTCCAAGGCCCTGGGTAACCAGCAATGGGCAGTTAATTCTGTGCAGAGGCTCAAAGCTAAATGGACAGTTTCAGGTTTTTATTAAAACCTGGCACCAATGCTTCATGGCCCTGCTTCCATAGTCACAACACTGCAAGATCTGACTTTGACTTACACATAACTCTGGGACAGGAAGAAGGGCTTGGAGAACGTCTACTGAAAAGCCAGCGCTAACCTAGAAAAATCTACAAAATTGCCTCCCCCATTCCCTTATTCATTAAGCAGGAGCGTAACTTAGAACAAACTTTAAACTTCTAGAATTTCCTTAATATAAAGGATACATAATGAAATACATCAACAAAGAAAACAAACAAACAAAAAGCCCAGTTGCCTCTTGAAAAAGCATCTTTGGGACATCTATGACCTGGATGACTGAGAATCTCCATAGTCAAAATACATCACTAAAGTCCTCAAAATACAACAGTCTTCCACATTGCCACTACATCAACCAATCACCATATTGGGTATATCATATCTAAATACTGCACGTCAGTCTGTTTTATTCTGATTCAGATTCCTGATCCATCTAGCCCGGTAGTAGAGCTCTCACAAATGGTGCTGAATTCCAACATTTCAAGTGATCTAGTGATGCTTGCCAGTATGATCAACCTACAGAGATGCAGGAATTCCAGGTCAGCAATATTTAGATGGCTATAGGCTCTAACTCTTATTCTTATCCTGCCAACAATTACTGCCTTGAACAGAGGTCAGAGGTCTTTTTGGATAGGCCAGGAGTTGAACATGCAACATTTTCATTCAGGCTACTTGTTCTTTTTATTGCAACCATGGTACCCACCAGGTTTATGATTCCATCTGATGCTTTTTAATAATGTTATTTTAAAAAAATAATGGAATGGACTGTAGCACTGTAGTCCACAGAGTTGATGCTACCAATGTAGTTGGTAATTTTGCAAAAATCTTTGAACCTCCAATAGGAGTTTTAGAAAGGGTATTTTCTACTCCTTTTTTGGTACAGTACTGAAAATTATACTGTTCTTTTTTGTACACTGCTTTGAGATCTTTCAAGAAAAAGCTGACTATGAAGATGAGGGTGATGCTAATACTCAGGTAGACTGAGGGAGAAGCTGGCTTTATGAATTGCTTGCCATCTTGCTCTCATTTCCTATACCTTCTTCACATAGGAAAGTCCTCCCACTCACTAAAGGATTTTCTTCCTTGTAAAGAAAGGAAATAGACCACTTCCAGTTAGAGTACTAGGAAGGAATGTAGTTTTGAATATGGCTGAGGAATTTCTGATAATTATTTCTGATAATTCCTGAAAATTAGCAGGAATTAGCAAGAAGATGAACGCAAACTAGAGTCTTTATTATTTTTCCAGTCCAAGGATGAATTAAAATTAGAATTCAATCTGCACGCTTTTGCATGCCTCTAGTTTATTTCCCAATTGCGTGTTTTGCATCGCAGGTGAACATGAGTGAAATTTTCGATCACTATTTAATTTGCTACAGCAACCAGCTCTTGTTTTATATTGTTATCTGGTGATCATTTAATCTGAGTGAAGCTCGGAGGCAGTCTTCTTTTATTTCCCATGAGTTTCTGCAACAAAGCACTCTGTAGTACAATACAAATGTTGTTTCTCCGAAGGCTTAACTACCCACACTGCTTCTCAAAGATTCTTCCATCTACAGGCATCAGCTTGCTAAAATTTCATATATAGAAGGAATACTTGCCTTGGAAATACAAAAGGCAAGATCTTTAAAACCTCTGGTCCATGCACTGGCACAGTTCTGTTGCATACCAGAAATCAGGCCACACAAACAAGCAAAGCCCCATCCACAAGATGCAAGATGCACACAAAACCATACCTACTGTGGCCTAAGGAAAAGTTTTTCTCCACAGAACCAGTCCCTGATGCCCAAAAGATTTGGGGCCACTGCTTTAAAAGATTTTGAAATTTTCCATTATTGTCAAAGATGAATGAGCTGCAGCTCTTGTAACTGAATAGTTTAAAAAACTATTTTATATATCTCTCAGGCAACAGCAGAATTATCAGTACCTATGATAGTATGACTTCCTTTTCCACCACAGCAAGTAGATCATTAAAGGTTACAAGGTATAGCATCATATCAATTTTATAAAATAATTTATTTTGATAAAATAAACCATCTTTATATTCCTTCCTTTTATTTTTAACATTATTTATTTATTATTTATTAATTGGACTTTTATGCCGCCCCTCTCCGAGGACTCAGGGCGGCTTACAACATATAATAAAACAATATATAACATCTTAAATCCAATTAATTAAATTTAAAATCTATAAACACCCCAAAACCATAAAAACCAGTCATTCCCATTCAATTAACTTTCTTTCAACACATTCATCAGCCAGGGGGCAAGAGTCTAGTGATCCCAAGCCTGGTGACATAAATGAGTCTTAAGACACTTGCAGAAGGCGAGGAGGGTTGGAGTTGTATGAATCTATGGGGGGAACTGATTCCAGAGGGCCAGGGCCCCCGCAGAGAAGGCTCTTCCACTAAGCTCCACCAAACGACATTGTCTAGTTGATGGGACCTGGAGAAGGCCGACTCTGTGGGACCTCTTGACCTTTAGTATTTTCAAATAATACTGATAGGTACCTATAGCTTAATTCCTTTTCACAGTGTCTTTTTGGAAAGCATATAGCATGGTTTTAGTAAGATGGCTATTGACTTATTTCCCAGAGATCTAAACCCACTTTTAGTCTTCTTCCGAGGAACAATTGCCTGGAGTACTTATGGGTGATCTGAAGCTCTCTCCTTATCTGGAGATGAATTATGAAGAGCAAATCTACTCACTGGATTTTTGTTCCTCAGCAGTCATCAGTTCTGTTCTGGTGGAGCCATATTTAGTTTACATTTTTTCCCTGGAAGTCTTGAAAATTTCATGGATTTCAATGGACCATTTGCAAAATTTAGAAATGCAGCTTAAGATTTTTAAAGGCATTGACTCTTCTCTGCTGTTGTCATGCTATAAAACTTGTCAGCTTATTTACAAAAATAAGTGTTGGTGGCATAATAAGCTCTGATAAAACAGGAAGTTTAAGAGACCAGTTTAAATGTGCTCAGGTTTTGTTTTTGAACTCATAAATGAAGTTTTAATATAAAATTGAAGTGATTTGTTAATGTTATGGCAACATAAGATGACAGTTAAATATTATTTTGGACAGAATCAAAGAACTCTGGAAGTTGGCAATTTTGACATGGATCATTTAAACACATCATTCATTTATACATCTTATTTATGTCACACTGCTTTAAAAATGAAATTGTCTTTCACTCAGAGGAGCAACAAAGATGATTACTGTGCTGTTGGACAAGTTTCTTTATTAATTTTTCCAGCAATAATCAATCCAAGAATCGCATAAACACCAATAGCAGTGATGGCAAACCTATGGCACAGGTGGCATGCGGAGCCATATCTGCTGACATGCAAGCCATTGCCATAGCTCAGCTCCAGCACGCATGTGTGCACCGGCCAGCTGATTTTTGGCATTTTCAGCTTCTGGAGGGCTCCGGCAGGATGGAAGCCTCTGGAGCCTGGAGAGGGTGAAAAACGGGCCTACTGGGCCCACCGGAAGTTAGGAAATGGGCTGTTTCTGGCCTCTGGAGGGAGGCAGGCATTGAATTATGGGTGTGGGCACTCATGCAGCTGCGATAGTGTTTGTGCACATACTTTTGGCACCTGAGGGAAAAAAGGTTCACCATCACTGACTTATAGTATAAGCACCTATAATACTTTCTGAAAGATAAACGTGGATAAACTTAAAACTTGCTAGGAAAGCCTTAGACTTACTGTACATTATTAAGTCTAATTCTGAAGTATTCGATGATTATCCAGAAGTATTTGGATAAGTCAATGAAAATAATAAAGGCATGACTAAATCTTCCTGTTACTAACTTATTGGTAATTAAGCTCTTGGGCCTTTTATTGTGAAATAACGCAGGCTGAGGAAGAGAATACCCAAGCACAATTTCTGTTTGTCCTGCATCCATTCCTTTTCGATGTTTCCAACCTGTAGACAGGTTAGAGGTGACCCACATTATTCTCTGGGTTCCATTCCAAGATAAAACTGAAAATCTAGAATGAGTCTGTGGGATTTGAGAAAGGCCTTTGTTCTGGAGTTTGTGGTCATCTTCTCATTTCTATAAAATAGCCATCTATGCAATGTGCCTGGTTTGTTTTTCTTATTCTTCCTTGGTCATAAAGGATGTTGTTATTTCTCTCTGGTTGTGTGGCTCCATATGGTTTCCCAGAGGCAGTTGGCTTTTTCCGTTGAGTCCAGATCCAAATCAATTCAGTCTGCTTCATGCAAATGAGTCGTTAAATTGGTTGGGATTTCCAGCAGCTGGCCTGAGTGGCTCATCACCACTGTTGTGCGATTTGTTTTATAAGTAGACAAACTTCACAGTAATCAGTAACTTAACATCTCTTTAAAGTCTCTATTTTGCCTTCTCTTCCCTCAAGTCTTTTCTTTATTTCTTTATTAAATTTGTATGCCGCCCCTCTCCGCAGACTCGGGGCGGCTTGCTTACTTACTTACTTACTTACTTACTTACTTACTTACTTACTTACTTACTTACTTACTTACTTATTAACAAAGAAACAGTTGTAACAAAATTGAGAAGCTGAAACATTTTCAGAATTCACATGGGCAAATAAAAACACATGTACGTGTAAGTGAAATTCTGCAAACTTGAAAAATTTCTATGTAAGCAGAAAAACCCCAAACCCCTGCCTACCATAGAAATATTAGAGTTATATGAAAGCATGATCTTGTCCTGTTTGTTGTAGCATATCCTGTAGGCCTGTGCAATACAGAACCTCCACTGTCTCACCACTGAAGCCTGGCAAGCACCATTCTCTGCAACCAACTGCACCAATATTAATAATCCACATTGGGGAAGGTGACAGTGCAAATAACAGAACACATGGAAGGAATTTCATACGTGGATTCATAGACCACTCTGTCAGGGCTTGCCAAAACAAAGTGTCCAAATAAAAAAGAAACCTGCAATGACTGTGCACAAGAGGTGGGATCCTCCCAGTTTAGACCGGATCGCCCAAGCCACTTGTGATCTGCTGTGATGTCATGTTAACAGATCAAGCGTTGCCAGTCCATGCATGCCACCATCTTGTTTTGTTGTTCAGCTGCTCGAAAAAGGACCCTCCTGCCCCCGGGTTAATACTGACCTTTATTTCTTTGCCCGAAGCACAACTGATCAGCTCCTCAGCTGTGTTTCAGGCTGATGCCAGCTTCTTAGCATGCATGGAAGCCTTATTTATTTATTTATATGTTTGTTTGTTTGTTTGTTTGTTTGTTTGTTTGTTTGTTTGACTTCTACACTCACCTTCTCGAAGTGACTCAGGGAGGTACAAGGGGACTCATGCACACACGTCACAATGCAAACCAGTGAGGAAGGTACAGTGGAACCGGTGATGGTCTCCTATGGGAACGGTCAGGAATGCAGTTCTGGTCACAAAATTTGGAGCTCCATCCCAGAGCACCCAATTTGCACTGAAAGATGTTGAAACAAAATGCATAAGTCACACCCACAGTTTGGTAGTAAACATTTTGGTAGCTCGTCACTGAGTGGAACCCACTCCTGCTGTGAACCTGATTGCATCAAAATCTACACAAAATGTTCCTGGACAAGCAATGGGGTTCAAACCTATTAAATCTTATCCTAATCACTTGAAGAGAGAACAAGGAGTAACAGATGGAGGAGATCAACAGATCAAGGAAAGATCCAAGCCAGAACTAAGAAGAAATTTCTTGACAGAGAGAATAATTTTCCTCAGTAGAACGGCTTGCCTCTAGAATTTGCAGGTGCTCCATCACTGGAGCTTTTTCTGAAGAAAGTGGACAGCCATTTGTCTGGAATGGTATGCTTGAGCAGAGTGGGTTGAAGTACAGACCCCCAAGATCCCTTTCAACTCTATTGAAATTCTATTATGATTAAAGGAGCAGAACCATTGAACGCCCAACACCCATTTGCATAATCAGCACAAGTGTGATTTTTGTCTTGCGATGTTTAATCAATGCTACAATAAAACACTGCAAAGAATTATGTACTTTAAATATTTCAAGGTGTTTTTGACTATGAGCAGCAGTGATTTAAAGCAAAATTTAAAAAAAGTACTTTGGCTGAGTTTTTGTAGAAATCTGGAAATAAACAATAAAGGAAATGGAAAATTAATGACTCCTTTGTTCCATTTCAGAAGCAATATAAGGCCCTGACAACTTTGAGAACCATGGGATGAATTTAAACAAAGAGAAAGCTTTTTTAATATATTTCTAGTCAGAAATTCAGATTCTGCATTCAAAGGACACACTGGCTCTGATTCTATCTTTTCCATGCTCACTGCACTTTTGAATTGAACTGTGGATGTGCAGCTGAATGCATGGAGGGCTATTGGATCAGGCTTCTGAACAGTGACAGATATTTTTCAATGCATGAACACATGGCTCTCCATGCATTCAGCTTTATATTCAACGTGGCCATTCAATGATCAAAGAACAAATTCAGAAGAGGGGGGAGGGCAGAGCTCCCTCTGGATACTTAAATAGAGAATATGAAATCTTTTCAAATAGCCCAGGGTTCAAATGGAAAAGCCTGATTGTTTTCTCAATGTTCCAAATTTAAATTAATTGGTGTGCAAATGTATTCTTCCTTTTGCTTTTTTGCTTACATTTTAATTTTTCTAGGTCCGTTTTGTCTAATTACATTTCTAAAATAAAGTAGCTGCAATATGCTATTTCTCAAAGACCCAGTGAGCTGTTTCCTCTAATAATAACATAGATTTTTATATTCATGCTTTTCATTAGTGTATCAAAAGCTTCAAATGATTGTCTTAAGTTTTGGGTCATTGAGAAATAAACATTAAGTAAATTGATTTTGACAGTACTAAATTACTTTCCAAAACAGAAAACTACAGCAAAAGAATAATCATGGAGATAGAAAAACATCCCCAAAATATGAACAAGCGGGATGATACCTCCCGCCTACCAGACATATGGAAACCAGCCCTCAAACGTAACCCAGCCATAAAAACTGAAACTAGACTCAGAACACAAATTGCAAAACAATCAAGTAGCCTGCAAGCTCCAACTACTCAGGATATCACGCCTAATCAACAACCATTAACTAATCAGCATACTTCAGCTACATCAACGACCCCAGATGTTACCCCACTGACTCACCAGGAAGTTTCTACACAGCAGGCAATTGCTGAGCCATCAAACCACACCCAGCCACCAGTATTTATAGAAGGAAGGCAGCTCAGGTCTCTCAGTGTTCGCCTTAGAACAAGGACAGAAACATCAGCCTGAAAATGACGAGTGGGACCTCATCGAAACGTCACCAGAAATTTCCAAATCCTACACGGGAAGAAACCTGAATATACCAAGACAGCCATACCTGTACCCGTGAAAATCTACAAAAACACACATATGTATGTATGTATGTATGTATGTATGTATGTATGTATGTATGTATGTAGATTGTTCTGAGTTCAGGTTTTGCCCCGTGTAATATTTTGAGTGTCTATGCGACGTTTCGGTGAAATCACATTCACCATCATCAGGCTGAAGTTATAAGCTTCGTGCTGCTGTAAATATAGAATATATTATATATATACATACACACACACATAGTAAAATACATGATGAAGGTTATAGAGGAGATATTCATAGTAAAATATATCTATGAAAGAATAGAAAAGATATAGTAATAGAACATATCAATGAAAGAATAGAAGAAGAGATATAGGAATAGAAGAAAGGTATAGGAGAGATAGGAGAGCAATAGGACAGGGGACAGAAGGCACTCTAGTGCACTTGTACTCGCCCCAGTACAAGTATCTTTTTCTTTTATGTACGTTGAGAGCATATGCACCAAGACAAATTCCTTGTGTATCCTATCACACTTGGCCAATAAAATTCTATTCTATTCTATTCTATTCAAAGGTTCAGTCCCAAGTAGCTTATCTTTTGACAAATGTCAGATGCACCCAGGTCTTTCCCTGACAAAAATAATTAAATTGTGGATAATCATTACGAAAGTTTCACACACACAAACTTTCAATAGATAAACGGGATGAACTGTTGCACTGTCACAGCAGAATAAAAAGTTCTCACTTAGTTATTGATTTTAGGAATCTCAAACTTACGAAGTTTTAGTCTTCCTGTTACAAAACAATGAAATTCAGTCTGAAGACTGTCAGAGTGACTTACATGAAAATCCTGTGAGCGATACAGCATACAGTATAAGACAAAGCACCGATATAATTTTGATTTACTCCAGTGGACTTGCAAGAGAACAGGGACAGGGAAATTCTTCAATGACTTATGTGGTTTTAACTTAATTCTATTGTATCAGCCTGGCCGTAGAAATCTCATTTTTGCTTCTGTGAAGTGCCAACATTTTGCATAATAAACCTAGGCAGATTTCTCCTTCATTTCCAAATGAGTTAAAAGATAGACAAAAGAAAAAATCCGATAAGGCAAATTTGTTTAGTTTTTTTATGAATTATGTGCCTCCCTGGATATATATGATCTTATCTCTCTATTTCTCTCTCTAATATATTTATTGTTATTTCTCAACTCAAAAATAATCTATAAAAATGCTTAATGAAGTATTTACTTCTATTACAGCTCAAGACTATAATTCCATTCTTACTTACTTTAGAACTACATTCTTTTAAACTCAATGGAGCAGGAGTGGGTTCTACTTACCTTCCCCGCAGGCTCGCATCCCAATGGAAGTGCACATTTTGAATGCAAGTGCTTTCTTCACTCACGCACATGCATTCTCTCATGCAATTTTGCTTCCGTGCATGCTTAATAGGTGGAAATCAACCTGAAAAACATCTGAAGAGCTGATCGGATGGGCTTCAGAAGAAAGAACAAAGGTCAATATAAACCAGGGGACAGGAGGGAAAAAGATGGTGGTGCCCATGGACCAGCACCAACTGATCCAGTTCAATGACATCACCAGTGGGTCGCTACCAGTTCAGGAGAACCGGTCTGAAATACTTCATTAAGCAGGAGGAACCCACCTCTGTAATGGAGTTTGCAAAGTGACCTACAGTATGTGACTGTACAGTAATAGTTAAGCCAAAAGCTGTAAAATACGTGAAAGAGAAGAACAAAAGGCCAAAAGCTAACTATCTGTTTTATCCCAACATTAGTAATCCTAAAGCTTTATGCAGCTGGCCATTTAAAGGAACAGATGTTTCTCTGCAGACAAATTCCATGTTTGTTCTAGGAAGCAGTGCTAGATAGCATAAAGGGCTAGCATTTAATCTCAGGAGCCTTCACAATTACAAGTTATTTGTGTTGTTAACGATGACATACGAAATGATAATTAATTCATATACAAAGCATAATTAGCCAAGAGTTTGGACATGGCTAGAAAGGAAATTTAATTGTAATCTAAACTGGGAGGTGCAATGGTTCAACGATTAAAGATAATTGAGCTTGTCAGCTAAAAATCTGATGGCCAGGGTTTGAGACCCAAGTGTTGCATGATGGGGTGAGGTCTGAGTTCCTGCAGTTTTTTTTAATTTAATTTTTTAATTGGTTTATTTACTAAATTAACAACAAACAAAAAATACTTTTAAAAAAGGGTACCCAACACCAATAAAAACCCACCACCATTTAGGGGGTTATATTATCTAGGGCCTCAACAGTCGGGTTTCAGGCCCGGTTACAGCACGGAAACTGCTTTGGTCACGTTGATGGATGATCTCTGGCGGGCCCGGGACAGGGGCTTGTCCTCTGTCCTGGTGCTTCTTGACCTCTCAGCGGCTTTTGATACCATCGACCATGGTATCCTTCTGCGCCGACTGGAGGGGTTGGGAGTGGGAGGCACTGTTCTCCAGTGGTTCTCCTCCTACCTCTCCGGTCGGTCGCAGTCGGTGTTAGTGTGGGGGGGGTCAGAGGTTGACCTCTAGGTTTCTCCCTTGTGGGGTGCCTCAGGGGTCGGTCCTCTCCCCCCTGCTATTTAATATCTACATGAAACCGCTGGGTGAGATCATCCAAGGGCATGGGGTGAGGTATCATCAATATGTGGATGATACCCAGTTGTACATCTCCACCCCATGTCCAGTCAATGAAGCAGTGGAAGTGATGTGCCGGTGCCTGGAGGCTGTTGGAGACTGGATGGGTGTCAACAAACTCAAACTCAATCCAGACAAGACGGAGTGGCTGTGGGTATTGCCTCCCAAGGACAATTCCATCTGTCCATCCATTACCCTGGGGGGGGGGGAAACTATTGACCCCCTCAGAGAGGGTGCGCAACTTGGGCGTCCTCCTCGATCCACAGCTGACATTGGAACATCATCTTTCGGCTGTGGTGAGGAGGGCGTTTGCCCAGGTTCGCCTGGTGCACCAGTTGTGACCCTATTTGGACAGGGAGTCATTGCTCACAGTCACTCATGCCCTTATCACCTCGAGGTTTGATTACTGCAACGTTCTCTACATGGGGCTACCTTTGAAAAGTGTTCGGAAACTCCAGATTGTGCAGAACGCAGCCGCGAGAGCCATCGTGGGGCTTCCCAGATTCGCCCACGTATCTACAACACTCCGTGGCCTGCATTGGCTGCTGATCAGTTTCCGGTCACAATTCAAAGTGTTGGTTATAACCTTTAAAGCCCTACATGGCATTGGACCAGAATACCTCCGGAACCACCTGCTACTGCACGAATCCCAGCGGCTGATAAGGTCCCACAGAGTTGGCCTTCTCTGGGTCCCGTCGACAAAACAATGTCGTCTGGCGAGCCCCAGGGGAAGAGCCTTCTCTGTGGCGGCCCCGGCCCTCTGGAATCAACTCCCCCCGGAAATTATAATTGCTCCCACCCTCCTTGTCTTCCGTAAACTACTTAAGACCCACCTATACCGCCAGGCATGGGGGATTTGAGACACCTTTCCCCCAGACTTATTATAATTTGTGTTTGGTATGTATGTGCTGTTTGGTTTTTAATTATGATAGGGTTTTTAGGGTTTTTTTAATATTAGATTTGTGCCTGTATAATACTGTTTTTATCGTGTTGTGAGCCGCCCCGAGTCTTCGGAGAGGGGCAGCATACAAATCTAATAAATTGTTATTATTATTATTATTATTATTATTATTATTATTATTATTATTATTATTATTATATTATTTACAATAAGTTTCAATTTCTTCCTTAGCTCCGGTTTACATTTCTTTACATACAAAAAGTGATTGGAATTTATTTTTCACATTGTCATCATAAATTCTACTTAAGATATAATTTTTCACCTTATTCCATCGTGCCATCAGCTTCTCCAATTTATTTTCATCAAAGTTATTTAATCCTATTTCCATAATTTCGAAGTGGATGTGGTCCACCATGTACCTGCTGTTATTTGCCCATCATAATTCCTGTTTATCCACACTTGAGAAACACTTGAGAAGAAAATTCAAAAGAGGTTCCACACAATGTTACATCATTGCACCCTGATTCAGAATTAACATGAAGGTTCTATCCTAACAATTAAAGGGTGGTGGTGGTGGTTTTTTGGATAAGGCTACTAAAATTTGTCAGGAAATAGAAGCAAGCATGCCTTTCATAAAAACAAAACAATGAAAGGAAGACTGAATAGTTACAGACTTGTAAATACTATTGTCAACTTGAGTCTTACTTTTTATATCCAGCGCTGTGGCAAGCTTGTCGCATAAACTCTATTGATTTCATGAATAATCAACAATATACCATGCCAATGACAGGTTTTATTCTCAGTGACTGTGGTAAGGAATTTTGTAGGTATACAATTCATCTTCACACGCTGTTGGTTGTTCATGCTTAAACAGAAGTGGAAAAGTGAAATCTATAATGATACCTGATGCTAGCAAATGCAAAGACACTTTGTTGTTTTCCTGGAGCTATTTTTGAAGCCTTTTGTATTCTGCATCTTCTTCTAAAAAACAAAAAACACCAAGATTTTACAGCTAGCTATCTGGCTATGGGTAGAAGCTGACTAAGGTACAAGAACAGCACAGATGAAATAAGAATTTTAGGATATTTTTTTTTGGTCAAGATTAGTATCAATATATGTAAATATCCAATCGGAGTCGAGGTCCGCCCGGATCCGAGCGACTTTATCAGTGAAAAATATGTTAAAGTCCTCAGCATTACTCTGCAAAGGCTCCCCAACTCCCCCCTGGTTAAGAATGGAGCAGGTCACCCTAAACAGAGCAGCTGGGCGAGATTCCACTGATGCAATCAAGGCGGCATGATACAGGCATTTTGCTGCCTTGAGCGCCACTTTGTAAGTCTTAATATGAGCTCTTACAAGTGTTCGATCGGATTCGGACTTACTCTTCCTCCATCGCTTCTCTAGACGTCTCTTCTGGCATTTCAACTCCTAGAGCTCCTTGTTGAACCATGGAGCTCTATGGGGTCTAGTGCCACGGAGAGGTCACAACGGCGCAATCCGGTCAAGAGCTTCCGTTGCAGCCTTGTTCCAGGCCTCAGCAAGAGACTCCGCCAAACTGTGGATGAGTGATTCTGGGATAACCCCAAGCACCCTCTGAAAGCCCTCCATCAGTTCTGCCTCCCTGCGAGGAAGGATTGGAGCCAGAAAGTTGAGCCGCAGTAGAAAATGGTCTGACCATGACAAAGGGAACGCTTCTAAGCCCCTTAGACTCAGACCATTACTCAGTTGCTCAGAGAGGAATACCATGTCGGGTGCATGCCCCCCTCATGTGTCAGACCCTGTACTACTTGAGTCAGGTCCATGGCTGTCATGGTGGCCATGAACTCCTGTGCTACCCCAGAGGTTTCACTGAGTGACAGTAGGTTAAAGTCCCCCAAGACAATAAGTCCTGGGAACCCCACCGCCAACCCGGCTACCTCCTCGAGCAGCACAGGCAGGGCTGTTGACACGCAGCTGGGAGACAGGTACGTGAGTAACAAGCCTACCTGAACCCCTAAGTCCAACTTCACCAGGAGGGACTCGCAACCCACAATCTCTGGAGCAACGAGTCTACGCAGGCAAAGGCTCTCCCTGGCTATAATAGCCACTCCTCCTCCCTTCCCTGGGGTCGGGGCTGATGCCATATCCGAAACCCGGCTGGGCAAATTTCAGAGAGAGGAACTCCTCCCTCTAGGCCCAGCCAGGTTTCGATCACACATGCCAGGTCGACCTCCTCATCCGGGATCAAATCCCGGATGAGGAGAGCACATACATATATATATACATAAGTACATATTATTCAGCAAGATATCATACATTTAGCTGCATAGATTATATATTAATGAATAGGGGGGGCAATATACAAGTTAAAAAAGTAGATATTAAAAGTATTTGGTTATCAGATCATGTCACACTATTGGCAGAATTGGAAATAGGTCAGGAACGCAATCAAAGAATTTGGAGATATAATGCAGTTGTAACTGCTAGTGAACAAGATAAAGAGAAATTGCAAACAGAGTTATGCGAATATTTCAGAATTAATGATGTGGGTGGTATTAAACAATCAATTGTGTAGGATGCATGTAAGGCCTTTTTGAGTGGACAATGTATATGTATGGAAGCAGATATTAGGAAGAGGTGGGGTAGAGAAAGGGAAATGAAGATAAGGGAAATAGATTTGATATATAGTTCTAAAATTCTAATCCAATTTTATGAATTAATAAATCCTAATATTAAACAACACCTAAATATATCTTTTACCAATATTCCATAGTCAGTCCGTATTTAATAATCAATCAGGAGGCAAAGCTTGGGGACAGACCCAGAGCAGCCGCCGCCACCTACTCCTCCCCGGGGCCGAGTAGGCCGAGGCTGGGCCCATCACCCCCAGCTCCAAGGGGCAGCCCCCAGCAAGCTGGTGGCAGGGCCTCAGCGGCAGGCGAGAGGCAGGAGGGACGAGCCAGGGCCTGGGCGGCAGGAGGGATGCAATGAGCCAGCAGTGGGACTTTGGTGGCGGGCAAGCAGTGAGAGGGACATGGCACTGGGATCCGCTGCCCCCCAGCAACGGACGGTTAGTGGGATCCCTCCCCCCATCTGGCAGGCGGTTAGCAGGTACTTACCTTAGCCAGCAGCTGAACGATAAAGACTGTTCAGCTGCCGGCAGAAGGGTACTAAAGAGGCGGGGAGGAAAGTGGGCCTGCAATTGGCCTCTTTCTTTCCCACCTTATGGAGATGAACTGTTGCTGCCCTATAGCAGAACAGCAACAGTTCTATTTGGTAATTCCAGCATAGAGGTCTGACCTCTTTGTTGGAATTTGAAATCCGTGCGCGGAGATGGAAAATCTCATGTGCAATAGCGCACTGCGCACATTACAGGGAACAGTGACCCAGATAACTAGTTTTATGAAAGAAATTTAGTACAATAGTACTAAAAACAAGGATGTAATTTTGAACTTACACCATAATCTATATATAAAGTGAAAAAATTGCCGGGGGGCAGCGGGCTTTTCTGAGCTATTGCAATTAAACAATGTTGTCTCCACCAGCAGCTCTCATCTGCTGGCCTGGCAGCGTGTTTTCCCCCTCTTCGCAAACACATTCCATCTACGCACCCACACTGACCACTCCCACTCGTCGGTCTGGTAGTGGTAACTCTACTGAGGCCAAACTCCTCTGTCCTCACCAGTGCTCTCCAAACACCAGTACTCTCCAAACACAGTCCCTTCTGGCAGCCCATGATGGAATTTCAGTAGCAAAGGTCGGCTCCATCCAGTTCTCCTTGCTATTACACTCCCTTCACCACCACCGTCTTCCACCTCACCAACTCCCAAAACAGCACAAACACAGCTCTTATTCTTGCTAGATTGCCACAGCTCATCCACAGGTCATCCACTTGACTAACTCAGTCCTGAAAGCACAAGGAACTTCCCCACCACCAGTGTAGATGGAACCTCGGACTAGAGCTTGGCACGATCTTTTTAACCAAATAACTGTTGTTGCTGGCAGCAGAGCTCTCCTCTCATCCTGCTCCTTCCCACAATTCTGTTTTTATGCAAGGAAAGGCCTAATTGTATCACTTTCAGAGAGCTTTTGAAATTAGGCCAAAGATCTAATTTTGTCTGCTTATAGCCTCAATATCCTTCCCTCTGTTTTAAGTCTTCTGCATCATTCCTTAGTTCAGGGGGAGTTTCTTAATTTAACACTTAATTATTTGTCCTTTCTGGAGAAGCTTGTGCTTCCTGGAATCTCCAGGGAAGGCTGAAAAATGCCGGTGGACTGATGTTAGTCTAAGAAATACTAGATAGACTGGGTCAACATTTGCTCAGGCTGGTTCTTATAGTCATCTCTTTTGTACTTGCATTTCACCTTTCAAGCCATAAGCTTATTTTTCAACATCTAAAATATTGCCACAAAGCTACCTAGAGTAGACGTGTGTGATTGGACACACAAGGAATTTGTCATTGGTGCATATGCTCTCAGTGCACATAAAGAAATTCATCCTTCTTCACAATCGCCTACAATATTGGCAGACTGCCAGAGTGTGGCTTTTAAAAAGAACTTTGCAACTTCACAGCCACTGGGTTTTCAGATTTTTTAAAAGGGCTTTTGGTATCTAACCTTGTATCATTTATCCGTGGTCAATTTCTTTGGGAAATAGGTGTAAAAAGAGAAACAAATATCCTGGATCTGCTTGGTTTAACCAATATTTAAAATCTGACGGAAACATGCTTTCACAAAGTTCCAGCACAAAGAAATAAACAAAAGAAGCAAATTGATATTTTCATTTTAGGCAAGATCAGATTAATTTAATTTCGGGATGGGTGGGATGGAGGGATGGGATACATTTATTTGCTTTATAAATCAGAAAGAGTGCAGGCAGAGTACAACATGTTGCTGTGTTTCATTTATGAAACGGCTAAATTGTAGTCATGAAAGTTTAGTGATTGAAGAATATATTTCAGGCCAGGCAGCTTCTTGATTGCAATTGGAACCAATCTGAATATTGAATATTGTTTTCCCCCAATTGGTATTTATATAATCAAATCTACATGCTCTGTAAAAAATTTCCTGGGCATTTTTGAAATCTTTCTTCCTTTCTTAGGCAAAAAAAGAACTGTTCTCCTTCAAATGAAACAAAAACTTTAGACAATAGTCTTCAAGCTTTTGAAGTTTTTTTATAAAAAATGGCAGCACCCATGGACCGGCACTGACCAATCTGGTTCAGTGATGTCATTGTGAAGTCACTAGCAAGTCAATACTGGTTGGGGAAAACTGGTCCCAATCAGGAGGAATCCATCCCTGGTGCAGAAACTAAATCCAAGATGGCGATGCTCATAGTTCTGCACTGACAGAACTGGCTCCGTGACATCACCACCAGTTTACTAACAGTTCTAAAGAACCTACCTGTGTGCTAAAGCAAACACTTCTAGCTCACAAGTCTCAGGGAAGCAACAGCTAATCCATGTTTATCCCTATGCTGATCTCTCTTTCTGGTCATTTCGCTGCATTCATCTTCTGCTGATAAGATAAACAAATCTCTTAAATATCACTTTTAATCCTGATTATTGATTTATTCCTTGCAATATTTAGCTGACACCTCCACTCCTGCCTCCCTAGCACTCAAAGCATTTTGTCTCAGACAAACCAAATGCTATTTGGGGCTTTGAAATTTTTAAACCATGGCATCACACACTGCAAAGAACTAACAACAGTGCTAACTTTCAGTGTGAGGATGGCATGATTTGACTCAGCCTAGATACTGTACTTTTCCTCACAGGAAAATTTTAAATGCTTTTCAAAAATTATAACCTTACCAGCAGCGTAATATTGTATAGATAACTATATTTAAATCAAATTATTTAGAACCTTCCTAATTGTATTAATAATAAACATAAGTGTGCTCACAGCTCACTGCTCACAGTCACTCATGCCCTCATCTCCCCGAGGCTCGACTACTGTAATGCTCTCTACATGGGGCTACCTTTGAAGACTGTTCGGAAACTTCAGATCGTGCAGAATGCAGCTGCGAGAGCAATCATGGGCTTCCCTAGGTATGCCCATGTTACTCCAACACTCCGCAGTCTGCATTGGTTGCCGATCAGTTTCCGGTCACAATTCAAAGTGTTGGTTATGACCTATTAAGCCCTTCATGGCATCGGGCCAGAATATCTCCGGGATCGCCTTCTGCCGCATGAATCCCAGTGACCGGTTAGGTCCCACAGAGTTGGCCTTCTCTGGGTCCCGTCGACTAAACAATGTCATCTGATGGGACCCAGGGGAAGAGCCTTCTCTGTGGTGGCTCCGACCCTCTGGAACCAGCTCACCCCAGAGATTAGGATTGCCCCTGAAATGACCGAGAAATACGGTTTCTAACTATTATTCTTTATTCACAGCAGGAGGTTAACAAGCCGCAGTAACACTTTCACTCTGGCGCGCGCCAAGCAGAAGCCGCGTAAGACCGGAGGCACTTCTATTTATACAGTTTCGCCCAGCAACAAGCGGCGGCTGACAGCTATCTAATATTGGCGCCAAACTACAGCAGCCAATAGAAAACAGGTAAACAGTTCCTATTACATTTGGTGATTTCTGCTTAACAACTACTTAATTAAACTTTACCTGGTTACAGAACTTTATGGAAACTTCGGACATAACAGCCCCCACCCTCCTTGCCTTTTGGAAACTCCTTAAAACCCACCTCTGCCATCAGACATGGGGGAATTGAGACATCACCCCCTTGCCCATGTAGTTTTTGTGTATGCTTGTTTTTTTATATTGGGGCTCTTTTGGATTTTTTAAATTTAAAACTGTAATGTAGATTGCGAAATATTAGATTTGTTACTATGTTTTGTTTACCATTGTTGTGAGCCACCCCGAGTCTATGGAGAGGGGCGGCATATAAATCCAATAAATCTAATCTAGTCTAATCATTACTCCTACTTCCCACATGTATACTAATAACTTGAAACTCAGTTCCTGATTTTTGACTAACCAACAGCAAATCTATCTTATCCGTATTTAAATCCAGCTTGCTCATACTCATTTAATCAACCACTTCTTTGGTGTTTAATGATGAAGAGCAATAAACGTGTGTGACAATTACGTATTGGTATCATGTTTCAGAACTCCCAATGATAACTTCTAGCAACATTACATAGAAATAGCCTAATACAGGGGTGTCAAACTCATGCTGTCATGGCAGCATCATGTGATGCATTGGGACTATTTTCCCCTTCACTAAGCTGGGCATGGGTGTGGCCAACACATGACACATCTGGCCCATGAGCTGTGAGTTTGACACGACTGGCCTAATATAAAGATTTATAATCAAAGGAGTCCTGGTGTCAAAACAATGGTTCCCCTCCTGACTTTCTAGGAATCCCCTAAAAGGAATGACCAGAATGTCTGCACATCAGTATTTACATTATACTTTCTCTTTCAGTCTTCTCCAAATACCAGAAATTTAAAAAGTTAATCAAGTTAATAAAAATGAGGCTAACTTCAAAAGAGTAAATACACATCTGGAATCGAGTGAACATGATGTGATGCAGTGTTTGTTTACATAAAAACTGCCTCTCACTGAAAGCAGGGAGAAACGTTCTTGCTTAACCTACTTCCAGGTTGATTTTCTATAAATAGCAGAGTTTGGGGGCTTAGGGCTGACTTCATTTCCCCCCCATTTCCATCCTTTTTGCCTGCAGGTTGCAGTGTCACTGTCTTTATCTGAACTGTTCAGATCTGTTCTTTCCCACTCTTCTTTTTCTATGACGTGTGCTCCTTTCCTCTTTTTTATCCCAAGGTAATAGAGTAATTCATCATGCCATTATCTAGATCTGATCAGCGCCTCTTCCCCTGTCCGCAATTTTATCTCAAGTAAAGAAGGTCTTCCTTCAGGACCATATCCTCTGGCTTGTTTCAGTTTGCTCTGTAATTCTCACCACCATCAGTTATTCAGCCCAGATCCCGCTATGCCTCAGCTCAAGAATGATTATCTAGCCAGAAAAATCAATAAATAGAAGCCCTATTAATAACCGCCCTTATAAAGAGAATGCCAAAATGATTCTTATGTTCTGTTATGAATGCAAAGCCTTCACAGAGGGGAAAGCATCAGAAACCGATTAGAATTAAATCTTTCAGGCACTATTATTTAGGGTTCATTAATAGTCCGGTGTCAACACCTTAAGGCTGCTGTGTGCTACTAGCATTTTGGGGGCGGGGGTGCCCAAAATGCAAAAGGTTTAGGGTATAAGCAGCAAAGTCTTCAGTGCTTAGTCCTCCAGCCTTGGCTTGGCCAAGATCAATCTACTCTGTGGCCCTTAATAGTCATTAAGTAGAAATAAAAGTGATGTGCCGGTGCCTGGAGGCTGTTAGGGTCTGGATGGGAGTCAGCAGGCTCAAACTCAACCCTAACAAGATGGAGTGGCTGTAGGTTTTGCCTCCCAAAGAAAATTCCATCTGTCTGTCCATCACTCTTGGGCCCGCAACTTAGGCATCCTCCTCGATCCACAGCTAATATTAGAACATCATCTCTCAGTTGTGACAAGGAGGGAGTTTGCCCAGGTTTGCCTGGTGCACCAGTTGCAGCCCTGCTCACAGTCACTCATGCCCTCATCACCTCGAGGTTCGACTACTGCATTGCTCTCTACATGGGGCTACCTTTGAAAAATGTTCAGATCGTGCAGAATGCGGCTGCACGAGCAATCGTGGGCCTCCCTAGATACAGACATGTCTTGTCAACATTCCGCGGCTTGCATTGGTTGCCGATTAGTTTCTGGTCAAAATTCAAAGTATTGGTAATGATCTATAAAGCCCTACATGGCATCGGACCAGAATACCTACAGGACTGCCTTCTGCCGCATGAATCCCAGCGGCCAATTAGGTCCCACAGAGTTGGCCTTCTCCGGGTCCCAGCGGCCAATTAGGTCCCACAGAGTTGGCCTTCTCCAGGTCCCATCGACTAAACAATGTCGTCTGGCAGGACCTAGGGGAAGAGCCTTCTCTGTGGTGGCCCCGGCCCTCTGGAATCATCTCCCCCTAGAGATTCGAATTGCCCCCACCTTCCTTGCCTTCCGCAAGATGTTGAAGACCCATTTATGCCACCAGGCATGGAGGGAATAGAATAGAATTGAATTGAATTTTTTTTATTGGCTAAGTGTGATTGGACACACAAGGAATTTGTCTTGGTGCATATGCTCTCAGCGTACAAAAAATAAAATATACATTTGTCAAGAATCATGTGGTACAACACTTAATGATTGTCATAGGGGTCAAATAAGCAATGAAGAAGCAATATTAATAAAAATCTTAGGATATAAGCAACAAGTTACAGTCATACAGTCAACATGGGAGGAAATGGGTGATAGGAATGATGAGAAAAACTAGTAGAATAGAAGTGCAGATTTAGTAGAAAGTTTGACAGTGTTGAGGGAATTATTTGTTTAGTAGAGTGATGGCATTCAGGAAAAAACTGTTCTTGTGTCTAGTTGTCTTGGTGTGCAGTGCTCTGTAGCAATGTTTTGAGGGTAGGAGTTGAAACAGTTTGTGTCCAGGATGAGAGGGGTCAGTAAATATTTTCCCCGCCCTGTTTTTGACTCTTGTAGTCTACAGGTCCTCAATGGAAGGCAGGTTGGCAGCAATTGTTTTTTCTGCAGATCTGATTATCCTCTGAAGTCAGTCCTGTTGGGTTGCAGCACCAAACCAGACAGTTATAGAGGTGCAGATGACAGACTCAATAAACAACCTGCTACAAAAAGAGACTGCCCTATGTCTCATAAACTGGTTTTCTCCTCAGGTGGCTTTCAGTATTGGTCTCCATTCTCAGTCAGATGTTAGAATTGTCATCTCTTATTTCACAAATAATCCAAGTTACCTTTAAACAATCCAGTAAACCCAAGCTGGGGGTCGGGGTTGGGGTGGATGGGAAGCACCCGTACCACATGCTAGCATTTCTGTGGAAAATAATAATTCACAGCTGACTTCTGTAGCGGTTTGAAATTTATGCTAGCTTTTACAAACGCTCACCGTCTGTCTTTTGTGTTTGCTTTGAATGCTGAAATGGTGGTCTATAATCCTCATGAAAAAAAGATGCCTTCAGCAGCAGGATATTTATTTTTCTGGGCCCTAGATAATGCAGAGGGAGGTAAAGGGATGCCATTCAAATGGTTGGATAACAGATGCTAGTTTATTTGTGCAGAAGATTAAAGATTGCTCTCTATTACCTTAGGAGGAAAGTAGCTCCTATTGTATTTTTCAGCACAGGACAAGATGCTGGGAATTCAATGAATAGATGCTACTATCCAGATTAATATATCATTTGAAGAAGCTGAGCAATTGCACTAAATCTTTGTGCCAAATTTTATACTAAGTGCCAGTTTCTGCCCACTACACTTATAATCAAAGCAGAGAAGATAAAAATGCAAGTTCCTGTAACTTTTAAGACTTGAGTCTGCATGATGAGAAAAACTAATCTCTATACCAGAGGTCTTTAAACTTGGCAACTTTAAGACTTGTGGACTTCAACTCCCAGAAGTCCACATGTCTTAAGGTTACTAAGATTAGAGACCCTTGATCTATACTACCTCTGGTGACAGAAATACTGGCTGATATACTGTCCCCTGCTTCTATGCTTTAATATGTGTCTAACCCGGAAAAAAAATGTTTTTTTATGTCATTCATTCACTCATTCATTAGAAGTAGTCCTTGACTTACAACAGTTCATTTAGTGAACATTCAAAGTTATAATAGCTCTGCAAAAAAGTGGCTTAGTTTTGTTTTTCACACAAACATTATAGCATGGCCATGTGATCAAAATTCAGATACTTGGCAACTGTCTCATATTTATGACTGTTTGTGGTGTCCCAGGGTGATGTACTTACCTTCTGTGACATTCTGACAAACAAAGACAATTGGGAATCCATATTCACTCAACAAGCTGCAATGATTCACTTAACAACAGTGGCAAGAAAGGTTCTAAAATCTCTTTCTCTCTCTCATTCCCTCTTTTTTCTCTCTATCTCTCTTCCTCTCTCTTTTCTCTCTCTTTTCTCTCTCTCTTCCTTCCTCCTTGTCTCTTCCTTTCTCTCTCCCTCCTTCCCTCCCTCTCTCTTTCTCTCCTTTTCTCTCTCTCTTCCTTCTTCCCTTTCTCTTTCTTTCTCTCTCTCTGTCTTTTGCTTTCTCTCTCCCTCTCTCTCCCTTGCTATCTCTCTCTTTCTCACTCTCTTTCTCTCCCCCTTGCTCTCTCTTTCTCTCACTCTCTCTCTTTCTCACTCTCTTTTTCTCACTCTCTTTCTCTCCCCCCTCTCTGTCACTCTGTCTCTTTCTCTCTTTCTCTGTCTATTGCTCTTTCTTTCTTTCTCTCTCTCTTTATTTCTCTTTCTCTCTCCCCCCCTCTCTCTTGCTTTCTTTCTTTCTCACTCTCTCTTTCTTTCTCTCTCTCTCTCTCTCTTTCTTTGTCTCTTGCTCTCTTTCTCTCTTCCTCTTACTTGCTTTCTATCTTTTTTCCTCTCTCTCCCTGCCCCCCCTCTCTCTTAGTCTCTCTGTCTCTGTCACTGTCTCTCTCCTTCTCTCCCTCCCTTTTCTCTCTCTCTCTCGCTCTCTCTCTTGCTCTCTCTCTCCCTATTGCGCTCTTTCTCTTGCTCTCTCCCTCTTTCTCTCTCTCCCTCTTTTTCTCTCTCTCTCTGTCTCTTTCTCTCTCTTTCTCTCTCTCTCTCTTTCTCTCTCTCTCTCTTTCTCTCCCGTTCTTTCTCTCTCTCTCTTGCTCTCTCTGTCTCTCTCTCTCTCTGTGTTTCCCTCCCTCTTTTTTTTTTTTACAATAGTCCACATGTCTGTCCAGTTCTCCAGCACGGATAGTGCACTGCTTAGGCTGCCATAGCAAATTCACAACCGATACACCGAATGCGCGGACAGGAGGCAGGGGTCTCTCTTTTCTTCCCAACTATTTCAGCCCGGGAAAAGAATTGAGGCACAGGTGGGGGTGGGGTCAGAGGCATTTCCATTCCCCTCCCCAAATTACCAGCAGGGTCCCAGGCGCCCTGGGCTGGGGTGGGGAGAGAGAGAGAGAGAGCTGGCTAAGAAGCCAGAATTCCCTGCTGGAAGGCAGGGAGCCTCGGCCTCACCATGAACAGCAAAGGTGACCCCTCACCAAATTCCTCCTGCCCCTTTGACTCAGCTGAACCTTGCCCGCCGCCCCCTCCCTTAACCCTTCCCGAGCTGCAAAGGGAGAGGTCTTGGTGTGCAGTGCTCTGTAGCGACGTTTTGAGGGTAGGAGTTGAAACAATTTGTGTCCAGGATGAGAGGGGTCAGTAAATATTTTCCCCGCCCTCTTTTTGACTCGTGCAGTATACAGGTCCTCAATGGAAGGCAGGTTGGCAGCAATTGTTTTTTCGGCAGTTCTGAGTATCCTCTGAAGTCTGTGTCGATCCTGTTGGGTTGCAACACCAAATCAGACAGTTATAGAGGTGCAGATGACAGACTCAATGATTCTCCTTGGGCAGTTTGAGCTTCCTGAGCTGGCGCAGAAAGAACATTCTTTGTTGTGCTTTTTTGATGATGTTTTTGATGTTAGGTGACCATTTTAGGTCTTGAGATATGATAGAACCTAGAAATTTGAAGGTCTCTACTGTTGATACTGTGTTGTCTAGTATTGTGAGAGGTGGAAGGGTAAAGTCTACCAACAAAAATGGTCCAATATAATGAATGGTCCAGTCTGAGGACTGATTCATAACTGGGGACTCCAGACAAGGTGGAACACTTAAATTAAAATTAACAGACTCATCTGATTGGACAAGGTTAACCCATCCTGGATAATAGTTCCACCCACTATGGAGAACAGCAATGGTTTCTTCAGGAGGTGCTGATCCCAAACTCCTTAAGAAGTAATGGGATAACTCCCTCACCCAAAGAAGAATTTTCCACCACTATTTAGAACCCTTTCACACAACACCTTCTTAACAAGTCAGGAGAGGCATTAATTTAAAAAGCAGGTGGCTGAGCTGCTGTGAATACTTCCAGCTTTTGATTACAAAACATCAAGGTGTTGCCACAATCACAATTGTATTTTTTTCCTTGAACAGCTATTAGGCACATTGTACCACAGAAATTACACGCTTTATTGTTTAAAAAACCCCTATAAGTACCATGTTACAATGAATATATTCTTATCAATAATTATATCAATTGCGGACTGTTTTATCTCATAAAACAATTACTTTCATGTCTTCCTTAAACTTCTAATTGATCTTCAACTATTCTCATAAAATCCATGTAGATTACTCACCAAACCTTTGATATTTGTTTCCAATTCTCCCCCAGTATTAGACAGAAGGTGGCTTCCTTTATTTGGAGTTGGAGATACAGAAACTGTTACATATAATTTGGAGGTTGAAAATTAGTTTTGTGCCACATCAAGCAAAAAAAGGTTAACCCTATTGATTGAGAAGCAACTGGAGATTCTGTAGAGTCAGAGTAATTGTGAATTAGCAGAAAAGAAATGTTGCGTTGAGTGATGATTGCAGACCATGAAGTTCAGAAGTTAGATAAGGTTTGCCCAATCTTGAAAGGAAAAAATGGAAAGAAAATGGAATTGCTAGGAATTTAGGAAATTAACTATCAGAATCTGGAAATGAAGAAAGAAAAGGGAGAAACAATGCTGTTAAACATCTAAAGCAATAACAAAGCATTCTGTATTGTTAAGAAAATCACAGTACTGTACTTGGACGCACTGGGATTTAAACTTAACTTAATCTTTGTTTTTACAAGAAGAAATCTAAAAACATTCTACTGTAATTATATGGAAAGGTATCTCAATAGCAGTAGTGTACATTAATTTTGATTGTGACTTTGAAGTTATTGAAGGAAACAAAACCTATGCAGATGTTACCAGGTCATGACCCTAATTAGATTTATTCATTTATTACATCCCACCTTTATTACTTTTATAAATAACTCAAGACAGAGAACATATCCAACACGTTTCCCCCTCCCATCCCCCCTCCATCTTACAGCAACCTTATGAGGTTCACTGGATTGAGACAAAGCACTTGACTCCAGGTCACCCAGCTGGCTTTTATGGCTAAGATAGGACTAGAACCCCTGGTTTCCTGCTTTTCAGCCTGATGCTTTAATCACTAGACCAAAGGTCAGGATTCCTATAGGACATGATGTATTGAGCCTAATCCAATGGTGGGTTGCTCCCAGTTTGGCACTATTATTTAGGTGCAGGAGAAGTGGTGGGTTACTACTGGTTCAGGAACTCCAGCAGTGGCCCACCAATGATGCAATTTTAGTGTGATAGGTCCAGCGCTGTCTGTGTTGGTCCATGCATACCGCCATTTTTTTTTTTAATTTACAGTGATTTTTTTGGCTCTTTGAGCATGCACGGAGGTAAAACTGCACAGGGGAACATGTGCACGTAAAGCATCATGATGTGCACTGGTGGGAAAAGGTAAAAGGAAACCAACCCTTGTCAGAAAGCTCCACCTATCTACCCGGGATGCTTCTGCACATGTGTGAACTGGTGGCAAAATTATTTACAACCCACCACTGGCCTAATCCCATCAGGAAAAGAGTAACAGCTATTAACAAAGTTGTGAAAGCTCCAACACTGAAAGTTTTTAAGAAGATGTTGGCTAACCATTTGTCTGAAGTAGTGTAAGGTCTCCTGCCCAAGCAGGGGGTTGAACTAGAAGACCTCCAAAGTCCCTTCCAACCAGTGATGAGCTCCTACGGGAACAGTCAGTAACGCAGTTCCGGTAGCAAAATTTGGAGCTCCACTCCAGAACACCCAATTTGCACTAAAAGATGTTGAAACAAAATGTATAAGGCACGCCCACAGTGTGGTAGTAAACATTTTGGTAGCCCATCACGGCTTCCAACTCTTTTTTTATTATTATTATTGTTGTTGTTGTTGTTGTTGTTGTTGTTGTTAATCATGTAAGGAATAATTAGTTTAACACAAACCTAGCAATATGAGCCATATGAACAGTTTGTGGCAGCAGTCAAAAAAGCCAATATAATCCCAGACTGCATTAACAGAGGAATAGAATCAAAATCCTTTGAATTGAACAGCTTACCTTCAGTAATTGTAGGTGTCCCATCATTGGAGGCTTTCAAAAAGAGATGGATCAACTATTTGTCTTAAATGGAAACAGGACCTCTTGCTCAATCATGGGGTTGGACTAGAAGACCTCCGAGATCTCTTTCAACTGTATATATTCTAGGTTCTAAGTTGTAGAACAATGCTGGAAAGCAGACAGTAGTAATGGTATTATTGCCAATATTGGAAAATGTGGTCTTGTATTCCTGGAAGTCAATTGATGTGGTTAGATAGATTAAATTTCAAGGCTGATAAGGTAATGGACTTAGAAATGTCATCAGTTCAATGCTCAAGGCAAATTCATTCAAAATGGAGATCTAATAATGTGGTGCTAGGTGGAGACAGTTGTGCCAGATTTAGATTTGTTAGTCATGGAAAAAAATTTGGGGATAGTTTTCACCTGTACATGGCACAGCTACTTGTTCAAACTGTACCTGGTACTTAGCATGAAATATATGGTGCAGAAGCTACTCCTTGAAGGAAAGATGAGAGATGGTTGAGCAACTTCAAGCTTGCTTGGGTGTAGAAAATAAAGAAAATAAAATATTGGAAATAGGTTGGTCAGAAGCAAAGGGAGCGTGAAAAAGTCTTACGGCAATATTTTTCAAAGGACATAGTGTAAAGTTATTTCTGTGACAATGACAAATGTTTCCATGTCACAATGGGGGAATTAAATTTCTTGATCCTAATCTCAAACATAGAGTGGGGACAGGCCCGTGATGGAATAGAGACAATAAGCGGAATAACATCATTCTTTGATACAAACATTATATAAAAGACAGGAAAATGTGATGTGGGAGAGGTCTTCATTATTTGCATCTGCCTTTATTATAGAAAATGTAGTGCAGACACCTGTGCTCTATGGGGTTTCTTGGGGGAGCAATCAGAAAAACATTAATTAAGATTAATAAGAAAGGATATTGTAAGACAGGGATGTCAAACCTGCGGCTTGCGGGCTGTGTGCATCAAATACAGGCCACGCCCACTGCACCTGCATGAATGGGGAAAACATAATGAAACATCACATGATGGCAACATAATGTGATGAGTTTTGTAGGACCTTTGAAAAACTTGAAACTTCTGACGGCAGCTACCTGAGAGTATTGGGTGGCAAAGAACTAAAATGTAAAATTGCTGCAAAAATATGTAACTATAATAACACTAACACTAACAATACTGCAATGCAAACTGGAGCTGACTATAGTTGGCGCAATAAAGCTATAAAGCTTTGCATGGGCAGTTCCTCGACAAGATTGAAGGAAAAATTGATAAGGAGAAGACCTGGTTATGGCTATTAATGGAACACTGAAGAAGGAGACAGAAGGTTTGATTCTTGGAGCCCCGGAGCAAGCAATCAGAACAAATGCAATTAAGGCCAGGATCAAAAAAATCAGCTCATGACCCAAAATGCAGACTTTGCAAGGAAGCTGATGAAACAATTGATCATATCCTCAGTGGCTGCAAGAAAATGGCACAGACAGACTACAAACAGAAGTACAACTATGTGGCCCAGATGCTTCATTGGAACTTAAATTGTTTTTAAGTATTGGATTTGTACTATTTCTTGTTGTGAGGCACTCCGAGTCTTCATAGAGGGGCGGCATACAAATCTAATAAATAAATAATAAATAAACTTGTGCCATAACTATCATCTACCAGGAGTAAAGAACTGGTGGGATCATAAACCTGAGAAAGTAGTTGAAAACAGACATGCCAAGATACTTTGGGACTTTCAAATTCAAACTTACAAGGTTTTGGAATACAATGTACTGGATGTCACCATTGTGGAAAAGAAAAAAGTGTGGATCATTGATGTCGCCATACCAGGTGACAGTCAAATTGATGAAAAACAACAAGAAAAACTTAGTTGATATCAGGATCTTAAAATCGAACTACGACGACTCTGGCATAAACCAGTACAGGTTGTCCCAGTAGTAATCGGCACTGGGTGCTGTGCCAAAATTGGTAGCGCCATCTCCACCCACGCCCCTGTCATAAGCGGTGTTCCCCAGGGAAGCGTACTAGGTCCTACTCTCTTCATTCTCTACATCAATGACCTCTGTGACCATATCGAAAGCAACTGTGTTCTTTTTGCCGACGATGTGAAACTTTTCAACACCACTGATAACACACTCACTCTCCAAAAAGACCTGGACTTTGTCTCAGACTGGTCTAACACCTGGCAACTTCAAATATCAACCAACAAATGCTCTACCCTCCACATCGGCAAAAAGAATCCAAACCGCACATACGAACTGAATAAACAATCTCTCACTGCTAACCCACACTCAGTAAAAGACCTTGGAATACTAATATCGAATGACCTAAGTGCTAAAGCCCACTGCAACAATATCGCCAAAAAAGCTTCTAGAGTTGTTAGCCTGATCCTATGCAGCTTCTGTTCAGGCAATCTCACACTACTCACAAGAGCCTACAAAACTTTTGCCAGACCCATCCTAGACTACTGCTCATCTGTCTGGAACCCATACCACATCTCAGACACCAGCACCCTTGAAAATGTCCAAAGATATTTAACCAGAAGAGCCCTTCACTCCTCCACTCGAAACAGAATATCCTACGAAAATAGACTAACAATCCTGGGCCTAGAAAGCCTAGAACTACGGCGCCTAAAACATGATTTAAGTATTGCCCACAAGATCATATGCTGCAAGGTCCTACTGGTCAATGACTACTTCAGCTTTAACCGCAATAACACAAGAGCACGCAACAGATTCAAACTTAATACAAATCGCTCCAAACTTGACTGTAAAAAATATGATTTCAACAATCGAGTTATCGAAGCGTGGAACTCATTACCGGACTCAATTGTGTCAACCCCTAACTGTTGTGGTTCAGTCTGGGACCCCTCCGGGAATGGCTGACCTTCTGTCGGTTTCCAGCTCAGAGGGAGAGGCTGAGGAACAGGAGGTGCAGACTGACGAGGAAGAGGAATCCCAGGCTGAAAAAGAAGGAAAGCCAGAGTCCCACCAGGGGGAGCTCTCCCCAGCAAGCAGCCTGGATTCCTTAGGGGAAAATGCTCAAGACATCATAGATATGCGACAAAGGAGAGCTAATCAGAGACGGACTCAATTGGCTAAGTATTTCCAGCATTAGAGGTCACAGCTGGGTTTGGGTGTGGTGCTCTTGGGAAAGGATAAAAGGCGGACCCACCCTTCCTGGCTTGTGGAGTTTTATCTTGGAGATTCGTGAGACCTGTCTGTGAACTTTGGTGGCTTACAATCCTGGTTTGTGCCTTGGACTATTGAAACCTTGGGGGGGGGGGGGGTGCCAGCAAGAAGCTTGTGGTATTGACTGGACATCAGGACCCTGCTGTAACGTATTATAGCCTGTCTGTTGTGAAGACAGGTTTTCCTTTGTGCTTATTTTTTCCAGCTATAAAATACTTTTGGCTTTTACCAGAGTGTCTGGCTGTTTTTTCAGTTGGTGTTGAGGTCTGGGAAAACCCAGACAGAACACTAACCCACAACATTTCTCCCTTAGACTCTTCATGATTGACCTCTCCAGGTTCCTAAGAGGCCAGTAAGGGGCGTACATAAGTGCACTGGTGTGCCTTTCGTCCCCTGTCCAATTGTCTTTCCTTTCTTCCACCTATCATATATATTCTCTTTCTTTCATATATCCTCTCCTCTAAGTTCACTTTTACCCTCACATATATTACCACATGTCTATTTTTCTTCCTATGTATTTGTGTATTGGACAAATTAATAAATTAATAAAATAAATAAATAAAAGACCTCAGCCGGCATTTGAAAACAATAAATATTGACAAAATCATGATCTGTCAGTTGCAAAAGGCCACCATACTTGGATCTGTGCACATCATACGAAAATACATCACACAGTCCTATAAGCTTGGGAAGTGTTCAACTTATGATATTGTGATACGAAATCCAGCATATAAATCTTGTTTGCTGTGTATTATTGTTTTTTGTGAATAAAACAATAACAATAACAACAACAATAACAATAACCATTTACAATAACAATAACGACAGCAACAACAACAATAATAATAATAATAATACCCAAAGTATATAGAGAAAGAAGCCTTGTTGAAAGAAAATCAGCATAGTTTTTATAAAAGCAAATCCTGCCTTACTAACCTTATAGTTTTTCTGAAGGTCAGTCAGCATATGGATGGAGATGATCATGTTAATACTATATACAGGTAGTCCTTGACCTATGACCACAATTGAGCCCAAACTTTCTGTTGCTAAGTGAGACATTTGTTAAGTGAGTTTTGCCCTATTTTGTTATCTTTTTGCCCCAGTTGTTAAGTGAATCTGACTTCCCCATTGACTTTGCTTGTGAGAAAGGGGATCAAATGCAACTGTCATAAATATGAATCAGTTGACAAGCAGCTGAATTTTGATCATGTACCCATAGGGATGCTACAATGGTCATGTGAAAAATGGTCATGTCACTTTTTTCAGTGCTGTTTTAACTTCAAACAGTTACTTAATGAACTGTTGTAAGTCCAGGATTATCTTCAAATTTTCAACAGGCTCTTGATAATATTCCCCATCAAAGGTCTTGCGGAAACCTTTACAGTCATGGAATAAGATTGCTAATTGTTTAAAAATCAGAAAATAGAAATTTTATTTATTTAATTATGTTTCTATTCCGCCCAACTCCCTAGGGACTCAGGGAGTCTCTATTAAATAAACAAACCATAACCTACATGGAGCTAAGTGCAAAGTGGGAAACACATCAACCCCTCAAAGTGAAAAATGTGCTATTTGTTTTTAAATTATCTTAATAAGAGGCGAGATGTGCGAAAGCTAAATTTGCAAAATGATAGCAAAAAATGCATGGTTATGAAAATCAGAAATGATTGTAAAGATTTTGAAAAGGATATCTTTATACTGTGAGAATGGTCAACTAACAAATTAGGTTTGATGTAAGTAAGTGTAAAGAGATATATATTGCTGCAAAATGGATAATAATCCATTGCAATAATCCAGTCCAGTCCAGTCCAGTCCAAACCAAACCAAACCAAACCATGCTTTCTCTTTCCCCATGAGGCAACTGTATTTTAAGTTTTTTCTTCAGAGGAAGCTGAAGAAGTTTACTGGATGAGAAGGGAAATGTCTTCAAAGGAAAAAAAACTCTTGAAAAAAATGTTATATCTTTGTATATAAATATATGCATATAAATCCAATAAATAAATAAATATAACAATGTTTATATACATGATACTAGTAAGAGAGAAACATTAGGACAGGGACAGTAGGCACTCTGGTGTACTTATGCAGGCCCTTACTGATCTCTTAGGAAACAGGTGAGATCAGCATTGGATAGTCTAAGGGTAAAGTTTTGGGGGTTAGGTGATGATACTACAGAGTCAGGTACTGAGTTCCAGGCATTAACTACTTGGTTACATGTAGGGGTGGGCAGCAGGCAGGACGGGGTGGAATGCAATTCCACCGGCATAAATGAAGATGCGTGCGCAGCTCCAGCTGATCGGCGGCTGTCACTGCCTGGATTACTGGTCTTGGCTCAGCTCTCCTTTATTTCTCTGCTGCTGCTGCTGCATCTATGCTCCTTGCTTTTTTCCTCTTTCCTCCTTCCTGGCCTCAGACGAGCTTCCCTCTCTCCTGCCTGGCTCCCCTCCAGCCTCATGCAGCCCCCTCCCGCCTGAAGTGCAAGAAGAAGGCATGAGTGGAAGCAGCGCTGGCAGCATTTATGCTTCTGGCATAATGCCTAGCCACCCAGCCTGAGGCGGGGGGAGGGTAACCTAGGAAGGAGAGAGTGGGAAACACAAAGCAAATTGTCACCCCAATGAGTGGCACTGGTAAGGTTGTAAGTTGAGGAGTTAATAGTTCAGTTCAACAATGATGATCGTTCAAGCCACTCCCACCTTGTCACATGGCCAGCAAACCATTCCTACCCAGTCACAGGACCATTAAGCCACATCCACAAAATAAGCCACACCCACAGTGTGGCAGTAAAAATTTTGGCTGCCCATTACTGGTTACATGTATAGGAAAAGTCCATGTGAGAATCTTTGACACTAGAAGATGTTTAAAAGAGGGATGATTGAGGTAAATTTAGTACAAAAGAAGCAGAGTGAGAATTCCCTCCCCCCTCTTTTTTTCTCAAAACACCAGGACCAGGAATAATCCAATTAAGCTATTTGATTAGCTTTAGAACCTAATTTAGATTTAGAACAGCAACAGCAACAAAAATCTTCACAAAGTACATAATTAACCTGTGGAATTAACATAGAAAGAATTTGAATGGCTTTTTAAAAGGTATTGGATATATTCAGGGAATTTCATGCTACCTCCCAAATTGGAGCAGTGTACCTCCAAAAACTAGCACAGCAGAGTAACAGTCAAGAGGAATGTCTCCACATGCTATTTATGAATATACAGTATGTAATTCTGTATTGTACAGTATGTAAGTAGGTAATTCTGTACACCATTCAGCGACAATTTGAAGTTACAATGGTGCAGAACAAATGGTGGTTTGACTGGAGTTTCAGCCATCCTATGTGATTATGATCTGGCCACTTTGCAACCAGCTCATATTGGTGGCTTGTTGTAGTGCCCCATGATCATGTGATTGCCATTTGTGATCTTCCCTACTGATGGATGCATGGATGGATGCAGGTAGGCAGGCAGGCAGACAGAGACAGACAGACAAATGAAATATTAGGTTCTTGACCTTGATTTTTGATTGGTAGCAGTAGCAGAGGTGGGCTACTGCCGGACGGCGGGGGGATGCAGTGAGGTAGTGAAAATGGAGCTGTACCCCAAAGTACCCAATGTGCACTGAAAAATGTTGAAAGAAAATGCAGTTTGGTAGTAAAAATTTTGGTAGCCCTTCACTGATTGGTAGATGTTTTATTAGCAGCCCAAATAGCACTTCCAGGGATAATGTAAATGAAAAGACCAAGCTCAAAAAATTCCTACAACCAACCCCCAGCTAGCCTTTTCCATAAAACATGCAAATCAGCTGGATAGCTAATCCAGCTCATAACAACCCTAAAGCAATCACTTAGGATAAGAAGGTAAAGAGATCAGAAAGTCAGGAACTCAATCAGCTTCCAAGGGCTCTCTATCCTGTTAAAACTCTGGAGTTGGAGTGATAATTCAGCCATGTTTTTTTCCATTCTGGATAAAAGAATCTGTTCCAAACTACTTGCGGCAAACCCACGCTATTGTCTTTGGATGTAGTTTCTAATTATTAATTGAACAGATGGATAAGTCAGTCTTCTCAATTCTTGTATGTGTGTGTGTGTGTGATGCTGAAGAGTTGCACCAGTTCTTTAAAACAATTAAAGGAAACAAAGCAAGTCTATTAGTATTTCAAAAGAGCAAAAGAAGAGAGAACTTTAGGACTGGAGCACTTAGATCAGTGATGGCGAACTTATGGCACACATGCCACAGGTTGTACATGGAGCCATGTCTGAGGGCACATGAGGTGTTGTCCTATGTCAGCTGATTTTTAGCCATCTTTTTGGCTGCTTTTATTCTCCCCAGGCTACAGGAAGGCCTCTTGAAGTCTAGAGATGCCAAAAAATGACTCAATGGCCCAACTGGAAGTTTGGAAACAAAATGGAAGTGGAGCTACCTACTACTTATCTTCAGAGAGTTGCACACTTCAGCCCATTTCTTCTGCAGCCAGAAAATCTTTCCTGAAGGCCTCTACAGCAGACAACAGAGCTCCAGATTGAATTTTTGAAAACCTTGCATTGGAAGAAATAGAGGAGAAAAAAAATTACAATTTACACAGGACCTTTTGTTGCTGCTATGCATCTTTTAAAGTTAAAACCATAAGCATTTGTTCTCTCGTTGCTCTGGAAATTCCTGGTATATGTTGCTTGGGTTTTTCTTTTTCTTTTTTTAGGTAGAACCTTTGTGTGCCATTGTAAAATATGCTCTTTTGCCATATAATTTGCTCTCCTGGAACTGCAAAAGCTTCTCAAAGACTGATTAAAATGCATTGTGTAAGCTAAAAAGATATTAATCATTTCTGCAGTGCTTTGCTGAATATAAAGACCATTTCTTATTGTACATTCTCAAATATCCATATGAAAAATAACAGAATAACAAGTTAGAAGAGTGGTGATCTTCTAGTTTAATCAGGCGAGACCCTAAACTATTTCAGACAAATGGCTGACAATCTCTTCTTTAAAATCTCCAGTGTTCTGGAGGAAAGTCATTCTAGTGATTAATTGTTCTAACTGTCAGAAAATTTCTTCTTAGTTCTAGGTTGCTTCTCTCCTTGGTTAATTTCCTCCCATTGCTTCTTGTTCTACCCTTTGGAGAATAGTTGACTCCCTCTTCTTTGTGGCAGCCCCTGAGATATCGGAACACTGCTGTAATGTCACCCCAGTCCTTCTTTTCATTAAACTAGACATACTCAATTCCTGCAACTATTCTTCATATGTTTTAGCCTCCAGGCCCATAATCATCTTTGTTGCTCTCCTAGCAATGGGGCAAAGAACACCCCAAAACAATTCAGGTTATACCCCATTATAAAGCAAAGATCATCTTGGAAAAAATTAGTAATTATCTATACAGATTTGCTATCACTAGATAGGTCCCTATGATCTCAAGATCCATACCTAAAAGCCCAAAAGCCTTTGTTGACTACATCATGGTGCACTTTGTAATGTTCCATATGAATCTTACTTATTTTCTGGAATGTTTATTTTCCATAGAACAGATCGAAAGGCTGAGTAAGGCTCTGCCATTTACAGATTAAGAGAGTTGGAAGGGACTTTTCAAGTCATCTAATCCAACCCCCTGCCCAAGAAGGAGACCCTACATTTGCCTCTACCTAGGATTGACCTCATAACGGCCTGATTGTGAGGCAAGACCTCCACCTCTAGACCACAAGAAGGAACCTCTTGTCTCCTCACCAAGAAACCCAAAAGACAACATGAGTCACTGCAGTAGAGAAGGGAATATCATTGATGTGGAATTTTGTACTGTTTACTTTTTGGAAGGTTGATTGTTTTTTTTAAATACACAGATTTATTTCTTTGTTTGTATGGTTGAGCACTTAATCATATAATCCTCTCCTTTGCAATCTGGAGCAGTAGATTCCAGATGCAAGTTTATAACCTCAGGTGTGACTTGTGGAAATCAATCTTAGATGCAGATGAAAGAGAATAAGAAATGCTAAAGTTTGGCTAAAGGCAAGACCATCAATATGCCACATTGTTCCTCACTGGAGTCCAGTTTTTTGAAGTGTGTATTACACCTAAACATTCATTTGCCACTGAATGGTTGTTTACAGACCAGGCAACATACCCTTGTGAGATGTTAAATTATTGTAAACCCTGGCATTAAGCTCTGGAGTAGAACCCAACAGCCTATTCGTCATTTTGTATAGAATTCTCTGCACATTAAAATGTTGAATAATCACTATCTTCCCCACCCCCACCTTACAAAATTTTGTATCAACAGATTTTACAATAAGAATAGAAGTCGGCTATTTCTACAATGCAATTAAATTGGAAGCCATAAATCTCTTTTTTCCCCCCCAACTGTGTTCTTCCTCTGGGACGGTCTCAGGCATAGAAGCTTTATTATGCAGTAATATTATTAAATCTCTCTCTTTCTCTCTCAAGATATGCAAGAAAGATAACCGAGCATTTCATGACTTTATGGGTTAATATCTTTTTAGTGCCATTCCCTTCTAGTACAAATATTAATAAAATGGTAGGAATCATTAGAGATGGTTTGTAATAGAATCACGAGGTCCCAGTGGGAACATTATTAAGACTAGGTGAAATTAAATCCTGTTGCAGCCAATTGGGGAAGGGATTTCTACCCAAATGAAGCCAAAAGATGGTCATGTGCAGAAGAGATGTCTGGCCAGCCTGGATGGGGTCAACCTGGTAGCATTTGCAGAAGTGGAAAACATTGGAAAACTTCACAAAATGGCAAGCTTTGAATGCTGACTCAAAGGAAGGGGGATTTTTTTAAAATCACTGCTCCTATGGAAATTACAACATATGTATGGCAAACATATGTTGCTTTTAAGAACAGTTTGAAAGGTAGATAAACAAAGGGGAGGGGAGAGGATGCAAAATCATTTTCCAAATTGGAAATAAGCAGGACCATATGTTTGTGTTTCAGAATGACTGCATTAAAAAACAGAATTGTTTTGGGAGGGACTTTGGAGCTGGGTGCCATCTTGGTGAAAATGACATTCAGTTCCACTTATTATTTCTACTGTTCCCAGATGCATTGATCTTTGGTAGGTTCTTACTTTTAACCAGGTTGCCATATGGATGAGTCACAATAAATAATAACTATGACAACAACAACTATATATACTTAGAAGTTATTTATTTATTTATTTATTTATTCATTCATTCATTCATTCATTCATTCATTTATTAGATTTGTATGCCGCCCCTCTCCATAGATTTGGGGCGGCTAACAACAATAGTGAAACAATATGAACAAATCTAATACCTTATTTAAGAAACCAATTATACACACAGACATACCATGCATACATTTTATAAGACTAGGGGGAGGGGATATCTCAATTCCCCCATGCCTGATGACAGACATGGGTTTTAAGGAGCTTACGAAAGGCAAGTTAAATTTAGGGGCTGCCTAGTCACAGGTTCCCTGTCTCAGAGTGTTTGGTGGTTTCCCTTTCAGCAGTGATACATTAGACTGCTTGTAGCTTAATACCTCTCCCCCCCTCTCTGTTGTGGTTAGCTCTGGCCCTGCTCCTGCCCCAAGGACTGTGGATGTGGGGGAGACATCCACAGGCTGCAGGCCTGTTTTGCCCCCAGTGGAATCTGCTGATGGAGGCTCCTCTGACCAAGAAGACATGAGTGACAGGGAGGAGGGGAGTGTCGTGATTAGAAGGGCCCTTACCTTAAGCAAGGCGCTCAGCCTGTGAGGAGTGAGCCAGGACCTTCCGGAGGTGATGGTTATTGAAGTACAGACAAAGCATGTTCGAATGAACAAGTTACTTTTATTAAGAAAGTATAAAAATAATAAATGTCTGAGGAGACATAAGATGGCACATCTTATAGCTAGGAAAGATGAACCGAAAGAGATGGACTCTAAAATAGAGACCGCCATTCTTCATCAAGAAGAGGGGATGTGAGCAAGCAGGTTACATCACACAGGAGGAGCTACATTACTAGACAGAGTTAACTATCTAACTACTGGATGTTTCTCAATGTCTTTGGGGGCTGGCAATTTCCACCGCGACACCCCTTCTTTGTCAGTCATCAGAGACATAAGGGACATCAGGACATCAAGACATCAATTCACTTGAGGCACATTTTGTTGGTGAGGTATTCATGTTGATCAGCTGGCAATGGCTTATTCAGCAAGTCAGCGATCTGCTCAGTAGTGGATACATACTGAATTTTCACGAATCCTTCTTTCACCTTCTCTCTGGTATTTTGATACCGGATGTGAATGTGCCGTGAGCAAGCTCCAACAAATTCAGCTTCAGCAATGAATGCAACTGAAATATTATCCTCCATAATAACAATTGGTGTCATAGGACTTTCCCAAATACTATCAATGAGAGGAAAAAGAGACATTAATGCATTACAGCAATCAGAAACACATGCATATTCAGATTCAGTTGAAGAGCAAGAAATAAACTTCTGCTGCCTAACTTTCCAAAAGAAAGGACAACCATTTAAAAACATGATATAACCAGAAGTACTTTTTTGTGTTTCTGTGTCACTTGCCCAGTCAGCATCTGCATAACAAATCACTTCAGGGTACCCAACATGATCCGGCTCGAGGTACAGCTTCTTGCCCTTCGTGAGCTTCATGTATTTGAGCAGCTTCTTTATGCAAGACCAGTGAAACGTGGTTGCTTTGCCAATGTATCTGGACAGTAGATTCACACTCAGTGAAATGTCAGGTCTCGTCCAGCTGCTGATGTACAATAGCGATCCAATCACTGACCGGTACAATGTTTTGTTCTCAAAATCAGGATACTCTTCTCGGGTTAACCTGTAAAAGTCAGTTTGCATAGGAGAACGACAAGTATGCGCATCAGACATGTTACAATTTTGCAAAAGCTGGTCAACCTTACTTTCTTGTGAAAGAGAGAACCCCTTCTCAGTTTTCTCAAACTGAACACCTAGATAATCATTGATATGCCCTAGGCTTTTTAAGGTGAAATGTTTCTCAAGGCCCTTAGCAAAAGTTTGACTAGTGCTTTCATTTAGACCCACATAAACAATATCATCAACATAAACAAGAACAATTTCATAAGTCTTACCTTGCCCTTTTGTGAACACGCATCCATCAGATTCGGACTTAATAAAGCCCATTGAATTTAGCTTTTGGGATAACAATTTGTACCAACAGAGGGCACTCTGCTTGAGGCCGTATAAAGACTTGCTGAGAGACCAGACCTCTCCTTCTCGGTCCTGGAATCCGGGAGCACCCTTGACGTAGATCTCTTCATTCAGATCAGTGTTTAAATAGGCAGTCTCTACATCGAACTGAAAAACCTCTAAGCCCAAAGCAACAGCAGTGATTAGGGCAATCTTGACACTCTCATTTCTGACTGTGGGTGAATATGTGTCAGTGTAGTCATCTGGATAAACTTGAGAGAATCCTTGAGCTACAAGTCTAGCTTTGTACAGCTTTTCCTCATTAGGTTTTTGTTTGACTTTATACACCCAGCGTGTGCCAATGACTTTCTTCTTGTTAGGAGGCTCCACCTTTTGGAACACTTTAAGTTTCTTTAAACAGTCCAGTTCGCGTTCCATAGCCTCATGCCATTTTTCTTGTTCAAAGTCAGGCAAAAGTTTGATCTGGTGAAAATGATCAGGTGGAAGTGTAAGATTGTTACACATGAAAAGATAAGGAGATTCAGATACTTGCTGTGCAAATCTCTTTGGAGGAGTTCCTTTGGTAGTCCTCTTGGAACGTCTTGGAATGCTGGTCCATCCTTCATCATCATCTCCGCCTTCAAGTTCATCACCAGAGGTTTCCTCTGCGACTGTCGAAGGCACAGCTCCCTGGTCATCAACTGGAATGTTAACAGTGGCATAACAACCAAAAAATGTAGATATTTTGAATATCAGGTTTCTTGCCATGAAGCAAGTAATAAGGAGTGTCTTGTATGACGCTACTCCATGTTCTGTTAACAATGTAATTAGCATACCTTAATGCTTCGCCCCAGTATGAAAAGTCCACGTTTGCATCCTCAATGAGACAACAAAACATTGTCTGCAAAATCCCGTTCCTGCGTTCCACACACTATTGTGAGCTGGAGTCCCGGGTGATGAGGTCTGCTGGCGGATTCCATTTCTGGCCATCCATCCTTGGAACTCTTGTGACATAAATTCGCCTCCACGATCACTTTGAATCCGCTTGATCCAGACATCGTGTTGGGTGAGTATCTCTGCAGCAAAGCCTTTAAAAGCCTCAAACGCCTCTGATTTTTGTTTTAAAAGAAAAACATAGCCAAATCGTGAGTAACTGTCAACTACAGTTAAGAAATACTTACGTTTACCAACAGTAGGCCGAAATGGACCGACAACGTCGGTATGGACCAATTCAAAAATGCGTGTACACAGTCGGACAGCCACCTTAGGTACTGGAGAGTGTTTGGACTTGGCTGAGTTACAAATTTTGCAATCTAAGTAAACTTTGCAAGCCCCATCAATTTTGAAACCATCAACATATTCAGACATCTTTGCTAAGACGGGGTAAGAAGCATGCCCCAAGCGACGATGCCATCTGTGAATGCACCTGGAATGAAAAGATTTATTTGTTAACACATGTTTAACATTTGTAATAGCATTTGGAACCTCAGGGGTTTCATTGGTTTTAGGAACCTTTGAACTAGCGGTGGCACCAGGGTTTCTCTCTGGACCTGTGCTAACACCCTTTGGGACACTTATACTTACACCACCTTTGCTGGCAGGTTTGGGTTGCAAATAAAAAACACCTTTGATGGGAATGGCAGTAGCAAGAAGTTTGCCATCCTTGATAATGTTAGTATCAGTAAGTTCAAAGTTTATTACAACCTTCAATTCTTCTCTCAGGCAATATCCACTAAGGATGTTGTTCTTGGCAGTTGGAACGTAGAAAACATTTGAGATAAGGGAGTCCAGTTCTTTAACGAAGACTTTTCCTTTTCCTTCCACCTTGGAACGTAGATCACCAACTCCGAAAACTTCCTTGACATCTGTCTGGTGTAGCTCACTGAAGGATTCCTTCCGGTACGTGATGTGTGCCGCTGCTCCGCTGTCTAGGGTCCATAACTCACGAATGTCGTAGATTGGACTCTTTTCAGGAACAATGCTGAGGTGGATGGTACCAACATAAGCAGGTTTCTCATCTTTTGAGTCTTTGGGAGTTGACTTTGCAGCTCCAGAACTCTTTCCTCTGGATCCTTTCTTCTGTGCGCCTTTAGGCTGAGTTGGATAAGGTGGATGATCAGTCTCGCCAGATTTCACACTTTGCACATCAGGAGACTTGCGAGTGTCATCCTTCTTAAAGGGTTTCTGGCGTGAGTACTTTGGAGTACTTGTTTTCTGCTGACCGCCCTTGGCCAAGTTAGATTTAAATGCTGCTGACATAGGTCTAAGGCCAGTGTTCAGCAACTCTGCTTCTTCAGTAAGCATGTTACAGAGTCTCTGAGTAGTCTTCTGGGCCAGTGGGAGTATACTGAACTTGTAAATAACTTCCTTCCATTCAGGACCAAGGGAAGTGATAATAGCCGCATTTACTTGATTATCATCATAGCGGTATCCTCTTTCTTCTAAATCTCTATGCATAGTTAAGAGTTTAGATAAGTGTGGTGCAAGTTCACCCCCAGTTGGAAGTTTAGTGTTATTAAACTTGGCTATCAGTATGTAATTGCCTTCATCTGATATTGGCCTAAACATGCCGTCTATTGACTCTAATATCTGAGCAGAAGTAATGTCACGTGTGTCATATCTTATTGACAATTGTGAGTCCATGCTCATAAGAATGAGTAGCTTGGCTTTTATGTCAGCTTCCCTTTCTTCTGCAGTCCAGCGCCTTACTGGGGGATTATGTGCAATCCCATCTATGTCATGAGCCAGTAGGTGCAAATTTATTCTGTGAAGCCACTTCCTATAGTTATGTCCATTAGGTAACAGCACAAACTCACCTTTCAGAGCAGAAGAAGTGATGGTCTGCCTTGTTGGTGCAGTCATCTGAACTGCTTGGAGCAGTTGGGGTTGAGCCCCAACCCCTCCTGGCAAACCTTGTGGCTGTCCCACCTGGGGAAGTTGTGCTTACATCTGTGGAATAAAGACTGGTGGTCTCTGCGATGAAACAGAAGGACCTGAAATAAATGGAACTTGGTTTTTCTGCATTTGTGCTGCCAGATCCGCTTGGGAAAAAGCCTGTCTGGTTTCAGGTAATGCCTTTTCCTTTCGGGCATTCCATCCACTAGTGTCCGCTGTTGCGTAACTTGTAGCAGTGGGGGAATTCTCCCCCTTTCTATAGTCAGCAAATTCAAAATGCAAAAGTTCCGGCTTTTTTTCTTTGGGCTGATTAGCCCTCCCTTCCTCAATTGGAATGTGCTCTATGTTAGAAGCAGGCGGGAAGAAATGGGTCACCACTGGAGAATGGCTGATATGCGCATGCTTATCTTCGGGTGAGTGGGAGGAATGGATTCCTTCTATCTCTCCCTTTGGAGAATGAGCATACGTGGCACCTCTCAGGGACATAACCTCCATCTTTTCTGTAATAAGTTTAAGCTGGAGTTTCTTCAAAGATCTTAATTCAGTCCTGGCATCATCAGCCTTTTTTAAATAACTGAAATAGATTTCTTGCTGCTCACTATTTTTCATAGTAGGTAAGTTATCAAAGTGAAGACAGACTGATTCTAACGTGTGAATTTCTTTCTCATCCTTTTCAATGAGCTCCTCAATTTTCTGCAAGTTTAGGGATGTTCCCTTTATTTTAGCAGAAGTGAGAGAGCTGAAATCATCTAGATGCTTCATTTTGGCTGACGCCTTTACATGCATAACAGATGATTGAGATGGGAAGAGAGTTAACGTCTCGTCTTCTTCTTCATCGCTAGGGTTAATTGAAATACTGCCGGAGGGGCCCCCTTGGGCAGATTTACATTCTTCCTCCCGAATCCCAACATCATCAATCATGTAAGAGAGACTTACAGTTTGCTGAATGCTGTCGTCAGCTGGAGAGGCTTCCTTCTCAGAATGCAAAGACATAGTAGGATTCCTTTTACTATCCGTAACACGAATAGTCTCCTTGAGCTCGGCAAGCTGCTGACTCGTGAGAGAATCTACGTAGGATTGCGTAAGAGGGTTGCGCTTCTTCTTCGCTGGCATCTGGAGAAATTCCTAGTGAGCTTACGGGGTGTAAGCGGGGTCTATTCCTTCAACAATAACCATCGCTCTGTCTACCATGTTGGGATTAGAAGGGCCCTTACCTTAAGCAAGGCGCTCAGCCCGTGAGGAGTGAGCCAGGACCTTCCGGAGGTGATGGTTATTGAAGTACAGACAAAGCATGTTCGAATGAACAAGTTACTTTTATTAAGAAAGTATAAAAATAATAAATGTCTGAGGAGACATAAGATGGCACATCTTATAGCTAGGAAAGATGAACCGAAAGAGATGGACTCTAAAATAGAGACCGCCCTTCTTCATCAAGAAGAGGGGATGTGAGCAAACAGGTTACATCACACAGGAGGAGCTACATTACTAGACAGAGTTAACTATCTAACTACTGGATGTTTCTCAATGTCTTTGGGGGCTGGCAATTTCCAGCGCGACAGGGACTATAGCAGACAGCTCAGAAGGAGATCAATTATCTAGCTCCTCCTTGGATTCAGAACAAGAGTTAATGATACAGCCACACATGCAGAGAGCGATGCATAGGCAACAACAATTGAGAGATTATTATCAAAGAAAATGAGGCCACCTGTGGTTTTGTGGGGCTGTGGTAATTAGTGAGGCTGCTATAAATAGCAGTCTGTGGGTTTGGCCATTGTGGAGGATTATCTGATCGTTGTGTTTCGTGACTGCTTTATTGACTTTGACTTTTTGTGTGCTGATTTTTCCCCGCTTTGAAACTAAACCAGGGCAAAGTGTGTTTCACTTTGTGAAAGAAGAAGGACTGTGAATTGCCTCACAGCTGCAAGCTAAGTATCACAGAACTGATAAGGGACTTGTACAAATTACCAGTTTGTTTGGAGACGAGTGCTCTTTGCTATACCAAAAGAGGGCTTGGTTTAACTGAATTTTCATTATAAAGAACATTGTTTCGAATTTTCAAACGTGTGTGTGTCTGAAATTAGTACTAGTGAATTTTTGGGAGGATTCTACCAGAGAGCCCGACAGAACACTCTCCCTCCGTGAGATACAGGTATTTCTCTACAGAGGCAAATTTCTTGTATGTCTAGCCACAATTGGCAAAATAAATAAATAAATAAATAGATAGATAGATAAATAGATAGATAGATAGATAGATAGATAAATAAATAAATAAATAAATAAATAAATAAATAAATAAATAAATAAAAAAGGTATGATGAATCACTCAATACAATTTAGGCAGTACCATCACGATTTAGGCATTACTAGAGGACAAATTGGTTTTGATTTGTTAAACAAAAAAGTTGTACATATATTTCAAGCAGATTCTAAATGTAATGCTGGAGGATAATGATCTCTGTGTAATCTGAAGGAAAGGCAAATATCTTTCCCGCCAAATGGTACCACCAAGATGTTTGGGCATGAAATGAAGCAGCACGCCTGACTGTTGAGACAATTAAAGCCTTCCTTAACCTTTCCATGGGAAATGTTCAAGCTTATTTCTCCAAGAAAAGAATTCTAAGAAATACATTAACACAGCTCAGTTGCCTTGTGGAGTAGTTACTAATTAGCTTTAAATTAACACAGATGCCTCGTGGGAATGTAGGAAGGACAATTAACCTGAAGTCACCACAATTTTGGGGGCGACTGGGTAAGCTTCATTAACAAGACTTAATGTGGAATAGATTCTTGGCTGAAATCTTCAGGCTGTGCAGCACCCTAGAAATCTGCAAATTCATTTTCTAATGCAAGACGCTTGGGTAGAGTTTGTACAACAAGCTAGACCAGGCTAGCAGGTGATTCATTTGTAGTTCAGTATGTGGTAGGAATGTAATTTTCTTAGAAAGGTCAATAAACTAGGCTTTCACATTAATTTATTCTTTGGGGCATATCCCACGATACAAACAAAATAGTAATTGTGTCTTGTTAACCTGAGTTTAGAATTTAGCATGTTATGCAATGCCTGTTTTGGCAAACACCCCCCCTCCAAATTTTAGAGTTTGAGCCAGAAGATCCCAGAAACAGCTGAGAAAACCTTCAGAATAAAGCTATTTTGGGTAATAATTTTGAAAACAAGTCTCAATTTCCAGTGGATAAAACTTGGTATTTATTTATTTATTCATTCATTCATTCATTCATTCATTCGTTCGTTCGTTCGTTCGTTCGTTCGTTCGATCGATCGATCGATCGATTGATTGATTTGTATGCCGCCCCTTTCTGCAGACTCGGGGTGGCTAACAACAATAAAAAAAGACAATGTAAACAAATCTAATATTAAAAATAATCTAAAAAATCCCAATTTAAAGAACCAATCATACATACAAAACATACCATGTATAAATTCTATAAGCCTAGGGGGAAGGGAAAATTTCAATTCCCCCATGCCTGACGACAGAGGTGGGTTTTAAGGAGCTTGCGAAAGGCAAGGAGGGTGGAGGCAACTCTGATATCTGGGGGGAGTTGGTTCCAGAGAGTCGGGGCCGCCACAGAGAAGGCTCTTCCCCTGGGTCCCACCAGATGACATTGTTTAGTCGACGGGCCCTGGAGAATGCCAACTCTGTGGGACCTAACTGGTCGCTGGGGTTCGTGCGGCAGAAGGCGGACCCGGAGATATTCTGGTCTGATGCCATGAAGAGCTTTATAGGTCATAACCAACCAATTTTGAACTGAAATGAAAGAATCTGAACATTCAGCACACAAGGAACAGAAAGTAAATGGATCACTGCTGAAAAATCATCACTGTCCTTTTAGGGCAGCTCCTTTTAGGACAGCCTTTAGAGCAACGCATTCACCTTTGGTCCCCACCTGTCACTCAGCTCTCACCTTTGGCTCCTAGTAGCTGTAGCATGCACAGTTGCCACACCCCAAGCAACAGCTTTGACAGGCTGGCCAGACGAGGTGGAAAGTAGCCATGGGTCATTGACCTACAGTGAGATAGGGACTTGTCTATCCCGAGCATGTGAAGAGAGATTTCGGCGGACTGAGAGGATGAAATCTATTAGAATAGGCCAACGGTCATTAAGTCTGTCTCTGCTATTGATGTTGTATGCTAAGAGTCTGCGGAGAGGGGCGGCATACAAATTAAATAATAAATAATAAATAAATAAATAAACAAACAAACAAACAAACAAACAAACAAACAAACAAACAAATAAATGCCCTGGTCAACCACTGCACCCAGCCCGTCTCCAATTGTCTCAACTCTTGTCCTGCTTTTGGAACAAGATGGAATCTGGAAAGAGAGAGTGAGGCTGACTATGTGCACCTCTCCCTCACTTTAATCCAATTTAATAATGATGGTGATGATGATGCACAGAAGCAAAAAAAATCTCGCCAAAACATGGGTGCACCTGTGGTTTCTTGCGTGATTTTGCTTCCTCCACAGGTGCAGCAGCAAAATAGCGCTGACCCAGCAAGAACTTATGAGCCATGGCGGAAAGCGCAATTTAGGGTTCCAGCTTGTAGCCCACCGCTGCATATGGGACAGATCTTGCAATTGTTCTCTTTTTAACTGCTAATTTTTAACTGCATCTGAATGTATCTGGATATGCTCTAGAATCAGACATGACTGACAGGAAAATATTTATCTTTATTTGGAAGTAACACTTTTAATTAAGAAAATCTTCAGGTTTGTTCTCCTAATATTTTTTACAAGTATTTCCTATCTCTACAGGACCATACTGAATTTAATGAATGCGATGCTATGTGTCACCAGAGAAATTGTCTAGAATGTATAAAAGTGTTTCAAATTTATGGTGGGAATGTGAACAAGAAGAGATATTTTATCATGTTCGGTGGACATGCAGAAAATGTTGCTTTGAATGCATGCATACTGATTCAGAAGATTTTAAAGATGAATATACAGAAGGGGCTTGATGAGGGTGAAATTTATGAACAAATTCTTGGTGGGAAAAGCCATAGAGCTTTGTTTCTGCATATAACTGCAGCTAGAACATTATATTCACAAAGATGGAAAAGTTCAGCATAACCCAAATGAGGAATGTTTGATAAAGATGATGAAACAGATGATTTTACATAGATTCTTACGGTATATGTAGATGCATGTGCACATTTTATTCAGATCACTGGATGAAGCATGAATCGGATGTTCTGTTCGGGTCTGTGAGACCCGAAATCAAAGTTTGAGACCCTGTAAAAAAATTTCCCTGCATATATGAAACTTGAAATTTCATGACTTTGCATCATTTCAGGGTTTCTCTCTATGATAATTTTTTTGGGGGTGGGGGGCTTCTTTCTTGCTGAAAAAAATAGGCCTAAAGTTCTGTTCCCGGGTCACCCTGACCCAGCCTGAAAATTCTTCATTTGAGGTGCTTATGTTTGGTCAATTTGAAAACTTTTTTCACTTGGAAAGTAGTCTGAACATTTCTGCACACAATGATATGAAAATTGAACTAAAAAAATAATGCTTATTAGTTTATTTTTATCATAAAAGGCATGCCCCCCTTTTTGTGAACTTTTTTTCAATTTATAGATAATTTAGCCTGCAAAGTGCGTTCAATTTACTAAAGTTGGTGTGGGATTGGTAGTTTGAACATTTCTGAACATAAGAAAAATATAAATGAACTGAAAAAAATGATGCTTATTGGTTTTTTAAAATCAGAAATAAGGCCTCCCCCCTGCTGCTTGCAACCATTTTCACTTTAAATTTTTTTTAGGCTCAAAATCTGAAATATTTTTAATATCTTAGGCATTGATTTACTCAATTTAACATTGCTGATCATCATAAAAATATTTTTGGGGGTGGGGGCTAACTTTTTTCTGGGCAAAATTTTACCTACCCTTGTACTGTTCCTAGGTCTATTTGATTCAAAACAAACAAAATGTTTTAGGTACTTAACTTTGGTCTTTTTGAAAGCTTTTTTCACTGGGAAACTAGTTTAAACATTTCTGAATGTAATGATATGAAAATTGAACTGAAAAAAAATGGATGTTTATATTTTTATTTCGATCAACCCCACCACCCCATTTTTTCAGCATTTTGTGTCAGTTTATATATTTTTAGGCTACAAATCTCTAAGGAATTTTCCCCCAAAAGTTTTGATATACTAAATTGAACATTCCTGATCATAAGAAAAATAGAAATGAACTGAATAAAATGATGCTTATTTGTTTATTTTGCTCACAAATGGGCCACCCCCTCGGCCTTGCTGTGTGCCATTATTTTCATTTTTTATATAGATTTGGCTAGAAATACTTGGAATATCCTTTGGAAAAGCAAGCACATGATAGCCAGACAACTAATTTTATAAAAGAAATCCATTTTACTAAAAACAAGTATGTAATTTTGAAATTAACAGCATAAATTTTATATAAATTGAAATAATTGAACACAGTGGGGGGACATTTATGTGCAAAATAAACAAATAAGCATCATTTTTTTCAGTTCAATTTTCATATCATTATATTCAGAAATGTTCAAGCTAACAATCCCACACCAACTTTAGTAAAATAGAACGCATTTTGCAGGCAAAACTATCTATAAATTGGGGGGAATTTTATCAGCAAAATAAACCAATAAGCATTAATTTTTTCATTTCAATTTTCATTTCATTGCGTGCAGAAATGTTCAAACTTGTTTCCAAGTGAAAAAAGCGTTCAAAAAGACCAAATATAAGTACCTAAAATGAACAATTTGCGATCTGGGTCAAATAGACCCAGAAGCAGAACTTTAGGATGTGTTTTTGAGTAGAACACAAAGGTTAAAATGCAGTAAGGCAGGCAAATTCTGCCAACAGCCTGGAGTTCAATCCTGAAGGGGCTCAAGATTGACTCAGCCTTCCACCCTTCCAAGGTTGATCTTCAGAAATGAGGTTGTAGTCTTTCGGTCTCTGCTGCGCCTGCACAGGGGGCAGGGCGCATGTGGAAATTACAGGATGCCCATGCAAGTATAGAGGGGCAGGGCACACACACAGGGGTGCTTGCATTGCATTTTGGGCCTGACACCATTCACCCATGCCTCATTTTGGTTTTCAGGTTGGTGCAGGAAGCTTTCCAGGCCCAAAATGGGGGGCATCCTGCATCATGCACTAACCTGGAAGCCAAAAATGGGTGAAGGCGGGGGCAGAGGGCATGAACAGACAATGCCATATGTGTATGTGCTGGGTCATGTAGGGGTGGGGTGCATATGGGGGTCATGTGTGCTTTTGTGGGGATGGGGCATGAGGTGTCACGCATGCTTGCATGGGGGTGCAAGGATGTTGCGCACGCCAGAGGTGGGTTCCTTCCAGTTCACATCACTGCTCTAGAACCAGTGGTGATGCCACAGAGCCGTTTCTGTTGGTGCTAGCCCATGAACACCACCATATTTTTATGGTGGGTATATTTTGGGGCAATATTTTGGGGGGGAATATTTTGCTTGTTTTTGCATATGTGCAGAAGCTGAGTTTCCAGCATTGCACGTGTACTCCCATCTTGCTTTGGGCTTTTTGTTTTGCTATTTTTTGCTTGTTTCTTAGTACTGTGCATGTGTGCGCATGTTCACAATAGGTGCGCAGCCATACAGCCCGAAAGGAAGCGAACCAGTGGCAAGGTAAGTTAGAACCCATGCCTGGTGCACACATCGCATTATGAGTGTGGGCATGTGCACTCTTGCACTTGGGCGTGCATGCTTTTGCCACATGACAACAAAAAGATTAGACATCACTGCTATAATGCAATATCATTATGACCATCCCATGTATACAAGGCACTCTCTGAATGGTTTGCAGAGTCAGCATATTGCTCTCAACAATCTGGGTTTTACCATACTTGGAAGGATGGAGTTAACCTTGAGCAACAACTTCACCCTTAGACTATCCACTGTTGACCTCTCCCAGTTCCTAAGAGGTCAGTAAGTGCACCAGCGTGCCTTCCATCCCCTGTCCTAACGTTTCTTTATATTTTTACTAGTATCATGTATATGAATATTATTATATCTAATGTTTTTTCTTATTTTTCTTTTTACTAGTATGTATATAAATGTTATTATATCTTTACATACCTTCAATATGTACTTGACAAAACAAATAAATAAGAAATAAAATAAAAATAGCATCAGGATGGAACCGACATTTAGTAAGCCTAAGTACCATTGCTATTGCTATTGTTGTGTATGAATTGGAAAGGAAGAAACAGAAATAATTTATTTAACTAATATCTCTCATACTCTAATTCCAACTCCTCCAGATAAGAAGTCATTGCATTTTTATTTCCTTTTTTTAAAAAAATTGTTGGCTTCTATTATTTTCACAAACGTAACAGACTTGGATGGTCCAGTATAAATACAGTGCTATGATGTTATTTTAAATATATATTTCATTTGAGTCCGTTCAAATAGCTATAAATGTCTTTCAGTGTACTCTCTAAAGATTTCTTATGTTTTTACTAAGTATCCTTATTTAGTTTCTGATTTAATTAAAAAAAAACCTCACTGAGCAGTATAATAAATAATTCAAAACTTTGGTATCTACAGTTAATATTATGGAACCATACTTCAAAGTTGTCTTCTTGCATAGAGGGCATCTAGACATAATATGAAATTAATCAGAGGACTTTCACCCTGGATTGTCAATGAAAGTCAGGGTGAAAATTAATTTGTTTTTTTCTAGCAGCATTGCTTTAATATAAAAAAAATTGAGCAAAGCAGTTGAAGATGCTTGAACAGCTCAACCCTCTTAATTATCTTAGACTTTACATATTTTAAACAATTATAGTTGTACTGTATATTATTGTTAATTTTTCTTTCTTTTGCAATACGAACAGCGGAAGTCAGAAGCTAATTAACATCTGCTAACTTTTACTACTTATTCCAGGCTATAACAGTATAAAATAACTTTTTATTTTTTATTTTTGCTTAAATTTTACAGGCCACTCACCTCTCTATCCAAAGCAACTATGTTAGCCAAATCACAGAAATGTGGTTTAAAATAACAGGTCTATATCTTGTTTTCTCTTTCATATTAACATGTTTAGAAACAGTGTGTTCCAGTGATGCGATATAGTGTGTTTTCATGCACTTGGCTATAATTAGGAGGGTATAGTCAGAGTTCATCAACTCTGTAATTATTCCCATCGCAATACATAATGAAAGAAGATTGGAAGATTTAGACATATGGCTAGAGATCCATGGATCTGTCTAAACACATTACAGGTTTTTATATATCCCATTTCCTCAACAATTGCATAGATTTGTAATCCACATTGTTTTACTATGTGTGGCTTTAAAAAACCACAAATGTTAATGTTTCCAGGCCCTAGGGACTATTTTAAATCTATTTTTCTTTTCTTTTTTTTAACCCTGTAATTCCTTGATTGGAGTTGGAGTGACTGAGTGGAGCTGAGTGTTTACTGTCCAGATCTTGATGCAGCAGATATTTTTTCTTTGATAGAGAAAATCAAATTTTGAATCAATTTTCCCCGCTAGAGAAACATCTGTCACTTGGCTACATAGGATGCTTGGCTGCATAGCTAGAGGTATAACAAGCAGGAAGAGGGAGGTTATGATCCCGCTATATAGAGTGCTGGTGAGACCACATTTGGAATACTGTGTTCAGCTCTGGAGACCTCACCTACAAAAAGATATTGACAAAATTGAACGGGTCCAAAGACGGGCTACAAGAATGGTGGAAGGTCTTAAGCATAAAACGTATCAGGAAAGACTTAATGAACTCAGTCTGTATAGTCTGGAGGACAGAAGGAAAAGGGGGGACATAATCGAAACATTTGAATATGTTAAAGGGTTAAATAAAGTCCAGGAGGGAAGTGTTTTTAATAGGAAAGTGAACACAAGAACAAGGGGACACAATCTGAAGTTAGTTGGGGGAAAGATCAAAAGCAACATGAGAAAATATTATTTTACTGAAAGAGTAGTAGATCCTTGGAACAAACTTCCAGCAGACATGGTTGGTAAATCCACAGTAACTAAATTTAAACATGCCTGGGATAAACATATATCCATCCTAAGATAAAATACAGAAAATAGTATAAGGGCAGACTAGATGGACCATGAGGTCTTTTTCTGCCGTCAGACTTCTATGTTTCTATGTTTCTATGCCTAGCACTGAACTCTCAACTTTCTGAGCGGGAGGCAAGCATCTTCACATCTAGCCTCCCATGCTCCTCATTTTAAATCTGAACATGGAATTGATAATATTTAATTTGCCAAAGAAACAAAACACTGAATTGGTAAGATGTAAGATGGTCAGCCTATAATTTTTTCCCCTATATTTTAAAATTGATTTTTATAACAATGTGCTCAGTGTTCAAACTGCCCACCACCAGACAACATTCATACCCCTCCAACAAAATCGGGGCATATTTTCTAAATACCATTTTAACTCAAGAGCAATATATCTATTTACATATTATAAAATAATTCTAATTTATTCTTTATAGCTTGGTCTCTAATTCTACTGACTATATATCCTTTTATCTTGTCCCATCATCCCATCAGTTCCTGCAGCTTAGTTTCATTGTCTGAATTCATCCTCTTATCCATAATTTCAAATTGAATATGATCCACCATGTACCATTACATTTTATAAATAAATAAATATTTAGCATTCCCAAAGCATTCCAAAAGGTAGTTATTATTAATATTAATCAATTCAACACCTGAACCTATCCCTGCTGAAATTAATGTATAATAGATTAAGTCAATTCAATAAAAATATTACCTAAATGAAAGCAAATTTGGATGGACCTCAGTGCCTACCATGTAGAATTTAAAGGCTGAAACAGTCATTATTTAGAGTTTCTCCTAATTAATTATTTGAGTAAAGTGGCAGATTTTCATGGAGAAAAAAAATGATGGGAAAGAAATAATATAATATTGCTGTTACATTTATCACATTTGTGATAAATTTATCTTACAACTACAGAATGTCATTTTAATTTACTTTTGTAGCAATAGGTCATATGAATGCACTGCTTGTTATACATTCTTGGAACTAACAAAAACTAGCAAGAAGGTATTATTATATTGTGCCTGAATTGAAAATTAAATATATGAAACCATTGCCCCCGTATGCAAAAATATGTATTGCCATATTATAATTTACTGAATGCTACTTGACTTTCATACAACCATGAAGTTATATCCTACCAGGTTCATTGTCCTATATTAACCCTCTCCTCAAATACAAGAACTGTTATAGACATACTCAATATTTTACCTAGGGGCAAGCTGTACAATGGACTAGCTTTTTTGTATGCTATAGGCCAGCAGCAGTAGATTTCCCCTAGACTTAAATAGGAGTAAGCAATGCAGCAAACCTGCTCTAACAAAGTGGATACTAACCCTGTTCGTAGCCTTAGAGAATTTTTTTTTGCAATGGCAAAAATTCCAAAAACAATTCCAAAAAAAAGGAGAGCCATAAATAATATGGCAACATATGCACAATGCTGAAAATGCAGCTTATGCACATTTGTAGAAGGGGGGAAAAAACCCAGAAAAAAAATTCCCTGAATAAACCCAGAAAAAAAATTCTTTAAAAATTCTCCAAAAAGTTCGTGGCATCCAGTTCCGTGACATCATTGTGACATCACCAGCGGGTTGCTACCAGTTTGGGCAAACTGTTCAGAACTGGGGGGAACCTACCTTTGGAAGAGTGATTGCAGGCACTGGGTATGGCTAATCTAGAGGGAAAAAAGGATTGGAGTGATATCATAACAGTATTTCAGTATTTGAGTGGCTGCCACAAAGATGATTTGTGGCGGACTTATTTTCTAAAGCATCAGAAGCAAGATAAGAAACAAAGAACGGAAACCTAGGGAAGCAACCTGGAAATAAGGAAAAACTTAACAGTGAGAACAATGAATGCCTTCAGAAGTTGTGGGTGCTTCATTCCTGGAGGTTTTTAAGAAGAGATTAGACAGCCACTTGTCTGAAATGGTGTAGTGTAGCCGCCCGAAGTAGCATATATGCTAGGATAGGATAATATTATATCTGTACTTCTAGCATAATATGCCTTGCTCACTTTTGATTCCACTATAGCCAGGACAGGATTATATGCCTTGCTCATTTTTTATTCCATTATAGCCAGGACAGGACTACACGAATTTCACATAGTCTGCACTTCTGGTGGAAATCTACTAAAGGAAATAGCTGGCCATAAAACGGTTCAACAACATCTCCCTGATAACAAGAATGCATCACTCAAAGATGAAAGCTATGCAATATACATTGCTTGAAGACATCAGGATGAAACTGTGATGAAAGGACATTTGCCCATGGTAAACAGAGATTGGCTGTGATAAAGACAAATGGTTCAAGGAAATTAACTACATGAAAGGACATTACTTGAAAGGACATTTGCTCAAGGAAATTATTTGTGAGAAACATTTGCTCAAAGGAAACTATCCAAGGAAATTGGTTAGTGACATATGGAGATAGGAAGGACTTGAAAGTTGTGTCATGTTTTAGAGTTATGTTATTAGATGTTTGCATATCAGTTGATATGTACGTGTAATCATTCCCATTTGCATATGCTCCCAAATAAAAGGAGGTGCACAGCTCAATACTGTGTCACATCACCCAGAGAGAAATGTGTCCAAGTCTTCTTTCTAGGATTGGCGTTTGTGAGTGACCCCCCTTGGCTGGGTTGCTCTAAGTCCCTCTGAAGACATCACTCCCCTCAGGGACTTTGCAGCACCTCAGTGTAGGGCCGTGAACCTATGGCATGGGTGCCACAGGTGTCACGCAGAGCCATATTTTCTGGCATGCAAGCCATTACCCTAGCTCAGCTCCACTGTGCATGTGTGTGCCGGCCAGCTGATTTTTGTCTTGCCTGGAGGCTCTGGGAGGGCATTTTTGGCTTCTGGAGAGTCTCTGGGGGAATGGAGGAGGGCATTTTCCCCCCCATTCCCCCAGAGGGCGGAAAACAGGCCGCCCAGACCCACCAGAGCTTGGGAAATGGACTGTTTCACGCCTGTAGAGGAACTTCCGTGGGGAGATGGGAGAGTCAATTTTTGCCATCCCCAGGCATTGAATTATGGGTGTGGGCACTTGTCTATGTGCAATAGCACATGCACTTTTTTCCCAAGGGAAAAAAGGTTTGCCGTCACTGGTGTAGGGTCTCCTGTTTAAGCAGGAGGGCTAGAAGAACTCTAAGGTCCCTTCCAGCTCTGACTTTCTTCTGCCTTAGGAATATTTGTTACTTTTGAAAGTGTTTCAAACTTTATTAGCTGCAGCTGATAGAGAAGTATTTTAGTTGACTTTATTGATTAGCCCTTGGGCCATATCAATGGTAGAGAAGCAGAAAAGAGACATGCTATACTATCCCCATGACTTCGTGGTCTGCCTAAACAATGAGGCAATATAGCAGGGGTATTAAAGTCACAGCCCGCATCATTGGTGGGTTGCTACCGGCTTTACAACTGATTCCTTGAGTGCGTTCTCCACTGGGCGTGCATACACAGTTCAGAGGAAATATTTATTTATTTTTTATTTTATTTTTTTATTTTGTCCAATACACAATGAGGGTTTTAGTGGGTATATATCAATATACACATAGTAAAATACATGATGAAGGTTATAGAAGAGATACTCATAGTAAAATATATCTAAGAAAGAATAGAAAAGAAGGTATAGTAATAGAACATATCAATGAAAGAATAGAAGAAGAGATATAGGAATAGAAGAAAGGTATAGGAGATATAGGAGAGCAATAGGACAGGGGATGGAAGGCACTCTAGTACACTTGTACTCGCATTGCAAACTAGGCAAGTTAGTTCGCATTGCAAACTAGGCAAGGAGCAAAGAAAACAACTGTGGAGCGGCATTCAATCTGCTGCCCCTGATCATCTGGGCTTTGGAAGCAGAGACAAAGGTCAGTATAACCCAGGAGTTGGCAGGTCAACTATTACAGATACAGAGAACCAGTTCACTCTTGGCTTGGAGTCCGAGCTAACCAGTGATGGGCTCCTATGGGTATGGTCAGGTACACAGAATCAGTAGAAAAATTTTGATCTGATACCAGAACTGGTATAAAAATTTTAGTCAGAGATGCAGAACCGGTAGAAAAATTTTGATTTTTTTTTTCCTATCGAAGTAAATGAGGTTCAATGTGTATGATTTTAGATGATCTCTCTCTCTCTCTCTCTCTCTCTCTCTCTCTCTCTGTGTGTGTGTACATACACATATAGTTTATATAGTAGATAATGTATATTTTTGTGTGCCTATGTGTAGTATGTACCGTATTTTTCGCTCCATAAGACACAGTTTTTCTCCTCCCAAAGTAGGATGAAAAATCAGCCCCGTCTTATGGAGCGAAGATGCAGGCAGGGAGGGGGGGGAGGCTGCGAACTCGGAAGCGCCATCCCGCCGGCTGGCTGGCTAGCTGCTGCCTGGCCCCCTCCCTCCCGGAGGAGGGTCTCCCTCCGCACCACCAGCGGCGCTCCCCCCCGCCAGCCAGCCAGCCAAGCCCCGCGCCCACCGGAACCGGCTCCTCGCTCTTCCCCCGCCGCCTGCCGCATTTGCAGGAGGTGGGGAGGGTCGGGTGGCCCACCAAGGCCAGGAGGGATGCCGCTGCCCCCCCTTCCCTCTCTCCGCCCGCCGCTGCGCCTCCTTGACGCCGAGAGGAAATGCCGGCAAAGGCTTTTCTCAGCAGAGGCCGTTGTCTGTTGCTCTCACTCACTCTCATTCTCTCTTCGTTCTTCTCAGCGGTGACGCGCGCCGGCAAAGGCTTTTCTTATTTTGAATATTCCGAGTGGGCTAGCAGGGAGATAGGGAGCACGCGCAACCGCCCGTGCGCCCCCGACATTGAATATCACCTTTGCCGCCAGCCCCGCCTCTCCTACAACCCCCTTGCTAAGAGCCCGGGGCGAAAGTGCTCTCGGCAAAGGTGAGGCGGGCAGGGCGTGCGCGCGTCACCGCTGAGAAGAACGAAGAGAGAATGAGAGTGAGTGAGAGCAACAGACAGCAAGATAGAGAGAAAGTGAGAAAGAGAGAGTGAGAGAAAGGGGGGAGAGAAAGAGATAGCAAGAGAGAGAGAACAAGAGAGAGAAAGAGCGTGAGAAAGAAAACAAGAGAGAAAGAGTGAGAGAGAGAGAAAGCAAAAGAGACAGAAAGAAAACAAGAGAGAGAAAGTGAGAAGAAGAGAGAGAAAGGGGGGGAGAGAGAGAGAAAGAGAGAGGGGGAGAGAGAGAAAGAGAGGGAGAGGGAGAAAGAGAGTGGGAGAGGGGGGAGAGATAGCAAGAGAGGGAGAGAGAGAAAGAGAGAGGGAAAGGGGGGGAGAGGGGGGAGAGAAAGAGAGAGGGAGAGGGGGGAGAGATAGCAAGAGAGGGAGAGAGAGAAAGAGAGAGGGAAAGGGGAGAGAGGGGGAGAGAAAGAGAGAGGGAGGGAGAGAGAGGAGATAAAGGAAGAGGAGAGAGAGAAAGGAAGAGAAAGAAAGAAAGAGGGATAGAAAGAGAGAGAGAGTGAGAGATGCTCAGTGAGCCTTTCTTTGAAGTTGCCTTTCTTTCTTTCTTTCTTTCTTTCTTTCTTTCTTTCTTTCTCTCTTTCTTTCTTTTTCTCTCTTGCTCTCTTGCTCTCTTGCTCTTTCATTCTTTTTTCTTTCTCTTGCTTTCTTTCTTTCTCTTTCTTTCTCTCCTTCCTTCCCTCCTTCCATTTCTTTCATTCCCCCTCTCTATTTTTATTTCTCTTTTATTTTCTTTCTTTCTCTCTTTCTTTCTTTCTTTCTTGCTCTTTTTCTTTCTCTCTTTCTTGCTTTCTTTCTTGGTCTTTTTCTTTCTCTCTTTTACCTTCCCTTCCTCTATTTCTTCTTTTCTTTCTCCTTCCTACCTTCTTCCCTCCCTCCCTCCCTTCAGTCCTTCCTCTCTTACTCTCCCCTTTCATAGGTTTCCTTGCTTCCTTCCTCTGTTCCTGTCCCTTCCCCCTTTCTTTCTTTCCTTCCTTCCTTTCTTTCCTCCCTCCATTTCTTACTTTCCTTTTCCTTCCTCCCTCACTCCCTTCTTTCACTCCTTCCTCTCTTCCTCTCCCCTTTTTGGCTCAAAATATTTTTTTTCTATTTTCCTCCTCTAAAATCTAGGTGCGTCTTATAGAGCGAAAAATACGGTATGTACACATATGGCATATATACATAGATTTAAATAGTATATTTTAAATGTTCAGTAATAGTAAATAGATAGGGAAATTGTGTCTCTTGGAGGTGAGGAGAGGCCAGGCACCCTAATCCTAACCCTAACCCAAACTCTAGATGTGAGTGACGTAAAGTTGGCCACCTTTTAGCCAGTCACATGACCTTTAAGCCACCCCGGTCACATGGTCATCAAGCCACTCCTACCTGGTCCTATGGCTGGCAAGCCACACCCACAAAATAAGCCACGCCCACAGTGTGGTACTAAATTTTCTTTGCAGCCCTTCACTGGAGCTAACAGTTCGTGTGAATCAGTCTGAACTAATAGCAACCCACCACTGGCCCACATGGGTTGCACGCTGGCCACGCCCATCTCAGATTTAGCAAAGGGGAAATAATATACCATGTGACCACAATGTGACACCACGAGTTTGACACCTCTGCAATAGAGATTTACGCCGAGGACAGCAGCACATTTTTTCTATGCCACTACTATATGCAATAAAATGCCAAGAATCCTTTATCTCCTCCAGCTAATTATGCTCTCTCCTCTCTCTCTCTAATGGAGAAGTGGTGGATGTGCAGTAATTAATGAGATAGGTCCGTGCATGCTTAATTCTTCATTAAGTTACAGCAGAACTCCAAACTACACAGAGTTCTGGCAGCGACTATCTCAAATGGCTTTAAAGAATGCAAATGAATGGAGCCTAGATCTGTCAGTTGCTATTTAACCAAGATAAATAAATGTAACCTCTTTGTTTACAGGGACCTACACATTTTTGAATAGCAGATACTGACATCTGATTTCCTCTGTGCCCTGCTTAAACATCTGTCTCCCACCACAAGCCATAAAATGGCCTATTCAGTGGAACTTATGTTTAATCCAGGAGGACAGCTTCATGGTTTTTAATAGGACTTTAAAATGCTCAGTTTTGTTGGGGTCATGCTGCTTTATGTTTTCCATGCAAATAAAATCCCTGCGTCTTTGTCTCCTCCTTGCTTTCTTTTGTCGGGCAAAGTGACATCTCTGGTTGCATTCCTGTTTCATTTTTATGTTTTAAAAATGTGATTGCCACAGAAGCCTTATTTGATTTATGATAAATGTTAATTGCCTTTCTGCAGTTTTCAGCCTGTCCAAGTAAGTGCTCCAGGGCTGCAAATGCTGCGTTCACTCGAGCGTGCTATGTTGTGAATATTACGTATTAAAGCCATTGTGGGCTAAATGAAGCAAATAATATTGAATGAAATGTTTATTCACTCTTTTAGTACCAGACTCAATGCGTATGGGTCTATGTGTGTGCACAGATTTTTTTTGTCTTGCCAATGCCATTTTTTTAAAAGAAGCACACAAATAATTGTGACCCCACCCCACCCACACAGCTCTTTTGGAGACAATTCGGCAATACCCAGTTGTGTCTAGGGATAAATCTCCACACATAATTCATTTAGACATAAATGACGGCTCATAACTGAACTTGGAAGGTCTTGTAAAAAAAAATCTTACTGGTGCTTCAGTAAGAAATCAGCAGGAAAATCCAAGGTTACAGACTAGGCTGGAAAATACAGAAATGCTTTGGAGATAACTTATTTTATGAATTAAGACAAATATACATGACCCAGGATAATCCGACTGGTTACTGAGACCAGAGGTGTAGTCACCTAAACTTTTGGATTCATGCTGGAGCCCAGCTTCAGGGAACTTCTGTCTACCAAAATGAGAACTTTGGGCTATTCTGCATATGGTATTTATATTATGCCTGTCTGTGTGTGACTTTTAATTGTTGATTGTGGTATTGATGGCTGGCTATTTTATCCATTGGCTATTGTTTCTACATGCTAACCACTTAATGTATACTCAATATAACAGAGAAGACATATTTCCTGGATATTATTAGATTATACTGCCTCAAGGAAAGGACCTTGGCATGACCACTTCTTTGGTTTTTATGGGATGAGCAGATAACTTGGCAGTCTCAAAAGTGGCCATCCATCTTGTAGAACTCTACAGGTGACCATTGGTCTCTAAACAGCACTCTAAGCCAGTGTGGCTTACAATGAAGCTGTATTACATGGCACATGATGGAGTGTCACATGCACTACATTTTGAACCAGTTGTACCTTTTGGATATGGCAGTAAAGATGTGGTGAGAGCATAATTAAGGAATAGAACACTAACTATTTGTGTCTAGTTTCTCAAAGAATTGGAAACAAAGTCAACCAGTTTCCATGATGTGATTTTGAGCATACACCCACCATTTCCAATAAGGGGATCAGAAACCTTTTGGAAGTCCTGAATCTCATTGATAAGTCCTGAATTCCAAATTATAAGGAGTCAGTGGAAGAACTGTGGATGAAATAAGTGAAATTGCTAAGAAGAATGATTGATCAAGAAACAGATACAAGATATCCTGGATGTCAGAATAGACAGTAGGAATTGCCAAGAAGAGAAGATAAGTCAAGGACAGAAAAATTCAAACATGTCAGGAAAGAACTTAACAAATTTAAGAGAACTGTTGGGGGTGGGGAGAGAAGCAATATCACAGTGACATCTAAAAGATGGAAACAAAATTGGAAAACTAGAAAAGATGTCCAAATAACATTAAACAATCTTGGAAGAGGCATATTGACATTTTATATATATCACGTTCACATAATATAATTTTCTATCTTACCATTGCTTTTTATTCCCACCCCCTTTTTTTTTTGTAGTCTCAAGACTGCTAATTATGCAGGCCACATGTTTGAAAAGCAGATTAATAGAATGGAGAGAAGACTGCCTTCGTGTGTCCCATAACATCACTTTAATTTTTAAAAAAGAGTATGCTATTCATAACTACTCATGAATTAAAAGTTAAATAAATAATATTTAATGCATAAAGCTGTATGAATACTCATAATTTCAAATGATTTCTCAGCATCCGAAGAAATTATATACGCTGGAACATGTCTTTTCTGAGTTACAGCAAGAACATCAATTAAAAATATAACATTGTCAGAGCACTGAAATTCCCATATATATTCAGTCAGTAGAAAAATACCCGTAACAGGACAGGTTGTAGACTTCAATATATAATATGTCATTAAAACTAAATGCTAGGGTGCTATTTGAAAAAAAAGCATCACCATGTACCTCCAATGAAATAGAACTAAACGAAATGTGCTTTTTTCACCAATCAAATGGAAACGTTCAGAATAAGGGACCTTTCACACTCTTAAGATTAAATTGCACTCACAATTGATGAAACAATAATGTAACTTTCATAGACTAAGCCTGTGATAAATCTGATAATCTCATGTACTGTTCATCTGTTGATGAAAAATGAGAGCTATATAATTTAGAATACAGTTGAAATATTGTTTAACAGAACTGTACTATATATAAATATTCCCACGTGTGTCACAAATAAATGCCACAGAATTAAAGTACTTAATTTGTATGAATGCCAATGGCTTATGAAAGTTCTCTTCTATTTCATAAACTGTCTAGTATAATTACCAATTACATGGACCTTGCCCACTCCTGCTTTCTGAAACAAAGCTACTGATCTTTAGAAAGAAAATAATAAATCTGAAAAAGGCATGTCAGAATCTCCCTTTAGCTAATACTTGACTATGCTCACTTAGAAAATCCAGTCTTAAAAATTCCATATAATAAATTACAAGAGTCAGCAAGAGACTTTGCCGAGCTGTGGACGAGGGAATCTGGTAAAACCCCAAGCGCCCTCTGAAAGCCCTCAGGGTCCATCACGCGTCTGGGGCAGAACCTCCTAATCGGTTCTGCCTCCCTGGGGGGGAGGATTGGAGCCAGGAAATCAAGCCGCAGTAGAAAATGGTCTGACCATGACAATGGCAATGCTTCTAAGCCCCTTAGTCTCAGACCATTATTCAATTGCTCCGAGAGGAATATCATATCCGGTGTGTGTCCACCCTCGTGAGCCAGACCCTGAACTATTTGAGTCAGGTCCATGGCTGTCATGGTGGCCATGAACTCCTGTGCCAATCCAGAGGAACCGCTGAGTGACGGCAGATTGAAGTCCCCCAGGACAATAAGTCCGGAGAACTCCACCGCCAACCTGGCCACCTCCTCAAGCAGCACAGGCAGGGCTGTTGACATGCAGCTGGGAGGAAGGTACGTGAGTAACAAGCCCATCTGAACCCCTGAATACAACTTCACAAGGAGTGACTCACAACCTGCAATCTCAGGAGCAATGAGTCTACGCAGGCGAAGGTTCTTCCTGGCTACAATAGCCACTCCCCCCCTTCCCTGGGGTCGAGGCTGATGCCATATCTGAAACCCGGCTGGGCATAATTCCGAGAGAGGAACTCCTCCCTCGGGGCTCAGCCAGGTTTCAGTCACACATGCCAGATCGGCCTCCTCATCCAGGATTAAATCCCAGATGAGGAGAGCTTTGTTTACTATCGATCAGACATTGAGCATATATTATATATTATATATTATATATATCATTATATATTATATCTTGAACACCCGGTTCTTATCTAGAAAAGTTGGACTGACCTCCGCGGGCCAGTCACAGACAGGGAAGAGGGGAGTTTGGCAGACAGCCCAGGAGCAGATCAGTCATCTGTATCATCCCTGGATTCTGAACAAGAATTAATGACACATCCATGCATGTGTAGAGTGATGCATGTGTAGAGTGATGCATACAACTGAAGGATTATTACAAAAGAAAATGAGGCCACCTGTGGTTGGGTGGGGCTGCTGTAATTAGTGCTACAGATAAAAGTGCAGCCTGGTGTTTTAGCCTCATGGCATGGAATCTGATTCATTGTTTCATCAAGATTGTGGGTTTTGCTGTTCAGGATTGTGTGTGTGGACTCTCTGGACTTTAGAATTGGACTCAATTTCCCAGTTATTGGGTGAGCAATTGGACTGCATTTAACCTGTGCCTTGTGTGTACCAGAAAATCCCTTTGATATTTAAAAAGGGAGCTGTTTCTGTTTTTCTGTTTATAAAAACTTTTGGGTTTTCCTTTTATCGTGTGGTCTGTGTCTTCCTGGACTAATTACCCTGTAATTACGGGCTGTTGAGACACGCCGGCAGAACATTGCCCAGGTCTGGTCTAGACATAAGAACACTTTATTAGCGGAATGAACTTTTTATGAACCTTGGTTTCAGAGACAGCAGGCCTTGCCGGGAAGGGATTGCAGAACGGCAAACAAGGAGAAAAACATGTTGATGTTTTGGATGAAAATTCCTAGGAAATGGGTTCATAATAAGTCATAATAATAGCAAAGTGACCCCAAACTCCAAGCCAGGAAACAATCAGAGGAGAGGAGGGAAACAACATAATAAATGATATAAAAGGTTCCTAACAAAGATGATGAAATAACAGAAAAACAACTCCAAATATGTACAGACTATGGACAGATGGAAGGGGTGTAAACAAGACATCAAGAAACCTATATAAGATGATCCCTGTAGTTGAGTAATTTACCTTCAGAGGAACATGGTTACCCTTCCCATGACCTCTCCAGGTGCCTGTATGATCAGATGTGTTCTATGTTTTCTATATTTTTCTATATTTTCTATATTTTGTTGTTAATAAAGACTTTTGCTTTTATTCTCTTGGTCTCTGGGGAATTTTTCTAACAATTTCTGTGCATATGTGTCTGATACAAAGAATTGGAGAAATGTACATTATGACAGTTATTAAGTCAGAGCCGGAGCGGATAGCTGGAACATGTTTATTAGTCGGAATGCAGCTACAACAACAAAACGAACAAGGTAACTGACAGGATATATATATACCTGGCTCCCACTTAGGCAGCCAGTAGGAGGACCGGATTTCTCCCGCCTCCCGGAGGCAACAAATCATATAACACAACCTTATTGCTAGGCGAATACACTACACACCTTCCCCCTTAGATTGGAAACCACGTAATCTTGTAAGTAACTGGGGGAACGTCTGACCCACTCTGAGCGGCGGAGGAGTGGAACTTCACCAGAATGCTGTAATTCGGTTGGGCTTCTGAATTGGCCCCTGGGAACTGTGTCACTGTTTCCTGCGGAATCCCTCGTAGGGGGTGGGGCACTTGCTTGAGGCGAAAGAGGGATGCCCAACCCATCTCCCTGATAACCTAACTCACAGCTCGGAACAATTGGGGGAGTGGGGCACGTACACGGCCTCAGTTGATCTATATGGCGATGCCAAACATGCCCATCGGGGAGCTCCACCTCGTAAGACCTGGGCCCCTTAATTGCCGTGACCTTTCCCGCCACCCAGGAGGCCCCGCCGCTATACGATCGGGCAAAAACTGGTGCATTTAGGCCAAAAGAACGCCCTGGGGCAGGCCAAGGGGGCTCACTTGAGTAGGTGGGGTTTAACCTGTCCAGGGTAATCCTAAGCTTTCGGCCCATGAGCAACTCAGCCGGAGACTTATTAGTTGGGGTAGTAGGAGTGGCGTGTTGGGAGAATAAGAACTCTGTGAGTTTTTCCTGCCATGTACCCCGGGACAACTTTTTTAGGGCGTCCTTCATGGTCCGCACCATCCGCTCTGCCTGCCCTTTTGAGGCTGGGTGCCATGGGGCTACAAGGGCATGGCGAATTCCCGCCCCAGCTAGGAACCCCTCGAACTGGGTCAATGTGAATTGAGGGCCGTTGTCAGAGACTAACAAATCCGGGTAGCCATGGGTTGCGAACAGAGAGTTTAAAATGTGGATGACAGCCAGGGATGTGGTCGAGTGCAACAAGTTAACTTCTAACCAACGGGAGTACGCGTCCACGGTAACTAGGAACATCTGACCCATAAATGGCCCTGCTAAATCTACATGTACCCTGGCCCACGGGCCAGCCGGTGGTTCCCAAACTAAAGGGATCTCCCACGGAGGGGATGCTCTATTCTCCTGACAGGGTGAACACTGGGCTACTCTCCGCTCCACGTCACGATCGAGGCCAGGCCACCATACATACCCTCTTGCCAAGGCTTTCATTCTCACCACCCCTGGATGACCCTTGTGTAGGAGGGAAAGTACCTTATCCCTTAATTTAGGAGGAATGCACACCCGGCACCCTCGCAATACACACCCTTGGATGACTGTAAGCTCCTCTTTGCATCGAAAAAATGGGGTGAACTCCGCGGAGGGGGTGGACTGGGGCCACCCTCGTAGGACCCATTGTAGGACAGTGGATAACATCGGGTCGTGATTGGACTCATCAGCAATTATGGTGGCGGATAATGCCAATGGCTGATCGGTGATGGCTAATACCGATGATGCCGGGGCCGGATCCTCGAGCAACCGTGGCGAGGGGCAACAGCTAAGGGCGTCAGCGTGGGCAATGTTGTGCCCCGGTCGGTACAACAGATGATAGGAGTAATTGGCCAGGAACACTAACCATCGGGACATCCTTGGAGATAAGTTGAGAGTGCTCTGGCGGTCACCTGACAATAGACCGAGAAGGGGCTGGTGGTCAGTTACAATGTCAAAGGGGCGGCCATAGAGGTAGTCATGAAACCGCTTGACTCCGGCTATTATGGCCAAGGCTTCCCTATCGATGTGGCCAAAATTCCTCTCAGCTTTGGCCAGAGTCCTTGAAAAGAAAGCCAGCGATACTTCAGACCCATTAGGAAGCTTGTGGCTGAGTACAGCCCCTACCCCGTATGGGGAAGCGTCGCAGGTCAAAATCAACAGCAAGTGGGAGGAATACTGCGCTAGAACTGTGTCAGACGTGAGAATTTCTTTGACCGCTGCAAAAGCATCTGCCTCCCGGGGGGCCCAATCCCATTTCCTATTCTTATCGAGCAGACGGTGTAGGGGCTCGGCCAAAGACGCTTTGTGGGGGATGAAAACTGCGTAAAAGTTCACTAGCCCCAGGAAAGCCTGGAGCTCAGCTTTGGACCTGGGGGTGGGAGCTTCCCAAATGGCCTTGGTCTTCTCGGGAGTGGGATGGATTCCCTTCCTATCTATTATGAACCCCAAAAATTCCACCTGGGGCACACCGAACACGCATTTGTGTGCTTTGATTTTAAGACCGGACTCTTTAAATTTAGAGAGGACTAACTTGACCCTTTTGAGGAGGTCAGCCTCGGACTGGGCGGAGACCAAGACATCATCGAAATATGGAACCGTGCCTGGGATTCCATATAGTAACCGTTCCATAAGTGCTTGGAAAATTCCCGGGGCCGTAGACACCCCAAATTGCAGACGTTTGCACCTAAACACTCCCCTGTGAGTCGTAATCGCCTGTGCGTCAGCTGCCAGAGAGGGAGGAGAGCTGTAGGTAAGCCTGGGAGAGGTCGAGTTTTGCGAATATAGTACCCTCCCCCAACGAGTGCAACAGGTGTTGCACTACCGGCACTGGGTAGGAGTGGTGGCCTAGTGCCTTGTTGATAGTGCACTTATAGTCACCACAAATGCGAATTCCGCCCCCCGCCTTCACAGCCACCACTATGGGGGTCTCCCAGGCGGCCTGGTCAATGGGCTCCAGAACGCCCTGGGCCACAAGGCGGTCTAACTCAACATCCACTTTGGGGCGTAAAGCCAAAGGGACCCTACGAGGCTTGATTCTGACAGGAGGAACCATTGGATCAAGCCCAAAAGAGATAGGAGACCCCTTATAACACCCCAAACCGCTATCAAATACCTCTGGAAATTGTGATGCCAACCCCGAGAATGCCATTCCCCCAGATACAAAATTCCCAGAAACCGATAAACCCAAAGGCCCAAACCAGTCCAGGCCCAACAAATTAGCAAAAGGGCCATCCACAATAATAAGCGGTAAACGGCCTGATAACTGTTTGAAGTGGACAAAGAAATGGCCTTGTCCCACAACCGGAATCTGGGATCCCTGGTAATCCCAAAGATTCAGTGGGCATGCAGAAAGGGACCGTCTGGACAGATGTGGAAAACACCGCTTGATGGTCGCCCAAGGCACCAGCGAATGGGCCGAGCCCGTGTCCACCTGCATCGCGCAAGGGGCTCGCCCAAGGGTAACGGAAACGCAGATCTTCTCCCTGGACGGGTTGGTGGCGGCAACTTTGATAGGAGGTCCTGGTGATCGATCGTGGCTGGATGAAGGCACCGCGGAGAAAACGGCGTTGCAATCGTACCGCCAAAAAGCAGGATCCCTCGGTGGAGCACCGAACCCTCCTGGACCCTGGTCTTTGCTGGCCGAAGCAGAATAAGGGCGGCAAATCCTACACACCCGGGCGATATGCCCTCGGCCTCCACAACAGCGGCACGTCACTTCCGCAAAAGGGCAGGTGGCCCGGAAGTGATCGCTGCCGCAGCCACGGCACGGAGATGGAGGCGGGCGGGGCCGGCTAGGAGGAGCATCACGGGGCCTACAGGCAGCCAAACGACAGACCTCCTCCTCCTGGGCTAAGGCAGATTCGAGGTCTTGAGGCAGCTGGGTGAGTGGCTTAGCTGGGGCCGACGAGGTAGCGTTCACGGCCACATCCATTGCAGCTAAGGATTGTGTGGACATCTCAAAGGCCCTCGCTTCAGAGAGAGCGACTTTAAAAGATAATCCCTGGATGGCAAGGAGGCGGCGCTTCAAGCATCCGTCTTTCACCCCAAAGACTAAGCGATCCAAAAGATAGTCCTCTAAATCCACAAATTCGCAATACAGGGCAGCACGCCGGAGGGCAGCCACAAAATCATTTATAGACTCCCCATCGAGTTGGTTCCGATGAAAAAATTTATACCGGCGAGCACAGCGGGAGGGGGCGGGGGCGTAATGATCTTGTAACGTGGAGAGAAACATATCCCAGGGCACGTCATGAATGGGAGTAGGAGCAAAAAGAGCCCTAGCAGTCTCGAACATTTCGGTCCCGCAAAAACTTAAAAAAATAAGCCCTTTTACGATCCCCCGCTATTTCAGTATACCCATTTGAGATAAGAAAACAATCGAACCTGGCTACGTAGGAGTCCCAAGTTTCTGCTTGAGGGTCGAAAGGAGCGAAAGTGAGCTGAGTGGACATTTCGCAAACAAATAAATCTGTTTCTAGGCACAGAGGAAACGGCGTGGATACGAACACAAGCCTTCGTCGCCGGAGCGGATAGCTGGAACATGTTTATTAGTCGGAATGCAGCTACAACAACAAAACGAACAAGGTAACTGACAGGATATATATATACCCGGCACCCACTTAGGCAGCCAGTAGGAGGACCGGATTTCTCCCACCTCCCGGAGGCAACAAATCATATAACACGACCTTATTGCTAGGCGAATACACTACAACAGTATATTAATCTCGAACATTTTCTTAAATGTAGTCACACTAACTCCTCCCAATTATTTAAATAGATCTACTCCAAACATGACTAAGTCAGGATTTAACTCAGCTGCCTTATCTGAATATTAAAACAGGACACTGTTACATTTCAGATTACATTTTTACAGATGTTTAAAATTGATGTGGCTCTCTGGAAGGCTCTCTGGAAGCCATTATTCTCTGCTATTTGAAGGAAGATAAAATAGTGCTGGACCAGGCAAGGGTTGCCGCTCCCACCGCTAACAATATGTTGCGCAGCTCCGCATCTAAGTGAGCAAATTTCAGCTACTGATTCTCCAAAACTGGTCAGAACCTGATGAATCCCACCTTTGATATACATACACAGACCCATATATATTGACCTCAGCCAATTCCTAAGAGGTTTTTAAGGGTTGTGCATAAGTGCACCAGCGTGCCTACCATCCCTGTCCTAATGTTTCCTTTTATTCGTATCCATTTTATATATTCATAATTATGTTTATACTTATATCTATTACAAAAATAAAATAAAAATAAAAATATGCATATACCTGGACATAGACATACACGCATACATACATACATACATACATACATACATACATACATACATACCAGTAGTGGGTTCCTACCAGTAGGCCTAATTGCATGCAGCTCCGTCCCTCTGGTGTGCCAGCGCGTGTTGCAGCAAAATTTTGCAAATGCATGGAAGCAAAAAACCTTGCTGAAAAACACGCACACATGTGTCCCCATGCGAGATTTTGCTACCTGCACAGGTACAAGATGCAAAATATTGCTCAGATATGCACTCATGCTCCAGAGCCGCAGAGCTGCATGCAATTAGGTGCACTGGTAGGAACCCACTACACATACATACATACATACATACATACATACATACATACATACATTCACACATACTGTATATACAATTTGAATCCTTGTCATATGGCCTTATCTTGACATCGGAGACACCTCTGAAACTGGTCAGCCTATGTTAAATTTTCCCCTTTCATTCTGGAAGGTTTTAGTCTATAATTACAGTGTCACAGCTTGCATTTCTCCATTGATATGCCAACTTGGTGACTGTTATTTTCAGAGGCAGGGAAATGTCAAGTAACAAACCAGATAAATGTGCCTAAATCAGCAATGCAAAGAAAACAGCAATGCAATTGTTCCACATACTATTTTTTTTCCCACAAGCATGAAGTGACTGGGCAGTTTTCTGAGGGTCTGAAGTAGCAATTACTCTGTCTTTCTCAAAGAGAGAGAGAGAGAGAGAGAGAGAGAGAGAGAGAGAGAGAGAGTATAATCTAATTTTTTTAAATGACTACCTTATTGCTATGATTCAGCAGAGGGGGGAAAAGAAAAGATCGCTCAATTTTATTTGACTAAATTCACTGAATACCCTTTTCTTCCTTAAGTGGCAGATTTGGTACATAACTCATAATGTACATTTTGCCTCGCCTCTCTTTGTAGACATTTTGCCTGAAGAAACTGATTCTAAGTAAATCCATCATAAGGAAGTATCAGTCCTAGTGACACTTCATCTATTCTCTTCATGATGAAGTACTGGCAACTGCGAACAGAGCACCTTACTCACTCTGGGTCATTACCGATTTCCTACCACCTAAAGGCAAGCTCTGAATCATGGCTTAAGTGTATACTAAGCCATTCAATAGCAGTTCTGCAGAAAGTTGAGATAATAGGGAATAATCAGTAAAGAATGGCAATTCTGTCCACTTATCGCTTTGTGAACTTTCCATCTCATCAAGTGTTCATATATTAGGTACAATGGCTTTCGACTAAATCCATACAGTGGGATTTTTTTTTTTTTGCCTCTTTTCTGAAGGGCACATTTTTTTTGTATAGACTCTTTCTAGTCTGAGCAATTTTGCAAGCCATTTCCCTCCTAATTAGAAAATGCATTTCTCTATAAAGAAACATAGAAACATAGAAGATTGACGGCAGAAAAGACCTCATGGTCCATCCAGTCTGCCCTTATACTACTTCCTGTATTTTAACTTAGGATGGATATATGTTTATCCCAGGCATGTTACTGTGGATTTACCAACCATGTCTGCTGGAAATTTGTTCCAAGCATCTACTATTCTTTCCCCCAACTAACCTCAGAATTCCCCCAACCTCAGTTTTTCTCTCTCTACAAGTCTCTCTGAATGAGCCACACCATAGCTCCGGTAGCAAAAATGGAGCTGCACATGGAATTATGCATCCACAACATGTGCATGTATGTGTTTGAGCAAAATTTTGCTTCTGCGCATGCACAGGAAACAAATTCTCATGAAGGGTCACATGCGTAAGAAAGATTTTGGCAATGTTTGAATTTCACACCAGATGCCTATATTCTGAAACATGTAGATTTTGGGGTGGAATCATATTCCTTGTACTGTACTTGTTTGCATCTTGAAAGTACAGAAAATACAGAATTAGTACAGTGGTACATCTACTTAAGAAGTTTTCTAGATAAGAACCATGTGCTCAAGATTTTTTCCCCTCTAATTATGAACCATTTTCTACTTTCCTGCCATTCCCCCTTTAATCCCCGCCATCTCAGGCTTTTCTGCTCTGCCAGAGGAGCCTTTTGGGGGTGCTTAAGGAGGCTTTGGCAGTCCAAAGCGAACAGAGTGCTTGGAGAATTGGCAAATACCACATCTGGCTGGCCCCAGAGTGGAGTGGGAATGAAAATTTTGCAGTATTCTTCCCCTGCCATGCCCATCAAGCCACACCCATAGAACTGGTAGAGAGAAAAAATTGAATTTCACCCCTAACTTGTCGGCTGCAAAGTCAGCAGCCCAGGTTCAACACCTGAGTGCCACAGAACCAGTCCTCACCCCATCTCCTGCAGTTTGAAATCATGCTAATGCAAGTAGATTAATAAGTATCATTTCAGTGGGAAGGTAATAGTGCTCCGTAGTGTCATTTTTGGCCACATTACTCTGGAGAAATCTTCAGATAGTGCTGGCTCAATGACTTGAAGCATAGATGAGCACCTTTTCAATGTCCAGTGGAATAAAATCTGCAGGGACTCCTTTACCTTTTACCTTCTTCCCAGAATGAATTGTGTAAGTTTTTAAAAAGTCATCACAAGAAAACTAACAATTCTTAAAAGAAAGTATGCCAAAATTAAAACAACACCGATTATTGGAACAAGAGAGGAGCTAACAATTAGGTAATCTTAAAGTGTGGTCTTGTCTCACACATTTATGGTGATATTTATTCTTATGTCATGCAATTATGGTTACAATCTTTACTTATTTGATGAAAGGAGAATGCGTAGGGGTCACCCAAATATTTATAGGGAGAGAATAATTGGGATGCTGTTGTTGTGGCCAACCAGCATCCTGTGCAGCTGATATACTTAATCCTGTTTGAGAGGTGACTAACTTGTTGATGCGCCAGCAACCTGTTATTAGTTGTTTTTATTACAGTTAGTAGTCAGTTACCAATTAAAAATAAGTTTGAACAAACTGGGTGTTTTGCTACATTCTTAGCTGGGGCAGAACACCTGCCATTGAGAAGGGTAAACTCACCCTTGATCCCACAATTGAAGGCTTCCAGATCAGGGATGGGTTCTAACTTACCTTGCTGTTAGTTCATTTCTTCTTATGCCGTGTGGGCCACATCTGCTCTTCGCACACATGTGCATGCTCAGTGCCAAAATATCCCTCCCAAAAAGCCAAAAAAGAGAGCCAAAAACAAGATGGTGGCACATGAGCAGTGCTGGAAACTTGGCTTCTGTGCATGCGCAGAAAAAAAAAAGGCAAACAATTTTTTTAAAAATCCCCCCCCCAAAAAAAAAATCCCAAAAAAGATAGTCGGTGTCCATGAACTAGAACTGATTCTATGATATCACCAGCAGTTTGTTTGTCTGTCTGTCTGTCTGTCTGTCTGTCTGTCTGTCTGTCTGTCTGTCTGTCTGTCTGTCTGTCTGTCTGTCTGTCTATCTATCTATCTATCTATCTATCTATCTATCTATCTATCTATCTATCTATTGTTAGAGTTGAAAGGGACCATGAAGGCCATCGAGTTCAACCCCCTGCCCAAGCAGGAACTCTATAGCACACCAGTCAAGTGGCAGTTCAATCTTCTCTTAAAAATGTCCAGAGTGTTGGAGTTCACAACGTCCGCTGGTAGGTGGTTCCATTGGTTGATCGCTCTGACCGTCAGGAAGTTCCTCCTTATCTCTATGTTGAATCTCTCCTTGGTCAGCTTCCAGCCATTGTTCCTCGTCCGGCCCTCTGGTGCCCTGAAGAATAAAGTGATCCCCTCCTCTCTGTGACATCCCCTTGTATACTTGTAGACTGCTATAATGTCCGCTCTTTGTTTGTTACCAAGTCTATAGAACGGGTGCAAACTGGAGAAACCCACCTCTATTCCAGTTCATCTGATTATTGAGCTTACGGTACATGATAATGGGGAGAAAAAAAATCCAGTGCCTGGATTTTAAATTGGAGTTGCCAAAGATTTAAATTGGGATCTCTTGTTCTATATTCAAGGCATTCACCCCTTCCCTTTTCGCCACTAGCACAAACAGATCTTCACACAGATTTGCTTGTTTGTCACTTCTCTAATCAGGGCACCTTGGTCTCTATCTGCAGAAGAACAATCAATGGACCATTCTGTGCCTGTGAGAAGAAATCAGATTATTTGCTTTATCATAAGATAATGGTAAACGTGCAACCATGCTGAACGTACCCTATTTGTGCGAGGTTTAGCTTAGAAGTGACAATTGCTTAGTTTATTCACATTAAGTTTATTATGGACTGAAACAATATTGCTTGTTCCTTCCTTCCTTTTTTTTTAAAAAAAAGCCCCCTCATGCTGTTTTTAGTATGTTGGAAGCAATGCTTTCATTAAATCAAAATCCATGCTCTTGAATTTAAAAATAAAAAATAAAAGTTGGTCGACAATTGTTATTAGGAAGAAACCCTGAGGGAGAGATTGGAGAAGACAAAGGCCTGATTGGACTTTATTGAGGATGCTTTCAGATTATCACAACTCTTGTAATTGGCTCTGAATGATGCAGTAGAAGAGTCCATTGGGTTAACATGGTGGTGCTTTGCTGCTCTGCTTGTCCTGAAGAGAAGATCATTGTTTGTTTTAAACCAAGTGAACTCATTGGAACTAAGCCAACAATTTATCTTCTACCAAACCATGTGCTTATCTAAACTTTCCCCCCACTGCCCTGTACTCCTTAGATGTTGAATCTTTCTTGTCCTCTTCTGTTTTGGTATTTTCCCCCTCCTCTTCATTAAAGCAATGTGTGAATGTAAGGATGAGTCCTCAGAGAGGGGCGGCATATAAATGAATGAATGAATGAATGAATGAATGAATGCATGCATGCATCTAACAAATAGGTTCCACCTTAGCAATGCAAGATATTTCTTAACACATATTGGATGCATGACCCTCCACTGATTTTTTTATACTTAAATCTCATTTAATTGTATGAATTAAAGACCCGAAATAACACTTAATATCAAGAGCTCACATCAGGCTCAATTTCTGTACTTTCAATTAAACATACAGCAAATATATCCCAATTTCATTACTGCCACTATGATTGGCATGGCAATCAGCCAGGCAGCTTTTATCATATTAGCTTAGGAAGTATTTTTTTCAAAATCTTATTTGGATGGTGGAAGTTTTAAAAACAAAAAAAAACCACCCACTTTTGTCTGAGACATAAGACAGGTTCTTCAGAATTCCGTATTATGAGGATCCAGATTTTGGGGGCAACATGCTAACTCTGTAAACCATTCAGAGAGGGCTGTAAAGCACTGTGAAGCAGTATATAAGTCTAATTGCAATTGCTATTGTTATTATCGCTACTGAAAGATGGAGGTTTTCCAGGGTCTCAAGCAGCACAATATGAAGATTTTGGGTGTGTCCATGCAACACAGGGATTTCTTCTACTGAATTTTGGATTCTGCCAAGACAAATATGATGGGATAGGTTCTGGAACACGATGAAACTTTCTGGATACAAAACTCCTGCTCTTGCCTTAACCCTGCTGTTCTGTTTCAGGTCTATTTGACCCGAAGCCATGTTTGAGTCCCTGTAAAAAATTTTCCCTGCATATCTGAAACTTGAAATTTCATGACTATTCATCATTTCAGGGGTTCTCTCTATGAGAATTGTTTTTGGGGGGTGGGGGGCTTAGTTTTTGCTGGGCAAAAAAAGTTACAAATCTTCTGTTCCCGGGTCACCCTGACCCGGACCGAAAACTCTTCATTTGCAGTGCTTATGTTTGGTCTTTTTGAAAGCTTTTTTCACTTGGAAAGTATTCTGAACATTTCTGCACACAATGATATGAAAATGGAAATGAAAAAAGTAAATCTTATTGGTTTATTTTGCTGATATAATGCACGCCCCCCGTTTTTGTGAAAGTTTTTTCAATTTATGGATAGTTTTGCTTGCAAAATGCATTCTATTTTACTGAAGTTGGTATGGGATTGGTAGCTTGAACATTTCTGAATATAAGAAAAATATAAAGGAACTGAAAAAAATGATTCTTACTGGTTTTTTAACATCAGAAATAAGGCCTCCCCCCCCTCAGCTGCTTGCAACCATTTTCACTTTTTAGTTTTTTATGCTCCAAATCCGAAATATTCTTTAAAATCTTAGGCATTCATTTACTCAATTTAACAATGCTGATCATCAAAAAAAATTGTGGGAGTGGGGAAAAAAAATTTTTTCTGGGCAAAAAAAAGGTCACGTTTAGTCTGTTCGGGTCATATAGACCCGGACCAAAATGATTTTTTTTAGGTACTTGAATTTGGTCTTTTTGAAAACTTTTTCAACTGGAAAACTAGTTTGAACATTTATGAACATAATGATATGAAAATTGAACTGGAAAAATTGAGACTTATATTTTTATTTTGATCAAAAATCCCCTCCCCCCATCCTTTCTGAATTTCGTGTCAATTTCTATTTTTTAAGGCTACAAATCCCCAAGGAATTTTCCACCAAAAGGTTTGATATACTAAATTGAACATTTATGAATATAAGAAAAATATAAATGAACTGGAAAAAATGGTTCTTATTGGTTTATTTTTGCCACAAAAGGGCCACCCCCCCCCCCTCGGCCTTGCTGTGTGCCATTATTGTCACTTTTTATACATATTTGTCTAGAAATATTTGGAATATCCTTTTGAAAATCAACCACATTGTAGCCAGAGAACTAATTTTATGAAACAAATCCATTTTACTAAAAAAAAGTATGTAAGTTTGAAATTAACAGCATAATTTTTATATAAATTGAAATAATTGAACATGGGGGGAGGCATACATTTATGTGCAAAATAAACCAATATGCATCAATTTTTCCAGTTCAATTTTCATATCATTATGTTCAGAAATGTTCAAGCAACCAATCCCACACCAACTTTAGTAAAATAGAATGTATTTTGCTAGCAAAACTATCCATAAAGTGAAGACTATTTAAAAAAAATGGGGGGGGCGTGCATTTCATCAACAAAATAAACCAATATGCATCAATTTTTCCAGTTCAATTTTCATATCATTATGTTCAGAAATGTTCAAGCTACCAATCCCACACCAACTTTAGTAAAATAGAATGTATTTTGCAGGCATAATTATCAATAAACCTAAAAAAAAATCACAAAAACGGGGGGGAGGCATATTTATGTGCAAAATAAACCTTAAGGATTAATTTCTTCAGTTCAATTTTCGTATCATTGTGTGCAGAAATGTTCAGACTACTTTCCAAGTGAAAAAAGTATTCAAATTGACCAAACATAAGCACTGCAAATGAAGAGTTTTCGGTCCGGGTCAGGGTGACCCGGGAACAGAAGATTTGTAACTTTTTTTAAACAGAACAGCAGGGTTAAATTAGCACCTGATGATGTAGCTTTACTCTGGTTCTCTCAGAATTCAGATCGAGGGCCCTTTAGTTTTACAGTAGTATGCCAGAGGTGGATTCCTGCCAGTTTTGACCAGTTCTATAGAACTGTTAGTAATTCCTGTCTGATCAATCATAGTCAGTGTTGGTGAGAGGGCAGAGGTTGACCCTTAGACCCCTTGTTTGTGGAGTGCCTCATGGCTCTGTCCTCTCTCCCCTACTATTTAACATCTACATGAAACTACTGGGTAAGATCACCCAATGACACGGGATGAAGTTTCAGCAATATGCTGGTGACACCCAGCTACATGTCCCTACCTCTTCTCAGTTCAGCGAAGCAGTGGATGTGATGTGCTGGTGCCTGGATGAGGTGAGGGTCTGGATGAGAGTCAACAGACTCAAACTTAACAAGACCAAGTGGCTGTGGATACTGCCTCTGAAGAACTATGTTGACTGTCCTTCCTTGTTTCTGGGGGGAGAGAAATTAAACCCCTCCGAATAGGTTCACAATTTGGGTGTCCTCCTAGACTCACAACTAAGATTAGATCAACATCTGACAGTGGCAGCTAGGGGGACTTTTGCATAGGTTTGACTAGTGTATGAATTGCGACCCTACTTGGATCGAGAGGCTCTTCTCGCAGTCACTCATGCCCTTATCATTTCAAGGCTGGATTATTGCAATGCGTTCTACATGGGGCTACCCCTGAAGAGTATTTGGAGACTATAGTTGGTCCAGAATGCAGCAGCGCGAGCTGTTGTGGGTGTACCCAGATACACCCACACTACATCAATGTAGATATGCCTGTCAGAAATTCATGTTCTGTCAATTCAATGTGTTTTTTAAAGCCCTGGCTCAGGGCCAGAGTATCTTTGAGACCGCCTTCTACTACATACCTCTCAGTGACTGGTAAGATCCCACAGTACTGGTCTTCTTTGAGTCCCATCAGCTAAACAACATCGGCTATTGGCTCCACAGGGGACCCTTCTCTGTGGTTGCCCCGAATCTCTAGAATCAGCTACCTCTTGAGATCTGCTCTACCGGCCCCCTTTATTGACCTTCTGGAAAGCCATAAAGGACTAGCTTTTCCAACAGGTCTTGGGGGAATGACTAGCAAGGTCGGCCCATGAATGTATAGATGGCTACAATTATTTTAAATTGAAATGTTTTTATACTGATTCATGATCATTGTTGTGAACCACCCTGAGCCCCTAGGGAGTTGGGTGGCATACAAATACAAATACAAATACAAATACAAATACAAATACAAATACAAATACAAATACAAATACAAATACAAATACAAATACAAATACAAATACAAATACAAATACAAATACAAATACAAATACAAATACAAATACAAATACAAATACAAATACAAATACAAATACAAATACAAATACAAATACAAATACAAATACAAATACATAAACAAACAAACAAACAAACTTGGTGGCCTGGGTTGCTGGAACTAGCAGTGACCTAGGCCTGCCATACCCCAGAACCAGTTCTTTGTTGGTTTTTTTGCTACTATGCATGCACAGATACTTTTTTATTACTGCATGCACGAGGCACGCAATGCACTCACGCCCACGTGGCATGTCCCTGAGTGAACCGGACCAGAAGAACCTGTAACCCACCCCTGTAGTATGCCTAGTACCAATCTCTAAAGAACAAGAGACTCAAATTTAATCTAGTTTTGTTAACATTTATTCACATATAATTCTATAGTACTATCCAGTTCCTATTATGTCTAATAATTTGGTTCCTCGTTCATAACTATACTTCAGCAGCAAATTTTGGAGGGGCTTTGAAGATCACTGTATATTTTTTAAATTTTATTTTCAAAATTCCCCAAGATTATAGATTAACCATCATTCTAAGCTTCTAATTAAAGAATCCTGCTTTCCTTGATCTTTGTCTTTCCATTTTGATTATGGACATTTTAAAAAATGACTTTGAGTAATTTGGCCCATGTACGAAGTGTTTTTCTCTGTCTGAAATAGGTAAATATTTATATTTATCATATATACATAATGCTTTAAACTTAAGCAATACTGGAAAATGTGGAGTAAATTTATGTGACTTGAGAACACTCCAGAAGAAAAGTTGAATAGATATTGGATGCACTCTAGTATCCATTTCCTATATATTGCTATAAAACATTACCTTTCTCCTCCCCTTCCACTCCCGATATAATACAATGCAGACAATATAGTAACAATTGGAGCAAAGCCAGTTCAAAAATCTCATTTTCACAGTAGATTTTCACTACCAAATGGCATGCATTTGTGCTCAGGGAGAGCACTGAGATTGCTCCCTAGAAATACATAGTGGCTTCTTTTTTTAATACATACCTCAGGTGGAATCATTTACATACAGTTAGAGGGTTTAATGAATAGAAAAGTCCTTCTAGTTATGAGGTTTTGATAGTTTTTGTGTTTTCTTTCCCCCAAGTACAATTTGTGAAGAAAATGATGTAAATGGACCATAACAATAGTACATTAATAGACAGAGCCCTAGGTATCCATTTTTATACAATGCATAGCATTTGAATTGGGCTTATGAAAGGACCCTTGTGTTTGCATGCAATGGATAGAGTAAGACATTAGAATCTGCAAAAATATATGACATTGATTGAAGTAAATTTGTAACGTTCTCTGCATTCATAGACCCTAAGCTTTGGCTTAATGAATAGACAGAACATGAATTTTTGACAGGCATATCTACATTGACAGGGCAAGCCACTAGAATATAAAGTGAGCGCAAACTCCCTAATGTTGTGATTGGTCCATGATTGGCTCAGTTAATCACAGATTCTGAGGAGGATGAAGGGGTTCATCTTGGTAGCCTAGGCTCAATTTTTGACAACTGAGTCAGAGAGTGAGAGTGAGGGGGAATTGGAACCTGAGAAACCTGCGGAACCTCCAGAGACTGTAGAAACCCCAATGATGGTAATGTTTGAATCAGAGGAAGAGGGGGAATTGGGAGACCAGCAGCCCCTATTAGATGCCCAGGTCAGAAGGTCACAAAGCAGACAGGAATATTTTTATGGGAAAAGGTTCAGAAGGTGAGTCTATGAAAGAAATTCTAGGCAGTTATAGCTCTAGGAAACAGTTGACCACACCCAGACAGTATATAAGTGAGAAATCATGGGTTAAACAAAGCTGTGGAGTTCCAACATTTGTAATGGTGGAAGTCCTGGATTTGGGGTTCCAGAAATGCTTTACTGGAAAATTGCTCTTATTCTTCTAAATTCATCAAGCCCAGATACAGCTGTATGAGGAAACCATGGAGATCCGTGCATGTGCGTGTGTGACTGAAGAAAAAAATTATCTGATTGAGGAATGTTAATTGGCCTTGATTCTCAGCTGCAGCTTGGATCTTTATCTCTAAGCCAAGTTAACCAGGAAAGCTGCCAACATGGACTAAAAAGGCTGAACTTGCTTGTATAAATCCTGCTTTTCATATAAAAATGTGTTTGATTTGAAATTTCAGTGAGTGGATTTTCCTTTTGTTCCAATCTGATTAGGCTGAGCACAACACCTACTAATGCTTATGATGTTACCTACTTTGGTAATGAAACATCTGAAGAAAACTACCAAGGTCAGGGAACACCAAAGAACCTATAGGCATATTTGTGTCCTAGGAAAGGAATCCTCCACATATTAGCATGTCCAATATATCCAGTTTTCTTCCTCCTTTACAAGCTATCCCCATTTCACAGGTTTCCTGAAATTTAAGAATGTAAGAAGTTAGCATCAGGACTATGACCATTGGTTTGCTAGAGTGACCAGCCAGATGTCTAAGAAGCTCACATTAAAAACAAGTATGTACTTTAACTAGCCATTGGTCTCTCTGTTGTTATTACTTGGAGGCATGATGTCCCAATCAAAGCTTCCTCTTCCTCTTCCCCTTCCCCTTCTCCTCCTCCTCATCCTCCTCCTTCTCCTTCTTCTTCTTCTTCTTCTTCTTCTTCTTCATCATCATCTTCTTCTTCTTCCTCTTCCTCCTCCTCATCCCCCCTCCCCTCCCCATCCCCCTCCCTCCTTCCCCTTCCCTCCCTCCTTCCTTCCTTCCTTCCTTCCTTCCTTCCTTCCTCCCTCCCTTCCTTCCTTCTTCCCAGAATCTATTTTAGGAGAATGGATTTCTATCACTGCTTTAATTCTGTTTTCAATAGATTTTAATGAATTTCCATTAGCATATTTTGTACCAATGTTTTAGATACACTTCCCTAGTATAAAGAGATGAAAATTAGCAGGGCCAGAGACTGTACGACCTAATTTTAATTTGGGAGATTGTGCTGGTTCCTTCCCTCTCCAACTGTAAACTTGATTGACTCATTGTGTCAGACTGGCTGAGTATTTTAGATGAAGGTATTATTAACATTGTGAGCCCCTTGGGATCAATTCACCTTCAGCATTAAGCAAAAGCAGGAGAAGAGAAGCATTTGAATTTGAAACTGTGGATTTTTCTCTTAACTATCAAATATTGCTTTCAAAGAATTATTACTGAGTATATAAAATGTAGGACACAGCATACAGCATAAAAACAACATTAATAATAAAATAACAATAACAATAACAATAACAATAACAATAACAATGACAAAGATAAAGATAATGATAATGATAATGATAATGATAATAATAATAATAATAATAATAATAATAATTATAGTTTATAGTTTATAGTTTATTAGATTTGTATGCCGCCCCTCTCCGAAGACTCGGGGCGGCTCAGAGCATAACAGTAATACAATACATTACAAATCTAATAATTAAAAAAATTAAATCAATTTAAGAAGGCATTAAAACATAATAAAACCCCTAACCATGCAGTTATACACATTCAACCTAATCTGTCATACAGTAAGGCCAAAAACATAATAAAAAAGGAGGAAAGATGGTAATTATCCCTACGCCTGGCAACAAAAGTGGGTCTTCAGCATTTTACGGAAGACGAGGAGGATTAATTAATTAATATCAATTATATTAATTCAGTTGGTTGGATGACCATACTATCTCTAAGACTTTGACCAAAGAAAAGACTAATAGCCATATCAATTGGCATCTAGTTTAGTGGAGCCTATTATAACCTATGCTCTTTGTATACTGCTCATTGACTGCAATATATTGAAACTGAAAGCTACAATGTTAGTTAAATAACATTATCAGCAGCTGCTCGATTAAGGGTCTTAACAGGATGCAACAGGATACAGTCTCACTCCTGCACTAAGGCTCTGGTGACTTTCCCCCCCTCCTCCTCCACCCAGGAGGGTGCGCACACGCCCTCTTTAAACAACCGGCCGCTGTGCAATCACTTTTCCTGCACTTTGGTGCTCACTTGACAAGAGTCTCCCCATGTCTGTGCACCCTCCTGGCTCTGCCACAGCTGGCTAGGGGTTTGCGAGAGGAGAGGGAAGGTTACCTGAAGGAAAGCTTCTGCAGTGGATTTCTGGATTTCCAAAAATATCCAAAAAAAAGAAATAAAAGGAGTAGTGAAGCACCCAAGAAGAGCTTGCTGGCTTGGCCCAGTCACATCTTTCTGAGAGAGAGAGAAGTTATGTAAAGACAGACAGACAGATAGACAGACAGACATAGAAAGAGGGGGAGATCAACTGATGGTAGAGCATCCCTGGTGAGGACTTTTTCCAAACCTGATTCCTGGGGTGGGCATGCGAGGTTCGGTTGCCCTGAACCTCTTAAAGCCATGGCAGGACACTGCTGGTCCATCCCCCTTTCCAATGTCCCCTCCTCCTGGATCCCATGTTAGTAAGGCCGGCATCAGTTGCGGCTGAGTTGGGCTAGTGTCTTGGGCAGAGAGCAGGTTGCACATGTCCCAAATGACTGAGGCATGTTCAACACCTACAAGAGTCAGAAGAAGCTCCACAAGTGGGAGGCATCAGAGAATCAGCCCCGGCCACATCTCCATCCCCTACTGTCTCCCTTATCTTCTCAGGCCAGGGAGGAGTAATGAGTAGGGGAAGGCGAGGGGCAGGGTCAACCAGTGATGGGACAGGGAGCCACAGCAGAGGGCCCAAAGAGCCACATGCATCTCTGGAGCCATAAATTGCAGACCCCTAGATTAAAATTTTCACTCATATCGGAATGTATTTTTTTCTTCTCACTTTTGAAAATCTCTGCCCGTATGTATACATGCATGTATGTATGTATGTGTGCATGTATGTATGTATGTATCAGGGGTGGGTTCAGAACAGATCATACGGACCACTAGCAACCTGCTGGTGACATCATGATGGTGTCACGGATCTGGTTCAGTTGGTGCCGGTCCATGAGCACTGCCATCTTTTGGGGGGAATTTTTTTCTGAATGTTTCACTGTTTGGAAGTTTTTTCTCTGCTGCTGCTTGAAAAAGAGCCCTCCTGCCCACCCCTAAGTTTATACTTACCTTTATTCCTTCATCCAAAGCACAGCTGATCAGCTCCTCAGCTGTGTTTTGGGCTGATTATAGGTACTGAGCATGCACGGAAACAGAATTGCATGAGAACATGCATGTGAAACATCGTGATGTGAACTGATGGTGAACGTAAGTAGAACCCACCCTGGTATGTACAGTATGTATATGTGGTGTGTGTGAGAGAGAGGGGGGAGAGGGAGAGAGAGAGAGAGAGAGAGAGAGAGAGTATGAGTCAAAGGAAAAGAAGATTTTTTGCTGAAGAAAACAATACTGACTAGCTTAGATTAATAGTTTCCTTTAGTAGAAATTTGCTTTTTTTGTTTGTATTACCAAAGAAACTGCCTTTGTTGTAAACTCTCTATTTGAAAGGTCAACTTTGCAGTTATTAACTTGTCTAAATCCACTTCTTTTACATTGCGGCTGGGCACTGAAGCAGGCTTCCCTGCTGAATTCAGTGTTTCGTTTGCATTATTTCATTTTCTTCTTCTAGCTCTTTTCCAGAAGACTAAAGCCATATGTCTCTAGTAGGATGAACAATCTACATTCATCCAATCTCAGTTTGCATGTATTCAGTCGTCCATTCCATTTACTTTTATATGCATCTTTTCCTATTATATCTATTTTCCTATTCTATATTACAAAATATAAATATTGTTACATGTAAATTTTGAGCCAAGAATTAGAGGAGCTACGTGATAAAGACACTCTAATCTGCATGGTAATTTGGAACATGCAAATGATGTCAATTTGCTTTAAAAGCAGAACATACTAAATTCTTTGACATACTTTTATACAACATACTTTTACACACAAACCAATCTATTGTTCTTTAGAACAGATTCAAAATACAAAAGCCTGCAGGGCAGTCTCTCACACATTTCTGTAACTGTGGCACAAACATGTTCTAGTGAGCTTTGTAAAAAGGACTCAAAAAATGTCTTTTGTATTCATAAAATTGCCTTTTTTGTCTTATCTGCAGTGAGGCAACATGCAGTATATCTCTGTTCCAGTTTTAAAACAATATTTCCTTTTTCCTCTTGATAGAGTTTTGACATGCTTGCTTCATGGACAGTTGAGTAGATGAAGAGGCAGAAGCTAGTTCCTATTTCTTCCAGTTACTGGACACTGATTTCCAATGCCCATTTCACTTTGAGGTGCAGGAGAAATCGGTGGCATAACTGCTATAGAGGAATCTGCCTGTGTAATACAGGTAGTTCTAGACTTACAGCCACAATTGAACCACAAAATGAATGTTGGTAAGTGAGACAGTTTGCTTGTCAGAAGATCACAAAAAATGATCATGTGACACACACCCCTCCCCAGGACATCACAACGGTCATAGATATGATATGGTTACCAAGCATTTGAATTTTAATCATGGAACTATGGTATGCTACAACCGTCATAAGTGTGAAAAATAGTCATATGTCACTTTTTCAGTGCTATTGTAACTTTGAGCCATTTATGTTTTGTTTTTTTGTTTTGTTTTGTTTCGTTATTTTATTTTATTTTATTTTATTTTATTTTATTTCATTTCATTTCATTTCATTTCATTTCTTTTCATTTTTTTTATTTCTTTTTATTTCTTTTTATTTCATTTCTTTTTATTTCTATTTATTTGTTTGTTTGTTTGTTTGTTTGTTTATTTATTTATTTGAGTTGGAAGGGACCCCAACCCCCTGCTGGTGCAGGAGACCCTACATCTTACTAGTTCAATAGCAGTCCAGTCTTTTCTTGAAAGTCTTCAGTGTTGGAGCATTCACCACCTCTGCAGGCAAGCCGTTCCACTGGTTGATCACTCTCACCATCAGAAAGTTCTTCCTTATTTAATAATTTAATAATAATAATTTATTGGATTTGTATGCCACCCTTCTCCGTAGTTTTCCAGGTTTAATCACTAAATGAGCTGTTTTAAGAACGAGGGCTACCTGTAACTGATCAGGCTTTCCATAGCATCACCAGGTCTTACACAGGATCCTTAGTGCTTTTTTGAAAGACTTGTAGCTCCATGTTGCATGGAAGGTTGATTTAAATAAAAATGGAAAGGTAATGTACTTATTGGTGTCCAACCACCAATAAGTACATTACCCTTTAGGACAGCATTCCTAAATCAGAGCCATAGTGATGCAGTGATTGGAATGCAGTATTGCAGGTTAATTCTGCCAACTGCCAGTAGTTCGATTTTCATCAGATTAAGATTGATTTAGCCTCTGAAGCATGCAGAAACGGGGACTCAGATTGTTGGAGGAAATATGCTGACTTTGTAAACTGCTTAGAGAGGACTATACAACACTACAAAGCGGTATATAAGTCTTAAGTGCTATTACTATTCTACCATTGGCCCCAATCCTTATGTTCAGTGAACCCTTCTAGATTTATTGTCTAGATCTAGACAGAATCATTGTTCTACTCTTTACAAAAGAATGCAATGGAGAGTTATATTCTGTCCCTGTAAATGCCAATCCTCTGCACAGAAGTAATGGCTTTTTAAGGAGTAAACAGTTCATTATGTCAAGGACAGGATGTGTTAGTAGTTTGGGGAAATTCAGTAATAAGCTTTAAAAAATTGCTCAGTGAGAGACATGTCCTGACACATCCCTCTCCATGCCTTGTAGTCTTCACAGAGTTGTACAGCTAAAGAAGGCACTCCACAGAGCAAATAGAAAATGTTCTGAATGAGGGTCATCTTGTCCTCCTCCTGCAATCATAGCAAAGTTGTGGCAAAGCATTTGTTATGTCGCAATTGAAAAATAGAAGTGTGAAATGATTTAACCACCATCCTTTGGAATATATCAGGCCATTTTATTTTTCATTTTTATCATAATCACGTTTGAACTTGAAAAGTTTGAAGTCTGAATTATCTAGACCTTTTGTGTTTCATTATGCATAGGTAAGAAGCTGAGAGAGCCACAATTCCTTCTTATAATGTGACTTTATTCTTTAAGCAGGAATGCTTTCTCATGGTGCACCATTAGTGAAAGGATTTCTCATGTGCATTCCGCAATGACAGTGTTCCATTAAAAACCCTAGATATTGAAATTTGTTGTATGATCATACTTATTCTCTTAAATTAGGGTTGGAGAAATCTGTAGTCTTCTATATGTTTAACCTCGAGAAAAGTAAAGTCGTTCACCTAGGTAAAAAAACAAACCTAGACATGCATACAGACAGGGAGAAACCTCACTTAGCAGTAGTGACTGTGAAAGAGATCTCAGAGTCTTGGTGGATAACTAACTAAATATGAGCCAGCAATGTGCAGCAGCGGCTAAAAAAGCCAACACAATCTTAAACTGCATCAACAGGGGGATACACTCCAAGATTAGGGAGGTATTAATACCACTCTATAATGCCCTAGTCAGACCTCACCTGGAGTATTGCATTCAGTTCTGGTCACCACACTTCAAAAGAGACATAGAAACTCTGGAAAGAGCAACCAAAATGATTAGGAGACTAGAAACTGTTCTGGTTTCTGGTAGAAATTCAGCAAGTACAAATAACTTTTATCAAACAAATTATTTCATAAACAAAGAAACTCCATTTTATTCTCTTCTCTTCCTGATACACACACATTTCATACTGGCATATCTCTCCTGGCTCTGTTATCTTTCTTAATTGCATTCCTTACATTCCTTCTCCTGCTAGACAAGATTTATTTCGTAAAAGCATGATCACTAAAAAACAGCAGACGGACAGTTAATCACACAGAATACTTGGCTTACTTGGAGAGAAGCATAAAAATCAACATCTTTTTGTTCGGCAACGTTGAAACTCCACCCTTCTTCTTCACTAGTCCCATGACGTGCCAATTACCTCACTCAATTAATTAAGCCATTCATCTCCATAATATCTTCTTCCAGACCTTTGCTCTCTACGTTTCTGAATTCTTCTGAATTTAGGATTAACCCAGCGTGCCTCTAATTCTCCCTCACTAGATCCTGAACTCATAGCCCCATCCTGTGGCTGGCCTCCCACCTGTTCTACTACCTGTAACCCTGCCCCTCCCCACTACTTCATAAACACTATCTGAATCTGAGTCCTCAATATCTTCATCATCCTCCAACTGATCAAGAGTATGTACAACAGAAACCAAGACATACGAAGAGAGGTTGCAGGAAGTGGGAATGGATAGTCTAGTGAAAAGAAGGCCAGGGGGGACATGATAGCAGTATATAGGTACATAAGGGGTTGCGACGGAGAGGAAGGAGTCACACTATTTTCCAGAGCATCAGTGGGCCAGACGAGGAACAACAGATGGAAGCTGACCAAGGAGAGATTCAACCTGGAAATAAAGAAAAACTTCCTGACAGTCAGAGTGACCAACCAATGGAACAGCCTGCCAGCGGAGGTTGGGAACGCTCCAACTCTCGACATATTCAAGAGGAGATTGTAATAATAATAATAATAATAATAATAATAATAATAATAATAATAATAATAATAATAATAAAAAATAGATTTGTATGCCGCCCCTCTCTGAAGACTCAGAATGGCTCACAACATAATGTGTTGAGGGAAACAAAGGGAATATTGTTAATTTAACATTATTTGGTAGACTACCTAAATTCAACTGGTATTTCCTGAAAGTAAGAATGGTTGTGTTGCTCAGTGGCAACTTTCTCTTGTTTTTATCAATGTTGACACAATTGGCACAGTGGAATGATATTTCCGATGTGTCTGTAAGCAACATGAAAATACAGTTCAAGTTCAGAACTTCAAAGTAATATAAACAGATTAGAACTTCTGATCTACTGTAGCTCTTCCCTATATCTCCAATTAACTATTCGAATATATTTACTGTTATTATCTGATATGTACAATAGAATTTGAAGGACAACACTCACCCACATCCATGTGTGAACATCTTTCTATAAATAACTAGCTGCAATGCTGAAATCTATTTTTAAAATTACCATGTTCTGGGGCAGTGATGGTGAAGCTTTTTTCCCTTGGGTGCTGAATGAGCGCAAGTGCCCACACCCATAATTCAATGCCTGGGGAGGGCAAAAACAGCTTCCCCCACCCCAGGAGACCCTCTGGAGGCCAGAAATGGCCTGTTTCCCAACTTCTGGTGGACTCAGTAGGCTCATGCTTCACCCACCCCAGGCTCCAAAGGCTTCCCTGGGGCCAGGGGAGGGTAAAACACCCTCTCCTATCCCTCGAGGCTCTCTGGAAGCCAAAACCATTCTCATCGAGCCTCCGTGTGAGCCAAAAATCAGCAGGGTGGCACACACATGCAACTGCTCACATGCCAGCAGATATGGCTCCGTGTTCTCCCTGTGGCACCTGTTCCATAGGTTCACCATCACTGTTCTATGGGCATGGCTTGGTGGGCGTGGCAGAGGAAGGATACTGCAAAATATCCATTCCCATCCCATTCTAGAGCCAGCCAGAGTTGGTATTTGCCTGTTCTCCAAACTACTCAAAATTTCCTCTACCATTTCTCCAAACTACTCGAAATTATGTTACTGGTGCTCCAGAACTTTTAATATGGCATGGAATATGTAATTCTGGATTTAACCCTTATGCAAGCTCCTTTATGATCACTGAAAAGATTCTCACATCATAGTGATAAATCATAGGTAAGTTAAGGCGAGACTACAATTTGACTCTATAATGAGAGTCAATAATGAGTCAATAATGTCCATTATAATCATATATGTGTGCATACTCCATAAATTGAATTCATTATTTTCCGTTGAATTCATTATTTTCCTAAGTGTAGCTTAGGTGGTGATTTAAATGTCATTATCTGTCCCAAAATTTTCAAATGATCGTCTCCATGAAACACATGTATGGAATACACCATATGAAATTATATTTAGATTTTTCTTAAAATTAAAAAAAAACATTTTTTCCTTTTGTACCCAGCAGAACAATATGCATAAATGAAATGGTGCTTAGTTATTCACTATATGTGCACTCACATACACACACACACATACACAAAGATGGATTATTTTATAAGATATATAATGATTTCTTATGCTCGAATCCCAATAGCTTATTGTCCAAAAAGAAGGCATGGATGAATGGAAGATTACATTTTAATTAGATTTGTGTGCCCTTTTAAAATTTTGTATTCAGCTTTTCTGCTTTGACTTCTGTTTCCTGAGCAGAATCCAATGGTTAATTCCAGCTGAAACATATTTTCATATCTCATTGCAGCATCTCAAATTCAAAAACTGACTTTTTTTTTCTCATACTGGGGTGAAATAAGAAGTTATTGTTATTGCTTCATGAGACAATTTTATGTAAAAGCTGCTTAGAGCACAATGGGCGTCTTCTTCTATTCTAATTTATATGACCACAGGAACAATACATATTATAGTCAATTATCAAGTCAATTTGGCAATGTAGAAAACTGTAAGCAATCTTCTATTTACAACTTAGCAGATGCTTGCATGTTTTCTTCCATTTTTCTTTAGCAATTGTTGCAAGCACAGATGGATGTATAGTTTTCCTGCCTTCCCACCCTGGCATTTTGTTTTCCCTTCAGAAATATGTAGGTATGAAGTTCCTAGGAGCATTGTAGAAGAAGAAAAGAATGGCAATGCTATAATTACTGAGTTGTGGTGGCACAGAGGTTAGAATGCAGTATTGCAGTCTAATTCTGCTGACTGCCATGAATTCGATCTTCACTGGCTCAGCCTTCCATTTTTTCTAGGTGAATAAAATCAGGACCCAGATTGTTGGGGGCAATATGCTGACCAATGGTGTGTTTCACTTACCTTTGCTACTGGTTTGAGAATGGGAGCGTGCCTGCAGAGTGTTTTTGATGACATCTGGGTGGGTGGGCAACACTGTCACTCACCCGATCTGGGGCGAACCTGTAGCAACTCACCACTGATGCTGACTATGTAAACTGCTTAAAGAGGGCTGTAAATATAAGCCTAAGTGCTAACACTATTACGAAGAAAGTTAGTGAATTATTATTGTCTTGTTGATAGTTCCATTTGGCCTTACACTGGTCAATCAGCATTGGCACTGAACATAACAGAGAGCCAAAATAAGAGGATTTAGAAGAAGTGGATTTTCCATCTGGGCAGGTATTTTGCCTAAGCAGAAAGGAGTGACCACAATCGGCTTAGGCCAAATGAAGAAAATTTGTTTGGTAAAGATGATTCTAGAATATATATTTTCACTCAGATTTTCACATTATCCAAAATATGGCTTCATCCTTTCTCTTCCTTATTTGCTTTTGACCATTATTCATAGAAAAATATTTTTCCTAACATGCCTTGTCATCTGTACTTCTTTCTGATAAGGTACAATTTTCATAAGCAAACTCCAATTATATGTAATCACCTCCTTAATATACAAAATGCTCCAGGCAGATTTAATGCCTATATGAGTGCCAGAAAAAAACTTCAATTCCCAAAACGCAGCCTCTGCAACTATTTCTCTTAAGGACTGTCTTTTTCAGTCACATCTAGGTATTTAGCCATTTTCTTGCAAATTAAAAAAAAGCAAATGTAACAAAAGGCTAAAATATTACTCTTTCAAGATTTCTCTTACATAAAGCTCATAAAACTTGTTGTTTGAAATTTCATAGAAACATTTCTTAGATTTAATCATATTTGTGTTGTTCTTTATTATATGTATATCAATAGAAAATCCCAATTTACAGGACACAACTTACATCCAGTTGCCCATAGAAGTTCCTGCAGTTTCAAAAAGGGAAATAATTTAATTGATGGGCAGTAAGCATGCTGACTATATTTAATTAATTACATTTCATATGCACTAAATTGAAAATCAAATCAAATTTACTTTGTATCTCAGCCTTTCTTGCCTTTTAAAACGTTTCTCAATCTTGAAAATGTGTGGACTTCAATTCCCAGAATTCCCCAGCCAACTTGCTGGGGAATTCTGGGTGCTGAAGTCCACACATCCTCAAATTACCAAGGTTCTAGAAATACTTTTTTAAAACATTAAAGCCAAGATAAGAACTTGAATAAGAAGGATATGTTTGCCATTATTTATCAACAATTGAAAGAAATAACTGGATAAAAAGAAACAACTGGATAAAAAGTGCTATGGATTTGAATTGGAAATTTCATTATGCGGCCGATCTATAGAATGTTACTGAAATTGAATTTGGAAAATGAACATGTAAAACATTGTATGAATCAGTGGACAAGGAATTGTGGATATAATGTGATGCTTGAATGATGGAAACATGTGAACGAAGGGTTTAAAATGTACATTAAATTATAAAGTAAAAGAAAATTTCTATAAGGTGATGTACCATTGGTATTAAACACCGGATAAGTTATCTAAGATGTATAAAGATATATCAAATGAATGTTGGAAGTGTAAAAATAAAGAAGGGATTTGTTATCATCTATGGTGGATATGTGATAAAGCCAAAAAAAAATATGGGGGGGGGCGAGTATGATTTATATACAGTCCCTCACATCTGTTTTGCCTCTTCACTTCTCTCAGTTTTTCTTGATGGTGATTCTGGAGGACCAAGTGGCTTTATGGATTATGTGCAGCCTGTGGAATTCCCACCTCTCTTTCAAAGAGACTGCAAGAAGTTTCTAACTCTGTTGTCAAAATTGAATGGCATTTTGTGCATTTGAAAACCTGGAGAGTTGGAGAAAGAATATCTGGAGTTCTCCATTGTTGCTTCTAATCCTCTTGAATCATAAGTTGTACTAGACTTGAACCCTTCAATAAATACTTAGCATATTATCCTGTGGAATCATCTCAGAAACCTTCCAGAACAATGGCTGCTTCTAAGGACATAAGATATCAAAAGACGATGGAAAAAATGAACCCAAAACATCCCCTCCTGGGATGATTGAACATCTCTGCTGAGGAAATGATCCCACAGCTATCTTGGAACCAAGCCACTTAGGTAGGCTATATAATAATGAGCCTTAAATTGTGCTAGAAACACATTGGCTAGGAGCCAATGAAGCATCTGTAGTATAAGTATAAGCACTGTTAGAATGTTTCTCACCTGCCAGTATGCAGGTCATTTCACCAGCTGAAGTTGCTAAGTAGTCTTCAGGTGCAACCCCAGGGAATGTGCACTGAGAAATAATAAATCTGTTAAATTATTTAGCACATTATTTAGCACCTGCAGCATGAATGATGTTGTTAGGATATGCTACATGCAATTCCTATGCTATAAGAAAAGAGTAAGCTGCCAACTAGCAAAATAACTTATTGTCAAAGCTGGGCTGAGAGTCCAAATTCTGTAGTATTTGGAGAAAACTGTGCTTGCCAATAGTTTGCAGATGTAGTTCAGACAAGGAAATGGGTGTGAAGTCTGGTGCTATGAAATTCATTCTAAGTGGTTTTACAATTGATTTCTTTTAAAAGGGATCAAGGTAAGGAGGTACAGCAACCTGAGGCCTGAAAAACATGACTTCTCATCCTTGGAAGACTGCAGGTAGTTCTCGTCTAATGATCACAAGCAAACTGAAAATTTTTATTGCTAAATGAGGCAGTTGTTAAGTGAGGTGTGGTTTATTTTATGACCTTTGTTGACACAGCTGTTAAATGAATCACTGCGCTGATTGACTACAACGTGAGCAGCCTGATAGCAGGAAAATAGGGCATCCTGATTGGTTACCGACTTGACTGCTCCATATAAAAGGAACTGTCAGCCGACACATTGCTCTTCCCTTTCTCCTGCTGTTGCCTATCATGCTAAAGTGGAAAAATGAATGCATTGCTGCTTAAAAGAACCTTGTTTCTCCTCGGTTACTGTGAGCCCAGATTTACCGTATGAAACAAAAAGTAATAGATTTATTTGTTTAGTTCATATTCATATTTTCAGAATCATTTAGCTATTTAGCATGATTTAGTTATTTGGACAGAGAGAAGTCCCTGAAGATGGACTCTAGTATGAGTCTTACAACTCAGAAGACAAAACCTCCTGTCCTGATGGCTAACCCAGATTGGATCCTGCAGCATTATCCTGGGACAGGTATGTTAACCTTCATTCATTATTTAGCTATGCTTCTATTCTAGCCCTTTTTTTACTTTTCATATATCTTTGTGCATAAAGCTCATAGGTTTTACAACCATTCATTTAATGGAACTTTTAAAGTACACATTCTTCTCAAGCACGCCATATTTAAATATATCTTTTTCTCCAAAATGGGTTGACACTTTGATACATTTAAACCGACAGAGCTGTATTGCAAGCCTCCAAGAATTACAAAATCTGGAAGATTTGCAGAACTTTGTGGTAAATGCAAGAAATAATAATTAAATCTTAGGAGGTTGCGAAGACTGATTTCCTCAAGGTTTCCGAAGTGAAAGCTATCCATAGTCAAGACCAAGGAAGGGAAGGGAAGGTTAAATTTAACTTACTGATTTGAACTCATTATCCAATGCTTAGAAGTCAAGCTGCACTTTATTAAAAAGCTGCTCCAAGATCAAACGTCCAATTTTGAAGAAACTTTTCTTCCTCCACTTAAAATCTCTCCTCTTCTATTTATTCCCCCCAGGGAGTTTTCAAGTTTATTTCATATTTCTTCCAATAGTTATCTTGGAGTTAATCTTATTGTTGTGCAATAGCAGGAGTAGCTGCCTATTATTTATCTCTCCTTCATTCTGCATTCTCTCTTATTTTTTTTTAAAGCCTTACGGATGGAGTTTTGTCATGATGTCTCCCATTTAAATTAACTACCGAGGTAGGAAATGATAGATGCTGTAGGCCTTGGAGATAAGATTCCACTCTGAGTGTTTGAACACTGACAGCCTTTAGCCCCTGTTAATAAAGTCAGAGCAAAAACTTCCATATCCATTAGAATTTCAGGAACACCCAAGCAATTTCCCCCCCCATTAAACCGAAAGAGAAGTGGGGTGGGGGGAAGGGCAGAAGAAATTTCCCTCGTAGCAGAGGTTTATCATATCATATTATTTGGGTAGCACTGTTCAGTGTCTGGCTCTGATTGATTTGCCTTCATTAAAAAAAAGTTTTTTGGGGGTGGGGGGAAATGAAAGAGTTCTATGATTTCATCCAATCAGCGCTTTCCCTCCATATGGACCTCAAAAGAAGTAATTTCTTTAGAAGTGGGAAATAAGTAAATTTTCTTCTTACTTAAAAAGTACCAAGGAAAGTGATATTGAGAACATGTTACATGGTCTGAGGTATCCTTTGTGTTAAGTCTGCTTGCACTGCAATTACATGTAGGTTGGTTTCTAGTGTATTATACCTTCAGAATAACTAAGTGTATATATAACAATATAACTAAGTTGACTTATCAGTGACCCATCCTTCTTCTTTTAATACATACATCATTCTGCTAAACAAATACAATTTCCTCACCATTGCCAAACTGCATTATTATTACTATTAGTCTTCTCATCCTTGCTTTCACCCATCTCCTCCCACTTCTGACTGTAACTTGTTGCTTGTATCCCTATGATTTATATTAATATTGTTTCTTGATTGCTTATTTGTCAATGATACATGCTTTCTTTTTCTCCACAATCAGGATATCTGGTGTGTTATGCTTCAGAATTCGGTCAGTTGGAAGTCCCACAGTAGTTTTGCTTGCTCATTTTCGACCACTTTTTCGGGCTTATAATCCCACCAGTTCTTTGCCACTGATAGATGGTAGTTCTGGCACAAGTTCCAATGGATCATTTGTGCCACAGCATCATGTCTATGCTTGTAGTCAGTCTGTGCGATCTTTTTGCAGCAGCTGAGTATGTGATCGATTGTTTCATCTGTTTCTTTACAGAGTCTTCACTTTGGATTATTTATTTATTTATTTATTTATTTTTATTATTATTATTATTAGTAGTAGTAGTAGTAGTATTATTAGTATTATTATTATTAGTAGTAGTAGTATTTCCATTATATGCCACTGACCGTGAAATGGGGTGAGGTATCATCAATATGTTGATGATACCCAGTTATACATCTCCACCCCATGTCCAGTCAACGAAGCAGTGGAAGTGATGTGCCGATGCCGGGAGGCTGTTGGGGTCTGGATGGGTGTCAACAAGCTCAAACTCAATCCAGACAAGACGGAGTGACTGTGGGTTTTGCCTCCCAAGGACAATTCCATCTGTCCATCCATTTCCCTGGGGGGGGATTTATTGACCCCCTCAGAGAGGGTTTGCAACTTGGGCGTCCTCCTCGATCCACAGCTAGCATTGGAACACCATCTTTCAGCTGTGGCAAGGAGGGCATTTGCCCAGGTTCGCCTGGTGCACGAGTTGTGGCCCTACTTGGACAGGGAGTCATTGCTCACAGTCACTCATGCCCTTATCACCTTGAGGTTCGATTACTGCAACACTCTCTACATGGGGCTACCTTTGAAAAGTGTTCGGAAACTTCAGATCATGCAGAATGTGGCCGCGAGAACTATTGTGGGGCTTCCCAGATTCGCCCACATTTCTACAACACTCTGTGGCCTGCACTGGGTGCCGATCAGTTTCTGGTCACAATTCAAAGTGTTGGTAATGACCTTTAAAGCCCTACATGGCATTGGACCAGAATACCTCTGGAACTACCTTCTACCGCACGAATCCCAGCGGCCGAGAAGGTACCACAGAGTTTGCCTTCTCCAGGTCCCGTCGACCAAACAATGTTGTTTGGTGGGCCCCAGGGAAAGAGCCTTCTCTGTGGCGGCCCCAGTCCTCTGGAACCAACTCCCCCCAGAGATTAGAACGGCCCCCACCCTCCTTGTCTTTCGCAAATTACTCAAGACCCACCTATATTGCCAGGCATGGGGGAATTAAGACATCTCCCCCAGGCTTTTATATTTTATGTTTGGTATGTATGTGCTGTATGGTTTTTAATTGTTGGGGTTTTACATATCTTTTTATTATTACATTTGTTCTATTGCTATACTGCTTTTTATTACTGTTGTGAACCTCCCCGAGTCTTCGAAGAGGGGTGGCATACAAATCTAATAAATTATTATTATTATTATTATTATTATTATTATTAATAATAATAATAATTATTATTATTGTACATACTTTTTAATGTATATTTTATCACAAAATATTATTTTTACTTGTAGTATCCACCCCATTCAATATGTTTCCATGCTGCAATGGATTCCCTTCTTGCTGGTCATGCCATTTTAGAAGTAAAAAAACAACCCAACAACCCAAAAACTGTTCTGCTTCGGGGCTAATTGGATCAGGACAAAGGAAAACCCATTCGCAAAGATGTCAAATCAAACACATGTATTGTTTAAAAATGTTTTGTACAAACAAGGTCAGTCTCTCATTCCATGTTGGCAGAGTTCCTGGTTAAATTATAAGAGATAACAAATGGCTGCAGCTGAGAGCCAAAGCCAATTTGGACATTCTTCAGTGATTTAATTATTTTTAAACACACTCACAGTCTTCAGAAGTTTTCCAGACAGTTGCCTCTCCACTCTATGAATTTAAAGCAGTGGTTCCCAACCTTTTTTTGGCCATGCCCCATCTAAGCATCTCTAAAATCCTGAATGCCCCACTACATAACATATAATTCTTATTATTTAAAAAGCGAACTACTCACGTGGAGGAAGCCTAAAAGGCCATTAACTAGGTTTAAACAAGGTTCTAATTGCCCCCATTAAAATGAAATCTCTCCCCCCCCCCCTCCATGGGGCATGGGTCCCACGCTGGGAACCAGGGATTTAAAGGGATAACTGCAATTTGCCAGCAAAGCATTTCTGGAACTCCGGATCTAAGACATTCTCCATTACAAACATTGGAACTCCATGCCTATTTACCAATAAATCCTCACTTATATACTGTCACTTATATACTGATATTGGGACAAGAATATCTCTGAGACCGCCTTCTGCTGCACGAATCCCAGCGACCGGTTAGGTCCCACAGATTTGGCCTTCTCCGGGTCCCATCGACAAAACAATGTCATCTGGCGGGACCTAGGGGAAGAGCCTTCTTTGTGGTGGCCCCGACCCTCTGGAATCAACTCCTCCCAGATATTAGGATTGCCCCCACCCTCCTTGCCTTTTGCAAACTTCTCAAAACCCACGTCTGCCATCAGGCATGGGGAAATTGACTTCCCCGGGCTGTTTCCCATTTTACGCAAGGTTTTGTCTGAGATTTATCATTGTTTTTTATACTCAGGGTTTTGAATTGCTTTTTATTGTTGGATTTGTACCATGTTTTGTGTTGTGAGCCGCTCTGAGTCTCCGGAGAGGGGCGGCATACAAATCGAATAAATCTAATCTAATCTAATCTGGTATGGTCAACTGTTTCCTAGAGCTATAACTGTCTGGACTTTCTTTCATAGACTCCTCTTCTGGGACTTTTCCTATAAAGATATTCCGGTCTGCTTCATAACCTTCTGACTATGGCATCTAACAGGCGCTCCTGATCCCCAATGTCCCTCTCCTCCTCTAAGTCAAACATTACCATTATAGGGGGTTTTAAAGTCCCTGGCGTTTCTCCAGGTTTTGCAGGTTTGTTTGTTTGTTTATTCATTCATTCATTCATTCATTTATTTATTAGATTTGTATGCCACCCCTCTCCGTAGACTCGGGGTGGCTAACAACAATAAAAAGATAATGTAAACAAATCTAATATTAAAAATAATCTAAAAAACCCCAATTTAAAGAACCAATCATACATACAAACATACCATGTATAAATTCTATAAGCCTAGGGGGACTTATAGAATGCCTGACAACAGAGGTGGGTTTTGAGGAGCTTGCGAAAGGCAAGGAGGGTGGGGGCAACTCTGATATCTGGGGGGAGTTGGTTCCAGAGGGCCGGGGCTGCTACAGAGAAGGCTCTTCCCCTGGGTCCCACAAGATGACATTGTTTAGTCGACGGGACCCGGAGAAGGCCAACTCTGTGGGACCTAACTGGTCGCTGGGATTCGTGCAGCAGAAGGCAGTCCCAGAGACATTCTGGTCCGATGCCATGAAGGGCTTTATAGGTCATAACCAACACTTTGAATTGTGACCGGAAACTGATCAGCAACCAATGCAGACTGCAGAGTGTTGGAGTAACATGGGCAAATTTGGGAAAGCCCATGATAGCTCTCGCAGCTGCATTCTGCACGATCTGAAATTTCCGAATACTTTTCAAAGGTAGCCCCATGTAGAGGGGTTCAAATTCTCCCCCACTCTCACTCTCTGACTCAGTTGTCAAGAACACTGGCCTAGGGTACCAGGATGGACCCGGTTCATCCTCCTTAGAATCTGTAACTGACTGGGCTGATGAGGGACCACTCACAACAAAAGCTATAATAGGTCTCTCTTTTATTGTAACTCTGTCTATCCAAGTAAGCACGCTAAGGGTCAGAAATGTTAACACCATTTGCTCAGACATCAGAACAACCAACCTGTCAAAAAGAATTCCAAAATAGAAATGCATATATTAGTTTTCTCCTCCTTGTCTTCGCTTAGCCCTGTCCCTTTCAAGCCACAGCAGCTGGTGAATATTTAGAATTCTACTTGAAGTCTCACTAGTTTTGATCAACAGATCCAGCCACTGTCAGGGGATAAATCAATTGCCAGCAAATGTGTATTGCTATTTGAATATGAGGCCTGAACAACTTAATTGGGGGGAGAGATGTTAAAAGTTAAATTGACAGTACTGCAAAAAAAATATTTTATTGAACTCCCAGAGCTATAATTTGTGCCTGAAATGAGCACTCGGTTGCACTGCTCATTAAGAGGGAGGTACTTATGTTTGTTATACACGTCTTATGCACTCTGAGCCTGGAAGTAAATTAAGACCAGAGGGCAAACAATCTGAAAATAAGGGAAGCAAAATATCACTCTTTGTTCTTCAGTGAAGCGGTACACATACACAAACAATGCTAAGGAAGATATTTATTTGTACAGGTAGCCCTTGGCTCACAACCAATAACTGCACCTAAAATTTAAGTCATGCTGGTCAAGGGTGGGTTCCTTTTACCTTTCCTACCGGTTCGGAAGTGCGTGTGTCACTTTGGAAGTTATATGTGGATTCTGACCCTCTGCGCATGCGCAGAAGACTTTGCGCATGTGCAGAGGGTTTATTACACCTGGCAACTTCAAATATCAACCAGCAAATGTTCTACCCTCCACATCGGCAAAAAGAATGCGAACCTCATGTATAAACTGAATAAACAAAATCTCACAGCCAACCCCCGCTCAGTAAAAGACCTTGGAATACTAATATCAAATGATCTAAGTGCCAAAGCCCACTGCAACAATATCGCCAAAAAGGCTTCTAGAGTTGTTAACCTGATCCTACGCAGTTTCTGCTTTGGCAATCTCACACTACTCACCAGAGCCTACAAAACTTTTGCCAGACCCATCCTTGAATACAGTTCATCTGTCTGGAACCCATACCACAACTCAGACATCAACACCCTTGAAAATGTCCAAAGATACTTCACCAGAAGAGCCATTCACTCCTCCACTCGAAACAGAATACCCTACGAAAGCAGACTATCAATCCTTGGTCTTGAAAGCTTAGAACTACGACGCCTAAAACACGATCTAAGTATTGCCCACAAGATCATATGCTGCAACATTCTACCTGTCAATGACTACTTCAACTTCAATTGCAACATCACAAGAGCACGCAACAGATTCAAACTTAATATTAACCACTCCAAACTTTACTCTTAAAAATATGACTTCAGCAACCGAGTTGTCGAAGCGCAGAACTCATTACCTGACTCAATAGTATCAGCCCCTAATCCCCAACATTTTTCCCTTAGACTATCCACGATTGACCTCTCCAGGTGCCTTAGAGCAGAGGTCCCCACCTTTTTTGCACCAGGGACCGGCTTTAAGCTAGACCAGTTTTCCATGGCCCGGGGGGGGGGGGCTTGGTCATATGGGGGTGGGGTTATGGAGGGGTGGAGCCAGGACCGCCATCAGGAATTTTGGGGCCCCATACAGCCTAAGTGTCTGGGGGCCCCCCTCCCCGCCATTTTAAAACTACTTTATTTTGCGACATACCAATTATGTATGAAATTTACCTTCTTTGGGGAGGGGTGAAAGGGGAGAGTAAGAGAGGAAGGAGTGAAAGAAGGGAATGAGGGAGGAAAGAAGGGAGGAAGGAAAAGGAAAGCAAGAAATGGAGGGAGGAAAGGAAGGAAAGAAAGAAAGAAAGAAAGAAAGAAAGAAAGAAAGAAAGAAAAGGGGAAGGGACAGGAACAGAGGAAGGAAGCAAGGAAACTTATGAAAGGGGACAGTAAGAGAGGAAGGACTGAAGGGAGGGAGGGAGGGAAGAAGGTAGGAAGGAGAAAGAAAAGAAGAAATAGAGGAAGGGAAGGTAAAAGAGAGAAAGAAAAAGAGCAAGAAAGAAAGCAAGCAAGAAAGAAAAAGAATGAAAGAGAAATAAAAATAGAGAGGGGGAATGAAAGAAATGGAAGGCGGGAAGGAAGGAGAGAAAGCAAGAGAAAGAAAGAAAGCAAGAGAGAGAAAAAAGAATGAAAGAGCAAGAGAGCAAGAGAGCAAAAGAAAGAGAGAAAGAAAGAAAGGCAACTTCAAAGAAAGGCTCACTGAGCATCTCTCACTCTCTTTCTATCCCTCTTTCTTTCTCTCTCTTCCTTTCTATCTCTCCTCTTCTTTTATCTCCTCTCTCTCTCTCCCTCTCTCTTTCTCTCCCCCCTCTCTCCCTCTCTTGCTATCTCTCCCCCCTCTCCCTCTCTCTTTCTCTCTCTCCCTCTCTCTCTCTTTCTCCCCCCTCTCTCCCTCTCCCTCTCTTTCTCTCTCTCCCCCCTCTCTCCATCTCTCTTTCTCCCTCTCCCTCTCTTGCTATCTCTTTCTCTCCCCCTCTCTCTTTCTCTCTCTCCCTCTCCCTCTCTTGCTATCTCTTTCTCTCTTTCTCCCCCCTCTCCCTCTCTCTTTCTCTCTCTCCCCCCCTCTCTCCCTCTCTTTCTCTCTCTCCCTCTCTTGCTATCTCTTTCTCTCCCCCCTCTCTCCCTATCTCTTTCTCTCCCCCCTCTCTCCCTATCTCTTTCTCTCTCTTTCTCCCCCCTCTCTCCCTCTCTCTTTCTCCCTCTCCCTCTCTTTCTCTCCCTCTCTTTCTCTCTCTCCCTCTCTTGCTATCTCTTTCTCTCCCCCCTCTCTCCCTATCTCTTTCTCTCTCTCCCTCTCTTGCTATCTCTTTCTCTCTCTTTCTCCCCTCTCTCTCCCTCTCTCTTTCTCCCTCTCCCTCCACTCACCCATCCCGGGGGTCTTTTTCGGACTTCCCAATCCAAGTCACGCAGCCTTGCGGAGCTCCTGGTGGTCTCTCATCCCCGAATCAGCCAGGTAAACACGGCCCCCTCTTCCCTGGCCCGAAACCAGCGAAGGTTGGGGGAATTTCTGCACAACCCCGGCCACTTTCGGGGTTAAATTCCTCTCCCCGCCCTCTCCACACCTCCGAAGGGAGCAGGGCAGCGTTGCTGGGCTGGCCAATTCTGGGCGGAGGCGAATTCCTCCCGGGGGGGGGAGTGGAGGTGTGGATGTGTGCGTGCGCCTGGAAGGCGTCCGAACTTTGCCCGGCGGAGCTCTGCAAACACGAGGCAGGGAGGGAGGGAGGCCTTTGCCCGGCCAGCGGGCACCAAACAGGGCAGGGCTCCATGGGAGGGGAGGGGGCACCTCGCGGCTGGGGGCTGCCTGGCTTTGTGATTTTGGCTGGGGGGGGGAGTTAGGAAGGTCCTACTTCTCTCCCCCCCAGCCAAAAAATTCAAAGCCTATCTACTGGATACGGGCGATGAGTGGGACAGAGCGGCGCAGAAGCCTCTTGCAGCAGCTGCCACAGCCACCGGCTTCGGCGCTGCTCGTCCCGCTCATCGCCCCTATCCAGCAGATAGGCTTTGAGTTTTTGGCTGGGGGGGGAGAAGTAGGACCTTCCTAACTCACCCCCAGCCAAAATCACAAAGCCAGGCAGCCCCCAGCCGCCAAAGGAGCCTCCTGATTCTCCCCGCCCTGCCCGACGCCCCACCCTGTCCTGCATAATGTCCTCTGCCGGGAGGGCAGCGGTGGCGCGGACCGGCTGGAAAACCCCAACGGCCCAGTCCCGGTCCGCGGACCGGCGGTTGGGGACCTCTGCCTTAGAGGTCAGGAAGGGACATGCATAAGTGCACCAGTGTGCCTTCCGTCCCCTGTCCAATTGTCTCTCCTTATCTCATTTATCTTTTCTTCCTTTCAAATCTGTTCACCTATACTTTTATATCTTTTCTTCTATTCGTTTCTTTAGTTATATTACTACATATCTATTCTATTATGTATTGGAATAAATAAATAAATAAATAAATAAATAAATAAATAAACAAACAAACAAACAAACAAACAAACAAACAAACAAACAAACAAACAAACAAACAAACAAATAAATAAATAAATAAATAAATAAATAAATAAATAAATAAATAAAATATTACCAGCCACTTTCAAGCAGCAGTGACTGAAAAATCAGTTTGGGCCATGGCAAGCTGGCTATCACTAGCACTTCAGTGAACAGGGCCAAATTTCTTCCACCAGGTCGTGCAAACTGGTCCAAACCAGTAGCAACCCACCACTGAGGCTGGTCTTGACTGGGTCTAATTTTATGATATTTTTTGATAGCAGTTCATCTGTAGAAAGTTTGTTCCCAGCCTCCCACCCATCTCATAGATGAATGAAATATTTTGGGGAATATTTAAAAAGACAGAATATTATATTCCCCTAGATAAGAAATGGAGAAAAACAAAGATCTTTGCCATATCTTGTAATGTGTGGTCCTGACTTGTCATGCCTGAGGGGCAGTGGATGGAGATTGTATGATAATTTTTGAAAATTATACAAATAGATTTAATGTAATGCCAATTAGAATAACATTTCTGTTGAAATTTGTCTAATTTGAGCTTTTCTTTAATTGTTTGGATTTCCATAAATATTTGAAAAAATATTCCTAGAAAAATATTTTTTGTTAATACAAGTATTTTAATTATATAAGACAAATTAGAGGCATTAATATATGGTTGAAGATGCTTATGAATCTGTGGGGATGAATACATCTTTGGAAATTGCAAAAAATATTTTAAGAGGAATCTTAATTTAATTTAGATAAATTGACCAGTAAATGCTTAATTTTTAATGGAATGTCAGACTTTAAGGTTCTTGCTTACTAAATTGCAACTGCTTTATGAACACGTGGGCTTTAATTTTCCAGATACTTAACTGTATCATTGGCTACACATATTAAAGGGATGGGAGGAGGTCGGAATAAATAAATCATGTTAACTGTAACTTAATGTGTGGTCCTGACTCTTCACGCCTGAGAGTCAATGGATTTTGGACTTTAAGGCTCTTGAAATTATTATTATTAATAATGATAATGATAATGATAATGATAATGATAATAATAATAATAATAATAATAATAATAATAATAATAATAATAATTTATTAGATTTGTATGCTCAGGGCGGCTCACAACAATAATAAAAAACAATAAAAAGCAATATTAATTAAATTAATATTATCAAATTAATTAATTAATTAATTAATTAATTAAATAAATAAATAAATAGCATGTACTGTACTTCCATGGGGGAAAAGATCTATTTGGGTTCTCTGAGATACATGACTTGCAGAATTTTGTAAACAAAGAGAGAGAGCGGAGTACTATAAAAGTGCAAAGACATTAGAAATGCTGAAGGCATTGTTATGAAAGTCCATAGGTTGTGGAGTTTTGAGAGGAAAACCCCCCCACAAAATTTTATTCTATTTTTTGCTTTCCCTTCCTTTTCTGGATTATAAATAGTGTTGGGCGAACTTAACCTGCCAAAGTTCGGGCTCATGCCGAACCCAAACCTGAACTTTTAAAAGTTCGGATAAAGTTCAGGTTTGGCATTCAGGTGAATGCCACGAAATGCCACCACGCAGGAGGAGAGTGGGGAATTCCATTGTGGGATTCCCCACTCTCCTCCTGGGCGGCGGCGTTTCATGGCGTTCAGCCGAACGCCGAACCCAAACTTGAACTTTACCCGAACTTCACCCAAACTTTACCCAAACTTTTAGAAAAAGTTAAGAAAAGCACTGTTGCTGTTTGGGTTTAGGTTCAGGTAAAGTTTGGATGAGTTCGCCGAACTTGAACTTCTTGAAGTTTTGCCCAACACTAAATATAAATTAATTGAGGGAGATGATTACTATAAAAAAAGAGGTGAAAGAAGGAGAGTTCCAAGGTGTTTGCACTTTCTAGTTCTTCCTTGAAGATGTTTCATCTCGCATCCAAGAAGCTTCTTCAGTTCTGACTGGATGGTGAGGAATGGAAGGATTTATGCTTATGTAAAAATGCAAATGATCAGCTGTCTGCAAGGGGTATAAATCCTTCCATTCCCTACTATCTAGTCAGAACTGAAGAAGCTTCTTGGATGAGAAGCGAAACGTCATCAAAGAAAAACAAGAAAGTGAAGAAGATATTAACGTGTCTAAAATCAGAAATAAACTTGGTTCATAATGCTGAATCTTATCTTGGATCCAGCCTACTGCTAATCAGTGAAGAAAACAGAGCTGCTTAACCAATTGGCTATCTCAAAAGTTTTGTTATAATATTTTAATACACAAAGGGAAACTAATTTTCTGTCCGTTCTCCTCTAATCTCTATTCCAAAATGCACGAGTGCCCACATCTATAATTCAGTACCTGGGGAGGGCAAAAACAGTTCCCCCCCAGAGGCCTCTGGAGGCCAGAAACGACCCATTTCCCAACTTCTAGTGGGCCCAGTAGGCTCATGTTTTGCCTGTCCAGGCTCCAAAGCCTTTCCTGGAGCCAGGAAAAAAACGCCCTTCCCCCATCCCCATGGAGCAGTGAAGTGCTACAAAATTTTTATTACCAGCACTATGGCCATGGCTTATGCATTTTCTTTCAACATTTTTTAGTGCAAATTGGGTGCTCTGGGATGGAGCTCCATTATTGCTACTCCACTGCATTCCCCCTCGTCTGGGCAGTAGCCCACCCCTGCCCTGGAGGCTCTCTGGAAACAAAAGAACACCCTCCCAGAGCCTCTGTATGAGCCAAAAATCAGGTGGCCGGCACACATTGGAGCTGAGCTAGGGCAACAGCTTGCATGCCAGCAGATATGGCTCTCTGTGCCACCTGTGGCAGCCGTGCCATAGGTTCGCCATCATTGTACTAGATGCTAGCCAGTCCTTGTATACTTTATTTAAATTTTATAGATTATATATTGTCTTCAGTGGTGGGTTCTAAATAATTTTGTTGCCAGTTCATGTGTGCACACAATGCTTCTGCACATGCACAGAACAATCCCAGGCAGATCGGTGGAGCGTCCCCAACAGGTGGGCAAAGCATCCCGGGTGGGTGGGTGGAGCATCCTGGACAGGTGAGTGGAGCATCTCAGGCGGGTAGTCAGAGTGTCCCAGGTGAGTGGGTGGAACCTCCCGCCTCTGGCACTACTGTTTCAAAGAACCGGTCTGAGATGGGAGGAGCCCACACTGACTGTCTTCCTCAAAAAACAAACAACCCCCCCCCCAATATATGTTTTTTTCTTCAAATGATCAAGCTTTGTCTAAATCTTAGAAGTTTAATATCACCCAAAATTAAAGCCCATTATAAGTGTAATCCTGAACATATGAGGCATTGGGATTTTCTCTATACAACTGTTTATAATCAGACTTAAGGATATATCCAGAATATACTGTCACAGTTTTGTAGTACTGAATTTGATATATCTGAAACAAATGTAGGGAAGAAGGAATAGTAAGAAGCCAGATCATTAGTTCAAATTTCGTGGCAAATTTGAACTAGCTGGAAGTAGCAGAGGTTGAATGCAGCTTAATGAGGCCTTTAATTGACAATTAATGTGAGGCTGAATGCCAGCCAGACAAGGAAAATAGGAGACTTTGTGGTAAGAAATCTGGTCAGTAAGTCAGTTTTAGGAGACAATTCATTATAGGAGGAAGATTGATTAGCCAAATGACTTGGTAACATTTCTTTGAAATAGTGGTTTATCTCAGTGGCTCTTAATTATATGTCCACTATCAGCCACCAGGCATGCAACTCAAACATTACATACTCCAAAACTACCATTTCAGAATTTATATATAAAAAAGAAATGTTACAGAGCACAGCTAATGATATATAGATGTACAGTGTTCTGTCGATTTTCGTGGGGGATGCGTTCTGAGACCGCCCGCGAAAGTCGAATTTCCACGAAGTAGAGATGCGGAAGTAAATACACTATTTTTGGCTATGAACAGTATCACAAGCCTTCCCTTAACACTTTAAACCCCTAAATTGCAATTTCCCATTCCCTTAACAACCATTTAGATTATTACTCACCATGTTTATTTATTAAAGTTTATTAAAAAAAATATTTATTAAAGGCGGACGAAAGTTTGGCGATGACGTATGACATCATCAGGCGGGAAAAACCGTGGTATAGGGAAAATCCATAGTAACTGAATTTAAACATGCCTGGATAAACATAGATCCATCCTAAGATAAAATACAAAAAATAATATAAGGGCAGACTAGATGGATCATGAGGTCTTTTTCTGACAGCAATCTTCTATGTTTCTATGTTTCTAATCTGCCTATCAAATAAGATCATTAGACAAGTCAGTAAAGCCAAAACAATTCACAGGGAAGGCCTATTAAAAGACATACTATCAAAAGAAAATACCTACAGTCTATGTTCCAGTGACTCAAGCACATTATGAATAAGCAACAATCTATTCTGAAAATGACACTTCACCCTAGGTGGCAGGCCATTCTTTCATCCAGAGAACCACCCAACCTGAAAGAGGTTCTCAAAAACTTCAAGAAACAACAGAGCAATGATGCTAACATGGGAACCAGGACCTACAGGAAACTCAGATGTCTACTTTGCCACTATATTTATATCCACTGCACTATTACAGTCCCCAACTATTTTAAAATGTAAGATTAGAGGCAACATCATATGTGCTAATCCTTCAAAGTAATATAGTGATGACTCCTTTTGCCACATCCTCTTTTGAAATCCTGTATTGATTTAATCACTCTGGCATCTGATAAAGTGAATTATAGCTTATGAAGTTTCTGCTTTTAATAAAATGTGTTAGAAAAGGTGATACCGGGCTCCTTCTGTTTTCTGTTATGTACTGGTATATATGTATTTAGGATATCAGTAACCTAATTAGTAATATGGAGGTTTGTTCTCATCTCAGACATGAGCACTTGAAAGTTTGGCTGCTTGTGAAATTATACAATTATCCTGGAAACTGAGTGTTGAATGTGAGCCACGTGCTGTCATAACAGGAGTAGGATTTTATTATCGTTATAATCTCTTTTTCCCCAGTTCTAATCCTGAATGTTTTAAAATCACCAATCTCCCTTACATTTTACAAATTTACTTTGCCACAAGCCTTATAAGCTTCTAACAAACCAGCCATAACATTAGTTACAGGTTCTCCCAAACCCAGGCCAACCCGTAGCAACCCATACCTAAAGTAGTCCTAAAACAGCTTCCTAAGGAAATGATGTCATGCTGGCCACAGGACAACTGAAATGTCTTCAGATTCAATGACCTTGAACCAGAGATGGTCACTGCCCTCTATAGTCAGCAACTGCTAGCGGAATAAAATCTGCAGAGACTATTTACAGGGGTGTCAAACTGGCAGCCCACAGGCTGGATGCGTCATACATAGGCCACACCCATCCTAGCATGAAGGGGAAAATGTCATGATGCATCATATGATGGCAACACGACGCAGCATGTTTGACACTGAGGTTCTAGATTAGAGGGAGAATCTGGACTTTGTCTGTTTGTGCTAAACCACACGTAGTTACCTGCTTGACATTTTAGGTTATGCTAGGTTGTAGCCAATAGTTACAAAACCTTAGCAAAATAAATTACTTATTTACTTACTTTCTTTACTTGCCCAGTGAGAGGCTGATCATATAATTCTCCATAGTTCTGTTATGCAGCTATTATTTTTTTACACTTACAAGTTGATTAAGCATATAACAAGTTGTACCTTGTATCACGTTTTTGTTGTATTTGCTGTTTCCATTTTTTTCGCATTACTCTCAATGTCAGTTCCATTGTTACAACATAATTTGAGGATATGACAGAATTTTACCGTACTGTAATTATTTCTTGGAGGAACCCTTAATCAACATTAATTAAATTAGCATGGTGGATCAAAGCTCAAAAGTCAGAATTTGTTCACTGACAAACTAGAGAAATTAGTGGTTCTCCAAAATTTGCATTTTAATTAAAATATCACTGAGCACAATAAAACCAGTAGTGGGTTGCTACTGGAACAGTAAAGGATGCCGTGCCAGTAGTAAAAATTAAGCTGTGTGTGCAACTTTGCCTTGCCTGTGTGCGCGCACTCGCATCCCAGCATATTTTTACTTCTGCGGATGCACAGGAAGAGAAATCTTGTGAGGGAACATGCATGAGAGAGTGTGAGAGAGATTTCCGCAATTTTTTGCTTCTGTGCATATTTGCCGAAATCTCATGTGCGTACATGTCGCCTTACAAGATTTTGCTTCCTGCACATGCTCAGAAGCCAAAACATGCTGGGACTCATATGCCCACACACAGGTGAATCAAAGCTGTGTGTGCAGCACATTGGTAGGGGTGAGAATGGGAATCCACCCCTAACTAAAACGTGAAGAACACCAGATGATTGAATTTCACAGAATCATAGAAACATAGAACTGGGAGGGATCTCCGAGGTCTTCTAGTCCATCCCTAGCTCAAGACAGGAATCTCATACCCTCCAAACCAAATGATTGTCTAGTCTATGTTTGAAAACATCCAGTGATGGAGCATCACAATCCCAATACCAAGCTATTCAATTGATTAATTGTTCTCACTGTCAGAAAATTTCTCTTTACTTCTAGGTTATATCTCTGAAAGGCTTCCACCCATTACATCTTGCCCAGTCCTCTGGCGCCTTAGGGAATAAGTCAATCCCTTCTTCTTGTGGCAACCCAAGTACTGAAAGACAGTATCATGTGTGTGTGTGTCTCCTCTACATCCTTCTCTTTAACAGGCTAGACATACCTAAGTCTCTCAAACATCCGTCATACGATTTAACCTCCAGAGTCATTATTAATGTGTTGCTCTTCTCCATATACTTTCCAAGGTCTCAGAATCTTTTCTGAATTGTGATGCCCAGAAGTGAATGCACTATTCCAAATCTGGTCTCACTAGCACAGTGAGATAGCATTGTCTTGATGCTATCCTTCTGTTGATGTAACCTAAGACAGCATTGGCTTTTGAGGCAGCTGTAGCTTACTGCTGAGTCATACTTAAATGGTAGTCCCTAGGACACACCAATCTTGCCTGTTAGATCTTCCACTCCCTACAGAATTTCCCCCTTTTTGATGTCAGGGTAGTTAAGGCCCCCTATTAACTTGATTAATTTTTATGAATGATAATTCTTCAACTTCAACTGACTCGCCATTTATAACTGTTGTTTGACTGTGTATCATCAGATAAAGCCACTTTGTCCATCTATTATTATTATTATCAACACAATCAAACTTAACCAGCTTAAATTCCTATTGATTTCAGTTGGAAAGAATTAAGCACTTAAAAGTAAAGGAAGTTTTTTTCTTAATAGAAACCTCAGAATTTTTTATAATGTTGCATGATAAGTTTATGATAAAATTTGCAAATTTGGATAAGTTATTTAAAAAATAATAAATCACCTGAAAACCCCATCTGCACTGCTTACATTTAATAGCAGGATGTCAAAGAAATTTGTTACCAATTTCATTTAGCTGAACTGCACCAATCTGCCAGAGGTGACCATATTATGGTACAGATGGCAGCAATGACTAAAGTCTCCTGTCATCTATCGTTCATAAAACTTCATAACAATTCATAAAGTTCATAAAAAAATCAGAAACATTGTCTGGGAAATGATGCATCACTTTGAAAGTTAAGCACAATCCCATGACAAGTCTAACCTTGGCTAAGTGGCGTGAAAAAGACTGGTACAGCGAAAAACCAAACCAAACCAAATAATAATAATAATAATAATAATAATAATAATAATAATAATAATAATAACAACAACAACAACAACAACAACAACAACAATAAATACAGTACTGCATTTTTCGGTGTATCAGATGCACACCCAAACACACACACACACAAAACAGGCTGAAAATTTCAGCATCTTATATTCCGAATGTCGCTTTTTCAAAGCTTTTCCCCCCACCCCTAACGAAGTGCTAATGATCTTTCCATCTTGCAGGCTTGTTTTCATTGCTACTCGGAAAGTTTTTTTAGCCCTAAGTCTTTGTAGGCTTATTTCCATTGCTATTCCCTCCGAAAAGGGGTTTATTTAGTCCTAACCAGGGGATAAAATAATGTGCTGAATGTGACCAGACTAAGGACATTAGCCAGATGAATACCTGATAGGTAGATCCCCCCGTCTATTTTCCTTCCGCCAAACTAAAGTGTGTCCTATACTCTGGTGTACCTTATATCCCAAAAATACGGGTAACTTTCTTTTCTCTTTCTACTAACATCCACTCTGGAGTGAGTGGCATATAAATAAACAAATAAACAAATAAACAAACAAACAAACAAACAAACAAACAATAAAATTTAAAAAATGTTATTAGACAAACAGCCCTCCTCCCATTATCTCCCACAGTGAAAACATTCAGAGTTAATTATACAATCTGCAAAATGTAACTGTACTGCTTTTCTCAGAAATACATTGCAAATAGGAGTTTTGCTACCTAGTTTCCCAGTTCTCTAAAACCATCCTCTCTTGATGGGCATTCAGAGATGTATTTTTTTCTTTCCAAACACTTATGCAAGGAAATAGTACTGTTGAAGAAAGAGATGCAATCCAAGGACACTTGTTATGCCATTGGATTTTGTGAACTGCCCAGGCTGCACTAAGAAGGTTGCCTGGACTTTTCCTTTATTGATAGGCATTTAAATATTAAAAATGATTGTTTCCTGCCTTCCTCAGGATTTCCTCCAAACGGTCAAACAAGCCAAGGATTCCTCTAGTTGTAAATTGCAAAATGCAATGAGCGCTGCAAGACTCCAGACCAGTCTTGTTATTCCATTCTGCTGTTCTCATTGGTATGTGCAAGGCCAAGCAGAAAGAAGGGGGGTGGGCGGTGAGAGAAAAGAGCTGAATAGAGTAAATGTCAACACTTAATAAATCTTATTGCCAACAACCTGCCAGCAAACGTTTATCACACTTCTAATAATGCTCCAAACAGTTACTGCACAATGATGAATCATACCCTTATATTGCACACATGTTGATCATAAACATTTCTCAGGCTTCTGGCAGTATGCACAGCATTGGAGAGACAGCATGGCTGGCTGAGGAATGTTTGTCCTATTGTGGGTCCCTGCGAAGTGTCAGCGTTTTAACACACAGTGAAATGGAGGTGGCTAACTGGAGGATAGTAACAAAAAGCAAACCGGCTGGGCTGCCTTCTCAAAATAAAACAGGAGGTTGCCAAACTAATCTTAAAGCATGTTAATTCTGGGTGAAATTCCTCTCACTTCGACTGTCTAGGATTTTATTCTGAGAATTTGTATCTGCGTTTGGATCTAGGCAGCTGCATCTATTGGGTTTGTGTCAAATAGATCTGCTGCATTGCTCCAGCGAAGTGCTTTGTGCCATAGAGGAGATTACAGCTTGGCTCCCTGAAGCATGGAGAGAGCCTCATTCTCCTGGGGAAGATGCTTTGTGATGCTTGTCCAGCAGTTCCAACAACTAGCATGAGTTAGAAGCAGGGGTGGGTTTCAGATCCTTTAGCAACGGGTTCGTTGCCCCATTGCTGGGGGATTGCCGTGGCCCTGCACCATGGTGCAAGGGGAGCATTCTTTGCCCTCCTCAGGCTCCCAAGGCTTTTCTCAAGCATCCAGGTGGGCAAAAAATACTTCCCCTGGGTTCCACAAACAGGCTCATTTCCAGAATTTCCAGGAGGTCCATTTTTTGCCCTCTGTGCAGCTCCTGATGAATGGGCCGCATGAAGACTTCTGGGAAGGGAGGGGCAGGCATGGCCAGACAGAGGTGGCATTTGGGGATCCCCAAAACCCTGGCGAAACTTGGATAGAAGATTGCCGAACCCCCAGGACCCCACCCCTGGTTAGAAGAGGTTTCTTCACATGGCATTCTGAGACCGTGTTGTGAAGCAGGACAATTTGCCTCTTTGGGGGCTGTGATGGGCGTGGCTAATCAAAAGATGCCAATTTCCAAAAAGCAAAGGGTTGAAGTTGGCAGCCATTTCTTTAAAAGTTACTAAAATGTTCTGTGTCACTGATTTTTTTTTTTAAAAAAAACACCTATTATATGTGGGAACACTTTCAAAAACTGCTTCTGAGTGTGAGAAAGACCTTGGGAGATGGGTGGGGGAAAGAGAATCTGCCTAAGAAAGAGAAGGCAAGAGAAGTCATAACCCACATCTGTATAATGTGGTGGAAAAGGACCCTTACTAACTTGTCTGACTGAAAAAAAAGGAAACAGAAGATTTGTATGATCCGACCTCCACACAGTCTGCATGATTCTCCTAAGATAGCCTTACAATAAAATTACCAGTAGCTCATTTGGTCATATTTCCTGGTTGCTAGCAAGGAGGGATTACAGACTGGAACCATGTTAGTGTGGTCTATTTGTGAGCCCAGGTTATTCTTATAAATAAGGATGAGACAATGTCAGTTTTGTTTTGCTGACTTTTGTGCGCTGAAACAAAAATATAAGTTAGGTAAGTGGCCTCTGTGGCAAATGAGAAATGTAGGCGCCATGGACACCTCTTTGGGCACTTAACATGTCCAGGGATGGGTTCCTCCCGGTTTGGACCAGATTACCCAAACTGTTAGCAACCTGCTGATAAAGTGAAGATGGCATCACAAATCTAGTTCAATCTGTGCCAGTCTGTATGTGCTGCCATCTTAAAATTCAGCTTTTTTTCCAGTGTTTGGATGGCTTTCCCTCATCCTCTGCTTTGAAAAAACCATCCTGCCCATTTCCGGGTTAATACTGACAATTATTTCTTCACCCAAAGCACAGCTGATCAGCTCCTCAGCTGTGTTTTGAGCTGAAATCACCTTCCGAGCATTTGCAGAGAGTGATCATGTTATGGTTGAGAGAACATACACACCCATGCGCAGAGCAAGCGAGTGTGAAACATCATGATGCAAACTGCCCGAGTCTTTGGAGAGGGGCGGCATACAAATCTAATAAATAATAATATTTTTTTAAAAAAACGGTGGTGGAAGTAAATGGAATCCTCCCCTGATCCTGTCCATCCTGTTTTCTCCACTCTATATACCTGTGAGATTTGTTAGTGACACTCATCTGTCACCGGTAAGGAAATTATATACCTCTCTGAACATTCTCATATGAACACTTGCTTACTGCATTAGCAATTGCATGTATGATGATCTCATGTGAACTATCTACTGATAGTTATTCCTCTACAGAAAGAGTTGGCAAAACATGGACGGGCACTGAGAATTTTTTGAGCCCACTGATATAATATTTCTATTGTTATTATGAGTCGTGGTGGTGCAGTGATAAGAATGCAGTACTGCAGAGAATTTCTGCTGATTACCAGCTGCCAGCAGTTTGGCAGATTGAATCTCACTAGGCTCAAGGTTGACTCAGTCTTCCATTCTTCCGAGGTCAGTAAAATGAGGACTCAGATTGTTGGGGGCAATATGCTGACTCTGTAAACTGCTTAGAGAGGTCTGTAAAGCACTGTGAAGCAATATATAAGTCTAAGTGCTATTGCTATTATGTTTCCTCCAAATTATTAGCAAATCATTAACACATTATTTTCAGAGCAGAACTTATCGGTGACTGGGATAGTCACTTTCTTTCAGCCTATCTCATTTCACAGGGTTGCTCTGGGGAAAAAAGAAACAGAAAGGAGTAATAGGCTTGAGATATTTATAAAAAATAATACAGGTGAGTTTATAATCTGTTTGTCTGTCTGTCTGTCTATATCATCTATTATCTATTATCATCTACTGCAGATTCACTGTAGAGAAGTGACCAAGAATGCTACTAAGATCATATTTATGCAATGACATAGATTTTAATCTCAATAGAAAATATGCGTTTATCAGTTTATCAATTTTACAGCCTACACTATAAATCATGTACGGTCCAAACTGACTGCACGCTAGCATTTTGAATATGTATTAGAGATTTACGAAAGTGCAATAAATCAAATCATTTATTTAGTTCTAAAAATCCATTAGATATGATTTGGATATTTGAGAATTGTCAAATCAGGTAATTTTGATTCAGAACTGTGAACTGTTCTTTTTTAAAAAACAAAAGCAATTTGTTGCTGCAATTTACCAAAGGTTTCAATTGATTCAAATGTATCCAGTTTGACAATTCAAATTGATTTTCTTATTTGATCAGTTGATTCAATTTGGAGAAAATCCTTGGAATTGAATTTCCAAATATAATATTTGCACAGCTGTGATTGTAGCAGTAGTGGATTCTAAAACCTGTTGCTACTGGTTCACGCTCGCATGCGCGTGACACTTCTGCACATGCGCAGAAGAGTCATGTGTGAGTGGGTAGGTGGAACCAGCCACCACTGTTACCAGTTCACAAAGCTGGGCTGAACTGGGAACAATCCACTACTGGGTTGTAGTTATAAGTAATAACATTCTCCAAAATTGGTTATCAACATTTGGTAAAACTGAGTTTACCAGCATGAGAACAAACAAACTGCTAATTTTTAAGATGAATCTTAAAATCTTAAGGGGTTTTCAAACTTTTTATATAAATGTGTGTGTGTGTGTTTGTGCATAAAATATATTTTTGCTGATAATGAAAAGGAATCGAGACTAGTATAAATCTATTTCAAGCTATTTTGCTCTCATCAGCTAGCCATACCTTTACTGAGATTTGAACCTGGGCAGTCTGCCTGTAAGGCAGTAACTTTAACCTCCTGTCTCAGCTTCTACCAGAGAAGACTTATATGTTTCTTTCTCCTCCCGGGGCCAATGGCAAAAAGGAAGCAATATGCTCCCTCCCATATTTAGGTATACCATGGCGATTCAACAGAAAAACACATAACTTTTCCCTGAGAAGCTGAGACAAGAGGAGAGCCTGTGGCCTAGAGGTTAAAGCTACTGCCTTACAGTAAGACTGCCCAATGGCCCCTGGAGGGGCTGAGTGGCAAAAAGGAAGCAGTATGCTCCCCCCCCCCATATTTGGATATACCAGGGTGATTCAACAGGAAAAAAGAACGGCCCCGACCCTTTGGAATCAACTCCCCCCAGATATCAGAGTTGCCCCCACCCTCCTAGCCTTTCGTAAGCTCCTTAAAACCCACCTCTGTCGTCAGGCATGGGGGAATTGACATGTTCCTTCCCCCTAGGCTTATAAAATTTGTGTATGGTATGCTAGTGTGTATGATTGGTTTTTAACTTGTGGTGTTCTTAAAATTAATTTAATATTGGATTTGTCTTGTATTGCTGTTGCTGTGAGCCGCCCCGAGTCTGCGGAGAGGGGTGGCATACAAATCTGATTAAACTGAAACTGAAACTGAAACTCTGGTAGAAGCTGAGAAATGAGGAGAACTGTGGCCTAGAGGTTAAAGCTACTGCCTTAACATATTTTTGCTAATAAGTGAAAAGGAAGGGAGCCTGTATATATCTATTTCAATTTTGTTATGGTCTCATCAGACAGACATACTGTTGTCTGGATTTGAACCTGTAGCATACTGCATGCAAGACAGGATATTCACATTAATGCTACAGACTCGCCTCCAAATCAGCTTTTACCAGGGAAGAGCCATACGGTTGATTTTCTTTCAAAATCATCCTGGTATTTCCCAAGTATGAGAGGAAGCAACTTTGCTTTCCTTTTGCCCCTCGGCGCCACATATGGGCTATTCCAAGACAGATAAATTATTTTACAGTTGACAATCTATAATTTACATGGTTATTTATTTTTGCTGATAAGTGAAGAGGAAAGTAGCCTGTTATAGATCTATTTCGACGATTGTGCCTACCATCTCTGACCTACTGTCCTATTGTCCAAATTTACCTATACCTACTTGCTTTTGTTTATGTTTATACCATATCTATTATCTTGTACACATTTGGATCTGCGTACATCATACTAAAATACATTACACAGTCCTAGACGCTTGGGAAGTGTTCAACTTGTGATATTGTGATATGAAATCCAGCATATCAATCTTATTTGCTGTGTATTTGTGAATAAAATAATAATGCTGTGTATTTGTGAATAAAATAATAATAATATAACAACCTTGTGAGGCACATGAGCTAAGAGCCTACCCTACATTTTGGAGACTGGACCTCTGCATATTATATAAATGTCAAACATAGCATTTACAGTGGCTACTTTGCAGGTTCACAGACTTCTTTGAAAGACGCAGTGCAAAAGAAATTATTTTACATATCTCCTCAATTTCTTGTGAATACACACCCACAAGCTTCTTCCTTCTTCATGACATTGCTTAGCAATGAACCATTAGACAAACAAGGTCACCTCTAGAGTCTTTTCTTCTTCTCCCTACAGAGACTTCAGAGACATTTAAACAGAATATTATTTGAGATTGAAGTATTAGCACTTAGATTTAATTTATATACCACTTCACACTGCTTTACAGCCCTCTCTAACTGGTTCAAAGAGTCAGCATATATCACCTCCAACAATCTGGGTCGGTAGATATACTGCATTCTAACTACTGCCCCATCATAGCTCTTGAAATCTAATTTGCTTTCAGGCTATAATGCTGAACTAAAGAATATATGTGGATGTGACTATTTATAATTACATTACTCATACCCTATTTTTTTTTTTTTTTAAGAACACACTAAATATACATTGGTTGGCTACTTTTCTTGCTGGGACTAGCCCAAGTTTCCTCCCTCAAGTCTTGGCTGGTAGACTCTATTCTGTCTTCCCCAGCCCTGGAGGAATAATTTTGGTGTAGTAGAAAGCTTCTATGTCCATCCTACTTTTTGATTCTCCAGTGACTCTTCTGGATCTCATCCAAAAATCCTTTAAAGCAATCTTCTCCAGAACTGTCCTTCAACCTAGAAGCTTTCATAAGTACAACACTGTACAGTCCAGTTTAGGTTTATCAATCAGATTGTTCCTTATTTAAACGAAACAACACATTTTCAATGGGCATTGCTATAAGTGTCATCAAATTTCTCCTCCTGGTCTTTTTCCCCACAAGATCCCTTCTAATGTCCTTAAGACTCCATCTCTGATGTCACTTCAACAGTCCTTCTTTCTCCTGTGAGAACATTTTTCCATGGTTTATTTGTTCAAATTAATCATCATCTCATTAAAACTCATCATCTCATTAAAACTTTTTCAGTGTTTATATAAGAATGTGAACAGGCAGTAGGAAGCCGTGGCTTTTAATAATAACCATTGGTTTATACAAAAAAAAAGTTACATGCATTTCGGCATTATAATCAATGATGTACAGATTTAGCTGTTTCTGGTCACTGTTATAATAATAAATCCCTCTCCCCTGCTTAAAATTTCAGTAATACAGAGAACAAAGAGGTTTTTTTACTAATTTACCCGAAGGCTTGTTCCACACTTTGTTGCAATTTGTTATTTGCCAAATTGATCAACATTTCTTTAATAAGTTTATTGTAAAGCTTCTAATTTGCCTTTTTCAGATATTGTCTTTATGTGACAGCATATGTAAAACACACTGTCTGAAGAAAATAATTGCTCTTTTTTTATTAAAAGTGTGATTTACCTTCTGCATAAGAAATCATCAAGGCAGAGTTCTCACTATATGTCAACATCACTCCGTGAGGTGCAATGACTACTGATTGGTCTCCAAATGCAATTATTATTATTATTATTATTATTATTATTATTATTATTATTATTATTATTATTAATTAGATTTGTATGCCGCCCCTCTCCGTAGACTTGGGGCGGCTCACAACAGAGTGTTAAAGTGTTGGTTACATGGCTTAGGACTAGATTACTTACAGGACTGTCTCCTGCCTCATGTATCTCAGCAGCTGGTCAGATTCCACAGAGTTGGCCTTCTCTAGGTCCTGTCAGCGAAGCAATGTCATCTGGCGTGGCTGAGGGGAAGGGCCTTCTCTATGGCAGTTCTGGTCCTCTGGAATCAACTCCCCTTGTCCCTGCCCTTCTGGCCTTTTGAAAGGTTTTAAAAACACACGTTTGCTGGCAGGCCTGGAGCCATTGAGCGTTGATATTCTGCTCCAGCTGATAGTGTATCTGTGATATTGGATGAATCTGGATGAATGGTTTTTTAATGTTTGGGGTTTTAGACTGGTTTTTATATATATATATCTGTGGTTTTATGATTTTGTATCTTGTATCTGTTTTATCTTGTATGCCGCCCTGAATCCACTGGAGAAGGGTGGCTTAGAAATTTAAATTTAAAAAAATAGGTATTTCAGTGCTCTGTATACCAATACTTTATTACTCTTGCTTTGGAAACATTGCCATTACGAAAGTGTGTTTCTTCCTCTCGATAACTGAATATATAAGGATATTAGCATAACCTGTGGCCCTAGGCTGCATATGATCCAGAGATGGTTTGCTCCCTGTCTGGACCAGTTCTATAAACCCAATAGCAGGAATTTCTCCCCACTCACTGAACCAGGAGTGATTGTCGATTTGCCATGCTCCTGAACCGGCTCTAATGGCAGCACATATGACATTTCCACCCAAGTAATTAAACACTCTTATCTTTTTCTAGGTTAGAAAAGTTAATTAGACTCTCTTCTGTTCAGTTAGAAAATACACCTTGATATGATTTGACTGTATCTTATGTGTTATTTAGTAACCATTTACTATTGTAACTAAAATAATAAAGTTAATCTTTTATACTTGTGTGCACAAAGAAAATTGCTATAAAAATAAACACAAGTCCTGAGCAAGATAGATCTCTGTGGAGAGAGAGAAAGAGAGAAGGGAGAGGGAGATCTGAATATACTCAGAGAGAACAGGTCTCTGAACAACAGAATCTTTGTGCCCAAAGCAAAAGTCTTCCTAGCTCGGAACTGCTTTGATCACAAAGCCATGTCTCTATGTCTATGATTCCTACATGATTTCACAAAACCTTGGGGGCGGTGTTGAGAGCTCCTCAAAAGGTAGCAATAGCATTTGCAATAGCACTTAGACTTAAATATTGCTACATTATGCTTTACAGCATTTTCTGAGTGGTTTACAATGTCAATATTTTGCCCCCTACAACGTAGGCCTTCATTTTACCGACCTGGGAAGAATAGAAGGCTGAGTCAACCTCAAGTCTGTTAGGATCAAACTCCAGACTGTGAACAGAGTTAGTCTGCAATAGTGCATTCTAGCTACAGTTCCAAAATATCTACTCAGTGGGTACCTGAGTCTAACTTCAGTTAATTCATTTTATTTCTTCTTTTAATGTATTAAAGCAACATATAATTTAATGAGTTCAACCATCTTTATGTTGCTTTCCTTGTAGTGACCTATACATATTTTGGCATGTATTCCACATTATAAGGCCAAATATGGTAGACAACGTCACCCCCACCCCTCCCAAAAAAGATTGTATCTCCAGTTGTATCATTTCTAGTTCTACAAGAAATAAAAGTATCCAAAGTAATATTACCACCATAGAAAATAGAGATCTTTGAACTGAGCTTCAGAAAAATGTTTCCTTTTCCAGGGAAGCCTACAAGACAACTGAAAAGCAGGGGGAAAAGATCAGTGGTTTGCAAGCAATTGTGTAATTAGGAAATTAAAATGTCGGCTCTTCATAGGCTTATAGGACTCAACTTCTAAACAATTGTTTTATTTTATTTATTTATTTATTTATTAGATTTGTATGCCGCCCCTCTCCGTAGACTCGGGGCAGCTAACAACAATAATAAAAACAGCATGTAACAAATCTAATATTTAAAACCACTAAAAAACCCTTATTAAAAACCAAACATACACACAAACATACCATGCATAAATTGTATAGGCCTAGGGGGAAGGGATATCTCAGTTCCCCCATGCCTGATGGCAGAAGTGGGTTTTAAGGAGCTTACAAAAGGTGAGGAGGGTGGGGGCAATTCTGATCTCTGGGGGGACCTGGTTCCAGAGGGCCGGGGCCACCACAGAGAAGGCTCTTCCCCTGGGTCCCGCCAAATGGAATTGTTTAGTTGACGGGACTCGGAGAAGGCCCACTCTGTGGGACCTAACAGGTCGCTGGGATTCGTGTGGCAAAAGGCGGTCCCAGAGATATTCTGGTCCGATGCCATGAAGGGCTTTATAGGTCATAACCAACACTTTGAATTGTGACCAGAAACTGATCGGCAACCAATGCAGACTGTGGAGTGTTGGTGTAACATGGGCATATTTAGGGAAGCCCATGATTGCTCTCGCAGCTGCATTCTGCACGATCTGAAGTTTCCGAACACTTTTCAAAGGTAGCCCCATGTAGAGAGCGTTACAGTAGTTGAGCCTTGAGGTGATGAGGGCATGAGTGACTGTGAGCAGTGACTTCCGGTCCAGATAGGACCGCAACTGGTGCACCAGGCGAACCTGGGCAAATATCCCCCTCGCCACAGCTGAAAGATGTTTCTCCAATGTGAGCTGTGGATCGAGGAGGACGCCCAAGTTGCGGATCCGCTCTGAGGGGGTCAATGATTTCCCCCCCAGGTGATGGATGGACAGATGGAATTGTCCCTGGGAGGCAAAACCCACAGCCACTCCGTCTTATCAGGGTTGAGTTTGAGTGGAGATGTACAACTGGATATCATCCACATACTGATGATACCTCACCCCATGCCCTTGGATGATCTCGCCCAGCGGTTTCATGTAGATATTAAATAGCAGGAGGGAGAGGACCGACCCTGAGGCATTCCACAAGGGAGAAGCCTAGAGATCAATCTCTGAACCCCCACTAACACTGACTGCAACCGACCAGAGAGGTAGGAGGAGAACCACTGAAGGACAGTGCCTCCCACTCCCAACCCCTCCAGCTGGCGCAGAAGGATATCATGGTCGATGGTATCGAAAGCCGCTGAGGTCGAGAAGCACCAGGACAGAGGATAAACCCCTGTTCCGGGCCCGTGAGAGATCATCCATCAACGCAACCAAAGCAGTTTTCATGCTGTAGCTGGGCCTGAATCCTGACTGCTGATGGCCTAGATAATCGGCTTCTTCCAAGGACCGCTGGAACTGGAGCGCCACCACTTTCTCAACAACCTTCCCCATATATATGCTTTCTTTTGGCTTAAATTGCAGTTTATTGCAAAAAATATAATAATTGAGCACTTTTCATTCTCTATCTGCTAAGCCAGTTGGATGAATGGATGGATGAATGAATGAATGAATGAATGAATGAATGAATGAATGAATGAATGAATGAAGAGTGTTTTATGTGGACTTATCAGTCCCAATGAGCTCCAACTTTATAATGTCAACTCAGGTGTTGTTTACCCCAATATCTTGCAACTCTCAAAGTGGTTTGAGCCCTGGACTTTAAATAAGGCTCAGTTTCATCAACATATCAGCACAAAAGCAATGTGTAGAATTCTATGAGAATCTTTTACTGAGGAAAATTATTCTGTCACCTGAATAGAAGTGATTCCCCCTTCTACTAAAGGCCTCTAAAACTTCAGACGGTTTGCAAGAAGGATTTCCACAGATGGGAAATACTTCTTTAGCAGTAGGGAGTCTTAACCATGATCCCTGACAGCAATGTCCAGATTTCTCCCTGCCTCTTCATTATTCTTCAAAGGAAGAATAGTGATGATAACTTACTGGGCCAGGAACCTGACTTGGGTGGACACAGCGGGACATTTTGGCACAGCATTAATATCAAGAGGCTGAGAAAACTTAAAGTAGCCTATAACCATCTGGGTAGTCAGCTTCTGAGTACTGAAAAACTCCTAGAATTCTCAGCATGCTGACTGTGAAATTCTGGGAGTTGAAATCCATTCTTGAGAAAGGCACAAAATTTATCCACTGTTCTTATGGATACCCTAAAATACCTTACAGGGAGGGGGGACACTAACAGGGAGAGGGAGCTCCCCCCCAAAAAACAATGCAATGTAGATGAAGCATGCAAAGTAATTTGTTTTTGAAGGAGGTGGAGGACTAGGATATAATATCTTAGAAGAGAACACAGACAGACGTTTTCTTGCCAGTTTTACATGTAATCAAGATACACATGCACAAGGAAACATTAAAAAATAGCATTTTTCTTTTCTTTTTTTCTTTAAAAAAAACATACATTGTAATTTAATGGTACTGTGTATGCGAATCAAAATGAGATCCGTGTGCTTGCTGATCTCTTGGCACTCAGGTTAAATCAATCTCTCTGCTGATCCCATGCCCAGCGTGGATGCTGAGTAAAATATTTGTCGATGGTGGGGTTTCTTTTTTCTTTTTAGGAGTGACACACAATTGTTAATGGAAGTATGATTTCACTTGACTCCCCCTGCTCCCTTCGGCTTAAAACAATTCCCTCTTATGAAAATGAAATATTGTGAGTTAAATTGCTGTGCACAGCCTCTGGGGACAATCTATGACAGCTACGATGAGGATAACCGGAAAGCAATTACAAAATAAAGGAAGAGACATTTGGAGGGTTGCAGCTTAGAGCTTTAATATTGACTTGGATGCACTTCTTAGGACCCCTTCAAAAACGCATTTGCCACTGGACCATTTTCCATCACTGTCTCCATTGCGGCTTGCTAATAAATCCTAAATTATGTGCAGACATACAAACTTGGTTTAGCTCTCATTATTCCTAGAATGTGAACTTAATTAAAGAGATAATTTATTCAAAGCATTGTAATTCACCCATAGATACAAACTGAGATAAACAGAATTATGAAAATAGAAAAAAAAATCCACCAGGCATTGCATGAGTAAATAGATATGTCAAGGAATTGCACAGCAGCTGTCCGTATAAAGTCAGTGACATTGATACAAATTAGTTTTCTTTTATATAAAAAGATATTTATCTTTCAGAAAGGAAGAACACAAGATAGTCAGGGACATAATGGGGACAGGGACATACAGTAAATCATATACACAAAAGAAAAAGGAGAGGGGAAAGGGAAACTCTCCTTTACACTTACAGCAACCAATCATAGTGCATGTAGATTGCATCATGTATGAGTCAGCACTCTCTAACTAACTATTAGATTTTAACTGTTTTTATTGTTGTATTGTTTTTATTGTTGTATTCTGATTGTTAGCCACTCAGAGTCCTTTTGGAGAGAGCGGCATATAAATGAACGAACGAAAAAACAAAAAAACAAAAAAACAAAAAAAAACAAAAAAACAACAAAACAACAAAACAACAAAACAACAAAACAACAAAACAACAAAACAACAAAACAACAAAACAACAAAACAACAAAACAACAAAACAACAAAACAACAAAACAACAAAACAACAAAACAACAAAACAACAAAACAACAAAACAACAAAACAACAAAACAACAAAACAACAAAACAACAAAACAACAAAACAACAAAACAACAAAACAACAAAACAACAAAACAACAAAACAACAAAACAACAAAACAACAAAACAACAAAAAACCAAAAAACCAAAAAACCAAAAAACCAAAAAACCAAAAAACCAAAAAACCAAAAAACCAAAAAACCAAAAAACCAAAAAACCAAAAAACCAAAAAACCAAAAAACCAAAAAACCAAAAAACCAAAAAACCAAAAAACCAAAAAACCAAAAAACCAAAAAACCAAAAAACCAAAAAACCAAAAAACCAAAAAACCAAAAAACCAAAAAACCAAAAAACCAAAAAACCAAAAAACCAAAAAACCAAAAAACCAAAAAACCAAAAAACCAAAAAACCAAAAAACCAAAAAACCAAAAAACCAAAAAACCAAAAAACCAAAAAAACAAAAAACAAAAAACAAAAAACAAAAAACAAAAAACAAAAAACAAAAAAACAAAAAAACAAAAAAACAAAAAACTACAAAAAACAAATAACTGTACACAGTGTACACTTTACTGTCCTAGTTACTATATTCAGACATTGCATGAGTACTGTATTTTTCAGAGTATAAGACACATCTTAGCTTTTGGGGAGGAAAATAGGAAAAAATATTTGCCTACCAGGTATTCGTCTGGCCAGCTTCCCAAGTCTGGTCAGCTTCAGCACCTTATTTTATCCCCCGGTTAGGGCTTTAAAAAAACTTATTTGGAGCAAGCAGCAATGAAAAAAAGCCTGCAAAGACTTATGGTTGGAAAAAAACTTTCAGAGAGAGTAGCAATGAAAAACCCTGCAAGCTGAAAAGAGACGGGAAGATTATTAACACCTTGTTAGGGTTGGAAACAAAGAGTATAATATGCACCCAAATTTTCGGTCTCTTTTAGAGAGGAAACAGATGTGTCTTATACTCTGAAATATACAGGTAGATGTTTCTAAGGTAGCTAATTAAATCGGATGCTATGGAAATGTTTTGCAATGTGAGAAAACCCGTCATGAATTATGTACTTTCTTCAGCCATTTATGTGATTATTATAGGCAATATCCCAAGGTATCGCTACAGTTCGATACATCCTCGCTTAGTGGTGAATCATTCATTGATCACTTGAAGTTACAATGGTGCCGAATGATGAAATTTACAACTTGTTGTTGGAAGTGCGGTTCTCACCGTATCACAATTCAGGTGCAATTGGCACATAATTATAACAGTTGCAGCATCCTAAAGTGCTCATTGAAGAATTTTGGGAGTTGAAATCTAACTTCTAAAAATTGCCAAGTTTGAAAAACAACATTATTCATATATCACCAGATGTCATATGACTTGAAGTTTAGAAATGAATATGTCACCTGAAGATGGTGGATTTGGTGCCTTATTATAATTATGTACCTTTTGATTTTCAGAATGCCCTTCCAAACAATAGTTCACTGAAAATTGATAACAAATAGGAAGGAAGGAGTATGTTATTGAAATTTTCCCTTTGCATTTTTTAATTGAGATGCCAGAGCTTTAAAAAATAGTGGAGCTTGATGCTGTAAACAGTGAGTTGTGATCATGCATGAATTAATTGTAACTCCTTGTAAGGGAGTAAGGTTGGAGTTGCTGTGTGCTCTTTTCAAAAGTAGCTGTAGTTATGCAGACAAGCTCCAGCCCTATTTCCCATTGGCATTCATCCATTCCCTTGTAAAATTGTAATCGTGGGCATTTACTGTAAGCTGGTTTTGCAACTGCCTGGTTAATTGAGCAAACCCCCTCCCCATTTTCAAGGATGTCCTCATGGCCAGAAGCAGCCTCACCCATCAGACCCTTAGGTTAGAAAAGGAAATATTTCAGAATGATGAGAGATGTAGGAGGAAAGGTGATAAGCAAACAATAGAAGAGAAAGTGAGGGTGCCATCTGGAAATTGGCAGCTATTAGAGACAGGCAGAATTGCCTGGATCACAAGCTACCATGAGCAGCATATTTGTTTGTTTGTTTTTTGCTTGCTTGTTTGTTTTTTGTTTGTTCGTTCATTCATTCGATTGATTGATTGATTGATTTTTTTTATTTGTTTTTTTTTCCAAATATAACATAAAAAAGAAAAAAAACATACACAGAAACATACACATACAACATTTGGGAAATGAAAATTTCCCCACTTTTTAGGTGTTCGATCAGATAATTTTACTTCTTTCACATAGTATTAATTTTTCAATTCTTTTTTTCGATGTGTTGCTTTGCGTAAATTTTTATTTATTTCTTTGTTGCTCTTTTCTTTAACCAATCATAAAATTTTGCCCATATTTTATAGTAATCTGATTCTTCTTTTCCCTCTAAGCTTTTAGATAACCTGTCCATCTCCTTGATTGATTTTTTTTATGCCGCCCTTCTCCTTAGACTAAGGGCGGCTTACATGTTAGCAATAGCCAGCATATCCTGGTGGGAGTCCTGCCTGAAACTTTGCTGTGAGCCTAGCAGCAATTAGAAGAGAACAAAGCACCCAAACATAGTCCTCAATTTACGACCATAACCGAACCCAGAATTATGGCCATAAGTCATGACATTGGAACTGCTTGTAAGTCAGTTATTCTAACAAATACCATATTATTGACATGACTTAATTTAAGATAGAGTCTTCGATTGTTCACTAATTTGGGGGGGACTATGTAAAATCTTGGGGTTGTAGTTTATATATCCATCATTTCAATAAACTCAGTATAAACTCTTTCTATTTGAGTTTTGTGAATTATGCGAACCATGGCATATCAAATCCTGCAGTCACTACAGTAACAGTAGTGGGTTCCTACAGGTACGGTTGATGCTGGTAGCAAAAATTGACTTGCATGCACAGAAGCAAAAAAAAAAAAAAATCACCGAAATCTCACATGTGTGTGTGCGTCCCATCATGACATTTTGCTTCCTGTGCATGAGCAGCAGCAAATTCTTGCTCGGATGCACATGTGCACATGCTGAAGACACGGAGCTGCTCATGCAATGCACCGGGAGGGTGGGAGTGGCAACCCCCGCCTGTAAAGGAAGTCCTCAACTTATGACAAAAATAGAGCCCACAATTTCCATTGCTAAGTAAGACAGTAGTTAAACAATTATACCTCATTTTACAACCTTGCTTGCAACAGTTGTTACGTGAAACAACACAACTTCGCAACTAACAACAAACCATTTCTATATATCAGCTCTTTCTAACCAACTAAACCAAGATCAAAGTTTCATTTCTTTTTTCTTCACAAGCACAAATTCCAGAAGTGCTATCCAAATAAAAACATATTTTACTCTTTAAACAAAGTAATAAATTTAACCACTCCTGCTTTATCTGCCTTGCTATGGAAATAATGTGTATTTCTATTTGCACCTGATACCCTTTTGTGAGCTGTCACCTTTTTTATTTACAAAATTTATGGTATTCTTTCAGATTCTTTGGCCTTACTCAAAGAAAATCGCTGGATCTATTCTTAAATACACATCTCAGTGGATAAAGACAACCACAGCAGATTTTGGAATCAAAGCAAAAAAGAGCTGATCTTATTCACGGAGATCTGTCCCATTTGCATTCATGTGGAATTTGGGTTATTCTATTTATTCTAAAAAGAAAAAAAAAGTATAGTCCCAAGGCTTTAAATATTTTATTCCAATAAATAATATTTAGATTGAGTCTGTGATCTCCTTTCTCTTTATTTTTTTTTTAATCTTAAAAGGCCTTCATGGCTTGGAAACTCCACAATTTAGAATGCGTCTTAGTGTCCACTGAGATTTATCCTACAGAAGCCTGCTCTGTTTGAGAGATGAAATGATCTGCAAAGAACAATGCCTGCTGTAAAAACTATAGAATTTTCAAAATGGCCTCATTCAAGGTAGATGGAGTCCTTTTTAAGCCATTCCTTCATAAACAAAGGAACAATTGTTCAAGTGAGTTCAATTACAGATTTATACTGAGGAAAAATAGTAAAGCTTTTAAAACCATTCTTCACATACAGTATATTGAAAAGTTATGATCTATCTAAAAAAAGTCTAAAGTATTACATCTTATTTTTTTTGTTTTAAACATTTTTATCACTTTATAGGATAGCTTTTACCTAAATTCAAATAGATTTTTAAATCATTGTGTGTGTGTCCTAGGGGAAGAGCCTTCTCTGTGGGGGCCTCAGCCCTCTGAAATCAGCTCCCCCCCGGAGATTTGTACTGCCCCCACCCTCCCCGCCTTCCGTAAGAACCTGAAAACGCACCTATGTAGGCAGGCTTGGAGACACTAAACCCCAGCCTCTGCCCAGAAAATGTATTGAATGTGACAGTATGGATGTGATTGTTTGTTTTTAAAAGACTAGTTTTTAAGACACATTTTAAAAAGTAATTATTATATTAATTGGTTTGAGAATGTTTTATATTGTATCTTTTATTGGAATGTTGTGAGCCGCCCCAAGTCCACAGAGAGGGGTGGCATATAAGTCAAAGAAAGAAAGAAAGAAAGAAAGAAAGAAAGAAAGAAAGAAAGAAAGAAAGAAAGAAAGAAACAAACACTCTATAATTCAAATTCCAAATTCTTTTTAATACTTTTCTTACTGGCTACTGGGTAATAAATAATTTTGCAAACGGAAAACAATAAAACAATAATATGAATTGAACTGTGCCCAGAGAAATTGATGTTTTTCTAGTAGGTTAGAAGAGTATACATTTTGGGTTCTCTTGTCAAAAAGCATAAAGCTTAGAAATTCTGATGTGAAAAACAAGTTGTCTTTTTATATTTAAGATGTCAACGTAGTAAGATTGTGATTTAAGGTTAGATACTATTCTGGGCATCAATCCATCTTTTCCCTTTCTGTTCAATCCTGCCTGATTCCCAAAAGGCTGCCTGGACAAGTCCCTGCGGTTTTCTTGGCAATGTTTTTCAGAAATGGTTTGCCATTGCCTCCTTCCTAGAACTGGCCCAAGCTCATCTCATTGGCTTTGTCTCTAAAGTGGA